>NC_083683.1:62708846-63309807 GCF_033118175.1 Dama dama
ACCCTAATAAACGGCACATGCTACAAAGTGTCTACTGATGTGCTTTATAGGTTGGGATTCTTAACGTCACACAAACTTGCCAGTCTATCTATGTTTCTGATCCCAATAAATGTCCCCGGCTGTGGAAGAGGATGGCTGGACGGGCACGGCCATGCAAGCATGGCATACTCATCAGAAAGATATGGTAGCCAGAGTCCTTCTGGAAGCACACCCTGCCAGCAAGGAAGAAACAGAATTATTTGAATTAAGGGCTTCATTTTGTTTGAGGGATGGTGACTTGGTGGGCACCATTACTTACAAAAAGCTTTTTCTCATATTCTATATAAAGGAATGTTTTGTATGAACCTGGTTGTGAATCCCCAGAATAAAATAGTATGTAATATTTTTAGCACATATTTAATTGGCAACAGAAAAATTAAAACCACTTGACTTATAATGTTAAAATGGTACTCTGGTTAAAGTCAACTCCCAATCAAGAAAATTTAATGCACTTCACCAAATGCATATTTTCATACAAAATAAATATATTTTAAAGTTATATAGCCTTAATTTTATGCTGAAATAGTACTAGCAGTTCACAGATGGATTTTTTTCCCCCCCGGCAAATTATTTTTCATTGAAATGTTTTCAAAGCGTTCTCACTCGGGTATGCTTCGATTTAACAATTCAGGCATTCTACATTAACTAGTAATTGATTTATTGACATTTGATGGATTCATACTCACGTTCCTTGGTTTAAAAATCTTGTTAAAATGTTGTTAATAATCTGTGGGTATATATTTCAAATAACTGTCATTAAATTTAGAATAACTGTCATTAAATAGAGAGAATTAAGTTTAATAGAGTAGTTATTATATATTTAAATACCAATGGATGATTAGAAGCAGATTTATGGAGGATTTAATCATGGCTGGACAGATTCATGCCTTTCCAGCAAATACATTCATTTGATTTCTTTTGTTTTTATTTTTCTATTTTAAAGTAAATGGTTAGTAGGCATTTAAATTGGTAGTGTATCAAAAGCTAAAGCTTCAATTAATGAGCATTCACAATACACAGAATACATTTTACTGCTTGAGATAATTTAAGACTGTACTTTAATTCTTCGTGAACCTGGAAAACTCTGCCTTTTGTAGGAAGACTCAGAGAAGTCCAGAGAAGAATGGCTATTAGGAAAAGAGAGTTAGGAAATTCACCTGATTGTGTTCATTTTTGCCACTTGGTAAAACAGTTATCTAACCTCTTTTAAAATGTCTTTAATGCTGTGGGTAAAATATCAAAGACTGATGCTTTTAACAACACTGTTCAAAAATGTCAGTTTGATACAGTCAAACGATCATGTTTTAGTTTTGTTTTTATTTTGAAATAACAAGAGATATCTCCCAAACTATCTGGAGAGGTTGGTTTCTATTCACGGGCCTTCAGCCCACCCTATCCCAAGCTTGAAGCATTTTGTTAGATCTCTTTGATCTGTTTGACTTCTGCTTCATGGAAAAATGCTCATAAACCTTCAGAGAAAGCCTTTCTTTACTTTTAGCTTTATTCAAGAATTATAAACAGTGCACAGATCTATAGCAAAATGATTTTAAGAGCACTTAGGACCCCCATGCAAACTTATTTGCTCCCTAGCGGAAAAAAAGGGGGGAGGGGACTTGTGTGGTAAAAAAGAAGTTTAAAAAGTTCAACTTTGCTTAGTGAAAAGGAACTCCACTTTTAAGTGGCTATAAGTATTGCATTTCATTTTTTTTTTTTTAATATTAAGATCTCTAAAGCAACAATCTTTTTAAACATGTTATGCACAAGGATTGGCATGACGTTTGAAATGGCTTCAAGAGTCCTGTTACTCTTGACATGCTGGCAAACGCTTCACAGATGTGCTTTCTCACTGCACCCACATCTAGAGAAGACAAAAGCTGCCTCTACCACAAGTAACCTGCATGTGATGCTGCTCCAGTGAAATGGGCCAGAAGCCCAGAGGGTGGAAGTACCCTATTCTCTGTAATCCATCCTTACTCCAGCCTTACTATACAGCTTCTTGATGAATTTTGGGGTTTATCAGCTGAGCTCTACACTCTTAGATGTGGGATAACAACTGTCGAGTCAGAAAAAAACATACTAACAAAGTTAGAAATCTTTGGCATTTCTCAAAGTATCTTCAGTATAGAAGTGAGAGAGGGTTAAAGATTATTTCTGCTACTGCTTTTAAAAAATGGAGTCTCCTAGAAATAGCATGTTGTTGCTGTGTTTAGTCACTAAGTCCTGTCAGACTGTTTGTGACCCCATGGACTGTTTGCAACCCCATGGACTGTAGCCCGCCAGGCTCCTCTGTCCATGGGATTTCCCAAGCAAGAAATCTACTAGAGTGTGTTGCCATTTCCTGCTCCAAGGAATCTGCCCAACTCAGGGACTGAACTCGCTTCTTCTGTGTTGGCTGGCAGATTCTTTACCGCTGAGCCAACAGGAAAGCCCAGAAATATTATATGACATCCCTTACATTGTGGAATCTAAAAAGAAATGATACAAATGAACTTAAGTTTCAGAAGAGAGACTCACAGATTTAGAGAACTGTCCAGCTTATAGCTCTTGGCAGGGGGTGAGGGGTGGGAGGCAAGGGAGGGTGGGCGGAAGGGATAGTTAGGGAGTTTGGGATGGGCATGTACATACACATTGCTGTATTTAAAATGGGTAACCAACAAGGTCCTACTGTATAGCACAGGGAACGTCAATGTTCTGTGGCAGCCTGGATGGGAGGGGAATTTGGGGGAGAATGGATACATGTATATGTGTGGCTGAGTCCCTTGGGGTTAACCTGAAACTATCACAACATTGTTTGATAATTGGCTATACTCCAATACAAAATTAAAATTAAAAAAAAAATAAATATAAATGGAGTCTCCTAAAGCTCCACAGGAGTTGCAAAATGACATCTCCTGGACAGAACCAGTACTGCTGAGGAATTTTATTTGGAAAATCACTTATTAATACCTTGAGGTAAAAACTCAGATTTCAGTTTGTCTTGAAAAAAATCAGGTCTGACCACACTGGCATTTTCTCCAGCAAACTGGAAAGAGTAGTGACTGCACATTTTATAGAGACAGTTTAAATTTTGATTATTTTCCACTCTTTAGCCGTGTCATTGTAGCATAAGATTACTCTGAAATACCAATAATGTTACCCATGTATAGGCTTTGTCCAAAAGATACCAAAACACCTTTCCAGTTGTTGGTATTATCAATTCAGTCAATAGATTTGGCTTTCTAATTCCACAAAATCAACTGTAAGGCTGAGCTGACTAATCAGTTCTAGATCTTTCAGGGTGGGGGAACATGGTGTGTAAAGTAAGCATGTAAGAGTTAATCTGTGAACCTGGACCAGAAAGGGCATGAGATACCCTGAGTTAAACTGGGTTCTCAGCCTCAGGCTCTCTCCTCACCTGGCATTTGGTCTCCTTGGCCCCATCCTTTTTCAGCTAGGAAGTCTAAAGGATTGAGTTTTCTCTGGGTGTCCCCTTTGACCTCTAGTGTGTCCCCTCCATGGCTTGAAAGCCTGGTGAAACTCCCAAAGCTTTTGGCCTTCCTTGCTTCCTGTTGGCTGTGTCTGCCTTGTCTCAGATTTTTCATCTTTGTATATCTAGCCTGGTAATCTTACCCCAACTCCTGATTTCTCCTCTAGCCTAGCAGTTTGACGAAATAATCGAACAACTTCTGGAATTGGGATCTTTACTTTTTTAGATAACATTTTTATCTATGTCCCCCTTCATAATTCTTTCAGTTAAAAAGTTAGTATAGTTTAGATAAGACCAAATTTACCATTTTTTAGTATAAAGTTCTATGAGTTGTTGACCATCTGGTGATGTCCATGTGTAGAGTCTTCTCTTGTGTTGTTGGAAGAGGGTGTTTGCTATGACCAGTGCATTCTCTTGGCAGAACTCTATTAGCCTTTGCCCTGCTTCATTCTGCATTCCAAGGCCAAATTTGCCTGTTACTCCAGGTGTTTCTTGACTTCCTACTTTTGCATTCCAGTCCCCTATAATGAAAAGGACATCTTTTTTCAGTGTTAGTTATAGAAGGTCTTGTAGGTCTTCATAGAACTGTTCAACTTCAGCTTCTTCAGCATTACTGGTTGGGGCATAGATTTGGATTACTGTGATATTGAATGGTTTGCCTCGGAATCGAACAGAGATCAATTTTTGAGATTGCATCCAAGTACTGCATTTAGGACTCTTTTGTTGACCATGATGGCTACTCCATTTCTTCTAAGGGATCCCTGCCCTCAGTAGTAGATATAATGGTCATCTGAGTTAAATTCAGCCATTCCTGTCCATTTTAGTTCGCTGATTCCCAGCATGTCAATGTTCACTCTTGCCATCTCCTGTGTGACCACTTCCAATTTGCCTTGATTCATGGACCTAACATTCCAGGTTTCTATGCAATATTGCTCTTTACAGCATCGAACCTTGCTTCTATCACCAGTCTCATCCACAACTGGGTGTTGTTTTTGCTTTGGTAGCATCCCTTCATTCTTTCTTGAGTTATTTCTCCACTGATCTCCAGTAGCATATTGGGCACCTACCGACCTGGGGAGTTCATCTTTCAGTGTCCTAACTTTTTGCCTTTTCATGCTGTTCATGGGCTTCTCAAGGCAAGAACACTGAAGTGGTTTGCCATTCCCTTCTCCAGTGGACCACATTCTGTCAGACCTCTCCACCGTGACCCGGCCATCTTGGGTGGCCCCACACGGCATGGCTTAGTTTCACTGAGGTAGACAAGCCTGTGGTCCGTGTGATCAAATTGGCTAGTTGTCTGTGACTGTGGTTTCAGTCTGTCTGCCCTCTGATGTCCTCTCTCAGTGCCTACCGCCTTACTTGGGTTTCTCTTACTTTCGATGTGGGGTATCTCTTCATGGCTGCTCCAGCAAAGCGCAGCCACTGCTCCTGACCTTGGACATGGGGTAGCTCCTCTCGGCCGCGCTTCTGCACCATCCGTCGCTTTGACTATGCCAAAGCCTTTGACTGTATGGATCACAATAAACTGTGGAAAATTCTGAAAGAGATGGGAATACCAGACCACCTGACCTGCCTCTTAAGAAACCTATATGCAGGTCAGGAAGCAACAGTTAGAACTGGACATGGAACAACAGACTGGTTCCAAATAGGAAAAGGAGTACATCAAGGCTGTATATTGTCACCCTGCTTATTTAACTTATATGCAGAATACATCATGAGAAATGCTGGGCTGGAAGAAGCACAAGCTCGAATCAAGATTGCCAGGAGAAATGTCAATAACCTCAGATATGCAGATGACCCCTCCCTTAATGCAGAAAGTGAAGAGGAAGCCTCTTGATGAAAGTGAAAGAGGAGAGTGAAAAAATTGGCTTAAAGCTCAACCTTCAGAAAATTAAGATCATGGCATCTGGTCCCATCACTTCATGGCAAATAGATGGGGAAACAGTGGAAACAGTGGATGACTTTATTTTTCTGGGCTCCGAAATCACTGCAGATGGTGATTGCAGCCATGAAATTAAAAGACGCTTACTCCTTGGAAGGAAAGATGTGACCAACCTAGAGAGCATATTAAAAAGCAGAGACATTACTTTGTCAACAAAGGCCCGTCTAGTGAAGGCTATGGCTTTTCCAGTGGTCACGTATAGATATGAGAGTCGGACTATAAAGAAAGCTGAGCTCTGAAGAATTGATGCTTTTGAACTGCGGTGTTGGAGAAGACTCTTGAGAGTCCCTTGGACTGCAAGGAGATCCCACCAGTCCATCCTAAAGCAGATCAGTCCTGGGTGTTCATTGGAAGGACCTATTTTGAAACTGAAACTCCAATACTTGGGCCACCTGATGTGAAGAGCTGACTCATTTGAAAAGACCCTGATGCTGGGAAAGATTGAGGGCAAGAGGAGAGGGGGATGACAGAGGATGAGATGGTTGGATGGCATCACCGACTCAATGGACGTCGGTTTGGGTGGACTCTGGGAGTTGGTGAGGGACAGGGAGGCCTGGCGTGCTGCAGTTCATGGGGTCGCAAAGAGTCTGACACGACTGAGTGACTGAACTGAACTGAACTATGAGTTGTATCAGTGATATAATTGCTGCTGCTGTTGTTCAGTTACTAGGCAGCGTCCGACTCTTTGTGAACCCAAGGACTATAGCACGCCAGCTCCTCTGTCCTCCACTATTTCCTGAAGTTTGCTCAACTTTATGTCCATTGAGTTGGTGATGCTATCTAACCATCTCATCCTCTGCCTCCTCCTACTTTTGCCTTCACTCATTCCCAGCATCAGGGAATGGGTCAGCTCTTCGCATCAGGTAGCCAAAGTATTGAAGTTTCAGCTTCAGCAACAGTTCTTACAATGAATATTCAGGGTTGATTTCCTTTAGGATTGATTGATTTGATCTCCTTGCAGTCCAAGTGACTCTCACAACTCTTCAAAACATAGGACATTTCCATCACACCAGAAAATTTTCTGTGCCTCCTTGTAATCAAATTCTCCCTTCAACCTCAGTTTCTGGAAATCAGTGACAACCAGTATAAAACATTTAGGTTTCCTAACCATTTGCAGATAGTCTCTAGCCCTCATCAGGCTGCCCTGTGGGAACTGGGGTTAGAGTTACTAGCACAAGAAAATACTGATATTTTGGTGACTGCTATTGTTGTAAGTAATTAAGTCCTTTTCTCTGACCCAGGAAATTTATGCCTCTGCCAGCATCTATAAACGGGGGCAGGCTAACTTGTTATTTTGCAAGTAGGATAAAATTTCAGACCCTTTATATGTCTCTCAACCAGTTTATTTCTACCTTTCCAATCCATTTCCTCTCTCTCTCTCTCTCTCTCTCTCTCTTTTTTCGCCTTATTGCATTGGCTAGGATTTCTAAGTGAAATTGAAAGTCACTCAGTCATGTCCGACTCTTGGCAACCCAATGGACTATATACAGTCTGTGGAAATCTCCAGGCCAGAATACTGGAGTGGGTAGTCTTTCCTTTATCCAGGGGATCTTCCCAACCCAGGGATTAAACCCAAGTCTCCTGCAATGCAGGCAGATTCTTTACCAGCTGAGCCACAAGGGAAGCCCAAGAGTACTGGAGTGGGTAGCCTATTCCTTCTCCAGCAGATCTTCCCAACCCAAGAGTCAAACCAGGGTCTCCTGCATTGCAGGTGGATTCTTTACAAACTGAGCTATCAGGGAAGCCCAAAGAATTTCTTATGGTGTTAAACAAGAGTGGTAGAACAGGACATCCTCGCCTTGTTTCTGATCTTAATGGGGAAATCATCCAAACTTATCCAGTTTCTTACCGTTAATTACGATATAAGCTGCAAGTTTTTGATAAATATCCTGTGTCAGATTGTAGATGTTTCTTGTTATTCCTAGTTTTCTATTTTTGTTGAGGATATTTTTTTCATCTTTACTTTTAGAGGGATATTGGTCTGTACTTTACTCACAACATCTTTGGTTTTGGTATCAGAAAAATGCCTCATTAAATGAGCTGGGAATTTTTCTCATCTCTTTTATATTTTGAAAGAGTTTGTACAGTGTTGTTATTCTTTCTTTCTGAAATAGTTAGTAGAATTTGCCTTGAAGTCCTCTGGGCCTGGAATTTTCTTTTCTTTTTCTTTATTTTTTTAAGAAGATTTTTAATTAGAAATTAAATTTTTTAAAAACATATGGGACTAGTCAGGTTACCTATGTCTTCTTGAGGGAGCTTAACGTCCCTGTCTAATAGTTCCAGTATCTCTCTATTATTTGACTGTGATTCTGTTGATTGTTTTTCTCTTAAAATAGTGTACTATTTTAATTTACTGTGTGGTGTGTCTTGCCCTTTTGGTTGAAAGCTGGACATCTTATGTACAGCAATATAGACCAAGGTAACTATTTATCTTTGACAATGGGCATGTCTCCTATTTTTGCTAGTGTCTGGGATTGTCATCCTAGAGGGTAGGACTGGGTTGGGTTATTTTCTTGCTGTGATTACCTTCATTGTACCACGAAGTTTCAGCTTCTAGCATTACCTTGTGTTTAGGGTCGGGAATGGTTTGCTAGAAGGTTTTCCTCAATGTCTACTTCACTGTCAGATTTAGGTCTTCCTTTTTTTGCCTACACTTCAGAAAGTTCTCTCTCCATACTTTTTAAAAAATAATGATTTATTTATTTGTTTATTTTTGGTTGTGCTGGCTCTGTATTTCTGTGCAGTGAGTGGGGGCTACTCTTTGTTGAGGTGCTTGGCCTTCTTATTCGGTAACTTTTCTTGTTGCAGAGCGCAGGCTATAGGTCCACGGGCTTCAATAGTCATGGCCCATGGGCTTTAGTTGCTCCGTGGCATGTGGAATCTCCCTGGATCAGGGATCAAACCCATGTCCTCTGCATTGGCAGCTGGATTCTAATCCACTGGACCATCATGAAACTCCTCTCCATACTTTTAAAGACTGCTGTTACTTGTTTTTTGAGTTTGCTGGCCTGATGTTGGGGAGTGGGATGGAGGTGTTTTCCATTGTTCTGCTTCAGTCCCAGTCTTAAATAGGTGCTTCAACCCCGGGTCTTACAGGTGGAGCCTTCTCAGTGATTCTTCTGCTTGCTCAGCAATAGGGGATCTCTTATGTTCTGAGCCTTGGAAGTATTCCTGACCTTTGTCGGAGGGTGTTTCTGTTCCTGCACCCACCTGCAATGTATCTTCATCTGTACTCTGAGGGTGACAAGGTTTAGTGTCTTTCCTCCAGTGGGATAAGGCTTTTATTCTGTAGGAAATACAGAAGAGAAGGAATGGGCAGATCTTCATACCTTCACCTCAGTGGTTGCTCTTCCTTTCCCCAGGTCTTCACCACAAAGGATGCTTCTCCAGACTCTTATCCTGTCTCCAGTTTTCTTATGCACACTCAGTGAGGTCTCTGTTGTAAATGGGTGTGAATTCTTCTACACCTGTGACTCTCAGTAATTCTAAATGCTCACTCTAAACTCTATACCCTATACTCTACACTTGCCTTTTAAGGATTTGTTAAATATTTAAGTCAATTTTTTTCTTACCAGTGCATATAACATTTGGTGTTTGCTGCAGCTAAGAGCTCTCCTTGGAGGCATCTGTTGTTCTTAAGTTAATTGTCTGACCTGTGACCCTATCTCTGTGACAGATTCAAGAAAAGTTGTAATTTCCTAAGTTATCTAGCTTTTTTTTTGGTTGTGAGTGTGGGGTGATGTTCTTTCCAGTTTCCCATACCCCATAGTGAAATCAGAATCCCTATTTATTGACTTATTAAAGAGTTCATTTCTTGGTGCTCAAATCATCTATAGGCAAATCTTACTTTATTGGTCAAATATCAATCAGGTCATCTTGAACCTCAAGTATCAGTAACAGAAAATCCAACTTCAAATATTGAAACCAGAAAGTATTTATTATCTCATTTGAAGAGAAAAACTGAGGTAAAATGTTTAGTTAAGTCAGGTCAATAATTTTATTAGGGTTCCAGGGTCTTTCTCCTTTCTCCTCTGCTATTCTCAGGATCCTGTGTATCCTTTTAGGGTAACTTCCTCCAATGTCCCAAGATGGTTACCAAAGTTACCAAAGAAGAAACAAAAGTACATAAAAATATACATAAAACTAATGGCCTTTTTGTATTATTACTTGTTCAGAGAAAGAAAATTATCCCAGGAAGATTCCCATTAAGACTTCCTATATGTCTTATTTAACAGGATTGGATCACATACCCATTGCTCAATTAGTTGCTAGAAAAAGAATGGAACTACTATGCTTGATGTAACATCAAGATTCACCTTTGGTCTGGTAAGGGAACAAATTCTTCTGAAGCAGATAGCCACCTGATAGCTGAGCAAAATCAGGATTCTATTACTAGCAGATAAAAATGTGAGGAATAGCTGTTAAATGGGTGACTAATGGTGCCTGGTAGAGTCCATAAGTTGTAAAGAAGGACAAGTTTTGCAGTCAGATATATCTATCCTGGCTCTTTGAACTTTGGAAAGTACAAAGTGGATAATATTTTGTAAATATCAAACATTTTATATTTATCTCTTTCCCTTGTAAAATCATATTCTTTGGCATTCATTTTGTTATTGTAGCTGAGGAAGAGGGCATGGATAATGCCACCTGAGGAGGATAGAGGAAGTGATTCTGGACTTGGTAGATGCTCAGAATATGGTAGCTGTTGTTAACCCACAAGTAAATTGTTATAACACATTTAGCTAATGGCTTTTTCTAACGATAAGTCCTTTATTACAGCTGCATTTTCCATTTTGAGGGAAGATAGACAAGTATTTTCTAGCTTAAATGCAGAGTGCCAGGCCTTTAGCCGACGACCTCTTCTGTGGTAGCAAAAGACAGGGTTACATGGCAGAAATGTCCATTTAAGGCTCTCCCATTAGAGAGGATAAGGACTTCCCTGTAGCTCAAACGGTAAAGAATCTGCCTGCAATGCAGGAGACCCAAGTTCAATCCCTGGTTCAGGAAGATCCTCGGGAGAAGGGAATGGCAACCACTCCAGTATTCTTCCTTGGAGAATCCCTCAGACAGAGAAACCTGGAGGGCTACAGTTCATGGGGTCGCAAAGAGTCAGACATGCTGAGCGACTAACACTTATCCACTTATCCATTAGAGAGGAGGGTCCTGTATTCCTGTCTGATTGACATGAGCCCTAGCTGTGGAGTGTGGAAAGCCTAGGAAGTGCAAGGAAGTAAGAGAACTCTTCATGGATTGGTGTTTGTCTTTCCACCCACAACTGTGGAACTCTGCAATGAGCAAGGAAAGTAATAGCACCAAACAAGAAATAGTTTAAGCTCCCATTTCTCTTTAGCCACAGCATAAGAATGAGACATTGCTCAGGTTAAAGTGCAATGCATTTAATTAGGACCAAAAAACAAATGAGTCTTTTTGTTTGCACATCACTGATACTTTAGTTGAGCAAACCCCGGGAGATAGTGAAGTTCAGGGAAGCCTGGCGTGCTACCGTCAAGGGGTTGCAAAGAGTCAGACCCGAGTTAGCAACAGAACAACAGCAAAAGGCTTTAGTTATTCTAAAACTTATGCTCAGTCTAATTAGTTTCTCAACATATTTATTTCCCCAAGGCCCATCAATCATATTAATTCCTTTTTAATCCTGAAATAATTTTTCTAAATTGAAAGTGCCATAATCACTCTGAAAAAGAAGATGGCCCCCCACCCAACCACAATTTGGTTCCAATATAGAAACATACCAAGAGGGTATGAAAAGGTTTATTATTTACCAAACTGAGGATTTTCCAGAGAAGTCAGGGCAGAAACCCTAAGCAGGTCTGAAAATGGCTTGAGAGAGCAAGGAAAGGAGACAGGCCTAGGGTTATAATGGTGCTTAAGGGAGAGTCCAGGCTGAGGGTTCTTGCCTATGAGTGGAGACTTGTGTGTCTTGAACTCCCACCAGTGCTAACGGAGCAAACACCCAGGTTTTATCATCTTGCCCAGATGTGAGGCAAAGGGAAAGAGAGATGTGAAGCTTACAAGCTGTCAGCAGTTAAGCCAAAAAATGGAGTCAGAATCCTTATTAAAATAAGATATCTTTGGGAGGTCCTATTGAAGATGATATTTCAGCTATTTGGACCTCTTGAGAGCTAGGTGGGAAGGTTGCAAGAAACAGGATGAAGAAAGGATGAAGAAGAAAAGAGCAAGTGACCTTGCAAAATCTTTTGCTAGCATTAGTTATTTATTCTAGTTCTCAGAGAAATTCAAACAAATTACTTTTAACTCAAGCTCCTTTATAACCACACTCTCGCCTGCCTCCTTCAGCCTCTCTGTAATTCACTAAGTTTCAGCCTCACTGACTTTTTTTTTTTTTTTAATGCTTTACAACTGTGAACTATTTCTAACACACAGAGAAAGTTACGTGCTTTTCATAAACTATTTCAAAAGTATGTTCACATACCCATAACTCAGATTTAAAATACACAGTCAATTCTCATTGTTCACAGTAGTTATGCTCTATAAAATTCCTGGGTTTCCCTGGTGGTTCAAATGGTAAACAATCTGCCTGCATTGCAGGAGATGTGGGTTCAATCCTTAGGTCGGGAAGATCCCTGGAAAAGGCAATGGCAACCCACTCAAGTATTCTTGCCTGGAGAATTCCATGGACAGAGGAGCCTGGCAGGCTACAGTCCACAGGGTCACAAAGAGTCATGAGACAAAACCTGCACTTTTCACATGCTCTATAAAATTCCTGGAAACACAGATAGTGAGTATTGAACCATTACTCCTAAGAGTTAAGTTCTTGTGAGCCTCTGGTCACAACATTTCTATTAACTGATCAACACATAACCTGTCTTATTTGTTTCTGTTTAAACACATCTTATTTAAGGTGTATTGGTGATAGTGAATCACCAACATTGAGCTCATGACAACAACATTACAACTCAAGCCTGATCAGAGCTTATATAACATGTGTTGTCGGACTTCTTGATTTTTGCCAAATTACTTAGCATAAAGTGCAACCTCTTTATTTTTCTAGTTTTATTGAGATATAGTTTATATACAGCATTGTGTAAGCTGTAAAGTGTACAGCATAATGATTTTATTTATATACATCATGAAACATATTAGCACAATAAGTTTAGTGAACATCCATCATCTCACATAGATACAAAATGAAAGAAAAAGAAAATAAATATTTTTTCTTTGTGATGAGAACTCTTAGGTTTAACTCTTCCTACTTTCATTTAATTTGCATTTTCCTAATTACCAAGGAAGTTGAAAATCTTTCTGTGCAATTATTTGCCAGTTGGTTTCCTTTTATGGTAAACTGCTTTTTGAGATTGCTTACCCATCATTATATTTGATGGTTTTTTTCTTATTAATTTAGAGATTTTTTAAAATGTACATTCTGTATACTAGTATTTTCTTGATTGTATCATCAGCATCTTCTTACATGTCTTTGCATTTTAGATGATCTTTGTCATACAGAAAATTTCAGTTGCTTTCATGAGGTAAATTTTGTGTTTTATTTAAGAAATTTTCTCTTGCATATTACAAGGTCATAAAGACATTTCTATATATGTTGATACTCTCCACGTTATCTTCTCATGATTTTAAAGTTTTGCATTTCATAGTGAGACTTTTAATAAGCCTGGAATTCATTTTTATATGTGGAATAAATTTTTAAACATAAAGATAGTCAATTTTCTCAGCTTCATTTATTAGAAAGCCCATTCTTTTCCCACTATTTATTGTGTCACTTTCAGGGGCCCCCTGACCCCAGAAATAAATATACTGAGTTCCCAAAATGTGAGTGTCTGTTTTGTGATTTTCTATCCTATTGTATTAGTCTATTTGTCCTCCAGCTAATATCACACTTTTTAAGGACCAAAGCTCTATTATAAATCTTAATATTTGGAAAAGCAAGATGTCCCCCTCCTTATTTTTCTTTTTCAAAATTTTCTTGATTACTTTTGGTCCTTTATTCTTCCATATGTGTTTTAGGATTAGCTTGTCAAATTTAGTCCAAGACCCTGTTAAAAGTGGGATTAGAATGGCAATAAATTTACAAGTCAATTCGGGGAAAATGTATAGATGTGAGAATTGGATTATAAAGAAAGCTGAGCACAGAAGAATTGGTGCTTTTGAACTGTGGTGTTGAAGAAGACTCTTGAGAGTCCCTTGGACTGCAAGGAGATCCAACCAGTCCATCCTAAAGGAAATCAGTCCTGAATATTCATTGGAAGGACTGATGCTGAAGCTGAAACTCCAATACTTAGGCCACCTGATGTGAAGAACTGACTCATTTGAAAAGACCCGGATGCTGGGAAAGATTGAAGGTGGGAGGAGAAGGGGACAACAGAGGATGAGGTGGTTGGATGGCATCACCGACTCAATGGGCATGAGTTTGAGCAGGCTCCGGGAATTGGTGATGGACAGGGAAGCCTGGTGTGCTACAATCCACGGGGTCACAAAGAATCAGACACGACTGAGCGACTGAACTGAACTAAACATTCTTACAACATGATTCTTTCCATCTACTGACAGTCTACATCTCCATTTATTGGTTTTATAATTGGTCCTTAAGTACATTTTACTATTTCCATTAAGAAATGTGCATCTTTGGTTAAATTCGTTATCTGCCTTATGTCTTTTTGCTGCCACTGTGAATAGGATCTTTTCTTTAGTTACATTTTCTAAATGGTGGTTTATTAGGTATAATGAAGTTACTATTTTTATATATTGCTTCTCAATCCGTTTTTTATATATTGCTTCTCGATCCAGCAACTGATGAACTCTTAGTGATTTTATTAAACCAATTATGGATTATCTTCAGTTTCATATGTAGACGGTCATATCATTGGCTCACATTGACCATCCTGTTTCACTTTTCCAGTTCTTCTCTCTCTCTCTCTCTTTTCCTGTTCTGGATTCCATCCTGAATACAAACGGTAATGGTGAGCATCCTTCCCCTGTCCCTGACTTTAAAGATAATGCTCCTGTGATGTTGTTCACCTGAAACTTATACAATGTTATATGTCAACTGCATCTCAATTTTAAAAAACGCCATGCCTCTAATGTTTCCAATTTAGTTTGATGTTTTCTTTAAATGGTTGGCAGGTAACTATATCAGGTTAAAAACATTTCTTTTTATTCCACATTTATAATCATTTTTTGTCTTTTTTCCTTCCCTCCCTTCTCTTTTTTTTCTTTTCCTCCTCTCTCTCCTTCTGTTCCTTACTTTTCTTTGTAAAAAAGTTAATGAGCAAATGTTCAATTTTACCAAATGCTTGTACAACTATGTTCACAGCTATGCTTAGCATATAATTTGTCTCATTGTATATTGTCCATGTGGCATTTTAATATCAACATTTTGCCAGTTTCATAAAAAAAATTAGGGAGCTTCTCCCTTTTTTCATCTTTTAGAGCTGTTGTTATATGATCTTTGAAAGTTATATGATCTTTGAACCAATACTTTAATATATATTAAACATATGTCTGGTAAATTTAATGTTAATAATTATTAAATTAATATATACTTAATATACAGATTATATTATAGCAATTAATGCAAATAATGATTTAGCATAATTATTAAAACAAAATGTTAATAGTCATATATTAATATGCAATTATTAATGGACTGTATTTCTTGGATTAAATGAATGTAGATTAACGCTTGATGTTTAATATTTCCCTTTTATCTCAAGGTTGAGGCAGCAACTGTACTACAGCTACTCTGACAACTGCATTCTAGTTTTCCATTTAGCATTTCTTGGACTTATCTTCCTTCTCTGGGAACTTAAAAATGTCCAAATGATCTCAGTGTATTGAGAAACACAGGCCTAGCCTTCTGACCAGTTCTCAGAGGGATTGTCTCCTAGATTTCTCCTGACCTGGAAATTACCCTTCCTGTGAGGTTAGGACCCTATTTCAAACACTGAGAGCAACAGGGCTCTATGTGAACACAAGCTTTTCCGCCTTTCCAACTGAATCTTCCCAGTGGTGTCTGAATAAGCCTCACCCATAGCAAAAATTCAAGGGAACCTTGTTCTGGTTTTAATAAAGCCTTGTCAAACAATATCATGAGCCATTAATCCATGCCAAAATGAGGAAGTAGAGAGGATGTCAGGTGCTAGGTCATTGACATTTGAAGGCTCTTTGCTGATTTTTTTCGGCCACCATAAGGCATCTAATAGAAGAGACCTGCGTGGACACAGCCAGGCCTCCCATTCCTTTTGTGAGATCTGGACCTAGACGTGTCATCTCTGATCCGCTTAGGAGCCCTTCCTTCCATCTGGGGACCCGAGAGCTCCTTTTACCATCTAGATATGAAGACACCATGGACAGCACAGCTCAGAAGCCCTACACTGGATCTTCTTTGCATCAAACGGGAAGTAATAGCCTTAATCGGGCCACTGAAAAGGAGGGTCCCTTGATCCTTCATTCTCATTTCTCAGCTTTGTTTGCTCTTCACTTCCACCTTTATTCCCTGAAATCAGTGTTGCCTAGAAATTCTTCCTACCACAATTACGCTTTCCCAGAAACTCTGGAGCTGGCAGGCCAGAGCCGACCCAGCCCACACCCAGGGCTCTGCGTGCCACCATCCTTACTCATAGCTCCTGTGGGTTTTTCCAAGACAGAGAAGATTCAAAACACACTCTCTGAGGCAAAATGGCCCCAGGAGGAGATTCACGCTAATATAACAAAGTCTGACAAGGAGTGTAACTCATTCCGACCCCTCACCCATATCAGGATGCATGTTTAAGAAGAATTGCCAAGTGTTCAATAAAAAAAGCACACAACTTCATTCTTGTGGTTTTTGTACCCCCATCTCAGACAGGCTTGGACAAATTCTACTAATGCTATTGCTAAGTGATGGCTCCAGAGGCATTTCCAGCAACTTGAGGGAGAAAGGAGACAAGAAGGGAGGGGGAGTGGGTTAGATGAGGCTGGTGGGCTCCGGTGGGGCCACCCAAACTATTGAGGGAAGCTGCTGCCACTCACCTCACCAATCTTTTGAAACTTTACTCCTATTGAGGTAGAGGTTGGCTGGGGTGAGGGGTACATAGTGAAGAAGGGAGGTGTATCCCCTTCTGCAAGGGGAGGTCAGCTCATTCAGCCACCCTGCATGGAACCGCTGTTGTGTACAGAGGTAGGCAATACCCACCTGCTGGCTGAACTAGGGGTAGGACCCTGGATTTAGTGGTTGTCCAGCCACCAGGATTGATCCAAGCAGGCCTAAGACTGTAAGTTTTTGGTGTTCAAAGCAAAATCTGGGGCTGGCAACATGAATTATAATAAACCATTAAGCCTAAAGCAAATCATAAAGAATAAAACCAAGAGTTGGAAGCAGAGTGAGCAGCTGGGTCCAGAAAAGGTATAGCAAATGAAGCCTGCAAAAATCCCAGGAAGGAGACCCCTTGGTGCGGACAGAGCTGTGTACTTGGTCCAGCCCTAATCAGAGGAGTGAATCCCAAGACTCATCCTCCAAGAAGGAACCATCCCAGAAGAAGAGACAGCAGCATAAACAGATAAACCTACCCAACACCCTAGGGCCATGTGGATATACTCTCCCAGATGTTAAAAGAAAAGAGAAAGGGCCCTCACCGGTCCATGGTAGTGCAGTGTCAGAGAGAGTTTTGCAGAGGAGGTCATGTTTAAGCAGGATTTGGGGTGATGCTGGCAACAAGGACGTGGGGAAGGCATGAGAATGGCTGTGTAAAGACACAGGGGTTTGAAATATGGTGTGTGGAGAGCTCTAAGGAGTGCGGTCCTTCTGGAGGGGAGGAAGAGAGCGTGAGGGTAAGCATCAAGACTGGCAAGGAGGACCTAAACGCTGGCATAATGATGGAGGGCTTCAAATCCATGCTAAGGAGTTGCCTCTGATGTGTTTTAACCAGCCTGTGTGACTTCATCTTTCTTGAGTTTTTCAAGAATAAATTTCTGGAGGCTGAAAGCATAGGATATTCATTTTGGCTCTAACAATGAAAGGACTTAACTAGTTAGAAAGCTGCTGCTGTGGTTCACGTCCAGGCTAAGGAAGCTGGAACCAAAGTGTGGACAGTGGGGTGAGTGTGGGGCTTGGAGAACAGATCCAAGATGTCATTGACTTGATAATGAGTTAGATATAAGAGGTGAGGTAGAGATAAGAGTCAAAGATGACCGGCTCAAGTGCCATTCATCCATCCGCTGTCATCTTCCTTTGCACTTAATCTTCACTTATAATCCATGTGGACCACAAAGCCTTCCTCACCTGCAACCTCCAGTAACCCTTCTAAGTTCACTTCCTACCAGTCTCCCTTGGTCACTGTTCTTTGGCCACACCGGCCACATCAGACACTCCCAGCATGCTGCTGCCTCAGGACCTTTGCACTTACCTGTCCTGCCCGCCTGGAACGCTCTTCACCCAGATATTCTCATGGCTGGCACTGATTTCTTTCAGGTGTCTGACCAAGTATCAGTTGATCAGAAAAGACTCCTGTACCACTCGATCTAAAAGAGAAACCATTTCCTCCCATACAATTTTTAAAATACTCCTAATTGTGCTTGATTTTTCCACAGAATACCTAGCCACTCCCTTTTCTCGGAAAAGTTCGGATTATTCCCAAACGTGGCCGGCTAAACACGTACCTGACTCCCGCAACCCGTTCCCTGCAGACCCGCAGGCGGCTCCACTTGCGCTAATCACGCAGGCGTCAGCGAGCTGAGGCTTCGTGTACCGAGTCGCTACCACAATGGCCCAGGCAGTGGTGAGGGAATGTGTTGTGTTTGTGCCTGGGCTCCCGAAGCTTCTGCCGGCAAGTGACGCAAGTAATTACTGCCCCTGTGTCACTGGCAGCAACAAGTCATACTGTTGTGTTTAGTCTCTTTGCGACCCCGTGGAGTGTAGCCCGCCAGGCTCCTCTGTCCTTGGGATTTCCCCTGGCGAGAACAATGGAGGCGATCTTCCCGACTCAGGGATCGAACCCGCGTCTCCTGAGTTGGCAGGCAGATTCTTCACCACCAAGCCACCGGGGAAGCCCCAAGTCCAACGAGGGAAGGCGTTTGTTGTCAAAGAGCGCACGGCAGGCAGACGACCAACGACATCTGAGGAACAGCACTCACTCCTTGGCACTCTGATAACAGACACATTAAAGAGTTCTTTCTTCCTTGTCAATCTCCCTCCTCCACAATATAAGCATGATAGCAATGTCTTTACTTTGTTCCCTCTGGTTTCCCCGACACTGAGGACTTACTTGGCATCTAGTAAGCACTTAATAAATATTTGTTCGATGATTAACACCCTTCTAAGTTCCTACTTTTGGCTGAAACTCCTTGAGGACACATTCAAGGTTCCTCCATCTTTGTATATCCTTTGATTTCTGGACAGTGTCTCGGACCTGTTAAACATTCATTAAACAATTTCTGAGGGAAAAACAATCTATGGCTTAAGGCCATGCCACTCTGTTTTATCAGAACCCCCAAATAAAATATTTTTACTTGAGAGTATACGAGAAACAGATTGGGAGAATGAAGGGAGAGACAGACAGAGGAACAGGCAGAAACCTTTTGACTAGGCCCCTGTGTTAGATAATTCCGGAACTCTCAAAGATTGAGGGGGTCAATTGAGTCCAGACTTCTTAAAATAAATTATATACGCTACCTGTCTTTTATCTCAATCCACCTGTCCCCCTCAAAATACACAGTTTCAACAATTGTCTCTGGTTTGGATTAGAAAATTTTAGAACTTTAGACTGTCACCTGGCTCTCTGCGTGTAGATCCAGTCAGCAGATACTGACTTAAAAAAAAAAAAATTGCTGTCCTCTTTATCAGTTCATTTTGAGTACAGAGCAGTCAGACTTCTTTACTGTGGGAAACTCTGCAGTTGTGGCCTTCCAGGGACAAGCCTTAGTGGGAAATGAACTGAAGAGACTACTCGAGGCACCTGAGGCTGTGACTGAGAGAAAAGCGATATTTGTGACGCAGGTGACTGACTCAAGTTCCCACTTGTTCCCACTCCTGGATATTGGGTGTTAACTCTGCAGAAACGTGGAGGGAGCAGACAGACAGTCCTGTTCAGAAGCTGAGCATTCATGGGAACACATCTGTCCTAGTTTTCTAATTTATGAATAAAAACATTGTAAATGTACACACCAGGAAGCATGTCTAGACCAAGACAGAAAGCTTTTGGAGGCCTTTTCAAGAATGGAAAATATGAATGTTCCCTCCTACTTTCACCTGCCTGAGTAAAAGCTGAATGTGAGCAGAGCAGAGCGTGCTGTGGCTGTGGATGAGCTGGGCAAGCTTCGCTCGATCCTTTCCATCTCCTGCAAGAGCAGTCTGTTGATGGTAAGAAGCGTGGTGCTGATGGAAACACATACCTACGAATAAGCGCCAAAGGAGACCCTGGGGGAGGGGGTTGGTCTGCATCTCGGTCTGAGCACCTCATCACTGGAGTATGTTGTGGGGTGGCACCAGACATCTGTGGCAAGAATGCTGCCTTAGTGTTAGCAGGCTTCTTGGAAACAAAGGCAGGATTTCCGAAAAATGACGACGGTGCTCAAAGGCAAGGTCCTCTGCCAGGTCTTTCTGCAGCTCAGTCTGGCACCCACTTCTGCCTGTTCTCTGGAATGCTGGGATACTCACCTGCCTCTCAAATGCTCTGGATTGTGGGAGAGATCGGGAGAGGGGAGATGAACGTCCAGTGTCGCCACTGGCATCCTTAAAGTTGAGGGAGCCTAGGGCAGGACTACCACCAGTACATTTAGAGAATATATATAGATTCAAGTAAATTTCCCTTTCTTCTGAGCAGACACAATCCAGTACCACTGTGCATGATTTGGCAGGCAGAGTGCTTGCTAGATTTTAGTCTCACTTGCCACCTCGGCTGTGTGCCTTTGCAATGAACAACCTGCACAGCCATGCACGGCGGCCTAGCTCCTTCAACTTTCCTCAGCAAACTCTCTCATCATCTTCTGGGGCTCTGTGACTAAGATTCATCTGTGGAGAAATCTCTTCATTAAGTTTTTGTAGGCTGAGAAGTGATTCTTTCCCTTCTCTGAATATTTACATTCTTCCAAACACGTTTTTTTAATTAAATTTTTTATTGAAGGATAATTGCTTTACAGACTTTTGTTGTTTTCTGTCAAACCTCAACATGAATCAGCCATACGTATACATATGTCCCCTCCCTTCTGACCCTCCCTCCCATCTCCCTCCCCATCCCACCCGTCTAGGTTAATACAGAGCCCCTGTTTGAGTTTCCTGAGCCAGACAGCAAATTCCCGTTGGCTGTCTATTTTACACATGGTGATGTAAGTTTCCATGTTACTCTTTCCATACATCTCACCCTCTCCTCCCCATGTCCACAAATCTGTTCTCTATGTTTGTCTCTCCATTGCTGCCCTCTAAGTAAATTCTTCAGTACCATTTTTCTAGATTCCATATATATGCATTAGAATACGATATTTATCTTTCTCTTTCTGATTTACTTCACTCTGTTTAATAGGTTCTGGGTTCATCCACCTCATTAGAACTGACTCAAAGGCATTCCTTTTTATGGCTGAGTAATATTTCATTGTGTATATGTATCACGACTTCTTTATCCATTTATCTGTTAATGGACATCTAGGTTGCTTCCATGTTCTAGCTATTGTAAATAATGCTGCGATGAACAATGGGATACATGTGTCTTTTTCAATTTTGGTTTCCTCAGGGTATATGCCTAGGAGTGGGATTGCTGGGTCATATGGTGGTTTTATTTCTAGTTTTTTAAGGAATCTCCATATCATCTTCCATAGTGGCTGTATCAATTTACATTCCCACCAACAGTACAAGAGCATCCCTTTTCTCCATACCCTCTCCAGCTTTCACTGTTTGTAGACTTTTTGATGATGGCCATTCTGACTGGTGTGAGGTGATATCTCATTGTGGTTTTGATTTGCTTTTCTCTAATAATGAACAACGCTGAGCATCTTTTCATGTGTTTGCTAGCCATCTATATGTCTTCTTTGGAGAAATGTCTGTTTAGGTCTTTTTCCCACTTTTTGATTGGGTTGTTTGTTTTTCTGGTATTGAGTTGTATGAGCTGCGTGTGTATTTTGGAAATTAATCCTTTGTCATTGTTTCATTTGCTATTATTTTTTCCCATTCTGAGGGTTGTCTTTTCACCTTGCTTATAGTTTCCTTTGCTATGCAAAAGCTTTTAAGTTTAATCAGGTCCCACTTGTTTACTTTTGGTTTTTTTTCCATTACTCTAGGAGGTGGGTCATAGAGGATCTTGCTTTGATTTATATCATCAAGTGTTCTGCCTATGATTTTCTCTAAGAGTTTTATAGTGTTTGATCTTACATTTAGGTCTTTAATCCATTTTGAGCTGAACACTTTTAATAGAAGCAAATACTTCTAATTTGAAAAAAAAATTCTGTCTCTCAACTGATTTCTTGGTGGGTCAAGTAGACTCACACTAATAGGACTTAAGAACTCTACAGAAGGAAACCCTTATCTCTTCGCTCTGTCAGTTGAGCAACTGTGTTTCCATATTGGCTGAAGGCTCCCTTAACCCACCAAAGAAACCCCAGCACCAGTCCATTGAGATGAGCATGTTTTAGAGATGGGCCAGATGGAAAGAGTCCAGATTCCATCTGTTCATTATACAGATGTGGCCATTGTCCAAATCTTGTAAAATTGCCAAGAGAGTAAAAACCATGAGGAGGTACATTTTGAGGGTGATTATAGTTCTTTCCCTGGTGGCTCAGTGGGTAAAGAATCTGCCTGCAATGCAAGAGACACAGGCGCTGTGGGTTAAACCCCTGGGTCAGTAAGATCCCCTGGAGAAGGGCATGGCAACCCACTCCAGTATTCTTGCCAGGAGAATCCCATTGATGGAGGAGCCTGGTGGGCTACAGTCCATGGGGTCACAGAGTCAGATGCGACTGAAATGACTGAACACACACACATAGTTCTTTGGATTATTTTAAGTCCAAAAATAAATAGTGCTCCATGTGTATATGTGTGTGTGTGTGTATGTAAAGCACACCTTCTAGGTCTCTCTAGATCCAGGCAGACCTAGATTTGAACTTGAGATCTTTTGCTTATTAGCTATATCAGGGCAGGTTAATTTCTGCTGTTGCCCTTCAGTATCTCCATCTATGTCAAAGGGTTGGTGTGAGAACCAAGAGTTTGTAGATACCCTTCATTTCTGTGTTTTCAAGAAAGTTATTTCTTCTAAACAGTTGAAATTGTCTGCAAGATTCGAAGGGAAAAATACATGGGATAATTATTAATAGTGCATATCAAAATTTTAAATCAAACTTAGTCCATTTTCAAAAAAATGCTCATACCAATGGATTGGTGCTGGATATCCATGGCAGGTTGACTGTGGATAAAGAAATACAGCTGATCACCTTACAGAACTCAAGTTCATGGCTTACCTCTGCAAGACTCTATGCCTAATTTACATATATTTTTAAAAAATTTTAAGTTAAATCTTATTAGATATTTTCATAAAAGTAAAACCATTTGCAAATCTAAGCTTTGATGTTCATCTAATTACTAGTATAAACAATCAGTATTATAGTTCATGCATTAGTTATCTCTAGGTCTACACATATATATTTAAGAGTAATATTAATTTTTTAAATGTTGCAAATTTTCTTTTCCAGAAATTATAGGCAACAGTTTTGAATAAAGATAGTTGATAGCTATCTCCCAAGCTGGAATATCAAGAGAAGCAAGAAAATTGATGTTCAGTAGTGCTGGGAAATGATGCTATTTATGTAAGAGGAAAGATGTGACAAGGTCTTTTGTCTCTCTTACCTGAGAACTTGCACTGTTCCAATCCTCTTCTCACTCAAAGCAGTATTTTACCCCCAGTGCTGGTAATAGCATAACCTGTACACATTCAGGACGGTCATATGCTTGTAGTTCAAGTATAGGAGGAAAGAGGTGTTTCCCTGTCGGCCTGAGGTATGTTAGTCCTGAGAGCAGTGTTTGGGATTGCCAGACGTGTGCAAGCATTGAATGCCAGATTGTAAGTAACAGAGGTCATGAGCTCTCCAATAAAACATGTGTGTGTGTGTGATGTTGTGACATGCTGCCAGTATTCTTTACATACTGTGGAACTCTTGCTTCCTCCAGCAAGAAACTTTGAAATGATCCTGGATTCCTTTCTTTCTCACACATCCTCTATCAAATCCATCTGCTAATACTATTGGCATTGAATTCAAAGATAGTCCTTGAATATGACCATGTATGCAACTTCTGCGACCACCATCGTAACACGAGTCGCTGTTATCTTTCCTCTTTTGTTGATGCTCTGCGCCTCCTCACTCATCTGGTTCCTCTCTCCCCTCCCCCGATTCCTCCTAAAGTCTGTAACAATAGGCAGTCATCCTCTTAAAATAAAAGTAACAGCATGTTGACCCTGGGCTCAAATCACTTCAATGCCTTCCTGTCGTATTTAGAATAAAGGTTACGGTCTTTGTCATGATCTCCAAGGTGATCTCTCACTTGCCTCCTCTCTACCTCTTTCTTCATTGCCTACCATTCACTCTTTGCTTGCTGTATTTCAGCCACAGGGGCCCTTCACCATCTGTCAGATACTCCCAGCACTTGTCACCCTTGGAGTTTTTGCCCTTCTCTTTGCCCATACCTGGAACCCTCTATGCCAGAGTCAACTACTAGCCCTGACCTCACTCCCTGCTGACCCTTTCTAAGAAGCAAACTTTTTCTTCCTTTGTTTTTATTCTTTAGTAATTTTTTAAAAAATTGAATGGAGAAGGAAATGGCAACCCAGTCCAAAATTCTTGCCAGAAAAATCCTATGGACAGAGGAGCCTGGAAGGCTACGGTCCATGGGATCGCAAAAAAAAAAAAAAAAAAAATTGAAGTATAGCTGATTTACAGTGTTGGGTTAATTACTGGTATACAGCAAAGTAATTCAGTTATACATATGTACACATTTCTATCTTCTTTTCTATTATGGTTTATCATAAGATATTGAAGATGGTCCTCTGAGCTATATAGTAGGACTTTGTTATTTATTCATTGTATATGTAAGTGATTACATCTGCTAACTCCAGCTTCCGAGTTCATCCCTCCCCCAACCTTCCTTACCTTGGCAACCACTTCTCTGTTCTCCACATCCGTGCTTCTGTTTTGTCTATAGGTCCATTTGTGTCATAGTTTAGATTCCACATATACGTGATAGCATATATACAGTATTTGTCTTTCTCTTTCTGACTTACATAACTTGGTATGATAATCTCTAGTTGTATCCATGTTGCTGCAAATGGCATTATTTTGTTCTTTTTCACGACTGAGGAGTATTCCATTGTATATATACACCACATCTTCTTTATCTAGTCATCTCTCAGCAAACATTTCGGTTGTCTCCATGTCTTGGCTATTGTGAATAGTGCTGTTATGAACACGGGGTGCCTGTATCTTTTTTTATTATAGTTTTATCTGGATATATGCCCAGGAGGGAGATTGCTGGATCACTCCTCTATTCTTTCACTTTGCTATATGTTTACTTAGAAAATAAATTAAAAATATAAGGTTTTATTTAGAGGACTTATCAGTACTTGATATAACATATCTATTTTTAGATGCTATGTGTCTTTCATCCAGATTTGTCATTTCAGATTTGGTTTATGTGGTTCGAGGACCTGACTTTATTCCCTCTGGAGATGGGCATTTTACCCAGGTTTGTCCATTCCCATCCACAATGATTGGTTTGAGATTTTACAAGTGGAGCAAATAGGTGTCTGCTTAATACTGTTTATGAAACATTTTGGAAATAGAAGCTCTGATTTTGTTGGATTTGTTAAGTTGAAGCTTCTAGTAACCATTTCACTCATCTTTGGGAGCAGCTGCTTGAAAATAAAAAGACAACACAGAAGAAATTGCACTTACAAGAAGGAAAGAGAGATCCTTGAATGTTTAGTTTGAGCACCTGGATTTTCAGTTCAATAATCCAATGAGTTCATCTTTTCTCTTGAGCTAGTTTGATCTGCAGCCACCAAAAGATTCTGATGAATATAATTATACTGCATTATATCTACATTTACCTTAACATTCTCATACAATGATTTATGGGTACATCAGATTTTATTGAAGGTTTGGTGTCTCTAAAAAGAATTACCATATGGAGGGTTATAGTGTTAATACAATATAGCATATTAATATTACTATATTAATATAACATACCAGTTACATAGTAATAATATAGTATAATATAATAATAGTCTATAATATAAAAGTAAATTATCTAAATGTTGTACACTAAATACAGCATTTCCCACAGTCTAAGAGAAAATAATCCAAGAAGTTGAACAATTTACAGGGTGTTTATTTCCTCATGGATGTCCCATATCCTGTCCTCAGATATGTACCTCTCCTAGAAAATGACTCTTCTTTCTAAACTCCCACTAAAGAAACTCCACCTATCTTTTTGGAAATCCTACCCTTACACACAGGATTTAAAAAAATTTTTTTTCTCATTCTTTTTTATTTTTTAAATTATAAAAGTATGATTACACATTTACAGGAGACTTGGAAAATACAGAACAAAGTTACATATAGTTACACTATATATTACAATTATTTTTTAAGTAGATAAGATTTTTAATTGGAGTTTCAATATCAAACTCTCAAAAATTAATAGAATGGATATACAGAAAATAGAAGGATATAGTAGACCTGAAAAATACCATGAACCAATTCAACATAATTAAGATTTATACAAGTTTCACACAATAATAGGATACAAATTCTATTCAAGTTCCCATAGAGTATAAACTAGGAGACATTAGAACATATCCAGGGGCATAAAACAAGGTGCAAGAATTTCATGGTCTAAAGGTATTGAAATCCTACAAAGTTTGCTCCTTATCACTGTGGAATTATGTCAGAAATCACTATCAAAAGATATTTGAAAGTAACCCACATATTTTCAAGTGCAATATGACATTTACCAAGAGAGATCTTTGACTTAGGCATTGAAGGCTTCGGTCAAGTTAGGAGACTGAAAAAGCACAAACGTTGATTGCAGAGAAGAAGGCAATTAAATGAGAAATTAATATCAAAATGAGAAATTAATATCCAAGATACTTTAAAAACCCCATGTATTTGAAAATTAAATGTCCGTCTTTAAATGATAGGTGTATCTAAAGAAGCCGTAACAAGGGAAATGAGAAAATATGGCACAGGATTTGGTTTTATTCCTGGGTCCATCCCTCTTCCCTAGCATTACATCCCCCCAAGTCTGAGTTTTTCAGCCTCTTAAAATACGCAGAAGTGAGAGTGGGACGAGGGAGACTGGTGGGAAGAGGTGGTACGAGCAGGTCCATCCGAGTGGCCTCTGGCGTTCTGAGTGCCTCGGAGTAGCCCAGGGCAGACATGAGTGTCCCAAACCCTGACTATTTTTCAGGTCTCCCTTTTGGGGTGAGTGGTGGACACTCTGTCCCACAAGTGTTTCCTCTGGTCTCACAATTAACTGTCAATCACACATGTACAAGCACTGACGATTCTCAAAGGCAATGTCATCTAGGCCTACAAGAAAGCCATGAGTTTTAACACATTTCCCTGGAAATGGAGAGTAATGTTAGCTCTTTTTCTTGATCCTACCTCTAGTCTTTATTAGAAATGCTCCTCTTTCAGGCGTGATGGAAATATGAAAAGGTCTTATATGTGCCATAATGGGTATGTGCCTGGGTACTTAGTCACATCTGACTCTTTGCAACCCTTTGGACTGTAGCCTGTCAGACTCCTCTGTCCACAGAATTCTCCAGGCAGGAATACTGGAGTGGGTTGCCATTCCCTTCTCCAGGGGACCTTCCGACTCAAGGATCAAACCTGGGTCTCTTGCACTGAAGGCTGACTCTTTACTGCTGAGCTACTGGGGAAGCCCATGCCAATGTAGCTCCTGCCTGTAATGCGGGAGACCCAGTTTTGATCCCCGGGTCAGGAAGATCCCCTGGAGGAGGGCATGGCAACCCACTCCAGTATTCTTGCCTGGAGAATCCCATGAACAGAGGAGCCTGGCGGGCTACAGTCCATGGGGTCGCAGAGAGTCGGACATAACTGAGCAACTAACATCACACACACACACACACACACACACACACACACACACACACATGCCATAGTGTATAGGAGCTGATGAAAATTTTAACCCAGGGCTCATCCCCTCCCCTGTGTCTGGAGGAAATGAGATGGGGAATGATCTATAGAAGGGACAGTTTCATTAACTTACTTACTATATCTTTCTCTACTGTTGGGTCTGAGGCTCCTTGAAAAGTTCTAAGCTTCACAGCCAGTGTAGATAGTTAATAAATAGGTGTTGAATTGACAGATGACATCTGCTATGGTTATATTTAGGAATTCATCATTCACGAATTTGATAACAGACTTGAATTTATACCCATTACTAAATAAAAATGGATTTGGGGTCTTTATTTTGCATCAAGCTCTTGGTCTTCCAGAGGCTGCTGATTAAGATAAAAATACCTGAGAAGGAAAGTAAATCCTCAAGCGCCATTGAGATGGAATTAGTTCCCATATTGGCCAGAAGAGGGCAGAGTCCCTGTGGGAATGTGACAGGAGAGAAGTATTTTGATGCTGCAGGAAGGTTTTGGAGCATAGACACTGGGAGGAAGTGGCAAAGAGAATCTAACGGGGGTCAGAGGAAGAAATAATTCCTAGAAGTTGATAGAAGAGGTGTTTTTTTTCTTCTTTTGCTGCACTGGGACTTTGCTGCGGTGCGTGGGCTCAGGGGTTGTGGCTCAGGAGCTTCATTGCTCTGCAGCATGTGGGACCTTAGTTCCCAAGCCAGGGATTGAACCTGTGTCCCCTGCATCACAAGGCAGATTCTTAACCACTGGACCATTAAGGAAGTACCAGGATAGGAGAGTTTAAAAACTCTGTCAACGTCATCCAAATTCATTCTTCATTCATTCATTTATTCTTTTATCAAACATTACTGTGCAAGGAGATCTAACCAGTCCATCCTAAAGGAAATCAGTCCTGAATATTCATTGGAAGGGCTGATGCTAAAGCTGAAACTCCAATACTTTGGCCACTTGATGCGAAGGACCGACTCATTAGAGAAGACCCTGAGGCTGGGAAAGATTGAAGACAGGAAGAGACGCAGGCGACAGAAGATGAGATGGTCAGATGGCATCACCAGTGCGATGGACATGAGTTTGAGTAGGCTTGGGGAGATGGTAATGGACAGGGAAGCCTGGTGTGCTGCAGTCCATGGGGTTGCAAAGAGTTAAACATGACTGAGCGAGTGAACTGAACTGAACTGAGCACTTACTATGTGTCAGACACTGTGCCTGGGGTGAGTCAGGCAGAGATGAACACAGTAGACATAATCTGGGGAACGTCTAGATCAGTAAGGGTTACAGGAATTAAATAGTTAAGTGTATGTATAATTAATGATTTTGCTAAGAACAATGGAAGAAAATAACAGGATGTTATGAGAACTTCTTCAAGTAGCAGGAGATCTCTCTGATAAGATGCAACCTGAAGGCTGAAGAGTCATGTGGAAAGTTGGGAGACGTGTTCCAGCAGAAGGAATAGCTTGTATGAAGGCCCTGAGGTTGGGGGTGGGGGGGGGCGTTGAAAGATTCAAGGAATTAGAAGAAGGTCAGTGTGGCTCCATGGGGTAGTGGCACAAGATAGATTTTGAAAAATGGGGGAAGACCATGCAGGGGCTTTTAAGCCATGCTCAGGGTTTGGATTTTCCTTTGTCTTTCAGTTTGAAAGCAGTCTCTGTTTATTAACAGGCCAGATTACAAACTAATCGATGTAAAAACCTTAGTTTATCCTTTCAATAAGCCTATTGATCTTCTGTGAGCATCTCCATCTTCAAGAGGATGGGTGGTCTTTTTCTTCGTTCCACCTTGTGGAGAAGATAATTTGAAGGGTCACGGGAAGTTGTTTGCTTCTTTGAAATATTTTTCAACAGAATAGATCTTCGTGAATCACATCCTCCACGCAGACAATGCCACATTTACCAAGAGATCGAGTGATCCACGTGTTACCTGTCAGGGCAATTCACTTTCTGTTGATTTTGCCATAGGCAAGCTGGTAGATCAGTTTATTTGCTGACTTCAGGTTTGGGTACCCCCGTGCATTCTGGGTTCCACAATCCTCAGCATGTTGACTGCAGCCCCACTGAACTTCACAAAAGTGCCAGAGAAGATCGGGAGGAGGCGAAGAAGCTGCAATACCTTCGGACCTTTGAGCTCACACCACTGCTACCTCTGATCCTAATGACAAGTGCCAGTTTGGATTCACAGGAACGTAGAAGTCACCAGCTTTTCCTGCCATCCCAGCAATTTTACTTCTGTACATCTGCCTATATGCCTTATAATAGTGCTTGGCTTTTTCATTGATGAACTTTCTCCTTGCTTTTCAAACTTCTCTCCCAGGCTCTTGATCTTCAGTTCTGTGAAGTTCCTTTGCTTTTTCTTACAGGTTTCTAGTATAGCAGCAACCTTCTTTTTCTTCTCTTCGGTACCCTCCATGATTCCAGCTAGAAAAGAGCACGTTTTGTTACTCTTGTATGAGCCATGAAAAGGTCTTAAGGAGAGGTATGGATTGTCTCATTCATATTTTAGAAGATCACTCTGGGGAGTTCCCTGGCAGTCCAGTGGTTAGGACTCTGAGCTTTCACTGCTGAGGACCTGGGTTCAATCCCTGGTTGGGGAAATAAGATCCCACAAGCTGCTCAAGCTGTGTGGTACAGAAAAAAAAAAAAGTTACTTTGGCTGCAATATGGAGAATGCTCTGAGGAAAGAGGGAAGCAGGGGTTTTAGGAGGCTGTTACAGTAGTTCAGGGAAGATAGGATGATAGCTTGGACTAGGGTGGTGACAAACAGTGGCAAGAATTGGATGAATTAGAGATGTATTTGAAGACAGACTTGATAAGATGTGGTAATCAGAGGTTGAGTGTGTGTGTGCCTGTGTGCTCAGCCATGTCTGATTCTTTGCAAGGTTGAGAAAAGGTGTCAAATGTTTTTTGATGAGTTTCTATCATGAACAATTGGGGAAATCTAGGGAAAGGTGGGCTGGGGATTTGAGGATGGGGAGTGGAGAATAGAAAAAAAAGAAAAAAACTCAGTGTTGGACCCATGTAGCTTGAGATCCTTATGAGATCCCAAACAGAGATATTCTGGACTGGAGCTCTGAAAAGAGGGCTAAGTGAGAGACACAAATTTGTGGATCAGCCCTGTATAAAAATAGCATCAAAAGCCACGAATGCGGATGAAGTTATAGAGTCAGAGAGAACACACAGAAATGAGAGGTCCCAAGGCCGAATCCTGAGAAACTGTCACCAACACAGGGATCACAAACATAGTCAGGATTTTGTGGATGAAAGGGGAGAAAGTCTTTTCAGAAATGTACCTAGTGAGTGGCCACCTCCTCTTTCTTTCCTTGTAAGGAACTCTTATGTATTTGTTTCCTACTACTGTTGCAACCAATTATATCAAACTCAGTGACTTAAAACAATACAAACTTATTCACTTACGTTTCTGGAGGTCAGAAGTCTATAATTGATCTCACAAAAATGAGGGCAGTGGCAAAACTTGAGTTCCTTCTGAAGGCTTAGGAGAAAATCTGTTCCTTTTTTTTTTTTTTCTGGTTTCTTGAGGTTGCCCACATTTCTTGGTGTGTAACCTGCTTCCTTCTTCAAAGCCAGCAAATGGTGAGTGGGGATTTTCTCAGGCTGCATCACTCTGACACTGAGTCTTCTCTCTCCCATATTTATTTCTAGAGATGTTTTACGATTATAGTGGGCTTACTGGGATAATCGAGGATACTGTCCCCATCTCAGGACCTCCTGATCAGCAACTTTAATTCCATCTACCACATTAAATCCCCATTGCACTGAAACGTAACATACTGTAACTTATCCATAGGTCCAGTGGATTATGACATGGGATTCTTTGGGAGTTATTATTCTGTCTACCAAACCTTACAGGTCTGCTTATTCCTCTTTGGAAAAGTGTGGAAAAAGTACACACCACTCCTCAAGTCCTAGAAGAAACTCTTCCAGTCCAAAAGGGGCAAATGACAAAACTGTGAGATTTACTTGTGTGTCTGTCTGTGTCATACCTACATTTCAGCAAGACACTCAATTGGATAAGAAAGAAAAAATTGGCCAAGTTATTGATTAGGGATTTGTTGATACTTCCTTTGTCCCCTGGAACAGCTGTTTGTCTGGATAAGGAATCCTTGAGTTTTTATCGTAAATAATGTCTCTGTCTTGGTGTATGGTCCACTATAACAATACCACAGAGGGTGCTTTGCTAAGTCACTTCAGTCGTGTCCAACTCTTTGCAACCCCATGGACTGTAACCCGCCAGGCTTCTTGGTCCACGGGATTCTCCAGGCAAGAATACCGGAGTGGGCTGCCATGCCCTCCTCCAGAGGATCTTCCCGACCCAGGGATCAAATCCGTGTCTCTTATGTCTTTTGCATTGGCAGGCAGGTTCTTTACCACTAATGTCTAGCTTATAAACAGCAATGTATTTCTCACAGGTCACATGCCAAGGAATGTGGGCAGCCTCGAGAAACCAGAAAAAACCCAAGGGAACAGATTTCCCCCTAAGCCTTCAGAAGGAACTCATACAACCTTCAGTCTATAGCAGTCTCTTGGTAAAACTCAGTGTCACTATTAGAATGGCGGAACAGACACAAGTGCCCCCACCCAAGGCCGGCTTGTGACTGTCATCTGTGGCTGGGACCAACGTCACAGTAATTCTAATCTACAGAGAAGGAAATTGAAGTTTTCAGAGAGTAGCCAAAGTCGCCCAGGTAATACAGGTTAAAGTGGAGACAGAATTCAACGCTGTCTCCCCCTGGGCCCATGTCCTTATTCATTCCTTCATCTTGCTTCTCTCAGAGCTGTTTTCTGTTTAGAGGCAAAATGTCCAAGTTAGACTGCGATATATACATACAATCATATTGCATGTACATATAGATATTATATACACATAATTTTTATGAAAAAGTCAAATATCTGTTAATACTAACCCGTTGATGTTTTTGATCAGTATAGATATAAAAAAGCAAAGAGGGCAGATTGAATGAAATCAGCATTTTTATTACTGGGTTGATACAAATTTTACTTGGGAAAATAAGCGTTTGTTTATTTGAGCACCAATAATGCTCTTCTGTCCCCCACCCCATTTTTTATTTTAGTAAAATGTACCTAATAATGTTTTGTATTAAAGAAAGATGAGATCTTACTTTAGTGCCTAATTTTTTTGAGAGACTTTATGCACTTTCTTGAAGGAAATGCTCATTCATTTCAATACTTTTAAAGAAATATTTGAAGCTATAAATTTATATGTAAGAACCACCATATATTCTGATACTTTGATGGTTGTTCCTGTCTACATATTTTGTAATTTCCATCATCATTTCCATTTCAACTCATGAATTGTTTGGAGGTGCTTCTAATCACAATGTAGTATTCCTCCTTTTCTATATGGTTATTGTTGTTGCCTAATTTAGTAAAGATGCTTACTCCTTGGAAGGAAAGTTATGACCAACCTAGACAACATATTAAAAAGCAGAGACATTACTTTGCCAACAAAGGTCCATCTAGTCAAGGCTATGGTTTTTCCAGTGGTCATGTATGGATGTGAGAGTTGGACTGTGAAGAAAGCTGAGTGATGAAAAAGTGATGCTTTTGAACTGCGGTGTTGGAGAAGACTCTTGAGAGTCCCTTGGACTGCAAGGAGATCCAACCAGTCCATCCTAAAGGAGATCAGTCCTGGGTGTTCATTGGAAGGACTGATGCTGAAGCTGAAACTCCAGTACTTTGGTCACCTCATGAGAAGAGTTGACTCACTGGAAAAGACCCTGATGCTGGGAGGGATTGAGGGCAGGAGGAGAAGGGGACGACAGAGGATGAGATGGCTGGATGGCATCACCGACTCGATGGACATGAGTTTGAGTAAACTCCGGAAGTTGGTGATGGACAGGGAGGCCTGGTGTGCTGTGATTCATGGGGTCGCAAAGAGTCGGACACGACTGAGCGACTGAACTGAACTGAACTGAATTTAGTAATGATGTGGTTAAAATGTAATCTCTAAGACATCACATTTTTGAAAAATTCTGTGCTGTCTTTTGTGACTAGTGTGGGATTGATTTGGATAAGTGTTGTATATGTGCTTGACTAGAATGTGTATCTTCAATTTGGGGAGTGCAGTTGCATGTAGCTGTCATTAGCATGTTGAATCTGCCATGTGAGGCCTGTAACAAAGATACAATTTAAAAGGTTTTTGGTAGGAGTAACTTCCTCTGTCCCTGGAGATAAATTCTAGAAATGGTTGTGTCTTTTCTGTGAACTGTGAAGTAATAGATAGTCCTGTTCTTGCTCTGGTCCTCAGATCACCATCTCTGATCAGTGACCAGCAGGAGATATCAATAGTGCTTCAGCCTGTATTTAGGTGAGAGTGGGTCTCCCTCTCCATGTGGTTGGCTGTGGTCTGCCTTGGTGGATAGAGCTGGCTTCTGGATCCTAGTCTCTTCTCTCTTCCCACATCAGCTTCTTGTTCACCTGCTGCTCCATCTGTGCTTCCGACCTTAGCGAATGGCTCCAGCATCCACTGCCTTGGTCAGAACTGGCAATTATCCCTGACTCCTCTTCCCGTTTCCACTCATATTTCTAACAAACTCCAAGAGTCATCAACTCTCCATTCGAAGTATCTCTCAAATGGGTCAAATTCTTTCTGTCTCTGCTGCTGCTGACTTTGTTCAAGCCACCTTTATCACTCTATCATTGCAACCACCCGCAAGCTGATCTTCATCTCCATTTTGCCCCCGCCTCAGTTCTTTCTGCTGTAGCCAGTAATTTTTCTAAAGTGTAAATCTGATTACATCATGCTCTGCTCATTCAGTGGTTCTCTATCGGTCATAGAATAAACTTCAGACTTCTTAACTTTGCTTACATGGCTCTTCTGGCTCTGTTTAAAAAAAAAATATTCTCTCCAGAGTCTTCTGTGATCGTTTCCCTCTTCTGAAAATAAACCTACACTCTAGCCATTCTTGCAGGTCCTCAAATATGCTATGCTATTCACCTTGAAACATAATGTATAGGACTTTACGCCTTTGAGACTGATGACATTTCTTAAGTTTACGTATCTCAACTCTGAAAGAGTGGAATGATGGAAAAAAGATTAACACACACAAATACATGTACATATATACACACATATGTACATACATTTGTGTATACACAGCCATATATAATGTATATTTGGGATAAATTTATGGAAACTGTTCATAAATGTATGCATGTGTATGATGCAAATTAGCAATCAATAAATGCTTTTAAAAATAGTACATGGTTATCCAATTATAGACAACAGGTTAGACAATACATCAATATTCTCTTCTTCCCTAGATTCCATCAGAATCATAGTAAAGGCATGTGAAAGCTATACATCCATGAGGACAAAAAGAATGATTGGAGTCAATAAAAAATAAGGTTTCCACACATTTCTGGAATATGGATTTAGCAAATTTAGCAGAACAGAAGAAGCAGCCTCTCTCACTGCACACAGAGGGACATATAGACAAGAAAAATCAGATTTGCTCAGAGGAATCCCAGAAAAACAGGATTCTCGAATTCCCAGTAGAGCAGTGGGTGGTATTTAGGCTTAGGACTGAAAACAGAGTGATTATATGGGTCAGTGGACTGCCATCCACTTGTTTGGGCATAAAATGTCAGCAATTTGGTTTCTATACTGAGGCTGGAAGTCAGAGGTGACTTCCCAGGAGACCTCAGGAGTCTCAAAAAAAAAAAAAAAAGACCTTTGTATATTTGCAGTATGAAGAGTTAAAAAGATAAAATCAAGAAAATCTTCCAGAAAACAAAACTTTTTAAAAATACATTTAAAATACCCAAGCAGTGTAGAGAATTAAACCTGCAGGACCAACATGTGATCAACAGGGCATCCAAAAATAAAGAATAGAGAAAACAAAGGTGAAGAATTTGTCAACAATATAAGAACAATTTCCAAGGATTAGAATCAACTGCTTGGGCTTCCCAGGTGGTGCTAGTGGTAAAGAATCTGCACTAGAGAGGAAGGTTCGATCCCTGGGTCAGGAAAAATCCCCTGGAGGAGGAAATGGCAAGCTGCTCCAGTATTCTTGCTTGGAGAATCCCATGGACAGAGAAGCCTGGCGGGCTACAGTTCATGGAGTCCCAAAAGAGTTGGACACGAGTTGAGTGAGAACACGCGCCTATGCACACACCAATTTTCAGGGAGGCATTCTTGGACCAACTCTTTAAAACTGTAGCCCCTCCACTTAGCCCCACCTTACTTAACTATTCTCCTTTGAATTTTTAACCACCTGGCGTACAATATATTTAACTGTTTGTTCAGCGTCTCTTCTCTTAGAAGGTAAGCTACCCATGGGGAAGACGTTTTGTTCCCAGTGGCCTCCTTGGTGCGTCCCACTGTACTTGGTACAGTCAGTATTCAATAGTTATTTCTTGAGTGAATGAATAAGAGGATAACTCAAGATTTAAATCCTCCTTGTGGAAAAAAGTTAGTTAGCTGATAACACCTCAAATTGGTTTCACAATAAAATGATAGGGAAGCCTATAATTTATAAATATGAGACAGCCATCTGAAGCAATAACTAAAGGAGTTAAAGGCACTCAACTGCATCTGAGGAAAGGATGGGAGAGGAAGAGGGAGAAGAGGCAAATCGTTGTTGATCTTCAGTATAAGTTTTTGAAAATTATTTGCTTTTTTCACCATGTGTCTGCACTGCTTGTTTTTTAAAACAGTGTATATATCTTAGGAAACATTTTTTATTTATTTACTGTAAACATATATCAACAATAATAATAGGTAACATTTATTGAGCACTTATTATATGCTAGGCATTGTGCAGAGATTTATACGGATTATTGAAGAAGGTATTACACATATCTGTTGTCATTTTACGCAAATTGAAAACATCTGGATTCAACATAAAAATAGAAAAAATCCCCAAATATAAATATTTAGTAACCTAATCTCAATCAAATAAATTCTGCTTCTCAATCTTCATAACAAAGATACGAATTTGATATGCCTCATGTCTTTAAAATGCAAGAAAAAAAGCATCATGCAATAATTTTTAAAAGTTTTTATTTAGTAGGAAATCCTTGTAGAACTGCAAAAGCACTTGTCAACAGGAACCGAAGAAATTGAAAGAAAGATTGTGCATAAGCTCTTTTATAGACATTTGTCTGTGTCATCTGCTGGCTTTCCCTCCACCCTTCTTTCCATTCCACATTTCTCTTTCACGTCTGTTCATCTGAAATGTAAGTGAGCTTTGTTTCAGGAAATTTATGAGATTTTCACAACATGAAATGGCTTCTGATGGAGTCATTTCTGGGCCTCAGCTCTGATCTGCTTCCTCCCATCTGTGCCCAGATATTCTGCTGTGATGCCATCCATCACTAGCTCCGGAACACACAGAGCCGTCACCTCTGCAAATCATTCTTCATCATCCCAGAGATGAAATCGAAATTTTGGTCATTGTTTAAAAAAGATCATTTTAGCACAGTGCGGTCGTTTGGATGTTTCTGGTGCTCAGACTGTGCTCTGGATCTTTTGAGGGCTTCCGTGGTGGCTCCTGGATCTTGTGGGAGCAGCCCCCTCCCACCCTTTCCCTTTTTCACTTGGCTAAACTTCTTCCCACCTCTCAGGCTTCGGTTGAGTGGTGCCCCTGGAGAAGCCTGTCTCAACAATGACCCTACCCAACGGGGATCCTCTACCTCCTGTCGATTCTGGAGGATCCCTCTGACTTTGACTTCATAGATTACATTGTTGCTGGCATTTGCTTTCAGTCTCCACTCCTGGCCCTCAGGGTCCCTAGACGCAGAGACTGAACTCTTTTTCCTGCCAGCCTCACCACACGATGTAGTGTCCTGGAACATAGAAGGTGCTCAATAACCACTGGAATGAATAAACGAAGGAATGAAAGCCACTGTCACTGTGAACAGTTCCACTTTAGTTTGCACATACTATTTATGTATGAAAAATAATAACCAAAGCAACTACACAGCTGTGCTTAACAATTACGGAGTCAAAGGCTAATGAGTTAAATAATCTTGGCCTAAATCCAGAAGTTAAGGGAACAAGAGATAGCGAGAAGGCTGTGCATATTTCCTGTGTTCTGTAGGAAATGAATATTTCCTACGCTCTTTTCCTCTAGCAAGTTCCGAAGTTGAGAATGCAGTATATAATTTTATAGCCCCAAGAAAGAAAAAAAGTAAAAAACTTTCAAAATGGTTTGTGCTACATGCTATAACCTAGCCTCTTATTTGTGGCTTGACAAATAGGTGAGAGAAAGCTGTTCTTTTTTCCTGTTTCTTCAGAGGCTTAGAATAATAGTTAACAAAGACCACATTGAAAATTGAACTTACCTTATCACTCATGAGACCTGGTTCTGAATTATTTGACGTGAAAATGTCTTCAATACAGTCCCTTCCCGCTCCTATTCTGTCATCTCCTCAGCTGAGGCTTAAGATCCTCTAGAGGCATCATAGTTACTTCATGCCTTTTCTATGGCTCTCTACTGGACCAGACCTAATATGTGTGGAATGCCCTTTCAAATGACAGGAAAAAGTTGAAAGTGAACTTTAAAGGTGGTTCTAAAATTTTAATCTAAGGCTATTTGAAAGATGATTGTTTAAGATCATTATCTGACTATTGAGAAATTAAACAAGATTTCATTTTTTAGTTCCAGTGTGTGACAGGTAAAGAAATAACAAATCAAAGAGAAAAACAGAAGAACAAAATTTTTCTACTTTGATGGCTTATGTGTTTTATCTGCAATGCTAGATTTTCAGTTTATGTAACTCTGAGGGGAAATGATAAATTAAGATACTATTAATAATACTTATGGGAGAATTTTCATTGATTTATATGAGTTAGCCTCTGGCTCAGTTTCTCTTCTCACACAGCAATTGTTTCTTTTGTAAGAAAAGTACTTTCCTTAAACAGAGTATATCTTTGACTTGAATGGTGTTCCAGAGACATATTTAGTTACAAGTTGAAACAGAATTTGTTCCAAATCTATTATCAGAATAATAGCCACATTATCTTTCATTCATCTCTGGGTGATAATAAGTGATGTTTCATTTACTTTCTTTACTCGCTCTATTTTGTTTGAAATGAAGTGAAAGCTGCTCAGTTGTGTCCAACTCTTTGCAACCCCATGGACTATACAGTCCATGGAATTCTCCAGGCCAGGATACTGGAGTGGGTAGCCTACCCCTTCTCCAGTGGATCTTCCCAACCCAGGGATCGAACCTGGGTCTCCTGGATTGCAGGCAGATTCTTTACCAGCTGAGCTATCAGGGACCCCTTCTACTTTGTTTCAGTTCAGTTCAGTCGCTCAGTCGTGTCTGACTCTTTGCGACCCCATGAATCGCAGCACACCAGGCCTCCCTGCCCATCACCAACTCCCGGAGTTTACTCAGTCTAGACCCTAATAGAATTGTATATTATTATTATTTATGTTTAATTATGAATGACTCTATTTTTATATTATCTTAAATTTAAGGAAGGACATATCTCCCACAAGGTTTAACTTAAAGTTAAATGTATATTTATATATATAATTTATGTATGTATGTTATACACACACACACACACACACACACACACACACACCCCTGCAGTGACTGTGAAATAAACAAGCTATCTCACGAAACCCCACCGCTGTGAGGTTGCTATTTTTCTATTTATTGGCTTCAGACTCTAGCAGGTTCTATTATCAGCGCAGGAAGTTCCTTGTTTCTCTGACCTGGAAGCAGAATAGGAAGCCGTGCGCGCGTGAACTGTGGGAGGACAGGAAGAGTCTCTCCTGATCCAGTGCTATTTTCTTTATGGGCTCTTATTCCAAATTCTCAGCACTTGGAATTAATTCTTTTGCGTTTAGATTCTTTGGACATCTTGGTGTCACAGGATCCTAGAATTTTAAACTTAGAATATTAAAGATCTAGTCCAACCAGCTTCCTCAGTCTGTAGATAAGGAAACTGAAATTCAGAATTTCGTTCAGGGTTTCACACTCTGAGGGTGGTAGAGCCACAAGAATCAAGGCCTTCTGAAGGTCATGTCTGCTGACTTTCGCCGTGTTCATTCATTTCTTCACTTTTTTATTATATATATGTGTGTGTGTGTGTGTGGGTATACACACACATATATATACACATTATTGGAGTATAATTGCTTTACCATTTCTTTACTCTTCAATTTATGTCATAGTCAGGATTCTCCTGGGTAAAAGTGAGAAAAAACCAAATCTGATATTCTTCAAGTAAAGAAGAAACTTTATTAGCCTTCAGGCACAAATGGGCTCAAATAATGTCTTCCACACTTCAGCTTCCTCCAGATCTGACCTCTGGTGTCCTCTGTGTGGGTTTCATCCTCAGACAAGCCCATCCCATGCTGTGGCAACATGCCTTCCTGCTCCCCACCCTGTCCTCAGAAGTTACAGGCATGCATCCCACCAGCTTTAATCCCACCAGGGAAAGAGACTCATTTTACTAGTTAGTCTCAGAAAAGTGCTGACATGAAATCTCCTGGGTTTGCCTTGGATCATGTGTCTGAGCCAATCAGAGGGTCAAAATATATCAACTGGCCTAGCCTAAGTCACATGCTCTCCCCTGCCACCAGGGGAATCTGAGAGGCTGAGAGTGAAGGAGAGGCATTTCCTCCCCCCCAAATTTAAAAATGAATAAAAAATGGAGTACTGTCGCCAGAGGAAAGTAAAATAGGGACTGAGTAGTTTAAGCAACCCCTGTCTGCTTCACGTTCGTGCTGTGTCTGAGACGTGGTGTGTGGTGTTTGCCTGGGAAGCAGCCGTGGTTAACTCACTGCTTACCCGTTGGTGTTTTCAAAATGAACACACTGGCCCAGAGTTGAGCTGACAGAAATGGAGTGGAGCAAAGAGTACTGGATGTGTTGAGGGAGAGATGGGGAGACCGCCGGGGAGGGTGTGGGGTGCAGAATCCTGGGCAGGGGAGGAAGATCAAAGTCTGAATGAAGGTCAGCAGGGCCCCAGAGGACAGGAGAGGGCCCGGAAAGGCTCTGACGGAGGCTGTGGGTCTCTCCTGGGTTGGCTAATCAGAGTCAGCTCTCCTCACTGAACAGATAGCCCAGTGGAGACACCGTGTGGTCGATTCATCATGCAAATCAGTGGGAGGGGCTGTTGTGCCAGGTGCAAGGCATGCAAATATGATGAGACAGATCTTCCCTCAGCCTCTGCCTGGGGCAAGTTACACAAAGCTTGCTGACAATTGCAGGAATTGCTACCGGGGAGACGTCCGGAGTGTTCCAAGAGAATATACAGAAGACTGGACTGAATGGAGAATGTGGGCAGGGAGAAAGGCCCCTAGAGTAATATTTCAACTGAGACAGAAACTACCATAAACATTGTAAAGCAACTGTACCCCCCAAAATAAAAATAAATCAATAAACTGAGACTTGAACAAGGAGGAGGTTTGCCAGGGTGGAAGAGGTCCAGGAGAAAAGCATTCCAGGCAGAGGGTACCGGAGCCTGTGAGAGGGGTCTCAAAGTGATGGAAAAGAGAATGGTGCCTCCCAAGCCTCCGAGGAAGGCCGGTGGAGTGGGAGTGGGGGGCACCAGGTGGGGAATGCTGGTGAGAGCTCAGGCTGCAGAAGGAAGCAGGGGCCAGACCATGTCACTTGATTCTGGCCATTGGAAAGAGATTTTGAATTTTACCTGCAAGCAGTAGATTTGTGATGAGATTCGCGTTTTTAGAAAGATCACACTTACTGAAGATGGAAAAAGGATTGAGGCAGGCAGCGAGACTACACAGCCAGAGCGTAAAGAGGGGTTCAGGGCTTGGACTGTAGAGGTGGCAACAGAGACGGAGAGAAAGCAGCCACGTTTAAGATGTATTTGAGGGACTTCCCTGGTGGTCTAGTGGTAAGGGGCTTCTTCCCTAGTGGCTCAGCGGTAAAGAATCTGCTTACAATGCAGGAGACGCGGGTTTGATCCCTGGGTGGGGAAGATCCCCTGGAGGAGGACATGGCAACCCACTCCAGTATTCTTGCCCGGAGAATCCCCATGGACAGAGGAGCCTGGTGGGCTGCAGTCCACAGGGTCACAAAGAGTCAGACATGACTGGAGTGACAATTCTGTGCTTTCACTGCGAAGGCCTGGGTTCAATCCCTGGTAGGAATTAAAATCCCTCAAGCCACAAGTCATAGTCAAAAAACAAAAGAGGTATTTGAATTTCTTTGTACTAGCAAGGTTTCTTCAGCAGTAGTTGGACAGGCAGTGCAATACACCTGTGGATTTGTGAAAGTTTCACATTTTCATTAGCTGGTTGAATTGCAGGTTTTATTTTCCATGACAGTATTAAATTGGCTGGGGATTGGGCTGAATATAATTGTTTTATGGCCAAATGTATCCCATTGTAATAAATAATGACCATACATCAGCCTGCCAACTGCTTGATTTAAGAGTACAAGGCCACAGGGAAATTCTTTGAGTCTACAGATTTGATGACCAAAGATAAAGGAATGGGACTTCAAACTCTGGTGGCCCCACAGAATGTCCTGGGTCCCTGCTTACTACAGTTTAGAAAATCCTTGAAATCTGTTAGAGTTCATATACAGAGACTTCAGAACTATATTCTTGGATTGATGAACGGGATGAATAGTTGAGTTCAGATAATCTGCAATGCTCAGTTGTGTCCAATTCTTTGCGACCACATGGACTGTAGCCTGCCAAGCTCTTCTGTTCATGGGGATTCTCCAGGCAAGAATCCTGGAGTGGGTTGCCATGCCCTCCTTCAGAGGATCTTCCCCACCCAGGGATCAAACCCAGGTCTCCTGCATTGCAGGCGGATTCTTTACCATCTGAGCCACAAGGTAGGCAAATTATGCCATGATCAGAAACAGCAGTATCTCAGTGACTTGAAACAAGTTTTCTTTCTTGTTTCTTCTGGCAAAACCCACCGCCTGATTGGCAACTCTAAGGGTATCTCTCTTCCATTCATGTTGATAATAACGTGTGTGACTTTAGAGACCTTTACTCACATTGACCTCACCTCACTTTCTGGTTTTTCAGTGAGCATTGCTGGCTGTACCACGGAAGCAAGCTGTTTTCCCCTCTCCTGGATCTGTTTTCCCTTCTGGAAGTGCATTTGGACTTTTCTTTGGGCCATCACAAATTTCATGTTTCACGTGGGGCTGGCTCTTCTTCCTACCACCTACAGTTCAGTCATCAGGCAAAATTGCAAACAGGGGAAATCTCCTTATTTTCTCTTTCCCTCTTCTAGTATTCCACTAAGCTCTCAGATATTTTCAACTGGTCCAAGGAGAATAGTATCCTCTGGCAAATGGGAATCTAAGTGGAGACAGAGTTCTATGGAAGAGGATTGGACAGAGGAACACAGTGAGGTGCCCCGAAGAATGCAGATGAGTAGGTGAGGGGTAAAGACCGGCTGCAGAAGTACATTTAGTGTGGTCTCATTAAGCAGGCAGTCCTAAAGGAAATCAGTCCTGAAAATTCATCAGAAGGACTGATGCAGAAGCTGAAGCGCCAATACTTTGGCCACCTGATGGGAAGAGCCAGCTCACTGGAAAAGACCCTGATTTGGGGAAAGACTGAGGGCAAGAGGAGAAGGGGACGACAGAGGGTGAGATGGTTGGATGGCATCACCGGCTCAACAGACATGAGTTTGAGCAAACCCTGGGAGATAGTGAAGGACAGGGAAGCCCGGCATGCCGCAGCCCTTGTTGCAGCGTCAGACGTGACAGCGGCTGAACAACATTAAGCAGGGGGCTACAGCTGGAGGCTGGGATCTGGAGGAAGGACTGGAGTTGGGTGCTAAGATCTTGGAGGAGGAAGACCCCCACAAAGGTCCCTCCTCCAACACTGTCATCCTTCCAACCAAGAACAATGTCAGGAGTCTGGAGCAGCCAGGCCTGAGGGCTGGACTGAAGGGTTAGAAAATGAGGAACCCCATGAGCCAATGAAGCTGCAGGGCATCAGGGACCCCTAAAGTGAAAGTGAAAGTTGCTCAGTCGTGTCCGACTCTGCAACCCTGTGGACTAAACAGTCTATGGAATTCTCTAGGCCAGAATACTGGAGTGGGTAGCCATTTCCTTCTCCAGGGCATCTTCCCAACCCAGGGATCAAACCCAGGTCTCTCGCATTGCAGGCGGATTCTTTAACAGCTGAACCACAAGGGAAACCCTAAGACCATTGCTGTAATGCAGGCAATTTGCATCTTGCTGATTTTTCAGGGGATGATTCCTTTAAGTAACCAAATCCATTGATATCAAATACAATGCAAATTGCAAAGGGGGAAAAGGAGTCTGTACCTGTATTAATGATTTCCATGCATGGAATATACAACCAAAATGGGGTTGAAGACTTTGATATATTTTGGACAACGTCTGTGGATATTCTTGTGTGCAAAGATCAAATAGCCCCATTGCAAAGGTGGTGATGGCCAGGGACACAGGATGGCAAGATATCCCGTTGTTTTCCTCTAAGTTCTGGAGGAAAACATGCTAGTTTTATGCTCACCCTGCAGCCAGAGGCTGGATAACAGAAATAAGAACCAATCCTGTATATCATCTTCTATGTGCCGAGTGCTTTTCAGGATTTCACCTATATTGACTTATTTAATCCTTACAATGATGCCTTTTTTTTTTTTTTTTGACCATGCGGCACAGCTTGTGGGATCTCTGTTCCCCATCCAGGGACTGAACCCAGGCCATGGCAGTGAAAAGCACCAAGTCCTAACTAGGGCATCAGGGAACTTCCCCAACAAATGTTTTTAGATATACGCTGTTACTATTTCTGTTTAAAAATGAAAAAATTGATCCCCAAATAGTTACGTGACTTGTAAATTAGTGAAAGAGACAGGATTCACACCCAGGCAGTCTAGTCCCAGAGTCTGCACCTCTGGCATCATATGGGTCAACGGGACGTCTTGTCTTGTGTCCCTGGTCATCATCACCTTTGCAAGTGGGTTGAACTACCTGCATCTTTTGGAGTTCAAGTGTTAGTTGCTCAGTTGTGTCTGACTCTTTGTGACCCCATGGATTCTAGCCCACCAGGCTTCTCTGTCCATGGAACTCTCCAGGCAAGAATACTGGAGTGGGTTGCCATTCCCTTCTCCAGGGGATCTTCCTGACCCAAGGATCGAACCTGGGTCTCCTGCACTGCAGGCAGAATCCTTACAGTCTGAGCCACGAGAGAAGCCCTCTTTTGGAGTGATGCTGTCTAAATGGCACCTCCCTTCCCTAGATTCCTCTATGACATCGCTGACATGGCCTGCAGACCAGAAATGCCAATCAGTGACGTGGCTTGGGAGCTCACTGGAGCTTCCGGGATTTGGAATATTCAGGGAGATGTTGTGGCTGTGTGTCACAGGGCTCTTCTTTGCTCTGTCTCTCCGGATTCTCAGAAGCAGACCACTACGGCTAGATGTGCATCTACTATTTTTCCTGCCACATAAAGTCTCTTTCTACGTATGTACCTGCCTCTCCCCGCATCCAGGTTCTGACGTGGAAGCATTTCCAAATGTCGTTACTCCACGTTTCTCAGAATATATACCTAATCTAGGGTTGGGACAGCCACAATACAGGTGGAATCCAAAAGTGAGAAAATAGTTAATCAGATGAGAGAAGGAAAGATGGGAGTAACAGATCACAAGGGGTTGGTTCAAGTACAGTGGGAGGATTAGGGATTAGGCTTGCAGGAATCAGGCAGGGACGACTCCTGGATGACTGGGGTGGAGGCGGTTATTCAGGTTGTGACTCGGGCCTGGAGGCAGAGGACAAGAATCACCTATTGTAAACCGGGGATGCTGTTTACTGACATGGGGGTTTTCCATTGGCTCTACTGGGACTTGGTACAAGAGTAGGACAGAGGTATGGCTGCCTGAGCGTGGATGGAGTCCCGAATGTACAGAACGAAGGGCGTGGGGACAGGGCGTTTTACCTCAGCCATTTCCCACCTCCTTGAGGAAGAGTGCAGAGAGCCAAGTATTATAGATGGCGAAACTACCTCTGTTGTTGCCTTTTGACTGTGGTCATTGGCCATGTGTGTTTCTTATTTCACAAGTAGTTTTGATTCTTTTCAACTTCTCTTCCCCTTTTAGACCAGATCTCTTAGATCTGAGAATAATTGCTCAAGGATGACCTTGCTTAACTTTAAGAATTACTCCTGTTCAAGAAAAAAAATTAACCTTACATAAATAAAACTTGGTAAGGAGCACCTTCAGGCTGCCCTTGTCTCCTCTCTTGGGCTTCCCTTTTCTGAAGCTTCATTCACTAACCTATAGTCTCAGCTTGCATCACATCCCACTGACTAGATGGTTACTTATTCTGTAGTACTGTTTCTATTGCTTCCAAAGCAGTTCAGACAGTAAAGAATCTGCAATGTAGGAGACCCAGGCTCGATCTCTGAGTCAGGAAGATCCCCTGGAGAAGGGAATGGTAACCCACTCCAGTATCCTTGCCTGGAGAATTTCATGGGCAGAGGAGCCTGGTGAGCTATATATAGTCCATGGGGTCGCAAAGAGTCAGACACGACTGAGCGACTAAATCTTTCTTAAAAAAAGAAAGCCTAAACCACTTACCACCCCTGAATTCACCAGGGCGGAGCACACCCAGACCTGTTAGAACCTTCCCCTCCCCGTTTATGAAATGCTACCCCAGCTGAGACTCACTGTCCCTGAAGGCTGGGATCCGTCTCCAATGGTGGCGCCACATAGCCCTTCTGTGGGGAGGACCTGCAATTTGTCTCTGACATTGGCAGCAAGTTCAAGATGCCTCCAGCCACTTTCAGGGTAACTCAGTAAGGGTCTATTTACACAGCCTTCCCTGAGTCTAGCTCCCTCATGAGAAGTTTTGACTCTTTGTAGGCAGGAATGGGGCTTCCCAGGTGGCTCAGTGGTAAAGAATCTGCCTGCCATTGCAGGAAACGCGGCTTCGACTCCTGGGTTTGGAAGATCTCCTGGAGAAGGAAATGGCAACTCACTCCAGTATTCTTGCTGGAGAATCTCATAGCCAGAGGAGCTTGGCAGGCTACAGCCCATAGGGTCGCAGAGTTGGACACCCTTGGGTGACAAACACTTTCACATACTAGCGGCTCCTCTAATGTTCGAATACATAGATATTTTTGGATACCCTCCTTGAACTTACATTTAAACTGAAGAGCTTTCTTAATAACTTTCACAAGCGTACAACTTATTTTGTGAATGCAATACTTTTAACTTTTCTAACAAGAAACCTAAATAAGAGATCATTAATGAGCATCATCTCTAAAATACGGGAAATTTTTTTATCTAGTTTTTCTACTTATCCCATTCTGGACATAAGATGTCCTTTCTTAGTCTTCCTTTTTACAGTTAAAGATTCTCTCTTGGCTTACTTTTGTTTTCAAGAATTAATTTTTTCTTATCTGCTTTTCTATATTAATAAAAATGATGAGACTAAATATGGGTTCTATTAAATACATTTGTCCTATTATTAGGTTTAACTAATGATCCACTCCAGCAGGAAACAGCTTTATCTCCTTTAAATTCTTGCAACTTGTTGCCTAAACAATTTATTGGCTCTTTTTGCATGCTGCCTGTCATTTCTGCACCTGCATAATTTTTTTTTTTCCAAGGAGATAATATTTTGAAAAGCCTCTTGGTCTGGGATTTAAGCATAAAATAGACACTCACAAAATATAGGCTGTGAAAATAAATAAATGAAGGAATGAAGTAGTAAGTTTGACAATAAATTTCCTGATAGGTTTCTTAAAATGAGCAAGGGCTTCCTAAAAAGCTAAGCAAAGAGGGTTGTTAGTGACAACGGTGGCAGCACAACCCAGAGGATTTAGCTTTTAAAAAATGCTGAATTTACTTCTAAGAGGCAACCGAGGTGTAACGATGAACTTGGTGGAATAATTCTGACTCTGATTATGGCTGTGATAGAATAAAAAGATTCCTCTTTGGCAGACACTCTGTGACTTTCATTTCTTATTCTTTTCACCAAACTGTTGGACCTCTACAGATATCAATTCAAAGATAAGTGACAGATCGGTTACAAAGGTTGCAGATGCAAGCCTTCAGTGAAGATTCTCTGGTTTTAAACTACCATTATTCTTCCTTTACATTTCTTTGAAGATCGTCTTTGTGGAGTTAAACGTCAGATGATGAAATGTCAATCTAGGACAGCTGATTCAAGAAGCTCAATGCAGCCTTCCCTCAGTGTCCTCGGGGCGCGGGTTTGGTCCCTATACTCTGCTCAGTCGTGTCTGACTCTGCGACCCCAAGGACTGTAGCTCGCCAGGCTCCTCTGTCCATGGGGATTCTCCAGGCCAGAATACTGGAGTGGGTTGCCACGCCCTCCTCCAGGGGATCTTCCCAACCCAGGGACTAAATCCAGGTCTCTCGAATTGCAGGCAGATTCTGTACCATCTGAGCCACCAAGGAAGCCCATGAACACTGGAGTGGGGAGCCTATCCCTTCTCCAAGGGGTCTTCCCGACCCGGGAATCGAAAGTGGGTCTCTTGCATTGCAGGATTCTTTACTAGCTGAGTTACCAAGAAAGCCCCAATACCAAAACCCAAGAATGCTCAAGTTCCTTATATGAAATGACTTTATGCAGTTGGCTCTAGGGAACTCGTGGTTGGTTGAGTCTGTGGATTTGGAACTCTCGGAGAGCTGACTGTGCCTGAAAACTTTACACTGGTGTGTGCAGAGGTGTGGGTGCACAGTGTGTGGGAAGTGCAACAAAATGACTTGTGAATGTCTCTCTCCTTCACCTGTTTTGACCAAACTTTATTACTCATTTAATGGAGTCATGACAAAGAGGAGGAATCAAAACACAGGGGGATCACAGAGGCTGTTATGTTTATTGTGCAGAACAGACAGTGATAATCCACTAGAGAAATATTTTCAACAAGCAAGCGATTCAAAGTACAATCATAGACAGCAACTCTACATGAAGAACAAAGTTAGAAGACACTCAAAGAAACAGGGAGAAAGTCAACTGCAGTTCAACGTCTTGATACTTTTCTCCTGCAAACATACCTAACTTCAGAAATGGTAGAAAAGTTAAATGTCCAGTCTTACTTAGCCTGAGACCAACAACAGCAAAGAACAGTCCTATAAAATTTATCTCCCACAAAAATAAACTATATATATAAAAATTTTATGATGTTCTTACTGTTCCATTGGCCACAAGCTTTTTTTTTTTCAGTATGAAAAATGAGGTATACTGGGGCTTAAGAGGTAGTAGTGTGTTTTGATTGTACAACATATAGGAAATAAGAGAGTAACTTCATCAGAGATGGAAATTGCTGGGTGTTCTGAGTTTGGCCAACATGAGCAACTGCTTCAGTTGCTGGCCAGTGAGGTTTCAAAAGACCCAACCCAAGATAAGGAGTGGGACTTCCATTTTTATGAGCCACTGTTTATTCGCTTATTAAATGCATAGTTAACAGTACTGTTGGGTTTTAATTCTCTCCATAGCTCCTTTGGTGATTCACAACAGTGAGCCCATCTCAGAGAGGTACGTAGCCTTTGAAACGACCTCCCTGAAGTGGCTGGAAGAGAGATGGTTTTGAGTTTCATTTGGCATCAGTGCTAAAAGCCAGACTGACACAAGCCGTCATGAGAAGCTACCTCTTGGCCCAGTTGATAATACCATGTTAAAAAGTCAGCACACTCACTAGGAGAGAAAGGAATAAAAACTCTACATAAGAAGCGTTTAAAATAAATCTGGTTGAGACATATTACAAAAATCACATTTGTGTAAAATACATGAAAATATCTGTCAAGCATTTTCTCATAGTCAACTAATCTTCAAAACATATTTTTGATTGCATCATGCAAAAGCTGAGCTTGTTGCGTCTCACCTACAAAGCTTCAAGTTTCTTTGAAGGTTGGCTTTATTTTATTTGCAAAAAGTATGTAAAAACGTGTTCCTTTCTATCAAAAAAGGCTTTTACAAAAATAGTTTTGATGAGGGTTAGCTGCAGTCTGAAATATTTCAAACATTGACAAAAATGAATGCTGCAAGTAACAAGTTCATTCCTTTTGAAGTCTGGAGGTAGGTCTTTGCAAGTCAATTAGTCCATTTCCTTAAACAATTCATGTGAGGTACAAACTTGGAAGGTAATATTTAAACATTACAGTCAAATTTTGTGTGATGTGTAGTGTGATGGAGGAAAATTATCCTTAAGAACCTAGGAGCGACTTGGTTAAAAACAAAAATTCAAGTTAATGTAGAAAATCTAGCAGAGAAGCTGAAACAAGTATTTGTAAAATTTTAATAAAAAAAAAATCCCATAGAAAAATACATAGCCATGCTGAAACACAGTAAGGAGACTGCTTCTTTAACTGTAAATAAGTGGATAAAAAAGAACTGTAGATGATTTGTATCACCTACCCATTGCGTTTTCTTTTCTTGCATTGCTTGTGTATAGCAGCATGTAATAAGTACTAAACTGTAAATTAATTGTAACATTCAGAGGTAGTATTGAGCAGTGGGTTTGTATTGCATCTCTGGCTAAAAGTGCAGTTTGAATGAAGAGGTGGTGAGCTGAGGTCAAGCACCTCATTCAACCATCCTATGTCAAAACGTATTACTTGACGTAACACATAAGCTTCATTTGAGGTAAGTGGTATTTAGGTCTTTCACGGAAACTGATAAACAATGAAGAGAGAGAAAGAGAGAGAGGAGAGAGAGAGCCTGCTTTTTTTTTTTGTCCTTTAAATTGTAGTATAAACTACAGCAAAAGAAATTTGGATTTCGCTCCTCCCCCTCATAATCCAGGTTAAATTCCTCATGCATTATTCTGTTGTACCTTTTCATAAAATTACAAAGAGGATAATTTTACTTGTCTAGGTTCCTTAAAAATGCTTTGAGGCTGACAAGTGTGATTTATTGCTAAATGGCATTTGGCTCTGTAGGAAGTAGATTCTACCCGGATGAGGGTTCCTGAAAATAAAAAAAACAAGGGCTGTGAGTAAATTTATTACTCCTGCAGATATGCGGTGGCATCCATAAATAAAGGAGTTGGCAATCAGAGTTTGCGTACTTCCCTTTTTGAAAAGTGAACATCACCTTTTCTGGTTTGTGAAGCTGGATGAAAGGATACATCAGCATTTCGTCTCATTTAGAAATAAAAGTAAAAATTAAAAAAAAAAAAATCATCAAGTAAGTGTCTACAAGGTTATATGAAAAAGAGAAATAGTAGCTAGTCCTATCTTTGGTGTTCTACACAGAAGCTTCACTACTGAGCGGGCTGGGTGGTGTCTGAGGCGGCCAGTGTCTCCCACTGCGCCTGGCCTGGAGGAATGCCCAGTGTCACGTGGGTGACACATTTCTGGTTTGGGTGCAGTGCAGTGATTGACTAAACCCGATTCAGAGGTTTTTTTTTTCTCATCCACCCACTCCTGCTTATCAGATCCACAAACTATTAGTAGGTTAAGGAAAAAGAAAACAGTAATTAAAAGTTGCATTGTTAAAACTGTGTCCCCTGTGTTTACAGCAGTTTTTCACTAAACCTGGGACTGTGAAGGGATTACAAAGAAGGTGATTAATATAGTCCTTTTTAAGGTTACGTGACTTCTCCCAGCCCCGCCCCCGCCCCGCGCCCGCCCCGCCCCCCGCGCCCCGACCCCGGAAGAAAGTGGAAAGACCATGGCGGCAGAGAGTAAGTGGTCACTGCAGCGTCTTCTCCCTTCCCAAGATTCAACTGCTGCTGAGGTAGAAATTGAATGTTGGCGCCCCCTAATCCTCTTCCGCAGACTCTTGTGAGGATGTCTCTTCAGTCTCCTCCTGGAACACAACAAAAGTCACAGCCGTTACATTGTGTGGCCAGCTCTGACAAACGCCTCAGAGGTGACCTGTTTCTGCAGCACATTATGCTGGCTTCAAAAGAGGATGCGGATGACTGGCAAGCCCCTCGTTCCCAGGGCTTCTTAAACCATAATTGAGGAATCAAGGTGTTGTTTTTTCCCAGAGCCGTCATTAGCCACTGTTGACTTAAGGCTTGACATCATGGCGGCTGCTCAGCAGATTCAATTGTCTGCCATCCAGAGAATGTCAGGCCCATGTGAGCTTACTCGCCAGCGAGAGGGGAAAAAAGACACGGATAAATTTTTTCCCGATGGCTCACCAGTCGTCAGTTTTTAAAACTAGCAAATCAAGTGAAGGGGATCCATTCCTCAGACACAAAGGAAACGTGTCCTGCAGATACTGGTAATCATAGCTGATGCTCTTAGGGTGCTTACGTGATGCTTTTAGGGGACTGGCTGGTATTATTCCCATTTTACAGGTGAGAAAATCAAGGCGCAAGAACTCATATACCCTAAGCTGCAGGGCCAGGACAGCCAGGCTTCGGGCAGAGTCAGATGGGTGTTGGCACTCGTGTGTGACCAAGATGCTGCCACCACAGTGAGGGAGGCAGCATGAAGGCAGAGCCTGAGAAAGAGTGCAAGAGCTGAGGACTCACTTCCTTTCCAAATGGATTTCCTCCTTGTATTTATTAAAGCACTTTGTAAGACAATGACCACAGTTTGCCATTAACAGCTCAATCTCAATACAAATCCACACCAACCAAACATTTAATGGTGGGCTGACCAAACAGAGAAAATCTAATATATATGTTTTCGCAGGGCCTTCTCTTCATAAATCTAATCCCCCCTTCTCTTTCCCTTTTTTGATTCCTTATGGCTCTGGAATTTGTTGGAGTTTCTGCAAGCCGGCTTGAGCTGTAAAGTTCTCTTTCCTTTTGCTTATTTAACAAATGTGCAGTACCTTTCAGGACATGGGTGGTAAAGCGGAGACAATAAACATTTCTGATAAAAGCGTCCTTAGTGACAGGATGATTTTTATCAAATGCTGTACACTGTCTCATAAGACGGCATGTGAAAAAGATCTGGGAGAAGAGGTAAACATTTATTCCTGCAGCAAACTTTAAGAATGGCCAGCTTAAAACAGCTTATAACAGTCTTCATACTTTAATAGATTTGATTTTCCACATGGCTTCATTTTGTCTGGGTGGCTAACTGACACAATTTATACCTCTCTTCCTTTCCCAGGTCACTACAGTACACCATTCAGTAACGCATGCCTTAAAGCTTGTCTGCATTATATGACCAAACTTCCATTCATTAGTGTTTGAAACACTTCAGCTGTGAAAGAACTCCTAAATGCTACCATGTGTGACACTTTTGCGTAAAAGCAGCAAAAGGGAGGGGGAGAAAAAGCCCACACGACCGGGCACTCACAGGCTCACATGAATGCACACGCACTCACACACTGTATCCTGAGCCTTAATAGGCCACTGCTTATTGCAAACCCTTTGCAAAAGGTTTCAAACATTCTCTTCCCCCCACCCAAGACTGAGGGAGCTGTAAATCCTGGGAATAAACACACATACAAATGAATGGATTACAGCTTAAAAAATATAACCACTGCAGCATCAAGTCAAGAGATTTCACACCGGTTTTGTTTAGTCTGCTTTGGGTTATGTAGGAAACGTGGAACGTTTGCAGCTACCTCCCCTCTGCTCCCAACGCCCAAACTGGGCTTCACATATTTAAGCAGCAGGTTTATACCTCTTGATAGGCTACAGGCCAGGATCCTGAGATTCTCCATGTATGGAGTCCCGGCCACAAAGGAGGATGGAAGGGGATCAAAGCCACGGACGGACACAAGACAGATGAGCCAATGTTCAGCTGCCCTTTGACCTTGTCTTTACACTTAATATTTAAATTCCAGAAAGTCACTTAGGTTGTTCGGCAGATATACTCTTCAATCATCCCCAAAGGATTCACTTCTCATTAGGACAGGAGGTATGGACTTAGGTGACTACCCTGAAACAGACTACGGCGTACAAGCTGGCAGACAGATTTGATTGCTTCTTCTTCTGGTTAACAAATTAATAGAAGGCTGTCAAGAAGGCCCCTGGGGCCACAGATCAAGCTGTAATTATTCCATTCCTAACTGCTCAATTTTTCTAGACTATCTGGAAAAAGGTCTTCCAAATCCAGAAGGAAATCGAATTTTCAGGCCATGAACTTACAAAGATCTTGCGGTAGATGGGATGTGATCAGCTTTTCAAAACATTCCCAGAAACTGCTTGATTTGAGCTCTTGTAGCTCCTGATATGGAAGTGGTTTACTTAAATCCCTTAGACACAATTCAGCTGAAAATGATGGTCCCTCATCCTTATATTGTTTCCTTTACTTAATGGTTCTTAACACAACATGGAGAGTTGTTTTTTTTCCATGGACACTGAAATGCCTCTGCTAGTACCGAGTTTCTAACCAGGATGCCAGAGGGTGGGAGCCTCGCTCGGTCAAACTTCGGGAAGTCATGTAGCTCTCACATGCTCAGGATGAAGGTTCTCACAAATGTTTGGTTTGTGGAGAGTTCTCTCTTCTTGGCATAGCCCTGACTGGCCAACCTCTAAAGGATGACATGGCTGCCAAGTGGATCATGTTGGAGGTGCATGTGAGAGGCGGCAGCTCTCACCTCTGCAAACCCCAGTTCTCACACTTTCAGTAACTTGGCCTTTTGCTGTGGCAGAAAGTATGTGTGTAATTAAGAGAAGAAAAATCTTTTTTTTTTTTTTTGGTTCTACAGTTCATTGCCTGAATTGGGGCAGGTAATTCAATAGCAGATTGCAAAGCAAGCCTGGGAGAGAAGAGTTCTTGTTTTCCTTCTCAGGAACCATCTGGGTCGCAGATACATGAAGATGGAGTCAGAAGACTTCCCTGGTGGCACAGTGGATAAGAATCCGCCTGCTAATACAGGGTACATGGGTTCAATTCCTGGCCCAGGGAGATTCCACTTGCTTCGGAGCAACTAAATCACAACTATTGAGCCCAAGCTCTAGCATCACAATTCCTAAGTCTGTGTGCCACAACTACTGAAGCCTGTGTGTCTTAAAGCCTGTGTGCTGCGACAAGAGAAGCCACCACAATGAGAAGCCCTCGCACTGCAACTAGAGGAGCCCATGCTTGCCACAACTAGAGAAAGCCTGAGCTAAGCAATGGACACCCAGGATAGCAAAAAAAAAAAAAAAAAAAAGGATGGAGTCAGAAAATCCATGTTCAGCTGCTGACCAGACTTCACACAGGGCCCTTCTGTGGTGCAAAGAGTGGACAGACAGGAACCAGTGATGAAAGGAAGACAAATCTGGTCCTGACATGCCCCAGGAATCTTATTTTTATAGCAGAGTAGCTGGTAGGGACCCCTGAGATTCAATCCTCCTAAGTAACTTAAAAGACACTGCCATTTGCTGTAGACAATAGATTGGAACTTGAGGTATTTATTTAAATTGCTTCATGTTCGCTGCATATGGCCGAAGGATCTTTGAGCTTGGGTAGCCCCCCAACGGCAGCTCTGAGGCAATACGGAGGTTGAAAGACTGTCGCCAAGCACTCTCCACATCTCATTAGGGGCTGGTTGGCGAGGTGGGAAAGCCAGGCAGCCGCAGTCTGGTCAAGGAGGCTTACTGTTGGAATGGCGCTTCAGGAATGTAGGATAAAAGGACTTTTCAAAGTGAAAGCGCACAGTGACATTTTTATGAGCACCAGCCACTAAGGCCTCTAAACACTGAACAGCCCCCAGCCATCCACTCAGTTACCTTACAAAAACCACTGAGGCTGCCCCACACGGGGGTGAAACACGTGGATTTTTTTGGCAGAAAACTGAAGAGAGGGAAAAGAAAGTAGGCAGAGTTGGAGAACTATATTTTTATTATGACTGCTGGAAAAACTGCACTCATTTTGCCTAAAGTTTTTCTTTTGTTCCCCCCAAAAGGAATTTAATAAGTGTAACTCTTTCATTGCTTTCATTACGCTTGGGGGAAAAAACCCCACTAAAACCTAGAAAGACAGTTCTCACCTCTCCCCATTCTTTTGATTTTGTTCAGCATGATGCATATGGCATATACCCTTGGATGCACTTTTGCTCACTGATTCAAAAGGAGGAAGAAGACAGCCCAATATACATCTTGATCCCCTCATGCTGGATGGGATTTTTCAATGTCTTAGGCATTTAACCATAGATCTTACCACCACAGGCAAGAGTGAGGGTATGCGCTGGAGGAAAGGTTTAAGGCAAGAGCTGAAGCTCTGGGTTTAATTTTCAGATGCAGACTAAACAGAAGATCTGCAGTGGAAAGGAGGCCAGCAAATTTTCAGTGGAACCGAGAAATGGAAATACCCTCCCTGCAAATTGCAGGGGTGCTGTCACCATCATGCCCCTGTGTGTGTGTAGTAAGAAGGACTAGTCACAGAAGTCCATGTCGCCTTTAATAAACCCTTATTTTTTTCCCCCTTGGTTGCAAAGAATTCTGCGACTCTTATTAGAAAGTGCTGCAGGCTACAAATACATTTGTAATTTAAGCTATCTTGCTAGTAAACCAAACAATACCTAGTCTTCTAGAAAGAGTAGTTACGGTTTAGTGACATTCTTTTTGTCATCTTAGTATGTTCAGTTCCTTAAGGACTTGGAGTGACACACTCAAGAGTTTTTCATGTTCGTGAATATCTCAAGCCAGTCCCACTAGAACAAAAATTATGGGTTCCCCTCCCTCTGCAGCAGAGACCAGAAACCAAGTTTTCAAGTTCCATCTGCAGCTAAGTGACCCACGAGACCACAAATTGGACATTTTCTATTTCTCGGTCAGATATTTTAATTTAAAATGGATTGGGGCTGTTTAACTTCATGGAAAGTGATTATTTCCTTCAACTAGGAAAACTTTATATCACATTAAAAAAAAAAAAAAACATGTTCAGTGGAACCTGTATAAACCCTATGATCTGGGAAGTGCAAGGCATTCTGGTGGAAATGTTTTTTCAAAAGGAGGCTTTAGAAGTTGGGATATTTATGGTGCCTTATCTTTTTGTTAATTTTAGTCTTATGTATGTAAAAATAGACAAGCATCTACCTTGCATGTGTTACCATCAACTTAATATAATAAAAGTCAGTTTTAAGATCTTATTGTGTGTTCAGGTGCTCAGTCGTGTCTGCCTTGAGACAACCTTATGGACTGTAGCCCACCAGGCTCCTCTGTCCACGGGATTTCCCAGGCAAGAATACTGGAGTGGGTTGTCATTTCCTTCTCCAGGGGATCTTCCCAAATCAGGGACTGACCCATCTCCTGCATTGCAGTCAGATTCTTTACCACTGAGCCACCTGGGGGGGGGAGCTTTAAAGGTCTTACTGGGGGATGTTTACGATAAAGAAGGCTGATCCTAGATATCAATGACCATGGGCACCAGCCCTGGCATTAATGTGTGTATAACTTGTGCCTTGTTCTGACTGTGTTACACAATAATGATAATACCCATCAGCAGGGTGTGAGAAAAAAATGTGACAACGAAATGGGAAAACTTTGAGAAAAGAGTAAAAATTCTGTAAGACTACAGTGTGGAGCTATGATGATTAATTATAGCTACTTATTTTGTGTTTATTTCTTTATCTGTGGTTCAATGATAGATAGCTGTGAAAGAAAGGGAAAAAAACCTGTTACTAAAGAATGCCTCCCAAAGAAAACAAAATATGACATCTTAGATTTGTAATACACTCCTGTTTGTCTCGTGCATGCCTCTGATCAGAGTTCCATCACTGAAAATACTGCAAAGAGAGGTAACATTCATCTCTGGGATACTACAAATTCTTTTCTGGGATGGAAGACTATTTAAAAATATCTTCAGAAGGGAATCACATTTTTCAGATAGACAATTCATTTTATATATAAACTAAATGCAAATTTTTGGGGCTTCCCTTGTGACTCAGCTGGTAAAGAATCTACCTGCAAGCAGGAGACCTGGGTTCTATCCCTGGGTCGGGAAGATCCCCTGGAGAAGGGAAAGGCTACCCACTCCAGTATTCTGGCCTACAGAATTCCACAGACTGTATAGTCCATGGACTTGCAAGAGTCGGACACAACTGAGCAACTTTCATACTCATTAACTGCAGATTTCCGGATCCTGTAAGTCATGATTTCTGAGGATCACAAGCTTCATCAATTTTCCAGGCCCTCATCCCAAGTTGCTTCAGTTGTGCCCGGCTCTTTGCGCCCCAATGGACTGTAGCCCTCCAGACTCCTGTGTCTGGAAGTTTCTAATTCTTACTGAAGGAATGTCATATTTAAAAAATAGCTAAAGATGCAGCAAAAAGATTTCTATATGAAGGAACCACTCAGGAAAAGGAAATTCATTTCAACATTTCCAAAACTATTGAGAAATGTTCTTCTTTTTACAAAGTAGTTTTAAAATGGATAGATTAAAGGCTGCTTAATGGTTTTATTCTGGATGTGTTTATTGATGGCTCAGGTTAGCAGAAGCATTTTCTCTTTGTTTTCTATGTATATAAAATTGTTCATAATTTGTATTTGTTGCCAGGAGACAGAACATTTCTAAGTTTTAATCATTATTGCACCAAACATTGTTTATTATCCTGAGACAAGACTTTTGAAGATGATTATGAAAATATCAATAATAACAGTAAGTTAAATAATTCTTCAATAGAAACATTTCTGTGTCCAGCAAACATTCCCTCAAAGTTAAAGAAGTTTCTTAGACAAACCAACATATTTCTATTCAAACATTAAGGATTTTCTTAGAAAGACAGTATTTTTAAGCCAGTTACTATTTATTCACATTAATTTGGGTTTGGATAATAGAAGAAATCTTACATATTGAATAAATAATAGCTTTTTATACAACTCACATCAAAATGCATAGGAAAAGCACTCTGCAATATGCAAAGGAAAGCAGACAGACATGGCCATTTTATTTTTAGCCTAATCCACAGGCTTTACCACACAGTTAAAGGCAATCATATTAAAAAAACAAAAAACTCTTATAGGAAATCTGTCAAGTTCAGAAACACTATATTTTGCCTTTTGGAGTTTTATGTCATGCCCCAAACTGAGTAATGTTCTTTCACTTCTGTTAGACATTTATGTCATTTCTGTAAGACAGCCCATGCCAAGAAACAGCTGACTTCATCTCGCCAATATTCCTTTATTAAAACTAAGCTAATGACTTCATATGTTTACAGTTGATGATCATTTTGATATGCTTCCTCTGCCCTACCCTTGTGCTATATCTCCTTGAGCTACCTACTTTATTATAAGAGTTAAATGCTGCCTTCTACTTGGATCTCTTCTTTTTCCTTGACCTTTGCAATGTCAGAGGTCAGAGGTGAAATAAAAAATGTATTTCCTATACACAAAACAGTCCCACTCAAGGTGGACTTTGATATAATTCTTTATGTCTTGCCAGTTGGTACCAAACATTTACTGGTCCACAAACTATTTTACCAGCTTGAAAGAGCATAAGTTGGAAAACAAATAAATCAGTACTCTTTATGACTTAAGCAGCATAAATCACTATTCTCTCTGAGTGAGTAGAGAGTGACTCTTTTTTGCAAGTCTGATTTATGATGAACTATTTATTGCACTGGCCAAGATACCACGTAAAAGATGAGTGTTAGAGAACTCTCCCTTTTTCCTCCTTCCTCCTTTGTATGTCTAGACTAAAAGCCCCCAGTAAAAATGCCTTCTTTGAGAACAAGATGCTGACTGCAATTCATCAACCTGCTTGTCCCAAAGTGAAATCTCTCATTTTGCTCCAAACAATGTTTAGGTTGTCTGAAATATAAACATCTTTAAAACTGCCCTTGAAGTCTCTGTAAAAGCATTCAACTTCTTCTTTTTTTTTTTTTTAAGGGGGGAAAATCCCATGATAACCAAGGCTTAGATTTCTTTGCCCCAACACACACCACCCACAAACGATGTTACTCGCTGGTAAAAGCTCTGTTTCGAAACAGAAAGCTTTGTTTCCAGTCTCTTAGAAACTGAAAACTTTCCAGTTCTCTCACTGGGAAGCTGAAAAGGAGCAGGTTTCTACCTGTCTTAATTGCTAGAGGTGTAGCTTGCCAGGGCTCTACAACAATGAGGAAATTGGGTTGAAAGGAAGGAGAACTTAGGATAAAACTAAGTAAAGAACTTAGTAAAAACTTAAAGCTGTTTTTACCTTCTGAGTAGGGCTCACGTGAGATAAAAAAAAATCTGATTTATATATAAGGACTCACTTCTAATTTCAGTTTAAAATCTTAAAAGGCGAAAATCAAGAAACAATAAGATAGCTAATGGATCAACAAAATCTTTTTAGAACTCTGAGATAGTGAGATTTTTTTTTTCTTATGAAAATTAACACTTGAGAAACAAAGGCCCCTCTATCAATAATAATAACCCGATATGTTATAAGGTTACTTTTATAAGAAGAACAACAGCAGCAACAAAACCTACCAGTTTCCTACTGAGACTGAGAATGTAATCCATGTGGCTGAGAAATCAACTGCTTTTTTTTAGCAATCAATGGCTAAAAAACTAGGAAATTATTTCTTACTTTATCATTTTAAATGAAAATACAGAATTCTCCAGGAAGCTTAGTTTTCACTGGTTTTGGAACTTATAAATTTAATGTTAAATATTAGAGACCGTCCCCTTTAGATTTTTAAGGTTATTAACTTTCCCATCAGGGTTTCCTGACACACACTTGAGGTTTGCAGTTGATGGCACCTGGTGGACTTCCCAAGCACAAACCTCTGCAGAATGGTTTTCCTTAAAATTTTTCCCCCTCTTTTGATGTATGTACTTATATATACATATGCACATCTAAATTCTGAGATTTAGCCTAATTCTGAATTTGGCTCCTTAGAATGAATTATGACTTTCTTTAACCCATTTTCAAGAATTTGCATCCCCAAAGTTCTGAGGAAATTTAAGAAGAAGCAACAGTTAGAATCGGACACGAACAACGGACTGGTTCAAAATTGGGAAGGAGTATGACAAGGCTGTATATTGTCAGCCTGTTTATTTCACTTGAAACACAGAGGACATCATGTGAAATGCCGGGCTGGATGAGTAACAAGCTGGAATCAAGGTTGCTGGGAGAAATATCAACAACCTCAGATATGCAGATGCTACTCCTCTAATGGCTGAAAGCGAAGAGGAACTAAAAAGAGCCTCTTGATGACAGTGAAAGAGGACAGTGAAAAAGCTTAAAACTCAACATGAAAAAAACTAAGATCATGGCATCTGGTCCCATCACTTCATGGCAAATAGATAGGGAAAAAGTAGAAACAGTGACATTTGTTTCTTGGGCTCCAAACTCACTGTGCACGGTAACTGCAGCCAGGAAATTAAAAGATGTTTGCTCTTTGGAAGAAAAGCTATGACAAACCTAGTCAGCATATTAAAAAACAGAGACATCACTTTTCCGCCAAAGGTCTGTCTAGTCAAAGCCATGGTTTTTCCAGTAGTCACGCACGTATGGGAGAGTTGGACCATAAGGAAGGCTGAGCGCCGAAGAATTGATGCTTTTGAACTGTGGCTTGAGAAGACTCTTGAGAGTCCCTTAGACTGAAAGAAGATCAAACCAGTCAATCCTAAAAGAATTCAACCCTGAATATTCATTGGAAGGACTGATGCTGAAGCTGAAGCTCCAATACTTTGGCTACCTGATATGAAGGGCTGACTCATTGTAAAAGACCCTGATGTTAGGAAAAAGCGAGGGCAGAAGGAGAAGCAGGTGACAGCGGATGAGATGGATGGATGGCATCACCAACTCAATGGACTTGAGTTTGAGCAAACTCCAGGAGATAGTGAAGGACAGGGAAGCCTGGCGTGCTGCAGTCCATGGGGTCGCAAAGACTCGGACATGACAGTGACTGAACAATGACAACAAGCATTTGATGGCATTAGGATAGTTCAGAAGAGAGTCTTTGTAACTCCATACACATGGAATTACATACAAGCCAAATGCTTTAGTCCTAATGATAGTATGTAGAAATCACCATAAAATTTTCCCTTCATTAAAAAAATCCTTTATTTTAAAAAGATGCAGTGAAAACACTTGAGGTAAAAAAAAAAAGATAGTAGTTTTGAACTAATTAGACCTTGGATATTTTTGAGAATACAAATCTCCAGAAATGAAAAGCCGAGCATCCCAAAATAAGTCAGAATGTAATAACATTCCCTGGAATTTATACAACTCTTAAAATGTTCCTTGGAGTACATGAAGATGCACTGTTATTTTCCCAGTTCATAGATAGATAAATAGGGAATAGGGAGATTAATTCATCCATTGACAGGGCCAGAAAGCAAAACCTAGGTCGCCTTATACACTGTTGAGTTCTTTTCTTGGATGTAAAATATTTAATTGTGCTAAAATTTTTGCCACCTCAAAACAGAATCTGAATGTAACCCCTCGAAGTAGTGTTGATAGAAAGGATACAAGCCTGAGTTAATCCAGACTGCCACACGGAAAAGCCATCGGGAGGGTATTTTGACAGAAACAGATGGAAAAGAAAGAGATTCTTTTGAATGTGGTGTAAAATTTACATTATCCTCCACAAACTTCCGTGTAGTCCCCATGTTTATATAATTCATCACTGTGTCCTTAGGCAATATAGATTAGGAAGCCCAATGAGCTCATGTTCTTTTTTCTGCGTCTAAACTCTCTTTTCAAGGGCAAATCTGGAGCATGGTCTGTAAGACAGCAAGACTGATGAGTGAGGACCAACCCAATCCATCTGTGATTTCTTTGATATTCCTGATTCTCTTGGGACAAAAATGTCTGATGTCACTTACATCATTTCTTGGTGTATTATTGCCCAATTTGTAATCAGTTTCAGCCAAGCGGATAACCTCCACCAGTGATTTTCCTGTCTCTGCCTCTTTACTTTTGAATATTCCATTCATCTCATCTAAAACATCTTCTATTCTTTCCCTAAAGAATAATCTATGTCTTCATTTTCCCTTCTGCAACTAAACAATAACAAGATCAAAACTCTTCTGAGGATCATGCCCTTAGGCGACACAGGGCATCCCACTCATTCGTCTGTATCACGCTGTGCCTCATATAGACTCGCATTGTGCACTCATTTGCTCAACAAATGTTCAAATGTCTTCTCAAGTGTGTTCACTGAGTATCTTCATCCATGGCTCTACGTGACTCACTTGCTGCTGCTAAGTCTCTTCAGTCGTGTCCGACTCTGTGCAACCCCATAGACGGCAGCCCAGAGGCTCCTCCATCCCCGGAATTCTCCAGGCAAGAACACTGGAGTGGGTTGCCATTTCCTTCTCCGTGACTCACTTGAGGAGTTCATAAAATACTAATGCATGGGCTTCCAGACCAAATAATCAGTATCACTGAAGGGTGGGGCCAGTGGTATGCAGGTAAAAGTTCAACAACTTGCTCTCCAGGAAAATAAAAGTCCTGACTTGTAGTATATATCAATTTCCATGGTGTAACTACTCCCACCAAAATGGATTTCAAGTCACCTACTTGACATCACTAAATATAGAATCTGGAAGAGATATAATTGCCGACTCCAGCATATACCACTGGCTAGGGTTCAGGATGGACACACATTTATAGTTGTCTGTCCTTCAGTATGTGAGGAGGGCTGATTCCAGGATTTGCCTTGGATACTCAAGTCCTATAGTTGGTCCTCACTCCATACCCGTGATTTTGCATCCACCCATTAAACCAACTATGGATCCTGTGGTGCTGCAGTAGTTAGTGAAAAAAAAATCCCCGTTTAAGTTGACCATCACAGTTCAAACCCATGTTGTTCAAGGGTCAACTGTGTATATTAATATATACAGCTGGATATACATAATTATATTAATGGTATCTGTAGGTGATTCCAACATGCAGCCAAGGCTAAGAACCTCTGAACTACATTACACATTTCTAATATGCTGTGACTGTGTTTTGTTTGTCTTATCTTCCCTACAACCCCAAGAACAGAGACTGAATCAAAGCTTTAACAGACCACCTAAGATTATTAACTTGTCATTCACAGCCCGTGAAGTAACAGTGAACACAGGAATATACTTTGACTCCAATGCACAGAATTATAAATTCATTTTCTCTTGATTTCCCTACTAGTGAAGAATGAGAGGATAATATATTTGGGATCTCCTACTTAAAAATGTCAAGTTTTTGTTTATATTTTGTTCTGTTTAATATTGCTTAGAAACATCGTGTGCTTATTTTTAGTGTTCCCTACCACTCTTGGCTTTTAGGAAAGGGAACAGCTATGATTATGACTTTTTGTTCATGGAAACTCTATTTTTATTTTAAAGCACATGTGCAATTATTCAGATACATTTATCCTGTATGCTTATATTTGTTTAGAAGCTTCAATTCTCTTTCAAGCTGCATTTGCAAAGAACAGTAGATACAAGAGATTGTCTTTTCCATGCAAACCAACACTGTCCCAAGAGAACAGGGCAAAAGGTACAGTTTTAGAGAATTCTAGGGAAAAGATCCTACAGATAAATTATATGAAAGATCAACAAAGAACTTGGTAACCTGTGACACTGCTTAATAACTTACTTCGGTAGGTTCTACATGATATACCTAGGTCTCCTGTGCATCTCTTTCAATCCCAAAAGGGAGAACAGCAAGACATTTTTATATTTTAATTTATTATTCAAGACATACTTTCTTAATAAACATGATTCTTATGCTTCTAAGTACAGATTATAATTGGGACAAGGAACTCCAGGCATATGGAACAAGAGAAGGTTCCTAATTTTGATGTTGCCAAAGACTTCAGAGACTCATTCAGCTAAGATCGGAGAGTTCATCAATAGCAAAATTAGTATAACAATTTCTCAATTTCCAAGCCTCCTTTGGGGGGAATAAGTCAATGAACAGATATGTTTCCAGTCATGGATCATGATATACTTTGCAGCTAATAAGTCCTGTATTGAGTCAATGGGATGTGGATCGTTAGATGGAAAGGACAAAATTCGATGTTTAAGTATGGGCAAAACACCTCAGAAGATTAAGTATTTGTTTTATATGAGGCACTAAAAGGGTTTATTTTTAAAAGTATTTTTATTTGCTTTGTATACTTTAGGTCTTGGCGTCTTTCAGAATTTTTGAAAACCTCAGACTATATATTCTTGACTATGTCTGAAGGATACAATCAGTTTTCAAGAACACTACAATGCTGACATAATCAAAACTAGAGAAAGACTAAATAAAGATTATTTGGGGTCATGTTTTTTTTTGTCTTACTTTTTACATTAATTGGGAGAAAAAAATCACAATGACTGTCTCTTACCTGAGCAGGCTTCTTCTGAACAACTTGTTGTGGCTAAGAAAGAAAAAAAAAAAAAAAGAATTGTTATAATTTAAAAGGAAACACACACAATGAGAATAATTAAGCATATATGTTCTAAATATTGACACTTGTTTGCGGAGACGAAAGTTTCTTCAAATGGTTTCTTTCAGGTTAAAGGATGTTTAAAACAATTCCCAACTAAGGTCTGTAATACATAGCAGTTACATCAAAATAAACTTGCTATTCTATTCACTTTGTTTTAGCTAGCATATCACAAAACTTAGGAAGTGAAAGGGCTTAATTTGCTACAATTTTGTTTAAAAAAACTCAGCTTTATTGAGATATAATTTATATACCACAAAAGTCACCCACATGAAGTGTATACATCTAAGCTTTTTAGCATAGTCTGAAGGTAGTACAAGTCTCACCACTATCCAATTTTAGAAGATTTCACCTCTTCGGAAAGAAACCCATCCATTGTCACCCACTCCCATTCCGTCTTCCCCCTCTAGCCAACCTCCAGTCCCCAGTCAATTACTAACCTACTTTCTGTCTCTACATGTGTGTGTTCAGTCATGTCTGACTCTTTGCAACCCTACAGACTGTAGCCCATCAGGCTCTTCTGTCCATGGAATTTCCCGGGCAAGAATACTGGAGTAGGTTGCCATTTCCTTCTCCAAGGCATCTTCCTGACCCAGGGAAGGAACCTGCATCTCTGCATTGGCAGGCAGATTTGTTATCTTTACTACCACCTGTAACTTTGCCTATTCTGGACATGTCACGTAAACATACAGTCTTTTGTATCTTTTATAATCATAGAATATATGGTCTTCTTTCACTTAAAATGTTTCCTAGGATTATTCATGCTATAGCATGTATCAGTAATTCATTCTTTTTAATAATTTTATTTATTTACCTATCTTTTGGTGGTGTAGCATGTGGGATCTTAGTTCCCTGACCAGGGAGTGAACTGTGCCCCCTGCATTGGAAACATGGAGTCTTAACCACTGGTCCACAAGGGAAGCCCCAGTAATTCATTTCTTTTTATTGACAAATAATATTCCCTTGTATGGATATATTTTGTTTACACATCCATCAGTTCATGCACATCTGGGTTGTTTCCAACTTTTGGCTATCATGAATGATGCTACTATGAACATCCATGTATGAGTTTTCGGGTGTACAAGTTTTTATTTCGCTTAGGTATACAGCTAGGAGTGGCATTTCTTGGTCATAGAGGTTAACTGTTAAGCTTTTTAAAGAGCTGTCAGATAGTTTTCCAAAGCAGCCTCATCATTTTATAGTCTCATCAGCAATGTAGGAGGATTCCAATTGCTCCCCATACATGCTCACACTTGCTACCGTCTCTTTACATCCTGCTGGTGTGAAGGCAAATGTCATTGTGGTTCTGATTTGAATATTCCTAATGGCTGATAATGTTGACCATCTTTTCATGTGCCTTTTGGTCATTTGTATATCTTCTTTAGAGAAATGTCTATTCGAATCTTTAAAAACTGTATTTGTCTATTCATTATTGAGTTATAAGTTCTTTATATGTTCTGGATACAAGTTTCTTATCAGAATCTGATGTGCAATTTTTTTTCCCCCATTCTGTGGGTTCATTCGCTTTCTTGATGGTACCATTTGCAGAATATTTTGTCATATCTGTATCTGCAAATCTCTATCATGTCTATTTAATTCTGGATGTAGTGCAAAGTCCCCCTTTTTGAGTGAACTATCTGAGCAAACTGTTTTCTGTCCAGCCTGTTAGCTGTTCAATATTTAGCATATTAGAAAAACATTTAAGTTATTCTTTGTTGCTGTAAAAGGTGGATATGAAGCCCATTTTTCTTGGGGGTGCACCCTGGGGCAGGCAGGATCTTAGTTCTCTGACCAGGGATTGAACCTGTGCCCCCTGCATTGAGAACATGGGGTCTTAACCACTGGAGCACCAGGGAAGTCCCATGAAGCCGCAAATTTTTAATGAATTACTTCCAGTGCTCACTCTCATGTTTGAATATAAGCCTTATTTATTTATTCTATCTAGGCTTCCCAGGTGGTGCTAGTGGTAAAGAACCCGCCTGCCATTGTAGAAGACATAAGAGATGTGGGTTCCATCCCTGGGTCAGGAAGATCCCCTGGAGGAGGGCATGGCAACCCACTCCAGTGTTCTTGCTTGAAGAATCCCATGGATAGAGGAGCCTGGCAGGCTTCAGTCCACAGGGTCTCAAAGAGTAGGTCGCTTCACGACTGAAGCGACTTAGCATGCACACACACACATCACTGAGATTTGCAAATACAACTGAACCACCACCCAGATGTGGGCAATGACACGCTTCTGTGGTACAAATGAAAGAAAGAAACTTGCTACATTTCTCCCAGATAACAGAAGTTAAGGTAAGTTCACTCTTATCGTGAAGGGGTAGAACTTCTATTAATTTTCCTTCCTTTTAGTGATGGTGTCATGTCTTACTGCTGCTGTAGTAGATGTGTTTTATTAAAAAAAAAAAAAGAAAATCAGAGCTTTTAATTTTGTAGATGAACAAGATAAACACAAAAGAAAGGCAAAATACTTTTGTTTACTGGAAAAAAAAAAAAAAAACCCAAAAGTTCTTCCCTCTGACTTTAAATCACAGTAGAGATGACATCATAAAAGCCCAGGTTCTGAGATGATGTGTTCTCCAGGTGGAATCCAACCGAGAATGATTAGGACTTCTTTGCCTCTTAGGATTCAAGAATACTCTCTGAGCGCTCAGAGAGTATTCATTTCAAAAGAGTCGTTTGTGAGAACAGACCACTTTTCTTCCTCCCCCTTTTTTTCCCTGCCGATTACACCTGTACACTGCTTACTCCCAGATCGTTTCAAATCCCCACACATTCTTGCAGGCTGACCGGTTCCTCCTGCTCAGAAGTCCCCCTCCCTTCTTGGCTGAGGAGCCCGCATTCATGTGACTCCTGCACACTGCGGGGCTCAATGAAATCCTCTGAAAGGGCTGCCAGCTCGCCCAATTTTCCATGAATTAGGTCCTGACACTTCAATGAGGGGAAAGACAATGTCTGAAACCCTGCCAGCCCTGGCTCCCGGCCTAGTCCGTGTCACAGAACTTCTTCCAGCTGCCCTTCCACACAGCACTTCATACTTTTCAGACCACCAAACAAACAGACCCTTGAGGACTTTCAATGCTGGTTGGGGCCGTGGCTGCCGGGATGTCTGCCTAGCCTCTGGCACCCAATGGCTCCAGACTGTGCCGCCGCCGCCGTTTTCCGTTGTTGTTATTTTGTTTTGTTTTTTATTTTTATGAATGGCTTTGGGAAGAAAATGCAGACGGAAGCACAATACTACAGCCATTCATAAAAAGTGAGAGGAAACAAACTGCTGTCTGAAAATCTTCGGGGACACCAAACTGCAAATCTCTTATCTTCCTTGGGGCACCTACTAACTTAAATACCTAGAAGCCAGGTGCCCCGTAGGGCTCTTGTCATTGAAACCACAGTCGACCACTATATTTTAATAAAAACTGACTAATATCAACTGTGCAGATGGACCTGGAATGTGGTTGGCAGTATATTTCCCTGCACCTTAAGAAGTGAGTCATATTTTGCACGTGCATTTCCTGTATAGAAGCTAAAATCTATTTTAAAAATCAGTATCATTGTGACTGGAAGGACTCAGGACTTGTTATTTTCATTCACTCAGAGGGAAACTAAGGCAGAGGGAATTTAATTAACTCCCCTGAGATCATCTTCTAAAACTACAACAACCGGGGTTTCCTAATTCTCTTAATCCCCTATATAATGCTCTGAGGAAACCTGTTCTCAACCTTTTCTTTAAAAAAAACAAAAGTTGAATCTGATTCAGCCCCGGAGGAGAAGCTATTATTTCATGACTTTGGTTCCCACCTCCAGATTCACTCTGCTCTTGGGGATCTCTCGGGATTCCACACGCCACCACAGCCAGGAAGGCCCCGGGTTTTGTCAGCAGGGCCAGCTCTGACTCTCCTAGCCTACTGATGGGGAGTGAACCTGGGGGGAGGACTCAGTCCCACAAGGTCAGCTGCTCCCCCTCCCCACTTGGAGATTCTTCTATCATTACCTACTGTGGAGGGTCCGAGCACATCTCTCTTATAGGGGGGTGCTATTGAACAGATAGCAAAGCCCTCCAAGTTGCTGATTTAGACAGTTCTGATGGTTCCACTTTAGTTAAGTCTGTCCATGTGGGGAAGTTTGCAGTTTAGGTGCTCTGCAGACGTGGCATGTCAACCGTGCCTTGCACTGAGATTCTGAGTTCCTTATAAGACGTTACACCTATCAAATAGCTTGTAATGAAAGTCTCTCATTCCACAGTGGCATTTTAACTTCTGAAATACAATTGGTGGAAGAGAGCTTCCTCCCAGAACAAAAGAATATCAACAACAAAGGACTCTGAAGAAATGCTTTGAATTAAGTTAATGTTAAATAAAACTGTGAAGACAATTAAAAAACCCATCGATTGAATGAATCATAAAAAGATTAAGAAGGGCCTTCTCTAATCATGGGGACGTCAATATGCAGCTTTCTGCAGGTTAAACCTTACATCGGACTAGCGCAGCCAGATTGAAAGTACAACCTTTAAGCAAATAAATACTACTGTTAAAGTCTGTAAATAGCTTAGGAGACAGCATACTAAACTAGATTGTGCAAAGAATGTGAAAAAGGAAAGAACCTATTTTTGGATTTCTGAGATCATACAGCAAACCAGTATTTCTCCAAATGAAAGGGGAAATAAGATTGAATTCTTAATGTCCACAGAGTATTTTGGCTTTTAACATTTTGTAAAAAGACACTGGTATAGGAAATTTATTTCAGCATAATTAAGGGGCTCCCCGGTCCTCCTGAGAATCCAGCCTATGGTTCCAGGGAGTCTAGGTATTTTAAAACTGATGCCTAGGCTGCTAAGCCACCCCTTCTAGTAGGTATTGAAAGAAAATCCTTCATAATAAAGAACCTGAACATTAGTAGTTTACTTCAATACTAACCTAAACATTAAATGAAAAGAAGCTTGAATTGGGCTTAACATCTTGAGGTTAATGAGGTACAATGTTTAGTAAAGTAAGGATGATTATTATGCAAAGGGTTTTAAGTTGACCTTTGGAAGAAAACAGTCCTTTACTGGATCTCCGTGCAATGGGTCTTTTGGTTTTATGTAAGTAGCAAATTTTTAATCTGATTATATTCTTTGTTTTATTGCCAGCTAGCAATACATGGTTTTGCCCACTGGCTTTTAAAATCATTAGACCATTGTTCAGTTAAGAGGTACCTCTGTTCCCTAGCACATACTCTTTTTTTTTCATGTTGACCCTTCTTTCATTCTCATAGCAGTACAGGGCAAGACAGATCCATCCCCTAACTGTTTATTATGGGATTTTTAAATTTTAAAGAATTTAAAAATCTTTTACAAGAATTTTAAAATCCTCATTTCTTTTGTGAGATGTGAATGGCCCCTAAAATATTAACTCTTATTTCTAAATGAAAGTTACATTTTAGGGGCCTTTCACATCTCACAAAATAACAGCTTACAGGATAAGCTCAGTTATTTAAAATTTTTAATTAAATATGGTATCCCGCTAAAAAAGATGTTTGTTTTTAAACTTCCCAAAGAGTCCTTTATGGCTTAATTGAAATAGAGGCGCTTATGATTATGTTTGTAACCACACAAGTGCAATCAGATTTGTCTTCTGCCTGAGGTGACTTCTTCTTGTTGTTTCGTCACTAAGAAGTCCGATTCTTTTGAGACCCTAAGGACTGTAACCTCCACCCCAACACCCCACCCCCTGCCCAGCTCCTCTGTCCATGGGATTTCTCAGGCAAAAGTACTGGAGTGAGCTGCCATTTCCTTCTCCAGGGGGTCTTCATGACCCAAGGATCAAACCTGTGTCTTCTGCATTGGCAGGTGTGTTCTTTACCAATGAACTGCCAGGGAAGCCCATGGTGGCTTCTAATTCAATTTAAAAATGAATGGTCAGGACTTCCCTGGTGGTCCAGTGGTTAAGATTCTGTACTTTCATTGTAGGCGGCATGGGCTCAATCTCTGGTCCGGGAACTAATATTCTGTATGGCACTGCCAAAAATAGATAAGTAAATAAAAACAAATTTAAAAATGAATGGTCAACTCTCAGTGACATCACTATAGGGAAGTTGAGTTCAGAGTATTCTCTAACACCAAGTGGTCAAAAAGTTATTTGATTTACCTAAGGAATCACCTCGGGCTTCCCTGGTGGCTCAGACCATAAGGAATCTGCCTGCAATGTGGGAGACCTGGGTTTGATCCCTGGGTTGGGAAGATCCCCTGGAGGAGGACATGGCAACCTATTCCTGTATTCTTGCCTGGAGAATCCCCATGGACAGAGTAGCTTGGTGAGCTACAGCCCATGGGGTCGCAGAGTCAGACATAGCAGAGAGACTAAGCACTCGAGGAATGTTTCTGTTAATTAGATAGGACGATGTGTCTGAAGTTTGAAGAATTTCAGATCAAATGTTGGTTCAACAATGTGAGGATGAAACTTAGCTGTAGCTATACAAATCCCTTGCCTAATGAATGCGTTAGTCGCTCAGTTGTGTCCAACACTTTGAGACCCAATGGAACCTACCAGGCTCCTCTGTTCATGGAATTCTCCAGGCAAGAATACTGGAGTGGGTTGCCATTCCCTTCTCCAGGGGATCTTCCCGACCCAGGCAGGGATCGAACCTTGGCCTAACTGCATTGCAGGTAGATTCTTTACCATCTGAACCACCAGGGAAGTCCTGCCTATTGCATATACCACTCTTATTGGTTTGAGAGTCTTTCTATATTGACAGCTTCTTCAAGCTGAGAAGGATCCTGCCTCCTAGTGGTGGGAGGCCTTCGTAAAGGAGAATATATCCACCATAATTAAGTAGTTAATGTCAATTTTTCTTCAGCTCAGAAAAAGCCTAGGTTGGATCACAACTTCTATGTCTTGTCCCTCCCGTGTGCACTCAGAGATGACGGTGCAATGTGTATACACATGTAGCCCCGAGTGGTTACAATTTGACAGTAACATCTGGCCCTTAGAACGTAAAGGAGATTTTGTAGTTCTCTGTACAAAGTCTCCTAACAAGTGATAAATCTATGTGGAGTTTTGGCAAAATCTCTGGAATTTTTGCTTGGTATCGGGGGGAAGGGGAGGTGTTCTTTATTTTCCACTCTACTTGGCTTTACTCTTGAACTTAATGCAAAAGACAAAAGTAAGCATCATTTCAAAAGTATTTATTGGATTATTATAGCAAAGTGCCCTCACTGCAGCTGGCCTTGTTTAATCTGTTCAAGGATGAGAACAGTCACAATCTGCTCTAGTTCGTGTTTATTAACATCAGCCTGTGTGTGTATGGCAGTGAGCCACCGCAGTTCTCATGAACACAGATTTGGGAGCTAATACTGTGGAGTTTTAGGTACCTTTCTGACTTCTGGTACCTTTCTGGTACCTTCAGAATGGAGGAGAAAGATCAATGAGGAATTCTTTAAAAACCTCAGTGTCCTGATTAGTTGTAAAAGCCAACCTTTTACAATTTGACCTGATGAAGTTATTCACTGGCTTATCAAATTTGAATTGATACATGATAAAGTATACATCAGATGGGGACTGGGTATACAAAATGAATAAGAAATGTTTCCTAGTCTCAAGAATCCTAGTGTCTAACTGGGAGACAAATGAGGAAATAGATATTAAAGAGGATAAAGTGCATTTAGATTAATTTTCTCCTATGTTCAATGCAATCAAACATAGAGAAGCATGTTCATCAAATTACAAAAAAGGATAATTATAAGAAAGAAGAGCTATTTTCCCTTCTAATGGGGAACATGAGAAAGCAGAGGTAAGTTCACTGAAGAAAAGAAAACACAAGAAATTTGAAGACTTGATGTAGAGTTAAAATATCATTCATCTCTATCACAAAAAATACAGATAGAAGCACAGTGTTTTCTTTGGTTTCAGTTTGTAAAGTTAAAGATTAGAATTAAGTTTAAAAAAATCAGAAAACAAAACAAAATGCAGCAATGGTGGGAGTGTTGTTAAAATTATGGCTAATTTTTAAATGATACTTTGGTATGCTCCTGAGTTGCAGCATTTAACAAGCATTGTTATCTTAGAGAAGATGGCTGCACTTTGGGGATATAAAGCATTCTGAAGTAGACAGTTACACACAGGTGGGGTAAAGGAATACATCGTCTCGAGAGTCAACTTTTCATTTCAATTTTTATAATTCTCCAAGATTTGGGGGGAAGAATCCATCCTTACGCAAAGGAGCTGAGTAAAAACTGCAAGGTTAGTGTTGCTTCACGGAAAAAGAATTACTCTTGTTTCAGACCTATTTCCTCATCACACAATATTTTTAGACAGAAACACTATGTATTTTTTAAAGATGCAAATTATTTATTTATTCTCTTTACATATTTCTTTTTTTCTCTCTATAACCATTCACAAAGCTAGTTCACTTTGCAAAGGCACACATGGCAAGCAGCACCAAAGGAAAATGAGTAAATATGTGAAACATTATGCTGTTGGGTTTTGACAAATCAAACACATGTGCATAGATGCTATGGACTAAATTCAAACTTTAGTTAATGTCAACTTTAGCCTGACAGTTCAAGACTAATGTTCAATAATGGATAACGCAGACATCTATGAGATAATGGAAATTAAATTGTGTACTATAGGATTGTGTTGTGTGTTTGTGTTAGTTGCTCAGTCATGTCTGACTCCTTGTGAGGAGGTGATCAATAATCAATACTCCAAATCTGTTGGAGACATACTTGAAAGTCTACTTGAGACACAACGTCTTCTTAACATCTGACAGATTATTCAGAGTGATTATGTGAAATTGGATTTGGACTTGCTGAACTAGAGACACAATTTTTTATATCCCATGTAATACCTTTTCTTGTGTGTTTGTCCATGTGCATAAGATAGAGATCATGTGACTTTTAAGTAGTTCTAATTACTTTTATTTTAATGAGAGAGGTTTAGAATCAATACTCAGAAACCTTCTTTGATACTGAGAAGATCTGTTGGGGTTGTAGGATAAACCATTTTAAAGTGGTTTATTTACCACTACTATATATAAAATAGGTTACTAACAAGGACCTACTGTGTAGCACAGGGAACCCTTCTCAAAATTCTGTAATGACCTATATGGGAAAAGAATCTAAAACCATTGGATATATGTCTATGCATAACTGATTCACTTTGCTCTACAGCAGAAACTGACATCACTGTAAATCAACCATATTCCAATAAAATTAAAAAAAAAATGGTTTTACAAAATGATTTGAGGAGCCAGCATTTCCCAGCAGCTCTACTAGTTACACATGGAAACCGAATTTAAAAAGCTGAATCATGATTTTAGGCATTTCCTTTCCTTAAGGAAAGAGTCAGTAAATTTATTTGTAATCTCTTATGCTCTCAAGGACTACAAAGGGATAGTTTATGGGTTGAGAGCTCTACGATACTTAACTGAGTCATCTCTCTCCTAGAACCCTAATTTAGCAGTATTTTCTTGGCATTAGCCTAGGGCTGACTTTAGCAGTTGAGTTGTTTTCCTTGGAGGAAGTTTAATATTCAATCCGAGAAATGTTAACTATTCCCGAACATTAGCTTAAATCCTTTAACGTTTTAAGCAGTTGTAGAAGTGAGTTCTCTTTCTTTCACATTCTCACACTTCCAGAGTGTACCCAGCACACCCGTCTTTCCAGAGAATACCTGCTTCCTGGATGCTCCCTGGAGGTTTTCTCTGGATTAATGTCCCTTTCTTCAGAATCCGTAAATTAAAATGTCTCCCTTCCTTCTTCAGAAAAACCTCACATTTCATTGGGCTTGTCTCCAAAGTCTCTATTTAAAACTTAAGGGAGTCTCAGTCAACCAACCCCCTAAACTACCTAACTCAGCTCAACTGCTCTACAACGGATGACCCTAGCATCGCTATATTGTCATCCTAAAAACTATGTATTTGTTTTGACCGTTGCAGAAATGTCTCTCTGAACTTTGTTTCATGATCATACCCGCTGAATCAAACTTTCTTTCATTACAATTCAGGGTAAGGTGATATGACGCTGCACTTTCTATTTCGATTGATCATAGAGGAACAATAACAAAAATAATACATTTTACAAAGTGATCTGATGTGTACTGTCTGATTTACTCCACAACAGCCATCTGCGGAAAAGTACCACTGTTCAGATTTATACATGAGGAAGCAGAACCCTAAAGACACTCAGGGACTTAGAAGGGCCAGTACATAATGAGGCCACAACTGGAACGCAGGCCACGTGGTTCCAGATCTTTTGCTCCTTCTATCATCCCACGCTGCTGCAGCAATCTGCTTATTCTGTGCTTTTCTTATTAAAAATCAGTGCTATAAGCAACCATCATCCATAAAAACAGCATACGTTTAAAAAGATCATAAAGATCTAGCTTTCTGGGGCTATGCCTTCACTGAGAAGAAAAATGATCAAATAAGAGGAAAAACTGAATTTTAATGTAACAATATTAAAAGATCTTAGTTCAACTGAATGCTTCTAATGTTCTTAAAGGAGAAGTCAGTATCAGAAAACCACTTTCAGTAGTTCTGAAAAGTTTTGTCAAAAGTCTCAAGATATTTTAGAAATATAAATAGCAGCTTGTTTCTCACTAGATTTCTATAAAAGTTGAAATCCTGCCCTGCTATTCATATATATATATGTGTATATAACTATATATACCTACACACACATACACACACAAATATATATATATACACTTTCCTTAATCCTTTTATTTCCTTTATTCTCTTTGAAAAGTTCATGGAAAAAAATTCAGGCAGAATTGTGAAAGCTAAGATTTTTTGTGATAAATGCTAATAAATTACTTTTGCTTTCTTCCCCCCTGTTTATTACATGCTCTATTATGTGATGGTGTTAAAAACATTAGCTATAAATTCCATGGTGTCTACGATATAGGAAATAATAGACACAGTTCCTATCCCTATGGTGTTAACAATTTCATGTATTATTGTCTGTAAGCAAAACGTGAGGAAGAATAAAGATGCCTGCTTCTCATCAGATGCCATACTGGTCCTTCCATCCAGCTGCTCATCTACATCATCAGACAGCTCTCCTCATTCCTTGTGGCTTTCTTTCTCTTTTTAATATTTACATTTATTTATTTTTAATTGCAGTATAATTGCTTTCAATATTGTGTTTCTGCCATACAGCAACACGAATCAGCCATAGCTATATGTATGTCCCTTCTCTCTCGAACCTCCTTCCTGTGGCTTTCTGCTCAAGGAATCCCCCTTTAATCCCCTGTATGTATGGTCTCTGCATTCACTGGCGGGTGCTTTTGTGCATGTGTTCATTTCTTTGGAATGTGACCACCCGTGACACGTATTTTTTACCCATGATATATGTAAATACACATCGCCATACAGAAGAAGTCATTTTAAACACTCCATTTAAAGCCACATATAGATGTATAATATTTATATATATTTACATTAAGGTACAATTACTAGTCAAAGCTATGATGACCCGCCATGCTCCAACCTCAGAGATGTGTATCTGCAAACGCTAAGCAGATCACGCCACCAATGGAAAATTCCCAGGGAAATTGCCCACCCACCTGACTCAGCTCCTAGCATACTTCTTGTCTTCTGCATGGAGTAAACCTTCAAAAAAGGTTTTTGACTGATTTCTATGCCTTCTCATTGCCTGGAGAAGGTCCTCCTCCTCTTCTAACTTCTCTTCCTCAGGTGGTGGTGATAACCTTTCATAGATCTCATAGAAGAATGCTAGAGAAATGCAGATTCCTGACTCCACTCCTAGATTCAGGACGGATTTAGTAACCTGTTTCATAAATAAGCAACATGGTCTTCTGGCTGGTACTCTGAGAAATATCGTCATAGGAAAACAATGGTTAAACTACAATGCTTCCCTCCAACAAGGCTCCTACAAGGTAGTTGACATGAGAGAGGTTTATTTTCACGGATCCAAGAAAAAAGAGGAGAGGGACATGGATATGTTTTTAGAAACATGAAAAGACACATTAAATATGACTTTATACCCCTGTAGATCAGCATATGTGGGGAAGGGTAACAAAAGCTTTTTAAACAATCTATAAAAATGCAGATAATGAATTCTGATGAACCTCAAGTATCCTGCCTGGCAAAGAAAATTCTTCTTGTATGCTCTTGAATACAATAGGGGATTTAACCTGCTGAATTACTCAACTGTCTTTTTAAGGATTAAAAGGAATTTTTTCTTTTGAGAAGCACCAGTTTTAAAGTCTTTATTAAATTTGTTGCAATATTTCTTCTGCTTTTACATTTTGCTATTTTGGCCCTGAGGCCTGGGGGATCATAGCTCCTCCACCAGGGATTGAACCCGTGTCCCCTGCCTTGGAAGGTGAAGGCTTAACCACTGGACCACCAGGGAAGTCCCAAGGATGTTATGATGATGAACAGAAAGCCTGGAGATGATGCCTCTTCAGAACTGGTTGATTTAGCAGGTTAAATTCAGTTGGTAAAATCCTTGGGTCATCAAGTTCTTTCTAGCCTTCTGCTCTGCCACCTTATATTTGTTCTCAGTGTATCTCCCCCAGAGTTACAAGACCAGTATGACTGTTCCTGTTGGCACTTTCAGGAAAGTCGATGACTCCAGGAGGAGAGACAGTGTCCTATGGTTCCAAGCAGACTGCTCTTCTTTCCTCCTGCCAGAGGAATGGAATCACCCACCAGCTCTGACAAATCAGACTTACCCCTGAGCAAGGAAAAGGGTCACTGTGAACAAAGGAAAAGAGGGACTGGATCTACAATAGCAATCAGTTGGCTTTGAGTATTTCACTCTTCCCTGTGCCTTTCTCTCTGTCTTTGAGCGCTGCCACGAAGTGCCCTCTTGACTCTGAAGTCAGCTGCACAAGATTTTTCTTTGCGCTGTTTGTCCTACTCGAGTGCATAAAAAGCTTTTGTCTTTGTCAAGCCTTTTCACAGGAGATAGAAGAAGAACACGCTTCTTTGTAGACTGTACACATTGTAGTTTTACGATTATTATAGAGACGGTCGTAGGTGGTTTTTGCTTTCCCAGCCTGTTTGGAATTTGCGTTTGGTGAATCCAGATCTGAGTTCATTTCATCATGGACCGAAGGGTGTAAGCTGTTCCTGATGGCCAATTAATGAGTGTGCCGCGCTGCCTAAAGACCAGCTGCAACTCATTGGTCATGTCCAAAAGGGATTCCAGAGATGGGGAGGAAATAACTCACAGGAGCTTCTGCCCATATTCTGGAAGCTGACTAAATATCGATTGACTTTTAACGAGAGTCAACCGGAGTACTGCCCGGCTGACCTGAAGGGAAGCAGAACCTGGGCTGGGGTTCCTGTGGGTGTGCTGGGGGCCTTCGGCTGCCTGCTCATAACTTCTTTTTGCTCTACGCTGCTCCTCCACCTCCCTGTCACTGCAGCAGGGGAGTGTATCTACTCGGTGAATGAGTTCTCTCTCTAAATGGGATGCTTGTCTCTCTGTAGGACAGTGGGATTCAAGTCTTGGCTCTAGATAATACATGTTTTGACATGTCTGGGCTTATTGCCAGATCCGTGTGTGTATCTCTGATCTTAGGAAGGACTGTTGGTGGTAGTAGTTTTTTTTTTTTTTTTAAATAAAGGAAGTATATTTGTAAGGGGCTATCTTTGATTGTAGTTGCTGTTTTCAGGATGTGGAAGCTGCTTTGGAATACTCCAGAGGCAGCTCTTTGGCCTTGAGCAATTCTCCCCCAAGGAACTCTATTTACTTTGTCAAGCTTTGGAGGTGACGTGTTGGTACCCTATAGAGTAGTCCCTCCACACACACACACACACACACACACACACACACACAGACACATGCATGCAAAGGAAGTTTAAGGCGGGGGTGGAAAAGAAACTTTAGCACCAGAAAGGCCTTTGAAATCAGGTCTAGACCAGTCATGCACAAGCCCTGTGACTTGGTAGCAACTTAAACCTCAATTTCCTAATTAGTCTAACGTCGATGCCCCCACTGGGTGGTTGGGGTGATTAAAACTGATTAACGTCTCTACAATGCATGGCGCAATTGCCGGCTGTAAAAACGTCATAAACATTATTTAACAGCACCAGGCGGGTGGGAGTGGTGTAGTAGTAATAGTAACAGCAAAGGCAGTAGCAGCAGCAGCCCTCCTGGCTTGTGATTCGAATTGTTCAACATCAAAGAACTGGGTTTCGCTCTGGTGAATGATTACCGGATCCTCTGCAATATAAATTTAAAACGCCTCATCTCTGATTTGCCAATGTGTCACTTCTGTGGCCTTCAAGATTCCGGATTCGGCAGCACAGGAGTATGCAAGGCAACCAGAATAGGATTTTTTATGTGCTTTGTTCACCTAACTTGCACAGGACAATGGCAATTTCCTTTGTATTGTGTGATGCAGAGTTCATTGGAATACTTTTTACAAAGATGTTATCTAGCTCGATTTCCTTTGTTCAGCTCTCTCCTGGCTATTTAAAGCACTTGATTTGTGGATAGAGATGTCTTCCCCCGACATTCTTATAAGGCCAAAAAAAAAAAAAAAAAAAGAATGGAACAAAAGATTTAAGAGAGGAACAAAGAACACATATTAACAAGTAACCATTACTTAATGGTAAAACAGCTTAGTAATAGTGGCTTGCAAGTTGCATCTGACCCCTAGATCCCATTTGTTGAATGGATCCAGCTATATGGACATTAAAGCTACATGTGTTGGGCATGTATGAGAATTCCCTGTAGCTTTTTTTTTTCATAATATTACTGTCATATGACGCTGCATCAAGAATGCAGCGCCTAAAGCACTTAACTGCACCCTTGCAAGATGTCACAGCTTAAAGTACTTTCCTTGTTCTCCTGTCTTCAAAACACCCTGGGCTGCTGGGAAAGACAGCGAGGCTTTAAAAGTACTATTGTCAGGGATTTCTTTTGAGAGGAACCTATATTTTATTTAATTTAATTAATGACTACCAATGAAGCAGGACAAAGGCTTAACAGAGTTTTGCCAAGAGAACGCACTGGTCATAGCAAACACCCTCCTCCAACAGCACAAGAGAAGACTCTACACATGGACATCACCAGATGGCCAACACCAAAATCAGATTGATTATATTCTTTGTGGCCAAAGACGGAGACGCTCTAAACAGTTAGCAAAAACATGACCGGGAGCTGACTGTGGCTTGGATCATGAACTCCTTATTGCCAAATTCAGACTTGAAGAAAGTGGGAAAAAACCACTAGACCATTCAGGTATGACCTATATCAAATCCCTTATGATTATACAGTGGAAGTGAGAAATAGATTTAAGGGACTAGATCTGATAGACAGAGTGCCTGATGAACTATGGATGGAGGTTCATGACATATACAGGAGACAGGGAACAAGACTATCCCCAAGAAAAAGAAATGCAAAAAAGCAAACTGGCTGTCTGAGGAGGCCTTACAAATAGCTGTGAAAAGAAGAGAAGTGAAAAGCAAAGGAAAAAAGGAAAGATATACCCATTTGAATGCAGAGTTCCAAAGAATAGCAAGGAGAGATAAGAAAGCCTTCCTCAGTGATCCATGCAAAGAAATAGAGGAAAATAATAGAATGGGAAAGACTAGAGATCTCTTCAAGAAAATTACAGATACCAAGGGAACATTTCATGCAAAGATGGGCTCAATAAAGGACAGAAATGGTAGGGACCTAACAGAAGCAGAAGATACTAAGAAGAGGTGGCAAGAATACACAGAAGAACTGTACAAAAAAGATCTTCATGACCCAGATAATCATGATGATGTCATCACTCACCTAGAGACAGGCATCCTGGAGTGTGAAGTCAAGTGGGCCTTAGGAAGCATCACTACGAACAAAGCTAGTGGAGGTGATAGAATTCCAGCTGAGCTATTTCAAATCCTAAAAGATGATGCTATGAAAGTGCTGCAATATGCCAGCAAATTTGGAAAACTCAGCAGTGGTTACGGGACTAGAAAAGGTCAGTTTTCATTCCAATCCCAAAGAAAGGCAATGCCAAAGAATGCTCAAACTACCACACAATTGCACTCATCTCACACGTTAGTAAAGTAATGCTCAAAATTCTGCAAGCCAGGCTTCAGCAGTACATGAACTGTGAACTTCCAGATGTTCAGCTGGTTTTAGAAAAGGCAGAAGAACCAGAGATCAAATTGCCAGCATCTGTTGGATCATCGAAAAAGCAAGAGAATTCCAGAAAAATATCTATCTCTGCTTTATTGACTATGCCAAAGCCTTTGACTATGTGGATCACAATAAACTGTGGAAAATTCTGAAAGAGATGGGAATACCAGACCACCTGACCTGCCTCCTGAGAAATCTGTATGCACATTAGGAAGCAACAGTTAGAACTGGACATGAAACAACAGACTGGTTCCAAATAGGAAAAGGAGTACGTCAAAGCTGTATATTGTCACCCTGCTTATTTAACTTATATGCAGAGTACATCATGAGAAACACTGGGCTGGATGAAGCACAGCTGGAATCAAGGTTGCTGGGAGAAATATCAATAACCTCAGATAAGCAGATGACACCACCCTTATGGCAGAAAGTGAAGAACTAAGGAACCTCTTCATGAAAGTGAAACAGGAGAGTGAAAAAGTTGGCTTAAAGCTCAACATTCAGAAAACTAAGATCATGGCATCTGGTCCCATCACTTCATGGGAAATAGATGGGGAAACAGTGGAAACAGTGGCTGACTTTATTTTTTGGGGCTCCAAAATCACTGCAGATGGTGACTGCAGCCATGAAATTAAAAGACGCTTACTCCTTGGAAGGAAAGTTATGACCAACCTAGATAGCATATTAAAAAGCAGAGACATTACTTTGCCAACAAAGGTCCGTCTAGTCAAGGCTATGGTTTTTCTAGTTGTTATGTATGGATGAGAGAGTTGGACTATAAAGAAAGCTGAGTGCCAAAAAATTGATGCTTTGGAACTGTGGTGTTGGAGAAGACTCTTGAGAGTCCCTTGGACTGCAAGGAGATCCCACCAGTCCATCCTAAAGCAGATCAGTCCTGGGTGTTCATTGGAGGGACTGATGTTGAAGCTGAAACTCCAATACTTCAATACTTTAATACTTTGGCCACCTGATGCGAAGAGCTGACTCATTCGAAAAGACCCTGATGCTGGGAAAGATTCAGGGCAGGAGGAGAAGGGGACGACAGAGGATGAGATGGTTGGATGGCATCACCAACTCAATGGATATGAGTTTGGGTAAACTCTGGGAGTTGGTGATGGATAGGGAGGCCGGGTGTGCTGCAGTCCATGGGATCGTAAAGAGTCGGACATGACTGAGTGACTGAACTGAACTGAACTGAACCAATTAGGCTGCAGGATTTAAAGAAAAAAGTATTTTCTTCAAAAATTACCTCCCTCCAATAATAACTTTCAGCAAGTTATGAAATTAGAATTTCAATAAAAGCAAACTTAATTCTCCTTTTTCAAAGTTACGTGTTGCTTGCAACCTGCCTCTAGAATGCTTAGGCTGTTAAAGAGTCAGGAGATGCACTTCTCTTTAAGACACAACAGCATTTATTCACTATGTCTGCATGAGTGTTGCAGTCAGAAAAAAACCCCAAATCAATCAGATGCCCTAAGGCTATAAAGATCATGTATATCACATTGCCGTTATGCAGTTATTTCTATCAAAGAGATTTCATTTATTCAAGAAAATTTCAAGTAGCTTACTTTGGGCTAAGCTATTCCTGAGTCAGGAAGATACCCTGGAGAAGGGATAGGTTACCCACTCCAGTATTCTTGGGCTTCCCTTGTGGTTCAGCTGGTAAGGAATCTGCCTATAATGTGGGAGACCTGGGTTCGATCCCTGGGTTGGGAAGATCCCCTGGAGAAGGGAAAGGCTACCCATTCCAGTATTCTGGCCTGGAGAATTCCATGAACTGTATAGTACACAACTGAGGAACTTTCACTTTCACTTTCTATTTTGTGCTACGATGACTACCAGGCTATTCTCAAACAACTGTTAAGCAAGCATCCAAAAGATGACATTTGACTACATGTTGACTCCTCAGCAATGCTTTTAATGGTTCTAATAATTGACAATACTCCCTGTATAAATAAAATCTTAAAATCAAGATAAGTTTCCAACCCACTGTTTGACATCAACAGAATGCAGAGCTGATGTGAAAGTGTGGTTATGTGCACAATCTAATTTTCCTAACATTTTTCACCTCAAAGACTCAACAACTACAGTATCTTCAGAATGCTAAGCTGTGCACTCTTGAGAAGTCCCTGCTACTAGCCAGCAGTCAAGCCTCTGCTTCTAGCTATGGGGACAGGGGTAAATGAAAGCGGAATTCTACAGTACTACTTATGCTTAAAGGACAAACATTACGGAAAGTTTAAAAAAGATGTCTAGCCTGGTACTGTGTCTGGTCAGGTGTGTATCATCTTCTGATAAAGGTGACAATAGTCTGTGGAGCTCTGCAAAGGTCTTTCCTATATATGACTGTTTATGAGGGCTGACCAGTGGACCTGGGGTCCCCAAGCTAACCTACGCAGCTAATAACGGATGAAACAGACTGAAATCTATGCTATTCTATTCCAAAAGGCACACGTTGCCTCCAGGTTACACAGTATAGGAGTGTAAAGATGACAAAGTATTTGTACAAATAGAATTCATTTCCCAAAATATCCTGGCCCCAATTCTCAAAGTGGTGAGGAATGTTCCTCTGTCACAGCCGGAGAAGAGACAGCCCACAGGGGACAGAAGCCCAGGGAATAAACCCGCACGTTGGTGTCTGCGATGTGTGCTGAGGATGCCAAAACCGCAGATGTTTTGAAGGGCAGTGGCAAAGAAAAGTTCCTTACTGACTGTAGCTGTCACAATAACTGTTTCTCAAGAAGCGAGGAGGAGATGGCTGCTTTTGGATTCTAACGACAGTAGTCTTGTCACAGTGCCGAGTTTGGGAGATGCACATCTTCCGATTTCATGAGAAAGTGGTTGCTTTCATGTTCGGAGTACTTTGCAGGCATGGAACAGGGCACCATCAGTCTGGTGGGAACACCACCACTCCTACACACCACTCTTAGGTACAATCATATAACTACCCCCAGTCTCAGCTAGCACTGGGCTTGGTCCTCCACCCCAAACGATGTTTGCTGAACTGAATCTACCCTTCTAACTACCTACTGAGCTTGTTTATTCATCCCTTCTTTTTGTTCCTTCAATACACCTTCACTGAGGACCTTCTAGGACTAGGGTGGCACATAGTTTGTTTCATAGTCAAGAAATGAGAAAGGAAGAAAGGATGAAAGAACATGATCTTTGCCACTTAACAAGTCTAGTGATGCTTATGACAATAACTTAATGTCATCAAGAAACACCTGGAATTTCATCCAGTGCATTTATATATGTAGCCAGAGACACACACACCATATCCAATAGCCAGATTTTCATATATGACATTATCAAAATTTCAAGTTAAAAATTTAAAGGTGTTAATATTCAACTACTGGAGAATCAACACTTCCTGAGAGTCCAAAGATTAGCTGAACTTTTATAGTCCCTGGTTTTGACTGAAGCTCTCGCTTCTTTCTTCTGGGAAAGAGTCGGGCAGTAACAACGAATGTGAACCTTCAGTGAAATCTAAGTAAAGAGTCGGGCAGTAACAACGAATGTGAACCTTCAGTGAAATCTAAGTAAGTCTCTTGCTTCACACTTCTTAGGAAGAAAACAGAGATTTCTTGCAGTCAAAAATCTGGACCATGAAGCCAAACTGTGCCACAAACTGAAGACAGAGATAACTATTTAAACCAGCTAAATTTATTAGTTTAAGCTATTCAAACAACTCCAATGTCTTGGACTTGATAAATATCCCAGTCCTCCATTTGGCTGCAGTGATTTGGCCTCTAGTCACCAACAGGTCCACCCACTCAGAATTTTTACGAGGAAAAGAATACAAATGCCTGATCAGCAATATATATGCCGAAACTATTGTGCATATTTGGACACACAAAGCTTTATATATGTATCAGTTTGCCTACACACGTGTGTGCACACACACACATGTATCTATAAACTTTGTTAGCTCCTGGACTTCATTCTTGTTGTGCTTGATAAGCAAATAAGTTATAACCATATAAAGGATATTTATAGGAGCGAGAACCTCTTAAGTCTTTCAACATTGGATCGCTTTACGTGGTTGTAAGATGATGGTTTCAGGAGGGAGTGAAGAAGGAAATTCCAAAATGTGAATGGTATTTAAACCTCTTAAATTTTTTTCTTCAAAGGCAAAGAAAAAAAATAAAATTAAGTTTTCCTTATTCGACAAGATGGCACACAGAAGGGCGGCTGGGCGGCAAAATGACTAAAAGGAAAATAAAGACCCAGTGACTTGAATCCCTTTCAAGAAATATGTGAGTCAAAAAAATCCAATAACCATAAAACAACTTTGTCTTTGATGCTGAACAAAACACAAGCTTGAAATTTAGTGCTGCTGAGCAAATGAATGAAAAATACAGATGTCTTTACCTTCAGTTCAACTCAGATTCACCATCTGAACAGTTCCACGCCTAACTCTTTGTACAACTGACTAAACGTATCACAGCGTTAGTTAACAGCAAAGGTTTAAAGCAAAACTTAAAAGTACGTATTTTCCCTCCTTAAAAAAAAAAAATCTCAAAAAAAAAAAAAAATCTCAGTGAGTAAGTAAATTCAGCTCTGCCATAGCCCTTCTCTTGTCCTCCATGAATTCAAACCTTAACTCATAAAAGTGAAACATGTTACGTCTTTTGCTGGTGAAGTATTCCAGTCTGATGTTTTCAAATTAACTCAGATACTGTTTTATTTAAAATGGAGGACTTCGATGCTATTTTAATTTTCCAAAGTCAGCACATAATACCAATTTCCCTGAAGGTCAAAAACAATATATTAAGGAAATACCACCTGCTACTTAGAGCTTCCATAGGAAATTTGCATTTCCACTTTGTAATGTATTATTTAGGGGAGGAAATGACAACCTACTCCATGGTCTCCCATGCGCTTCATGGTCTCCCAAAGCACAGTCTCCCATCCCTGCAAAGCGGCAGACAAAAAGAAAGAAGTCCAGTGTCCCTTTTCCCACTGACTCTTTATGGAAATTGGAAATTCAGTAGGCGAAAGCAAAAAGCATGTGTTGAAAGATGTCAGGCCCACCCAAACCCTCTCTTCTGTTTCTATTAAAGCCAGGCTTGCTTTGCCAGCCCACTTGAATGGGGCTAGTTCTGTAGACGGGGAAGGGATGGGCCCTGGGCACATTTTTCAGTTTTCTGTAAACAATTCTTAAAGGAATAAGGTGGTGGTCATGGTTGTGCCCTTTAAATGGCCTCTGAGAGTAAGAGGGAGCACATGGAGAAGGTCTTTTCAAAGTGCAACAGACCTTTTCTACAGTGTTATTTACAAGCCAAACAAGGTTGAAGATAGATTACTTCCTACTGTCCAGCTCAGAGAGAAAAAGCATTTTGCTTAGGTATATGATATGCATTACAGAACAAAGACACTGCAAAAAGTATCTCCTCTTATTTTATTGGTCACACTGTGAGGAATATGGGATCCTAGTTCCCTGACCAGGGATCAAAACTTCATCCCCTGTACTGGAAGCACAGAGTCGTAACCACTGGACTGCCAAGTCTCAAAAGCATCTCCACTTATAAGCATTCAAATACATCGAGGTGTCCAAAATATTTTACTCTGAAAGTACTTCATAACTTTTCAGCTTTTCTTGAGGTTATCATTTCTTTCCTCTTCCCTCTCATTCTTTTCTATCTTTTATGGCTTCCCTCCCTTATCATCATTTACAAAATCCTGCTATTCCCTGTCATATACCCCATACTTATGTGTATGGTAGTTAAAGAAACCTATATCTTGATGCATTAGACAAATTTGTTAAATGGATCATCAGTGATTGGATCTGGGCAAGGGCAAACAACTGGTTTGATCAATTGTTTTTCCCCACTGAGTTTACTATCCTCTTTAAAGTACAGAGTTCTTTTCAGTTGAATTTAGTTAAAATTGAGTAAAGGGGTATTCTTTGAAGTTACTGATGTTCGGTACTTGAAGAACCGATATAAGGTTTATTGGGTTGTCTATCTGTGAAAATTAACTACTTAAATATGTACATCTTCAGAAAAGATCATGTTGGTAAGTTTTTTTAAACTTTTAAAACAAAGGTGAGCTTATAGAGGTCTTTAAAATTAGCAAGAGCTCCCTTTGATCTTCAGAAATGAAATTATTTAAATTGTGTGGTCACAAGGCATACAGCTCAAAAAATCACATGTGTTAAAGATACAACACTGCAATATAAGAATGTTTTGCCATTGAGAGAAATGGTTCAACACACTGGCTGAAAGGATACATAGTCTTTATCTAAGAAGTGGTTTTGAGAGCAGAGAAAGGCAGAATTCACTTACACGAACATAGATACAATATCCAAACACCTATACAAAACCTTGGTCAATTTCTTGAATATTTTAGTTCAGAATCTGAGAGTCTGTTGTGCACAGACCATGGTAAAATGGTGAAAAGGTTATATGTAAAATGGAACTCTCAAAGGAAATGAAAAAAAGAAAACTGGATTGTTTAGTTTGAAGGGGATGAGGGTGCTGTCTTGGGGATGTGTACATAGCATAGGGACAAATAAGTCTGTCTCTTCCATGAGCACAAACCAGGAAATGCTGGCTTCTAACTCATTTCTAGCTTCTAACTGCTTATGAGATCTTGGATCAGTCTCTTGAACGTCCTAGATTTCCATAGTCTCCATCTTAAATGTCAACTGTCACAATTCTATAAAACAAAGAACTGTTCATGTCTTTGCCTTCTGTGAAGCTGAAATAATGACCACGTTGGTCTATAACCCCGGCACTTAAAAGTGAAGGAATGTCTTTTCCAGTGTGATTAATACATCTGGCAGCAAAAAGGAACCCCCAACAGAGGTAGAATGAGAAGTCAAAAAGCAGAGGTTTCTGGTGAAGGAGCAATTCATCTTTTCAGAAAGTTGTGATTCCTTCCTAGAGCCTGGCATGATCGCGGATTGCAGCTCAGAGAATTACATTTCAGAAAATGCTCTTGGTGTTCCTACTATGAAGGGAAAACATTCAGTTCCTACAAGTAAAGCAATTAATAGGGACCTGTGACCATCCTGCTTGGAGAAAGAAAGAGGCCATTTTGTGCAAACCATGCAGGGCTGAAACTCAGGCTAGTTTGAAAATGGTGTTAAGTTGTGCTTTTAAAACGACTGATAAAACTCCCAGGTGTTGAAAGAAGGCCACAAAACACTACAACTCTTCCCTTTACCAAAAAAGAAGGAGAAGGAAAATCTAGGCCTTTGCCTAGAAGGATGCCATAGCACACTCTCCTCTCAGACACTTCAGCAGCAAGAAGAACCCTGGGTATCTCACAGTTAACCATGATCCACAGAGCCAGGAAGAAGATTAAATACAAGAACACTCTTTTTTTTTTTTCTTTTGTTGAATGAACACACGGATGCTTCTAGAATTGGAGGTTGCATTTTTCTTGCCACACAGCTCCCTGGGGGCCGTGTGTATGTTGGGAAACAGATGAAGGGGAGCCTCTTGCTGAATGTTTCGTGGGACAAGGGGGGCATTTCAGAGCTTACTGCCGCTGCTGGTGATCCTGCTAACCTTGCCTTCATCATCTCAGCAGTTAACGAGACTGTAAACCGGCTTCTGAACTGATTGAATGCAGGTTTAAAGGGCAAAAGAAAACGGTAGTTGTCTAATGATTGGAAAAAAAAAAGGTGAAAGAACAAAGAATTTTAAAAGAAAATTGCTGAATATTCAAGTTGTTTTATTTTCACGTTTACATCAACATACATGTTGATGCACCCGGCGTTCAGGCTGAAACAGAACTTCACTGCACTGCTGTGCTCAGGGGGAAGATACTACTTTAAAAACTCAACTTTGTAAACCGGCCTTGAAATCCTCTGCTCTATCCCTCCTCCTCCCAGGAATTAATTCCACAGAGACAAAGTTAAACACATAATTTGTAAAACTATTGAGAAGTACACTTCTGGTTCCTCAGTAACCGAAGAGTAGTTGCCAGATACAGATAAATCTTCACCCGGAGTAGAAGCCCCACACTGTTCAGAAAACAATTCCTTGATTTTCTTACTGTTGAAACTGATCGAAGGCTCAAACCACCACGGGTACCACTGTGCTTGTTCTCACACATGGCTCTTAGGGCCGGAGGTCACACTTTCTCAGAAATCAGTGGCATCCCTCATAAATACAGTGATGTGGTGGAAATTTTGATGGTCTTGGGTCTGTGTCCCTGAGAGCAGATGCTTTCATTCATTTTGCTCTGAGCAGGTGTGTAATGAGGAGAGAGGCGGTGTTGATAAGAGAACCCTGGGAGTTGGGAATATAGTATCCTCTGTAATTTCTCCCCAAAATAGACTTAATGGAAAGAGGATGCATAATATACCCCCTTCTCAAAGGAAGCGTTCCCCAATACAACAGAAGCAGTCATTCTAAAAACAGCTTTATGGCCCTTCAGTCAATAGCTCTATTTTCTCCCCTTTCACAACTTCCTTCCTTCTGCTATGTAAGGATGCATGTGTGGACATAACACATTCTCATCCCTGAACACGCCACCGAAAATGCCCCCAACATCCGCATCCCCCCACTCACTGAAAATTTAAATCATTATTTGAGGTGATTTAACCTGAGAACTTTCAAATGCTTTTGATTTAATTTCACTTTTTTGCTCCAAATCTGATGGTGAAGAACCATTTATCAGCTTCGGGTGAAATTCAGTTCAAGGAGCAATTACTAAGTGCTCAACTATGAAGCCTTGTGTGGGACTCAAAGACAAATAAGGGCTCATGAAATAAGAGGAGCTGCAAGCCGTGCACTTCCATAAAGATAAAGATGGCCCGAGGAACAGAATAGAACTCTGGCATCCAGAGAGCTGATTATCCATCCTAATCACACCCCTAATTGCAAGTTGGATTACTTTCCAAGGTCTCGGAAATGAAATTTCCTTGCTCTACCTGCGATGTTTTCCTTAGTTATACTTCATAAGCTAGAGGACTATTTCTTCCTGCTCATTTGAGCCAATCAAATTCTCATTAGAATAGAAGCAATCCAACAGCTGAGCTGCGTGTCAAATTTTTTCATATTTGGAAGATGTTTCTCCTTCAGTGAAAAAAGGTATTAAGTGGTGGTAAGACTCTCAGGCCATCACTCGGGCAACAGAAGTCTACAACCTAACATGTAGCACATCTGTAATAGAAATGATAGAAAGACAGACTTTTGAGCTATTCATAATTAATCGAAAGAGTTAAGCAAAAGTTCCTAAGAAAGAATTCTGAAATTCGTCTTGGAACCTGACATTCGAGGAATACCAGATTTTAATAAAACACAGTGGATGGAAACTTTTGAGGAGGGTCTGCATGGGAGCTTCTAGGCATTTTCAAGGGTTGGAGATTAATGGCATTCTTTCTTTATTCTATTAAATTTTACCTCAAAACATATGGCTGCTCTCTCTCTCTTCTTTGATACATGTATGGCCTGGGCCACTCTAGCAATATGACAAAATGGTAGAAGAGACATGGGAGAAAGTGGGAAGGCATGCTCTGAAAGAACTTAGAAGAGGTGGAAGGGAGAAGAAAAGGGAAAGTAAACCGACTACTTGTGTGCATGAAAATATGTATATGAGGACATTATCTTGAGATGTGAAGAACCTCTGAACTACACATTATTCTAGGGCACAGCAAAGTACTCTTCAGGAGACCTCACAGATATTGTTACTTCGAGAGACCTTCAAGGGAGGGGTGTGTGTGTGTGTGTGTGTGTGTGTTTTGGGACGCTGAGCCAAGACAGAGGACAACTGGAATCTGTAGCCACGAGCCATTTACAAAATTTGAGTACCTGCCTTACATTCAGTCTACAGCACAGAAATTAACATGTTGGAGAAGTTGGAGGGTATCTTCAGAGACAACAAAGAGAACAATGAGATCAGAATCAGGTTAGATGAAGAAGTATGAAAATAACTTTATTGATTTGAAGTGAAGGATCTAAAGCCTCACTTCAGTAACACGCAGGAGAGTAGGAAGTAGGGAAAGCTTTCCACACCCGAAAACAACCATGACAAAAGGAACAGGAGAAATTTTAAATAATAGCAGGAGAAATTTTAGTTACTATCAAGTAGTATGTTCCCAGGCAGGCTGAGGTTGCCACTGGGGAAAGATTTCTCAGAGGTGTGAAAGTTTGGCATCTTTGATCAGACAGCCTCCAGAGCTCCCGTTTGATGCCATAAAACGGCGCTTCTACTGGTGTCCAAACAAACTTATTCTCAGCTCTCCCTGGCTCTGGGAACCTATGGAGCTTAAGATATTCACCAGGCAAGTCACACAGTCTTCAGTATCATAACACATCTTGTTTGCCTAGTTCAGGGCTAGGAGCTGGCACTGGGAGCCCAGCATGGTACCAGCTTATTCCTTGAAAGCAAGGAACTGAGGGTGACCTGTCTAATACAGGGAAGCCCACTGTGGGTGACAAGTTTTCCTTCATTAAAGAACCCTTCCTCCCACACATAGTCTTGGAACATCAATCTGTATAAATGATAAGGACAGAGGTGCTCTGGTTGGGGAGAAAGCACCCAGAATCTTGTCCTCTTATTCCCTGAGGAGCTTTCCTATAAATATGGCTGCAGGGAATTTTTCCTTCTCTTTTACTGAACCATAGCTATGGTCAGACCTTTCCCAAGCCCACACGGTTACCAAGAGGAGAACTGGATCTAAAATACACATTTTGCAAAATCTTTTACATTTTGCTTGTGTTTTTCCCTTTTCTCTTATCATTTCCTATTATATTTTAGTAGACCCTTGATGTTTTTGAGGATTTGGCAAATCCCCAAATTCAGTCTCTAAATTTGGGAATCCAGGAAATATTGTGTTCAGGTTTGGAGATTGCTCCTAAATCTGGATTCCTATTGAGAGGCAAGCCTTTCCTGTGGGAGAGGTGAACTCCCTTTCTAGCTTTTACCCAGGAGTTATCCCTCACGTGATGGTTATCTTCTCAAAGAAACTGAAACAATTGCTTAGTCTCCTAAAGAGAATGACCAGGTTTCCTTTGTGGCTCAGATGGTAATGAATATGCCGACAATGCAGGAGACCTGGGTTTGATCCCTGAGTCAGGAAGATCCCTGGGAGAAGGGAATGGCAACCCACTCCAGTATTTCTGGAGAATTCCATGGACAGAGAAGCCTGGAGGGCTCCAGTCCATGGAGTCACAAAGAGCCGAACATGTCTGAACAACGAACACTTTCACTTTAAAAGAGATGGACTACGTAAAGTCCCATTAGGGAATAATCAGGTCGCATTGCCACGGAGCTGTTCGAGATGTGTTGGCGCCCTTCATCCACAGACTGAGTGGTTTTCTCCCAAACACCAGCTTCCAGGAGCCAGAATTTACCTCTGTGCCTAAGAAAAATGGCAAACCACTCAGTATCATGGATCTCACAGACCACCTCTGATCACAGAAGACATCGGTTGTCTGAGGTCTAGCGTGTTCCTTTGACAGCTGATTGAAGTAAAACAGGATCATGTTAAATAAGGCCATAAATAAACAGAGCAGATCTGAACACCACCCAGTGAAATTTTTTGGTCCTATTTTGTCATTTATATACCTATTCTACCACTTATTTGATTTTACGGCATGTCTTTCACTGGTGTTGATGAAGTCTCAGACATTTTAATTCTCATCAATTTAATGGAAAAAAATAAAACATGTCACACCTTTCCACATTGGTCTCTGTCTTTCCAGGGTTGGGGAAACAGCTGATTCACATAAATGTGGAAGAATTATTGCATTAGCTTTTGATACCATGTTTAGTTTCTGTTTTGTACATTTTATTTCACCTGCAAAGTTCTGCACTCAAGATGCCTGCCCTTATCAATGAAAGCACCTCCAAGGCTGTCAACTTCCTCTTGCTTCTAAAGTTGGGAATTAACTGACTATAGGCACCTGTCTCCTGCAGTCCAGCTCAAAACTCCTCCACCGTCTTAAGACTTAAGTCTGACAAAAGTCGAAGTAGAAAAGTGGATCAGCACATATTTGGCTTTCCAGTATGTGGACCACTACCATCTCCTTATCTAATATCCAGCCTAATTTTCCTGAACTTCCTTTGGGGCCAGGAGTCCGTGGGCTACTAGTGTACTCTCACACTGTCTCATGTGTCACTTAACAAGCATACCACAACCTCGAGCGTTTACATCCTTGTGATGAACGAAGACTGGCTATTGTTCTTCTCAGGGCGCTAGTCTATATTTTTATGGTGCTGTCTGTCTTCCATGTTTGGGATTTAGCAAGTCTGAGCTGCATACTGTTCCCACAGAGATGTGGGCTGTAAAATTCATAAGGTCTGATAAACGTTCTTATCTGATATTCATCCATTTTCTGTGGGAACGTTCTATCAGATGAACCAAGACTGTCTAGACTTCCTTTTTCTTTCTGATCCTGAGAGATTTACCAGAGCAGTACGCCTGCCCTCCTACAGACACATTTTTTTAAGTGAAAGACTCTTTAAATTCTGAGGTATTCACAATTTTCAAAAGTTTCACATATGATTTCATAAACCCCATTATAACCCTTTTTAAAAGCCCCTACCCCTGCCTTGCATCTCTCCTCTTCCCTGTCTTCACTGATAACCACCAGTTTCCTCTCCATATCTTTGAGTTTGATTCTTTTTTGTTTTATTCACTAGCTTGTTGTATTTTTTAGATTCCACATATAAGTGATACCATATGTCTTTCTCTGTCTGATTTATTTCACTTAGCATAATACCCTCCATGTCCATCTATGTTGCTTCAAATGACAAATTTTCATTCTTTTTAATGGTTGAATAGCACTCCCCCGTGTGTGTGTGTGTGTCTATATATACACATCACATCTTTATCCATTCCGCTGTTGATGGACGCTTCGATTGCTTCCATATTTTGGCTATTCTAAGTGCTCCTATGAACACTGGGGTGCATGCATCTTTTCAAAGCAGTGTTTTCATTTTTTCCAGATATATACTCAGAAGTGGAATTGCTGGGTCATACAGTGAAAAAGTACACTTTTTTACATATAGAGTCACTTTGTTACAGTTGACCCACTGGTATTTCTTGCTCCATAGTATTACTGACATCACCCAAAAAGCACAAATGACTACCAGGAAATAGGTGCCAACAACCCTTACAGATTTAATAAGAAATGTAACATCAGAGCATTTTCAACAGTCTCTTCTTTGCCCTTATAGGCACACTGGTGATAGAGGACTCTCAAGTTACATACAGATGCCATTCCCAAGACTATTTCTAGACTCTCCAGCCTTCTGATATTTGTCAACACTTCCATCTTGATCTCCACCAAAAGGCAAGTTTTATTTCTTTTTTTTTTTTTAAGTTTGAGAAAAATATATGCAGATATTTTTGAATGATAAGAAAACTACATTTTTGATGCTTTCAAAGCCACTTGCTCATTCAGATCCTTGCTGCACACAAATTGGTAGAAAATTTAAAAGCTGATGTTTTCCAGGTGTTGGGATTCTTTAAAGGAGATCTTGTGGACTAACTATGGAGGCATTTCCCAGGTTCAAAATTAACCACCTCCACCAAATTTTCTCATCAGCCCCTGCTTATGTTTCCCACGTGTACAACTCCACCTCAAAATGCCTGAGCTCTCTTTCTAAGTGTTCCCATCACGGGCTTACGTGGGCACTTCATTTTCCTCCAGAACACCACAGTCTTTAAAATTTATCTGCAAATACTTACAGGTATTCTTATGGAAATATAACAAAAATTGGAATGAGGGAGGAGAGAGACGCATATTTCAAATCCTTTAGGCAGGCGTGTCCTCATTTTGCTAAGATGAAGAAAGAAGCTTGTGTGGTGGGCTCACAAGGTCATTTCACAAGCAATGTACATTCTTTTCGAGGCAGAAGTTGGGGTAAATGGTTTAGAAAATCCAAGTTAAAAAGTCAGCTGTGAATGGAGACGGGGAGTTTCAGTTTGATTTATCAGAATTGGAGGTTCCATATGTAAAATAGATACCTACTGCATAGCACAGAGGACTACACTCAATATTTTATCATAACCTACAAGGGAAAAGGGGCTTCCCAGGTGGCATTAGTGGTAAAGAACCTGCCCACCAATGCAAGAGACATACAAGACGCGAGTTCGATCCCTGGGTCGGGAAGATCCCCTGAAGGAGGCATGGCAACGCACTCCAGTATTCTTGCCTGGAGAATCCCATGGACAGAAGAGGCTGACCAGCTATGGTTTATAGGGTCGCAAAGAGTCAGACATGACTGAAGCGACTTAGCACAAAGGAAAAGAATGTGAAAAAGAGAAAAATAAATATTACTTATCTACCCATCTGTCTATATACACATATATAAAACTAAATCACTTTGTTGTACACCTGAAACTAACACATTATAAATCAACTATACTTCAAAAAAAAAAAAAAAAAGGTTTCCCTTGATTAAATTTCTCAATAATTACACACTTGTAGGAATGACTGAAAATGTGCCTCTCTTTCTTTCAATCTGTCATTAAGTGTGGAATGAATATTATACTGTATGAGGTACCAAAGAGATAGACAATAGAAGTTTCTATCTCTGCCAAGAGGCTTAGGTTTCCATCCGAGGGACAAGATGAATGTTTGGGAAACAGCCAGAGACACAAATTAAAGGCCAAATCCTGACATTTAAGTTGTTGACCTCTGCAACTTCACACTCCAGGAATCCCCTGGTCATCTTTGCTCACCACCCCTGTCTTCTCCTCTTCTCCTCGGTGACACCTCTCTTTTCTCAACACCTCCTCCCTTCTGCCTGTCTATGTGTTAGGCCTGTCAGTGACTTTATAGGCACCATTGAGTACTATGCTATTATCCTCTTTTATGGGAAAAAACCCATGATTACCCGTAACTGTTTCTTTGACTGATTCATTTGCTCACTCACTCCCTTATTCACTCAAGATGATCAGACCCAGATTCTGCCCCAAGTTTGCCTCTTTCCAGCAATCTGAGCTTTTGTTCATCCCATTTATGAGCCATCAAACACCGAGGCACTTGACTGAGCTTCTTACCAGTGTCTCAGTTCTAAGGGTCCAGTCAACTAGCCAACTTCCAGAGTAGGCTTCCCAACCGCCTCGTGGAGTCATCAGCATAGGATCCAGGCCATGGGTCTCTCAAGTATCTCCGCTTGCTTCTTCTTTCTTCTCTGACTCCCTCCTCCTCCCTCCACCCAGCATTACCTAGGGTCCGCAGAGCTCAGCCCCAGGGTTCCTGGGTCTTCTCTTTCTTCTCTGCTCACTCCCTTGAGCACCCACACGGCTGCAATCAGGACCTATACTCAGAGGAGCCCCAGATCTCCATCTCTGGCCCTCACCTTTCACTTTCTCTTTAGTCCCTTATTTCTCAATGAATACAAAATACACAGACTAGATAGTTCATGGCTATCTAAAGCTAACATGTAAAAACCAGACTGCATGATCTCTTTTCCCAAAGCCTGGCTGCTGGCCACCTTCCCATCAGCAAGAAAAGCACTGGTGTCCCCAGCTCCTCAGATCTATCTTCCACCAGCCTACTCTGCATTCATGGTCTCCTCTGCCCAGCTCTCTTCCCTCCAGTCTTCTACTGAGCCCTACTAGCTCTTTTTCTGTAGTATTTCCTCAGATCCCATCTCTCACCACTATTTTCCCCACCAAAGAACTATTCCAGATCTTAACTATCTCGAAGTAAAAATACATATGTATTAACACACTCGGAGAAGTAATAAACAGGCAAACTTCTCAGGGTACCCTGCACAGCCTAAGACAGATCAGGAATGGTTTCCATTCCATGTTTTCTGGTGATTAACACAGCATGAAAGAAAGGCTTCCAGCTGAAGTTATATGAATATCTATTAGATTTTTCTATTTACTTAACTCAATGGCTGTTTTATTGTTATGTTCCCAGGCAAGCACTGGCCAAACAGGCATGTTAGAAATAAATGAAGAAAAATGAAGGCAAGGCAAATTTAATAATGGCATTCCCAAGCATATCCATCACAGGATTTATCTGCAGTACAGTACATCAAGCTGTCAGGAAAGTGTGTCTCTGGTTTCTCATTTCTTAATTTGATCCCCCCCCTTTTGGCACTAAAGTTTTCTTCTACCTACTTGACATGAATTTAAGAAGAACCAATAGTTACTGGGTACAAGAACAAGCTGGCTGAGACGTATAGCTTCACCAGAACTGGTTTGAGCAAGCTTTGGAAAATTTAATTGTTCACTGCACCTCCTTACTGTTCCATGGAGCACTTACACAAAGTTGTAAACTTGACAGACAAGGATCTTCTTCCCTGCTAAGGGAGAGAACAGAGGACTCCTCTCAGAACCTCTGAACTCCCATTTCCTATGAAAATTACCAGCATGTGGGTTATGAAGTCTCTTGGTGAGCTCTCCTCTTTGCCTTCCCATTAATTTGGTTTAGGCCATTTTAGATGCTCATTAGAGTCCTCTCCAGAAGAGGAATGGAGAAGAGGCAGAAACAATACTGAAAGGAATGAACTATATTGATTTCACCAATTTGCTTTTAAAAAGAATCTATGAATAGAGTGTTGAAAATGTTAGGAGCATCTATTTGGCTTAATCCCAAATCGCCTATAATTTAAACACAAAGAATAACTTCACACGAAGTAAAGGCCGGGCAGGTATTCAAAAGTGCATGTAAAGAAGCAGCTAGAACCAGTAGAAGTAACTGGGGCAAATCCGAAGCAGGGAATGAAATGTTATTATACACTGTATCAAGAATAATAGCTATAGGAAAAGGAGAAGGCCAATGGAATGAGAAAGGAAGGTTAACGTTGGATGATATCAAAGAAACAAAGCTAGTATGTGGTGAGCATCTGCCTTCTGACATTAAGCCACACCAGAGCTAGCAGTCTGGTTTCTACAAACAGGTTAAATCTGTACTAGTGGGCCCAAAGTCCAGTCCGCCCTCCACCCCTCAGGCCATCCTTCCAGGCACGGCGTTGTTGCACCTGCTGAGAATGGATGCCTTTTTATAATTTGCACAAGGGTGCCACACGGAGCAGCAGTGAAACGGCATTCTGGGATTCACCCAGACCTCAGGTGGAAACCCAGAAATGAGTAACTCAGTTCTGAAACGATCTGAAGGACATCTGACAGGCCCTGTGTTGGAGAGAGCTGCCAAGAAGCCACATAGATCATAGAGCTAACCTGGGAAACTCTTCAAGGTGAAATGAAGTCAAGAGCTATCCTAGACTCCTCCGACAATTAAAGGCAGGAGGAGAAGGGGACGACAGAGGACAGGAAGGTTGGATGGCATCACCATCCAATGGAGATAGGTTTGAGCAAGCTCCGGGAGATGGCGAAGGACAGGGAAGCCTGGCATGCTGCAGTCCATGAGGTTGCAAATAGTCAGACATGACCGAGCAACTGAACAACAAAAATGCCAGTTCAGTCACTTCTGAGGGTATTGTTTCCCTGGGATGTTCTCTTTTCAGAGCTGATTCTTGGACATAATTGTCCATGTGGACACAGTATCAAAGGGCATATGGAAATGGCATGAATACCTCGGAGGAAATCTAGTGATGAAACAGTATAGTGGGGGGAAAATGAATGTCGTGGGGGATGAGTAAGTAGAATTATTTCAAATTCTATTTAATCCCAGGCTCCAAACTAGTAGGACATAAATGTCCTGACGTAGAGGAGAATCACAGGCAAAGGGAACTCATATTTATCAGAGCACTGATTATACACTAGAGACATTATTTGCATCATCAATTCTGACAGGCATTGTGACATAGGCCCGTTAACCCTCCTGATAAATGAGAAGACTGCAGTTCAGATAAGGTAGGTGCTCCAAGTCACACGGCCCAGATTCAAACCTAGGTCTAACTACAAAGCCCATGTTCCTTCTCTTCTTTTTAAACATTTATTTGGCTGCACTGGGTCTTAGTTGTGGCACATGGGCTTAGTTGCCCTGTGGCATGTAGGATCTGAGGTCCCTGACCAGGGATCAAGCCCACATCTCCTTCATTGGAAGGCAAGACTCTTAACCTCTGGACCAAGAGGTGAGTCCCAAAGCCTATATTCTTTCAATCACACCAAAATATTTACTAAAAGGTTGAACAATATACCTGATGAGAAAAAGTGAGAGAAGTTCTAGAACTCAGGCTTGACAAAATACACTGAAAAGTGAGATCACTTCACTGAAGTAACGCCTAGGAAGGGTGGATCTAAAGGATGGTAGTCAGCTCCTTTGAAACTTACTCTGAAGAAATAAGAATAGGAAATGGGCTTCCACTGCAACACGAAGGAAAGTTTCCTTCTCAGACGGTTGTATGTAATGGAGTTTAGTGGCTAAGGAACATTGTGGAATCTTCTTCCTGTGCAGCAAGTCAAGATGACTGACTCCGGGGAGAAGATGAAAAGTGAGGTTTAACTTTAAATAAAGGAAACCGTTGAAGGAACTCACCAGGGAGAAGGTAAAGAAGAAAAGCTGCCACTGAATAGTATGCTATCAAACAGCAGAAAATGGTAGAAGGAATGGAGGAAGAAATGTTGGATGTGGAACAAACAGAAAACAAAACAATCATGCTGACAAATAGTGAAAACACTTTTGTTTCAATAAGGTCTTTGTGGAACCAAGTCCTATAGCCTCCCCTTCTCTGAAAGTGCTTCAAGCAATATAGGTTTTAATCTGAATGTAAGAATTTAAGTGTGGTCCTTCCTCAGAGCAGAAATACATAAGTGCTAAATGACCACACTAGGGGCTTTGGCAATCCTCAAAGCAGCTTATGCTTTTTTTTTTTTTTTAACCTTATATTTATATGGATCTACTGCCAGGAGATCCAAGCAGTCCATCCTGAAGGAGATCAGTCCTGGGTGTTCACTGGAAGGACTGATGCTGAAGCTGAAACTCCAATACTTTGGCCACCTCTTGCAAGAGTTGACTCATTGGAAAAGACCCTGATGCTGGGAGGGATTGGGGGCAGGAGAAGAAGGGGACGACAGAGGATGAGATGGCTGGATGGCATCACCGACTCGATGGACATGAGTTTGAGTAAACTCCGGGAGTTGGTGATGGACAGGGAGGCCTGGCGTGCTGCGGTTCATGGGGTCGCAAACAGTCAGACACGACTGAGCGACTGAACTGAACTGAGCTGAATGGTGGTGCTAGTCGTAGAGAACCCCCCTGCCAGTGTAAGAGATGTTAAAGATGAGGGTTCAATTCCAGGGTCGGGAAGATCCCCTGGAGGAGGAAATGGCAACCCCCTCTAGCATTCTTGCCTGGAGAATCCCATGGACAGAAGAGCTACAATCCACAGGGTTGCACAGAGTTGGACACAACTGAAGTGACTTAGCACACACGCAACAGTGATCTCATTTTAGAAAATAGAATGCTCCATTCACTTTTCAAATTCAAGTACATTAGGCTTCATTATTCTATGTCAATTTTTATTTTTAGAGTTGTGAAAACTGTGGCCCAGAGAGTTAAGGGACTTATCTAGTTAATAACTGACAGAGCTAAGACTCGACTTTAAGTCTCTGAATGAACCCCCAATCCAGGATTCTTTCCAGAATCTTAACCTGCATTTTCAACCACATTCTGAGGGCTGGCTGTCAACTATACCACCTCAGGTTGTTCCCTTAACTTTGATGTGAGTCACTTGTAAACTCGAGAGATTGCTTGCAAGGGTGGCAGGAGAATTGCTGAAAAACACTGATCATTCAGATTAAGAGAACAATAAAAAGGACTCATGTGTCTTGGATACCCATGTCCTTCTACAGACGTGTTGAGGAAACCAGATTCCTCATGGTTCTAGGGAATGGGAAGCATTAAGGTTTTGTTATTCTCTTTTTTTCCTTTGAAAAGGAGAAAGGAATCCTACCATATACTGTGTGGTATGTGGGATCTTAGCTCCACAACCAAGGATCCAACCTGCGCCCCTACACTGGAAGCTCGGAGTCTTATCTACTGGACTGCCAGGGTAGTCCCTAAGCTTTTGTTCTCTATGTTGTTGGAAGTCCAGTCTGAAGCCTGAACCCAGAGAATATTCTTTCCATTTGTTTATTCACCCATTTATTCAAAATTGAAACAGAGGAGGTCATCGTTTTTCTTTTATCGCAGCTCTGAAAAATTTTAAAGTAGTATGTTTTCTGGAGAGGTAAATGACATAATATAAAAAATACATCAAGTTCATTTTAACATTTAGAAAAGTTTTCATTGTTTAGTTTACCAAAATAATATGCAGAATTTTAAAGAAATTTAAAAATATTTATTATTTGCTTTAACAATCATTTGGGGAAATGTGCTTATAAGAATTGCAATTATTGATTGTTCTGAGATTATAAAGAGAACATACACAGGAAAGCTAATGGGAAGAAAATACAGTTATAGATAATGAATTTGAAGAGAGCTACGGTTTCTAAGTCAGGAAGCATGGTCTAAAGCCCTGATTTATAGTAGATACTTCATATAATATAGTATCTATTACTGGAAATATATCCAGATCCAGAGAGAGCAGAATTTGGCATAGAGATGCTACCATAATATAGCCTCATTTCCACTGGGACATGCTTGTAAAACAATTTCAAGCATGAAATCACTGATAATTAAAGAGCTCGATGTGATCCCACATCTTGGATATTTAGCAAGACAGAGTCTTCACTATGTACGGTATTATTTCTATAAAGATGCTCTGGGTTTTAAGGAAGGCAGAGAAGCTACAGTACAAGGGATCCACATAGTGCAAGTATGACAGACAGAAAGGGTCTCAAATGAAACTGTCTGATATCATGAAAATTCAAATGACCCAGTGCTCATCAGGAGGTTCAGCGTTAGGCATAAGCTGTGCTGGTGGAATTGACCATGCTACAGAGACAAAGACAACTGAGAGCCTCTCACCCAGCCCTGCTTCCTGCATCCTAATCTCCCTGTCATCGCACAGCTTTCCCCGGAGCTCTGCCAAGCAGGGTGCCAACAGGGAAGCTGCCCTGCAGAGCAGACGATGTGGACGGTAACCACTCAGTCACCTGCTTCCGGGAAAGGCTGGAAGCACATTAAGGATTTTAGAAGCCTGATCCTCCCAACAACCAGCCCCATTATTAAGCTATCCTTTCATCTAAAATTGACTTTAGAGTCAAGTGACAGTGTGTCTGCTATTCCAACCTTTGAATAACTGGTTTTCGAACAACAAAACCAGCTCTTTCCCGGACCCAACATTTGAGCACAGAGGCATTTTCTAAACTTGCTCGTGCCTTAAGCTTGTTTATATAACTTATCATAGTATTCCAAGTGATCTGGAGTCTTCCAAGATCAGAGAGTCTTATGTTGAAATAAAGAGCTGAGTTTCTATTAGATATACACCAGCTTTTAGGACTAGACAATGTCTGTCATTGGTGTCATTCCCTGGTGGCTCAGATGGTGAAGAATCTGCCTGCAACGTGGGAGACCTGGGTTTGATCCCTGGGTCGAGACGACCCCTGGAGAAGGGCATGGCAACCCACTCCAGTATTCTTGCCTGAAGAATCCCATGCACAGAGGAGCCTGGCAGGCTACAGTCCATGGCATGGCAAAGAGTTGGACACAACTGAGTGACTACGCACACAGTATCTGTCATACTTCTGAAGTCTTGTTTCTTGATGCTATTATCTATAAGGTTATTATTCATAAAGATCCATGAATCTGCAGAGTAAGGAATAAACTTCAGTGGGGTTTGGGATCTACGAAAGATGGAAAATCAGATCTCTTAACCACTGACGTTCAGTGACTACTAATTGCTAGTTTTTAAGTCTACACAGTTCAAAACTTGAGTTGATTTTGCCCTCTGAATTCAGTCAACTCATGGGACAAAGGGCACTTAGGTTTTTTTTGTTAAGGAAAGGGGAAGCATGTAAGAAAACCAAAAGAAATGGAGGTGTGCATTTCAGTTTAAGTTGGAAAGTGCTCTGAGAACTCATAAGGAACTACTGTAAAAAGGAAAAAAAGGAGGGAACTGTTAAAAAGTGTCCCAGGATCCAGCACCCCAAGTTCTTATCTGAAGACATCCTTGGAAAACCAGAGTCTGCAGAAGGGGGGCAGAGAGAGATACATATAGCTACAAAGGAAAAATGGGCTTTATGTAGAATTATCAATACAAGTGTTTATATCCATGCCTATCTTACTGAGTAATCAATAAAGTTGCAATGACAGTATCTATTTTACAGGAGTAAAGACTGAGTAAGATATCCAGATTGTTAAGTAAGATATAAAAGACTTAATACAGTACTTAAGTAAGTGGTAACTATTGTTCATAACTGTAATATCTGACATCTAGGAAGAATACGTGGATTACTGGACAAAAAAGAAAAAGATTGGAAGAAAGTAGCTCTTCCTAGTAGTGGAGATCTGTTTAATGTGAACGTAAGACAATGACTGAATTAAAAGATTACGCAGAGCCGCCTCCTCTCCCTGGGGACAGAAAAGGAGCATTTTTTTCAGCTGTGGTATCCCAGGGATAAGTGCTCAAGGCCAGAATATGAGCTGGGTAGACTGAATGTAGGAACCATCTGGGGCGCAAAGAAGGGAGGGGCTAGGAGCCAATCTTTAGAGCTTTGCTCTTGGCTTCTCTAATCTTCCCTTCTTCCTTCCTTCTCTGTTTCTCTCTCTCCTTTCTGCCTCTCTACATCTTCTCGGTATATCCTCTTTTGTACTATTAACTTTAACCCATTTCTTCTTTTTTTGTTCTAGTGAAAGTGCTTCTTCTACACATTCTACATCCAAGACAATATGCATGCAGCTATCTCACACCCTGGGCTTCCCAGGTGCTGCTAGTGGTAAAGAACCCACCTGCCAATGCAGGGGGCATAAGAGACATCGGTTCGATCCCTGGGTCGGGAAGATCCTCGAAGGAGGAAAATGGCAGTCCATTCCGGTATTCTTGCCTGAAGAATCCCATGGACAGAGAAATCTGGTAAGCTATAGTCCATGTAGTCGCAAAGATTAGGACAGGACTGAAGTGACTTAGCACGCATGTACACAATCTCACATATTAGGACCAAATGGTCCTAAAGGGCGGACCACAGGACGCCAGAGAGGCCAGTCCGGGAGCCACTGAAGATGTGAATGCAACAGGAAGGCCAGAGCTCTCTACTGGCAAATATGGGTGGGTGCGTGTTCCTGCCACGTGGTGGAGTCTAACACCTTGGTCCTGTAAGCAGAGTATAAAATTATACACAATGGATTTATGAATATGGGGTTTATGTTTCCATAATCCTGCCCATGGATATTCTACTCCTAAATTCATGTCTATGTAGGCAAAATAGAGACGTGACATCAGGCTTGAAGCATGGTGATTGGTTAAGTTAGGTCTAGGACTCCTAATTTCGTCGTTATTCATTTTTTTGGTACGGGAGGGGCTGTTTCTAAATTGACTGATTCAGATAATGGCATCTCTTCCCTGTATCACCAAGTCAGCTACAGCTTCAGTGCCTCTGCCTTTAGATAGTTTTCATTTTCAAGTTAACCTGAGAAAATAAAAGGATTTTTGAACTTGTTTTCCACATGAATGCAAAATTCAAGATATGCTTATAAAAAGATTAAACAGAAATTAGGGATGCTAAGTATCCCATATTACAGGAACAAACAAAAGTTTTTTTTTTTTTTAAGGCAATCCATAGTTTAAATTTCCTGCCTGCTGGGCATGTTACACCTTACATCCTCTTAAATTCCACAGGTAATATAATTTATATTAAATGGGACAGGTCCCAGCAGAAATTTGTACAGGCGCCAGGCAAAACAATTACTTTGATGTGCTCTTTTGAAAGTACTGCAGCTCTTAGGTACAGGGTTTACATGCAAACAAATACTAGAAGACTTAGATGTACTCTCTGCTATTAAAATTATTAAACTGCTAACATGTAATTATTGACTATAATACACAAACAAAGCTAATCTATTCACATTAAAAAAATTAATCAACAGTTAAAAGTAAGAAAAATTAAAGTCAGACAGTCTAATAGTTTGCTAAGCTACAGTTTCCTAGAAAAGAAAAGCAAAACAAATCCTCTGCCAGCGGATGTGTTCAGAACTAAACCTTTTTAAGATGATGGCAGGATATATGTTGTAAAGGCAATTACAATGGAATTCAGGTGGGGCCAAAGTACATCAAGATTACAGTTCTGTAACAAAAAGCCTTTTGCTGTAGTTTGACCACGATGCAGGAAGTCCTCAACCTACACAACAGTTGAGTTCCAAAAGTCTGTTTGTAAATCGACTATCTGGAAAGCAGAATAAACTTCCTTACTGAAATTATGATGGGTGAAAACATGAGCATTTGTTAAGTTCCCATAAGATGCCAAGGGAATTGCTAAAGATGAAAGTCTCTTCAAGGCAGAGACAGATGTATAATCAAACAGCTGCAATGCAATGACCCTGAGCTGTAGGAAATACTGCGGATGAGCCAAGAGACGACCATCTAATGCCACTTCCCAGAAACAATGGAGATCAGAGTCACCTCACAGTGAGAACGCAAAGAGGGAAAGAGTAAAGAGGACAATGGACAGGAAAGAAGGAGAGATGTGGAGCGGGGAAATATGCAGAAGCCAAGAGAATAAGACTTTAACAAGATGCGGAGAAGTACGGGAACACACGAGCAAGAAGTTACATAGAACAGAACAGACTTAAGAACAATACTACAAGGGTGTGTGAGACAAACCAAGTTGAGAGGATCAGTTCACGGCTCAGGCCAACAGTTTTCTGGGCCTGTTCTTGGGCGGCGAGAGAGGAAGGCCAGGTCATATATAGCTGTCACTGGTATGCAACGACTGTTGCAAAGTCAGGCATGGGCAAGTCAGACTGCCTTTTATACCGGACCATAATTCATCATAAAAATCAGGTAAGATCTCACAAACGTATTTATACCAAGTCTTAGGCAAATTCTTGGTCCACTTGATTGTCTAACTGACCTTTCTCCTCCACAAGGAGAGAATGTAGTTTCTTCTAAATGCTTAATTTTAAGGCTATATAGTTATTGCTATGGTCTGAATGTGTGCCCCCAAATACATATACTGAAATCCTAACCCTCCGAGAAGTGGTTTCAAGAGGGAGGCCTTTGTGGGGTGACTAGGTCATGAGCAGAACCCTCAGGAATGAGTGATTAAGAGGCCACAGGGACTTGCCTGGTGGTCCAGTGGTTAAGAATCCACCTTGTAATGCAGGGGATGTGGGTTCAATCCCCGGTTGGGGAACTAAGATCTGATAGGCTATGAAGCAACTAAGCGTGAGCATCACAACTAGAGAACCTGGGAGCTGCAACTAGAGAGCTGGTGCGCTGCAACGCAGATTCCGCGTGCTGCAGCTACGATGGGACACAGTCAAATACATTTAAAAAATAAATTGATAAAAAATAAAAGAGGCCCCAGATTTGGCTTGCCTCCTCCACCACGGGAATACACAGAGGGCCCTCACCCAACCACACCGGCACCCGGTTCTGAGACTTCCAACCTCCGGATCTGTGAGAAAGAGACGTCGGATGTTTACAGTCGACCCAGTCTGTGGTACTGTGTCACGTCAGTACAGACAGGATTAAGACAGACACAGTGTCCATTTAATTTAAAGGAGTAAAAAGTGAGAAATGTAGTGTCAAGAGGCAGTCAAGCTACATTTGTGAAGACTGAGAAGCCGCGGTAGAAGCTGAAAGGGAATGCCAAAATGGAACTTAGGTCACAGCGGTAGTCCATACCACTCGGGCGCAGTAGGAGGGCTGGAAATGATGTCGGAAACCCAATGACATCATGGCTCTCCAGTGCAGCTGCCTAATCCCATGTCTACCACGTCCCAGAACCACTCAGCCACAACAGGATTGTTACCTAGAAACATCCCTACTGGAAAAATTAAGCGCTTGTCCAATAATTTCCCGTTAATGACCAATTTCCCTAAATGTTGGCTTGCGTATCTCCCCAGGGGCCACTCTATCTTTCAGCTCCCTATTCCCAAACTCCTGTCATTAACCAAGAACTCCCCAAAGGACAGGCCTTCCAGGTGCTTCCAAAGAGGGGCACAGACTCCTCTTGAATCTCTCCATCATTTCCTCTCCTGCTCATTAATCGTCGAGTGATCTAACATTACAGAAATGCTGAGAGGCCCAGAACACTCAGCATAAGACTTCGGACTTCACTGACGTGAACAGTTCATATGTTTGGTTTCCGTCGTCTTCAGCCTCAGGGACTGCCCATTCACCACTGGAACAAGTTGCTTACGTGGCATGGGCATGGCATGTTGTAGATGAGCAGTAATTGTGAACGAAAACCAGCTTAAAAAGGTACTGATCTTTACTGTTTGTAGCAATTATACCACTATATTTAATGGTGAGCCTCTAGAATGACTAGGGCTTCCCGGTGGCTCTCAGTGATAAAGAATTCGCCAGCAATGCAGGAGACCCATGTTCCACCCTTGGGTCGGGAAGATCCACTGGAGAAGGAAATGGCAACCCTCTCCAGTATTCTCGCCTGGAAAATCCCATGGACTGAGGAGTCTGGTGGGCTACAGTCCATGGGGCAAAAAGAGTTGGAGACGATTTCGCACAAGCATGACTAGAATGATTACGAAGACTCTCACAGCAGCTCCTAAGCATATAAAACCTTATAGGCATGCTATTCTGCCCTCAAAGAACTTACAATCTAAACAAAGAATAACAAAAGAAAACTCAAAATCCTTCCCTCGTTGGACTTAGTGTTCAACATCATTTATTCTTAACTTCTTTCATTGTGATCCTCCTCTTTAATGGCCTCCACCCCTCTGACCAGTACCACCAATTCTGATCAGCGCGAAAACAAAGATACCGCCCCCCCAGCCCCCCAACATTCTGCGACAGTTTGAATTCTAAATGTTGAGGGTGGGGAAGACTCCAGAATCTCCTTTTTGCTCCAGCAGGGGAAGCAAAAACCACATACCACTCTGAGGCTTCTGCTTAGCTTTTCCCTCCTAAAGCCACGGAACCCACAGAGAAACACAAAGATGTACATAAACACTTATTCATGAATATTGCTGGGCTAGTGGATCCACTGCTGTAGAAATCACCCTTCAAGGGCTCTCGTGTAAAATGGCAACAATCAGTACGCCTACAAGATGCCGTCGCACAGGCACTGACCGTCCCCCCTCAGTGACCCCTCCCAGCCCCCTCACCTCTCTCACAAGGCTTCCAGAGAACCTCCCCCTCGGGCCACTGTTCCATGTGACCTCACGGCAACTTCCCAACAGGAGTTTAGCTGCAGGCTGATGTCTAAAAGTTCAGGGACTATAAAAACTGGTTTATTGGATGCAAAGGAGAATTAGGACTTCAAAGACTCTTACTCTGTCAAATTAAATTAACATATGGAACAGCAACTAAGCTATGATTGGTATTCATAGCATCAGCTCTTTAGTAAGGCTCTGGCTGGCTTTTAATGCAGCCTGTTCACTTGTTTTAAGTGAACTACTGCTGATCCACTCTGGTTACTCGGAAGAGCATTTAATGATGTGGGAAATGCTCACAGTATACTGTGAAGTGTAAAAAGCCGAATACAAATTATAGGTAAAGTATTATCCAAATTTTCTAAGTAAGACTGTCTCCATATTACATTTAGTTTTTTAAAACAATTCTTAAAAAAAAAAAAAAATTCTTTCCTTTGTCTCTGAAAGAATTATACCAAAATATTAATGCTGATTCCCTCTGAAGAGTTAAGATTAAGGGCAATTTTTATTTGATTTCTTGTACTTTTATGAATTATCTAAAATTTCTAAAAAAAAAAAAAAAGCTACTTTAAACAGAAAAAAGAATATATGTGTTCAAAATACATTTTTAAAGAAAAATATTCCTTATGTAAGAAGAAACATGCAAAAAATAGTGACATGCACAGAGACAAGCATTTACATGCACATTATTGCTTTGTGTGGCTATTTTCAGAGCAAGTGTCATCGAGGACTCATCTGACTGTGATAACAGCAGGATCCAGACCCAGGACAAGTTATGACATGAAGCATTTTATTTACTTTTTTGTTAATTTTTCTTCTATTCCTCAACCTAAAAAAAAAGTAATGATGAACAAGCAAAGTGATAGACGAGTGGTAAGATTTTTCTTTTTCTTTTCCGCTGAGAAAGGAATTGGTTTCAAAAGCTAGTGAAAGGACATGGAAGAAGCTTGATAAAAAGCCTGATAAAGAATCAGTGGGCTGAAGCTGAAGAAACAGAAAATATCCAGCCATTTTTGTCTTATAAAAACATCAGTTTCATCTGGTTTAACTGAAAATATCAACATCACTAATTCTACATAATAATAAATACTCTTTTAGTATTTATCCTTATTCCCCAGTCATAAAAACACATGCATGTATTTAAGAGATAAAGTCAATTTGTTAGAACCTCCCCACATAATCAGAAAGCCAACCTCTAAGAAAAAAAAGAGGACATGTACTGCAGAATCTGATATAAATGATTTTCTGTTTAACTGCAAATTTTAATTTTTGTAAAAAATGCTGTCTCACTCCTCAGTTTGCCTAATCAAAAACTCACTAGGCTATAGAATTATACATACACTACATGCTTAAGAGTTTTAAAGTAAGTAGTCAAACTAGCAGGCAATGTAATCCCCCAAATATCCAAACAATTGTTTGAATTGATTAATAAACAATATCATTCAGAATCATCAGACCAACCAATGATTCTTGGGCATATAGGAATCATTCTCTGTGCACCTTGCTTTATTCATTTACAAAATAGCAAAACTTTACCTGGAAGACTGCAACAAAAAACGCAGTTAAGAACTACTGCTGAGGAACTGAGGGTCAGGAGTGGCTTGCACTGTCATCTTAATTTGGTATGCTTTCTACTTTGGAAAAATAGGATATGCCACAATTATTTGAAAGAGATTACCTGATAATTGTACCATGCTTGATATCAGAAGGAGTTTTAAAATGAATTGTTCTGCAGTTTACAACTGTTAGATAAATTTGTAATCTAGAAGCAGATATAGTGATTGCAAAGCTTTGATCACTCAGCCAAAGGACAGTAATGGGTGGAAGCAGTAAATCCAGATTCTAGTCCCAGACAGTGACCTTGGGAAAAAACCTCCCCAACCTCCCCAGCCCAGAGTTCCCTGTAACATGAAACTAAGGATTTATCTGTTGGATTAAGCGGTGCTTTGCAAATTACCTGACACATTCAAGACACATTATAATTACTACTCATGATAATTACAATGGGATATGTTTGGTTTTGTTATTTACTCTTCCTGGCAGACCTAACAACACCTCCCTCAAATGAAACATGTCCCCTTTTCTTCTACCAGGAAATCAAGCTGCTCGAGGCAGTTATTGCGAATGTCAATTTGTCAGCGTGCGTTTTGTCTCACTCCAGCCATAGAAATGAACGTTATCTGTTTTCTGCTAATTATGCACAGAAGTCCGCATTGCACTGATCTAGCAGCCAGAGGACGTGGCGGAACTTTGGGTTCAGACATTCTGTGATTTAGTCCATAGTCATTTTCAAGGTGAAGAAGCACTGTGCTCGGAACACAAACAGCCTCTCTAGGCCCACCGATGCAGTGTTTGACAGGGCTGTCAGAAACATTTTGCTAACATTTGACCTATATAAATATTCACTGTGACACTTTGAATGTGTTCTATTCGCTCCTTTTTACAGGGACTGCTCCGACCCCCCACCCCTCGATCCCATGTCTCATTCTGCTTCTGCGACCACAGTCTTTCCAACTTTCACCAGAAAGAATCCCTTCCCACCCACACAGATCACTTTTCTGTGTTCTTTAGTATTTCTCCAAAGTTTCCTAATAGACTGATTTATATCACCTCCAACTGATGGCTTAAACCAATTAATAATCATAATTTAAAAGACCAACAATCCTACATTCCTCTTCATTTCCTAGGGTACACTATTTCTACATTCAATAGTTTCCCAGGCATTTCTTTAGTGAAGTGTCCCAAGTTTCAGCCTTTCTCATCAGCAAAGCCATGGTTCCAAATTGTGTGTTTTGTGGAAAAGATGTAAATAAAAAAATCCAGATCAATATACAGGGAGATATAAAGAAACTAAAGGGAGACAGTATTCCCAGTGACACTGCATTCCTGATGTTTATTTCTTTAAAAAATATGTATGTATACATGTATATCTTGGATAGGTATTTATAAATAACATATTTTCTCTTCTTTTATATCACACCTCAGTGTGGTTTATTTTCTAACTACACAGCCTGGTTTATCTGATCATTTTACTTTAAACAATTGAGATATAAAATATTGGGTTAATGCTTGGTAAGGAGCACACTGATGGAGAGTGAGGAGGAGAGATTGCATTAGACCATACTGTGAGCGGAATAACTGCATCCGCTGGCATCAGTGGGTCAAAGACTTGGTTGTTATCAGAGATAAACAGAAAGATCAAAACATGGTTCCCCACTTTCCTCTCCACCAAAAAGATATCTCAAGACTTTGTCTCCTGTTCCATTGTTCTCATTCCCAGGCAATTGTTTTCTCATGCTGTGCTCTCTAAGGCAGAAAATGAATCTGGTCATCCAGAAGTCACTTGGTTTTATCCTCTCACTTGTTGAAAAGCATTTCCTCAGCCTCTGTGGGTGTTCAGTAATGATGTTAGAAAGAACATATTTTGTATTTGTTTTGTCTTATTTCTTAGGGCTTCAGGGTAAAAACCTTTTCAGAAAAGATGGAGAATTTTTGGACCAGGAAGACCCGAACTCAAATCCCATCTCCAACAAATTTTGCATAAAATGTCTCATTTTGGTGTAAAATGGAGATAGTAGAACCTAGATCACAGAATTTATTAAAATATTAGTTTGGAGGAATGTGTCCACTACAGAACACTGCACAAAACCGATGATCAATACTGTTGACTTAGTATTGCCAGTCTATGGGAAACAAATTCAGGTGAATAAAGGCCTTCACAAATTCACATCAATTCTTCTTAAGACACTGAAACTGGCTTTTAAATTTTCCTGTGTATTTGCAATGGAAGAAATATCTTTCAAGTGGGCCAATCCCTGTTGTGAACACACATTTGAGCTTGACCTAGAAAACAAGGACCAAGTCTCCGTGGACAAAGTCTGGCACCTAATTGGTTCTCAAAAAAGAAACTGAAATTTAAAAAAAGTTTATATACATCATCAATTTTTTTACTATTCTTGAAACACTATTCTATGGGCCTAACATAAAAGACTTAGTTTTCTGAAATAGTTAAGTGCATTTCAGATGTAAGTATTGATTAGATTTTCAAAGATTAAATAGGTTCATGGTGATAGCTTTATTCCCCAAGGTGCAAGTGTGTATGTGTGTGTGGGCATTTGTGACTTTTCATTCTGTTTGAAAGTTCCACAGGCGTCCTCGAAATGGCAAGGACCTAAAAATAGGACTCAAGAGAACTTTGTGGAGGATTTATGGATTCGGGTCATAAAGTTTCTATTGTCTTCCATTATCTAGTAAATGGTTAACACCAAGCCCTCCGGGTGAAAAAACTGTATGCACATTTACACTTACACAAGTTGACTGTAAATTCTGTGATATGAAAAATGTACTGCAAACAATCTCAAATAATAATACACAAAATCAGGCTACAAAGGCATGCTTGACTCCTATTCAATTTAGCAAAGAAAGAGCCATGCTGTTAACAAATGCAGTTACAACACAAATATAGTCTGATATTTTCACTTATATTAACAAGTAAGACCAAAGTGAAACCATGAAGTCAGAACTTCACTCAATCATCAATAATGTGAGTAATTTCTTTGCTGAATTAGATAATAGTTTCTGAAGAGTTGAAGAACATTTCCTCATTTTTTTTTTCTCTATTCACAATGAAGGCTACAGACACAGCATGCTTAAATTTAACCTGAACTGTTAAAATGTTATCAATAATTGTATCTGAAATCTGGACAATCATCAAAACAATATGTCAAGCTCTATTTGTAGCATTTTTTAGTTTCTGTAACATAAATGTTCCCATTATGGTCAGTTTCAAGCTACCACACTGTGTCATCACTGAATGTAGGGCTGGAAGAGAAGCATCCATTACATACTATTTTCTCCTGATGAATACAATAAACATAAATGACCTCAAGCACATAAATAATAGTAAAGTCCAGTAAAAACTTGGAAATGATGACCTTTGTGTATTAACTTATTTAAAAATATATTTCATTATATGTGTACATACCTTAACTTTTTAATAACTGTTATGTGTAACCACCAGCTCACAAAATTCCTGAAAATTTAATAATCTGCTTCAACTGAGCACACCACAAAATCTCCCTTAATTGCTCTGGCTAGTGTGTGGATTTATCCAGCTTTATCTGCGAGCAGGTGGAATTTAGCGAGTCTCCAGAAATGACTGGAGCTTCTGATACAAAGATGGGGTGGATTTTGAAAGCCACAAAATTGTGACCATGTTCTCTGTGACCTGCTCTGGGCAGTCATTACAGTTCACAGAGTTGGTCAATCTCCTTCGACACTGCTGGTCCTTGATTGGCAGCTGATGTGATTTCACTGTGGTAACGTTAATGCCATGCGTCTGGTTCCTACCTGAACCGTGCACAAGATTCTTGTCTGATAAGCACTGATCTCCACTGCTTGGCTACGCTCTGAACAAGGAACAGATTCTATCCAGTTTGATAACACCCTGCGAAGGAATCTTGAGAAGAAGAACTGGAGCCTATCCTGGGCACAGAAATGAATCCCTGAAATCATGGTGTGAGAAACGCTAAGCCATTTCACAACCAAAGACCTAGTATTTTCACAGCAAAATCTCACCATATAAAATGTGGAATACAGTAAAGCTCTACTAAAGAATGCAGAGACTGACATTTACCATTCTTTTTATCATATTCAGAGGTAGCAATGACTGAAATAACCCAAAGGGAATTCAATTCAAATCATTTTCATTGTCAACAGAGCAAGTATGACCTAATTTGCTACCAGGAATTAGTAAAATAATCTAAATTGCATGTATAACAAAACCTACAATGGTGAAATAATTATTTTGTAAGTTGGAGTTTTGGAAAACTCGAAACAGCCAGATGACTGAGACAAAGGTTTTCCCCTTTCCTTGGATCGTAATACTATTTATTTCTCATTTTATTGAGGTCCCCACATAGCTGCCTCAATGTCTGACTTTGTCAGAAGCTGAAAAACCCAAGTATCAGGAAATGAGCTACTTTGATGGCAAAAATGTTGAAGGGAGATGTGATCATTCATGATGGAACTAGAAACGCCAGCTTTCCTAAGATTCAGTGGGGTGTTTATAAATTACAATGAAAACTATCCGGAGATTAAAAAGTCTCCAATTCTCATCATAAAAATAACACGATCTGGGAAATAATCACTTTCCTCCCCAGAATTACAGAATCCTAAAGGCTACAGACCGTGGTAAAATGTCTAGAATGTAGAGAATTTGCTATAGATAGTGAATTAGGCTTTTCCGCAATAAGCATTCAAAACTTGGCCAGAAGGCTTCCATTTAATTCCCCAGACCAGAATTCTTCTCATCCAGAGATAAAAGTTGATTCAAGCCCTCACCCCCTCTACTTAAATCTTTTGCAATTCAGAAAATATCTTGCGATTATCACATCATAAGGCAGATTTTCCCAAGTGTGCGTGTCTTGTGATGATAAGGAAGAAAGCCAATGAAGTAATGGGGTGAATTCTGAAGCAGGGGAAAGAAGGATATGAGCCATTAGCAGGGGGAGGGGAACAGTTAAATGTAGGTACTATAGAGAATAAATAAACATTGAAAAGGACTTGCTCCCCAACGTGTCATAAACTAAAATCTATGAAATACAGATATTTGGAAACATTTGGATATTTGACCAAATTGTTAGGTTTTCATCTGTGTGGAAGCATGAGTTATAAATGAATGGACAAGAGGGCAGACGGGGAAGAACACGCCACTGCAGTTTGCCCGAGGTAGTTGGAATCTGGCTCCGTCACCCTCTAACACTGTTGCCACGCTGAGCCTCAGGTTCCTCACCTGTAAAGTGGGACTCAGAGGATTAAGGATAATGTGAATCAAGTGCTTGACACAGTTGGTGCTCAAAATATAGCCACTATGGCTGGGACCCTAGTAGATAAAAATGAAATTTATGCCCTTAAAGTACATTGAATATATTCAATAACCATACATGTAAAACCACAGAATATTAAGTAAGATAAAAACTTACGAAGCTTCCTTTTAAAAAAAACAAAAACTTTTTGGCTATACCATATGGCATGTTGGATCTTAGTTCCTTGACCAGGGACTGAACCTGTGCCCTGTGCAGTGGAAGTGTGAAGTCTTAACCACTGGACTGCGAAAGAAGCCTCTCATGAGGCTTTCCTTGGAAAAAAATAAAAATTCCTAGTTAGCCTTTTGGGAACTGGTGTGATGAGGCTCAGCAGGCCACACCAGCCATTGTAGGTTTCTGTTGAGACTTGGAAGCTCCACTTTGGAACAGTTGCAAAAGTCACTGAAAACAGATTTGAACACCGGTTTATGATTTCAATAGATTACATTGAACTGATTGTAACAAATGCATGCATGCTCAGTTGTGTCCGACTCTTTGCGACCCCATGGACTGTAGCCCGCAGGCTCCTCTGTCCATGGGATTCTCCCGGCAAGAAGACTGGAGTGGGTTGCCACTTCCTCCTGCAGGGGATCTTCCCAACCCAGGGATCAAACCTGTGTCTCCTGGCCTGCATGGGCAGGCGGATCCTTTACCACTACGCCACTTGAGAAGCCCAAATAGCAGTGATTAAAAAACAAAACGTGAAAGAAAATGAAAAAAACACTGATCTACCGCAGATAATGATTCTCTATCCTGTTGAGCGGGCTGGCAAACTTTCCCCACTTGAACAACAGCACGTGTATATTAGAAAACTTACTAAGGGAGGGATCTTTGGGGGCTATGAAACAGCATGACCATATTTTAGTTAGAAAGCAGCCTATATGTTTGTTACCTAGTAGGAACTGAGGTTCATAATGGAACACCCACAGTTAACCAGGACACATCAGAATTAAAGAACTGACATAAATGGCTTGTGGAAACATGCAACCACTGTGCTGTCCTTTGCTATGGGTGGATCGTTTAACTTTCTTATTTCTTTAGGAGAAGTGGTAAGCATCGTTCCTTACCTACCAACCCTGATCCTAACGTCCCTTCTTAATTTTATTTTTTAATTTATTTTTAATTTTTTTGGCCTTATCACATGGCATGGAGAATCTCAGTTCCCCGACCAGGGATTGAACCCAGGCTCCCTGCAGGGGTAGTGCAGAGTCATAACTAGTGGACTACATCTCTCCTTCTGAATTTTAAAACACTGTTCAATGCACTTCCTCACTCTGTGCTCTCCCTGACCATTCTTTTTTTGTCCTTTTTCCTGGGCCCCAGTATGAAGCCAGAATATAAGACAATGTGTTGAAAATAAACAGGATATCTCTATTAGGATGCCTAAAATTCTACTTACTCCCGAGTTACATCACAGAGATTCCCATTCAAAATAAGACTTTTTTTTTTTTTTCTGAAAGCTTATAAAATGATGTAGATAACATCACCGCACGTTCTCTAGCTCATGATGTCAGTCTCTTTTCATCAAAAACCACTGTCGTGTCACCTAAAACAAATCTGATCCGCGCTTTTCACTTCTGTACCCTTGCAAGGATCAGGTTTCGACGAACCAGTTCTACATTCCTCTCAGAAGCAAACAGGAAACTGCCCTAAAAAGCATGACCCTGACAACAGCCTGGAGGTGTAACGTGTATCAGGCAGAGCAGCCACACGGAGTCCGATTCTCACTGTAAGTGTTGGTTCCCACAGCCTCATTCATCACAAATCCAAGGACTTAAATGCCAGCGTGTAAGAAAGATCTCTAAACCATATTCTTCATGCAGTGTTCCTCCAATGTTTAATCAATTAGGAAAACACAGACCTCCCCGCAAGCTGCGGGGCTACTGCAGATCAGTTTATAGAACCATCTTACATCCAGCAAAGACCTGGAGCTGGCCATTGACTGGCGAGCCACAGCGAAGGTCAGAAGATCTGCTTCTGGAAATGGCCCTGCTGCACACAGACAGAAATGTACATTCATAAGAAGAAAGGAAAGGAAAAGACTAAGAGGAAGGAGGAAAAAAAATAGAGAAAGAGGGAGAAAGCAGTACACCTCCGACAAGAGAGGCTTTGTGACCCCTCTGGTAATGTTATCCAGTTTTGTTTATCATGAAAAGATCCCATTAATGCCTCAGCCCCATCAAACAGCAGATCAAGTCCATGAATGGCACCTATCAGAGCCCAGGGTAAATCCAATGATTAGAGGGAATTCGCCAAAGGGCCTTTGTAGCTGAGAAAAATGCCTACTCCAGAGAGGAATGCAGAAAATTCCTGGGAGTACAGGCCTTCCTTTGTTGGCAGTCTGGCGGTATTCTGGAGCAAATAAAGGGACAAAAATGGGACCTTAGATGCAATGAAGATTTGAAGGAAATGTTTTTCAAAGACCTCCTTGAAACATTCCTTTAAAAAAAAATAAAATAAAAAACACCCTCAAACTATCACTCTGATAAAGATGAACTACAGAACCTCTTCCCAAACCACCATTTTATAGGACTGCATAACCTCGGAGATTCTCACCAGGAACAGTGTTTTCCTTAGATCTCCTTTGTCTTGCTGAGTTTCCTGGTTAAACAGTAAGTCCAAGTTAAAACTTGACAGAAGAAAACACACACATTCCCTCACTCCCCCTCAAATTGACTGACAGAGTCCACTGAGATTTAGCATAACATAAAAGCATCGGTCAAGGAAAGAGGAGAACACAGAATACTGAATCAAGGGTGTTAACCAAACTCAGACCGCAGCAAAACATACAGGATAATGCTGAGTGATCACAATTATCAAAACACGCGGACAGCCAGCCAGAAAGAACATCCACCAGGAAGGCTAAATGGGATGAAGAAGGGACGCTAAGGCACAAGCATGCGGACATCAGTAATTCTCCTCTATTCTGTACACGGCAGCAAAATTTTACTGAAAACCCCCTAACGAACTAAAGGATGCAAAAATTACAGCCTTCCCTTGTTGCTACTCTTCAATAGCCGGGATCTACCAGAGCGGACAGAAGGAATGCAAAGCCAAGAACACTTCTTTGAGCAAATTTTCCTGGAGAAAACAGAATCTTAGGGTTTTGTTTGGTGCAAGGAAGTTGGCCTAATAGGAAATGGACCTGAACCTTAGGTACACTTGGGGTAGGCATCAGGCAGGCATTTGGTGCAGCTGAATTTCTCATTTTTCTAAGAAAGTTTTTCCCCCGCTTCTTCAGGCCCAAACAATTTTAATGACTTTTCTGCACAGTGTGCCCCTAAGTGTAATACCTTTCCTCATAAATCTTGTTATAGACTTATTTTATGCTTCATTTTAACATTTTCTGGGTTGAGGGAGGAGCAAAGTAATAATCATGTAATTCTACTTGAAGGTTTTCCTCCCCTTTCTCCTGGGCTGAGATCTAATAAAATATTATTTATTTGCATCTTTAGACAGCCATTCACTAACATTTTTCAAAACCGTAGTAAAGTGGTTGCAAAGGTGGTATCTTTATTGCTTTGCAAATGTTATTCATTTTATTATTTGTTTTAAATGCCATTTTACTGGTACCAGTGGATTTGCATTATAAAGCTTGTATCAGGATGCTATTTGGGGGTAGACACAACAAATCTGAGCCTTTGGATTGTGTTTTTCCATCCTCACTTCTGTTTGTCTATGTAACCATATAAAACACTTTCCCCAGACTTCCCTTCCAAATAATTGAGCATACATAGTTGTAGGGTTATTGCATCACTGTTTATGACCAACTCTGCGCTTTCTAAGAGTTACTCCAAAAAGTCTCTACCTTAGGGTGTACTCCCATAAAGTTTATACATCTGTGCACCAAAGCGGAGAGGTCAATTTTACTTTTGCATCATTAAATATATAGTTTTGCAAGCACTAATGAATACAATAATTTCTTAATGTACATGATGGCTTGAAAAACAACTGGCATACTCTCCTGATGCATTTTGCAAATTTCCTCCTACGTCTGGACTGAAAAAGCTCTATTATTAGAGTTCTTATGAATAAAATGCTTCATCTCGCCAATAAAGAAAAAAAAAAGATCCATTTTGAAGAAATATCCAGAGCAGAAATAAATTTAAGCACAGAACCAGATAAACTCTCTCAATGACCCTGATTCAGGATTCCCTATAAATGGAGTGTACCTCTTCACCACTGTAGAGTTCTCTGAAATCTTGCCAAATGCATAAATCCTGGAAACATCTTCTAAAAGATAAGAATGAGCTTGGAAAACAGATCATCAAAGAAGTATGCAGTGCCTATAAAATAAACCACACACATACACACACAATTTTCATTTACCAGATCCTCTTTCACAAATCTAGCAGATGGTGGAGTTTTAAAACTCAGTTTTTCAAAAGGCAATCTGACTTTCTATTTAAACCATAATCTTCAGTATGTTAAAAAAAAAAAAAAATGCAGTGGATATAATACAAACACCAGGAGCACGTAACTATGCTCACGTTAAGTTGGCCAAAGGTGAAGAAGCAAAAGGAATAAGAATTGGAAGTGCAAAAACATCACAATTGTTGGCTCTGTAACTTTATACTCCTCTATATCATTACTTTATGGTATTACAATTTTTTTAAGAAAGTGAATTAAAGGACTTCCCTGGTGGCTCAGTGGTACAGAATCTGCCTGCCAGTGCAGGAGACACAGGTTCGATCCCTGATCCAGGAAGATCCCACATGCCGGGAGCAACTAAGCCTGTCATGAACCACAACTAGTCAGCCACATGCCCTAGAGGCCACGTTCCACAACCAGAAAAGCCACTGCAGCGAGAAACCCAAGCTCCGCAACTAGAGCCACGAAGACCCAGAACAGAAAAAAAAATAAATAAAATTTTAAAAAGTAAAATAAAAATATCTGTAGCAACTTTCAACTTCAGCTAGTGGTGTATTTGAGTACTCTGGGCAAAAACAAGGATAACACAATGCTGAGGAAGGGCACTCTAGACTCTAAATGGAGTCAGAAAGGCAGACATCAGTCAGTCTTGCTTTTTAGAAGACCCAAACCGTTCTAACATCTTTCCCTATTGATCCCAGTCCCCCCCACCAAAATCCAAGCAATTAAACTGTCTGCCACTTAGTTGCTTAACACTTGAAATCATAGCTCTGATTCAGTTCTTTGTCAGCAGGGACTGTCGTTCAGCTGTAAACCATGAAGGTGCAGATAGAACAGAAGCGGGTTCTAACGAGCCGTCTGATCTACAATGTTCAAGGGACACTGAATATTGTAAGGACAAACAGCTCAAAGAAGGAGGTAGTTGCAAAAACAAATTCTGTTCTGTATCTGTTTGTAAATACGAATATACAGAACCTAAGTGGACTCAATCCTTCTCCTTTTTCTTTCACACTTAACACGTGCTCTCTGGAAGAAAACGACGTCACGTCAGAGATATTAAAAAATGATAACAGAAGAGGTTATTGCTTCCTTGCAAAGGTACGTCTGGCCAGTCCTCAGACAATGTGAGGTTCTGAAGTGCCCTGTCCTGGCAGATCTCGTCCTGAGAGTAAATGCCTGGGCTCTCAGGCTTAACCACACAGGGCGGGAAGAGACGGTGGATGGGGCTGTGAAGAGAATGTGGCCCTTAAAGGTCCTCCTGTTCTAACAGCAATTAGAGAGGGAAGCTCTAATTTCAGCCCTCCTTCCTTCACATTGGACCTTGTCTCCCCGTCTCCAGGAAATGGGGGCCAAGTTAGTGGGGCATGACTATAATAGGGATCTGTGACTAGAGCGGGGTTGCCATCAGTATAAATCTGTCATAGACACACTCGCAGAGGAAGAGGGACTTCCATACAGTGCAGCCTTTACACGTTTTGATGCAGATACAGATTTATGGCACACGGGAAGCAGAAAGCCTTTGAGCCAAAGGGGCCCTGTGAATCAAGGCCATTTTGTAGGTTTCCGCCGCCCGAAAAAGCTACACATTTATAATTGTGCTTGGAGTCAGCCCCCTTCCAGCCCCAGGAGGCAGCAGCATTTGGTTGAAATAAAACGGAGGACTTTTCCCAACAGCTGGCCAGCTCCAGTTTTAAGTTTTAACAACAGGATGAATGAATTGAGGACGGCTGAAGGGATCAAAAAGCATTATGCCAGACCTTTTTTTTTTTTTTAAAAAGACCCTTCCCCACCACCATCACCCCCCCGGCCTGACTACGCTGTTCCCATGTATCAGATTCATTCAGAGACGATGAACTCTACTTTGAAGAGTTCCCTCCCATTGTTCAGCCGACACAGATGACTCTTTCACCAACATACTCAGAAATGATCCAGCGGAGACCTTGAGGAAATGTCTTAAAAAAAAAAAAAAAAAAGTTTCCGGCAAGAAAAAGAGAGGGAAAAAAAAAAAAAAAAGAGTCAGCTAGAAGTAAATTAAAAACCAGCCCAGAGTTGGTGTTAATTAATTAAAAACACAATTTCAAAGCATCCTTAATAGAAGACTTCCTCCCTGCAGCCAGTATCTGATTCAGGGAGTGACTCAAGTAATAAAATCACAGTTGGGACGACTCTCGTGGTGCTGGCAGGCCAAGTTCAATATTTTCCCTATGAGGCATGCCTGTACTATAAAAAGAATGCGATGTTTGAAAATGAGTGTCTCTGCTCTCTGTACGCTGGCATTAAAAGCCTCTCCTAGCCCTCTTGCCACACTTCGCGAGTACAGTATGAATCACAATCATGTGGCGAGCACCTCCTTGCCAAATTCTTTCCTGCTGCTACCACGGTGCGTTCCCTCTCAGGCTCCTGCCAGCAGCCCCTGTCTCCCAGCCAAGAGCATCAGGGCGAGAGCCGATGGAGAGCCAGGGCACTCTACTCCACAGCCGGGACACAAGGAGGCACATTCTTGTACAACTCGGGATTGCTGAATGGAACGAGTGGGCAGGAGGGTACAAAAGTCAGCAGAGGGACACAAAGCAAAGAGGCTGCAGAGATGGATGCCTCAGGAGTACAGCCTCTGTGCCAGGTGCGGGGCTGGGCACTTTCAATTCACGCTCTCAAGGAATACTCCTGAGATAGGCTTACCCATTATCAGGGGTGAGGAAGCCAAGAGACCCACGGGGATCAGACAAGTGGCTTCCAGGGTTTCATAGCCAAGGAAGGCTATGCTTAGGGCTGGAGCCCAGCCTAGCGGTCCTGCCTCCTGATTCTGCAGCCCAAACGTGGAGGAGCCAGAATCTACTCTTCTGCCGTCTTGGGCTTTTTAATGTTTAAGCCACTCTCTTAACTATATAGTCCCTACTTCCTAGAGTGTTAGTCGCTCAGTTGTGTCCGACTCTTGGTGACCCCATAGACTGCAGTCTACCACTATCCCCTAAATGAACACAGTGCCACTTTCAACCACATGTTTATTAAAGTAAGCATCAGCCAGATCAACATCCATTGAACCAACCTTCAAGCTACGGCCACAGAACCACCACCCCCTCAAGCCCAATAGTCATCTCCAAATTCTGCTCTAGGGTCACGGAGGGAACTGGGAGAGAGCCTGGAGAAAAACATTATTATAGTTCAACATCATGAATCACTACTGATGGAACCACCTAAAGTTTATCCCCTACTTACATCTGCATTTTTTTGTGTTCATTCATTGTTGTGGTTAACTACAGATTAATTGCCTTGCCAGTTTTCTGGCTAAATCTCCCATGAACCTAGCAAGGCTTGGTCTCTAAGAGGCAGAAACAGACTGTGAAAACCAGGAAACTGCCTACTTTAACAGTGCTTCTAAATGGGCTGTTAGGTACCAGGGTGAGCAGCTCAGGGCTCTGTGATGACCTAGATGGGTGGGATTGGGGGTGTGGGGGTTGAGTGGAAGGTCCAGGAAGGACGCTATATATGTATATATGTAGCTGACTGGCTTCACTGTACAGCAGAAACTGACAACATTGAAAACTAACTATCCTAAACAAAACAAAACAGGGTTGGAAGACGTTTCTATGCTTTGCATTAAAGACAGCTTGTCCCCAATGGCTTGGAAGAGGAAGACATGGAGGAGGCAGCAGCAGCAGGAGAGAAAGGCCCAATTCACAAGAGTCTACAGGAGAAGCAGAAAGTGGTCCTTTCAATCTCATCCTAATCCAAGGACAGCCCTCCCTGGAGTTATGGTCTACCTGAAAGCACAGCGGGAGTGGGCAATGTGGACGTTCGTAGCCCAACTAGCTAGCTAGCTTGAGCAGGTACTATAATAAGGCTGTTAAAGAAAGATTTTCATCTTAAGAAATATAATATTTAGAATAATGCCAGGTGACAGTCTTATTCTTTGTGGCACTGGCCAAATTCCAAGAATCTATTAATGAAAGATTAAGTAGGAATTTAAAAGGACTCCAAACCAAGACCTATTAATCAGCCCATTCCTTATTTACTAATAATTAATTATGTAGATATTATGTCTCAGGTATTGTGTTAAGGCCTGGACATACAAAGATAAAATAAACATGCTCTCTGCCCTACTGGAGTTGAACAGAGTGGGATAATACAATGTTTTAAGTGCTATACTTCAGCAGTGGCCTGTACTTAGTAACTACTAACTTCACAGCATAATAATTTCCAAGATTTGGCCAACTCTCACCTGCTTAGGGTTTTTGCTGATAAAATTAACCTAGAGGAATTTGTGTGATTTTGTGCTACTTAATTACTCTGTGAGTTGGTGATGTAGTTGTTGTATGGATCCACTTTCGTAGCAACTGTGGAAGAAATAAAATGAGTTAAGAATTGTGGGGAGAGAGCCTGGATTTTCTCCAGTGGAGAAGACAGAAGAATTTTTCAGAGTGATAGAAGAAAATAGGTAGTCAAATAGGATAGCTCTGAAGCCATCCTGTTTTGCCTGGCTCTATGACTTATTCATCAATATTCAACTGTTGAATTCTCCAGTAGGTTACTTTACCAATCTGTGCCTTGATTTCTTCATCAGCAGAAAGGGGATGATAATAGTAGCATTTCATTGAATTGTACTATTATCTGAATGGATGGTGGTTCACAGGGTAAACTATCTGCTTGCAATGCAAGAGACACAGGTTTGATCCTAGGTCGGGAAGATTCCTTGGAGAAGGGAGTGGCTACCCACTCCAGTAGAATCCCACGAACAAAGGAGTCTGGCAGGCTATAGTCCATGGGGTTGCAAAGTCAGACATGACTGAGCGACTTAGCCCATACACACAATCACCTACCTATCTACCTATTTAAAGTCCTACTCTGATTCATTCACCATTCTGCAACGCTAAAATATTCTGTCCTACACTTTTTTGGCTTCGTGTACTGGGTTTTCAGGTAGCGTTCTTGGAATGGAAACTCTTTAAAGCACTCATCTCTCTTTTTATCTGTGTGTATTGATAGTTATTTACTATTCATGTTTTGGGTTGGCGAAAAGTTACAGCTTATGAAAAAACCCGAACAAACTTCTGGCCAACCCAACAGGTATAGATCACGTTGTCTGAACAATTCTAGTGCATCTAAGATTATTTTGTTGGGAAAGAGAAGGAACAAATGCCAGTTAATAAGGCAGCTTGTAGTGTACTGAGGATTGTTTGATCTGTTGAAAGAAAAGCCCTTTTTCTTTCTTGGAACTTGAGGGGGGAAAGAAAAAAACAATGGTGATACTGTATTAATTACAACAATAAATCTTACCAAAATCCAAATTAAAGAAGCCTTAAATATCTAATTGAGATACTGGAGTTTATGTAACAAGAATAATAAAAAAAAAGTTCAGGAGATTAAAATGGGCACATTTAATATTTCTTTTAAGAAATGTTTAATACGTTGGCTATTTTGGTGTAGACTGGAGTAGGGTGCCAGTAGAATTCAGTAGGATGATAAAACAAGATATCAGGTGTGTAGTCCTTGCTAGTATGCATGTGGAGGGCAGTTCACCACTGGTAGTGTGAACACACTCTGAAGTCAGATGAGCTGGGCTGAGTGCATCTCTAAAGGGATGTCGGTGAATGGTTCCTTGAGTCATCTTTGCTAAAAATTGTGTGAGATAATTTGATCAAAATGTCTAGTGCTCTGAGACACTCTATATATACTGGTGAAGGAATCAATGAGTGAAAGACGGAAACAACATATTATTCAGTGTCTTCTTTTTATGAAAATAATCTGTGCCTCCCTTACTCACACATGACATCTTATGCCCCTAAACCACTATGGAAAAGATTATTAATAACCTCAGAAAAAACAACTACTATTTCTAGTAGTCTTTGTGAAGGGGTGTGTGTATGTGTCTGTGTAAGTGGGAGAGATCAAGCCGCAGCCATCCAAAAGTCAAAAAATGCCTTGTGGGGGTCAAATGCAAGGAAGGCACAATTAAAATAATAAATTAAAAAAAAATTTTTTTTAAAGCTTATCTGTGTCAGGTTGTACTGTGTACAGATATCTTACTATAGAGGTCCTAGGGATTAAACTCCAGGAAATCTTCACTATTCAATTATTTTAATTATAAAAGCTAAGATCAGACTATGGTTCTTTAAAACCTTTAGAACTGCACAGAGTCCAAGTATAAAATATCTTTCTTAATATTCTTCCATAGGGTGATTCACTGGAACGCCACCTTTAAAAAGAAAAGTTAAGATTTGCATTGCTTTTGTCGAGCTGGCCTTAGAAGATGTCATCAAACTTCCGTCTTTGGAACTCCCCACTAAAATCACACTGATTCACAGGGACCATTTGTGTAATGAGCTCTTTATAGAAAAGGCATCACTTCAATCGCCAAATAAACAGCATGAGGTAATTGGCCTTCTATAATTCTGGGCCATGAGAAACAGGCATTACTTTCTAAATGAGCTCAAAGTCATTAAAAATCACAAGAATTGCATAACCTAACCTATTGGTCAAGAGAGTCTTTGCTTACTTATTAAGGGGTACAGGAGGAAGGCAGTGCATGAAACAGGAAATGAGGAATTCAATGGACTGTGCCTTCAAAAAGTGAGAATGTGTTCCAGATAAGGCAGAGAGTACAAGTGACCACTGCCAGTTGGCGCTTGGTTGGCAAATTGAGGAGCTCTGTCTGGAAATTTCACTAGAATTCAATGGTATGCCCTGGTTGGACATCTGCCTCCTTCCCCAAATACCTCTGCGTTGTCTTCTGGCCAATGCACTTCTCAGTAATTCCCTGCAAGAATGATGACTCAAAAGAAACCCCCCATCAGGAGGAGGAAACAGGGACTGAGGATGCCAGAGAATCTTTAACCTTCAGTGAACCGTCAGCTTGAAAACAGTCTGAATTCCTTGCAGCATTGTAACTCATAAAAAAACGGCACTCGTTCTAGTCAATGAATCATTTTTAAGAATGGTAACAACGGAGTAACAAAGATGTTTACATAAGACAAGTTTAAGTTGTCTGATCTTTTAACCTAGTAATTTGGTTTTTTTTAAAAGACATTTTCATAGTATAGATATTTGATATCATCAGGTCAAATTTTAAGATAATTTTGAAAATGTGGCTCTCAATTTATAATCAGTAGTTATAATAAAAATCTTTACATATCATTGTTGTGATTATTATTATCTGAAACAAGAAATATGAAGAGGCGGTGGCCTTGACATAATTTTTTAATAAGGAAATTGGGTTATTTAAAGTGTACTGTGTGTGTGTGTGTGTGTGTGTGTGTGTGCGCGCGCGCGTTCATGTTCAGTCGTGTCTGACTCTTTGTGACTCCATGGATTGTAGCCCACCAGGCTCCTCTGTCCATAGGATCTTTCCAGGCAAGAATACTGGAGTGGGTTGCCATTTCCTCCTCCAGGGGACCTTCCCGACTCAGGGACTGAACCTGCGTCTCCTCGGTTGGCAGGAGGATTCTTCAGCACTGAGCCACCTGGGAAGCCCAGAGTGTACTGTAAGGTGCATGAACGCTTCTGCTGCCTCAAAGAAAACTTTGTTCCAACATGTTATTTATTCCCAGGGACTGTACACGTTCCAGATGACATCACCAGGGCTGCTAGTGCACAAGAAAATAAGCAAATGAGACACACATTGGCTCATGTGGCAAATCACTGGGTTTGCCAAATGGAAAAGAACAAAAACGGGGAGGGAAAACATTTTGTTTTCAATCTACAGGATATTAATAAAACTCAAACCCAGCATTCTGTGGCTACATTTCCCAGGAAGAGGAGTCTTTTCTGGCCAAGAGAACACAACAACAAACTTTTGTATCTGAGAAATATGTATCTCATGATGTCATTTAAAAACCCACTATTTACCGTGACTAGGACCGAAAACATGTTTCTTTGAAACTTGGACACCAAGTAAAAAAATTGAGGGCAAATGCTACCTAAAATAATCTACAGTTCAGAGTAAATCAATTCAATGAGTGTAATTTGATGCATTATATGTCACAGTTTAAAGTCATAAGCTGCTCTAGATAAAATTCGAAGGATAAAATAAACAGTAAGTCACCACTTACTAAAGAGAGGATGAAGTAAAAGAAATATGAAAGTTTCTTAAGAGCCTTTCTAAGTAAATGCAATTTATAGACATCAGTGAGAAATGAAAAAAGCAAACTTTATAATGCTGAATACCAATTAAAAATAGAATAACCTGAAGGTTCATTATGATTAAAAACTTACTGGATACAGTTATTAGCAAATTTGTTTGGAAGTCATCAGTGATTAAAAATATTAGTTAACACTGTATGTCAGGAACAATCTGGAGCACTTTACAAAATTAACTCATTTAATGCTCTTAACAATCCATTATAATAATATGATGATCCTATTACAATTCCCATTTTGTGGCTAAGGCTCAGAGAGCTTAAGAAAATTGTCCAAGGTCACACAGGTAGTGATTATTAGTACATAGTAATCTCGATGAGGCTAACTAACAAAATTTCAAAGATACTGATAAATATTGAGAACTTAGAGGCATAATTCCACTAGAACATAAAAATTTTTGATAGAGAAATTTCCCTTAGTAAAGTAATAATGCTGAGATATCCAGGTGGCTTACCTTGGGGATATAATTATAAATGCATAAACACACAGTCTTTCTTGAAATAAAGGCCAGCACAAATAAAGTTTACCATTTGCTTCTGACAACAAAAGGAGATACACTTGTGCATTGATACTTATCAGGATTAAACAATTAAAACTTATCAGGATCAATTGGGCAGGCGTTATTTCGTAAAAATGTTCCTTTTTCCTTAGAGTCACTGGGCTTGCACCTATATCAAAATACCACATGACAGTTTTTCCCAGTTTTTAATCCCTTTCTGAATTCTGTAACTTGAATGACACATACATACCAAAAAAGAGAGGAAAAAAAAAAAGAAAGGCAATTGGTTCTTTGATTTTAATAGGGTAGAATTTATTTGGAAAGTAAGATTCCTTATTATAAATTGTACCTCTTTCTGGAGACATTTAGAATTTTGAAAGAAGCAGCCTTGGCAAGAATGTAGTACAGTCCTAAATTTAGAGGGGAAAAAAAAAAAGGCAGGCCATAGAGATTCAGGTCAGAAGTAAGGTTACCATTCGGAGGAAAGCAGGGCACGGCATAGTGGCTAAGGTGAGAACACAGGAGCGTTTACTCGCTGCATGATCTTGGGTGAGTTACTTAACTTCTTCAAGCCTCACTTTTCTCATCGCAAAACAGGGAAATAGTTCATGGGGCTGTTGTGGAAATGAAGTGGGATTACAAATACAGTGTGCTTTTTTGCATAACACCTGACACTCCAATGAGGGCTCAGTACATGGTCACCGTTCTTGCATTGTGATCTCTAACTGATTCCCAACCAGCTGGTGTCCGAACTTGATGTAAAGCACTTTGGGAATTAAGTGTTGTTAGAAGTGAAGGGAAGGGAAGCTGGCTCCTAAATCCGTCCTTACACCTAGGCCTAAGGGGGCAAAATCATCTCTATCACTAGTCTTTTCCGCAAAATGCAGTATTATTCACCACTTCCTCCCTTCTTTTACCCCTAGAGCAATTCCTCAGCTTTTAGGAAGCATTTTTCAGTGAGAATGTAACTTCGAAGCCGACTATTCTAAACTCTCAGTCAGGAAGGTTCAGAATTGGCTTTCACAAAGGGGATAAACCCTGCATTCAGGAAGTCTGACCGGCAACAATTCCAGGGCTCTCACATTACCCGCTTCCTCCTCGTTATTACAGTTGGGCTCTTCCTGGAAGGGGGAGTCTGTTGCTTGATTAAACATTCCAATCACATCAACACTGAGCAAAATCACAAAATCAGCCTGGTCTTAATCACATGTGCTCACCTCTCCTTGGGAAAGGCCTTCAAATTATGAAACATTTCACAGATCAGATATGTAGGAACAATTCCCTATCTCTCCTTCCTGCTTCAGTGGCATCTCAAGTCCCCGATCACAGGAGACCAGCCAACGTGTACTGAGCACTTCCTAATGGCCAGGCACGCCAAGTGCTTTTGCTTACACTTCCTCGTGTAATTTGCAGAGCGACTGGTAGGAGGAGGGAGGGTCTAGTCTCATCCCCATTTTACAGATGAGATGACTGAGGTCAGGGAGACTAAGTAAGTTGTCCAGGGCCACACTGTCAACCCCAGAGCTACTAAAATCCAACAGCAGTGTGGGTGGGTCCTCAGCAGGCCTGGTTCAGCCACTGCCCAGACTGCTCCTTTCTCTCTGGCCTCAGTTTCCCCCCTTGGAGACCATGTGGCCACTCTGAAAGCTCCTCTTCTAGCCTGACATTCTGCAGCCTGCTGCTGCCGCTGCTGCTGGCGGGCTTCTTTGTTTCCACGCTCAGCTGCTCTGGCCGGGGCCTCCCCCGCTCTGCCCTGTTTTGTTTTTGCTGCTGGACCTACTACAGACGCACTCCTGGCAGAGCGGCCCGGAGCACAGCCGAGGAGGCTTCCTCTTTTGCTCAGTTCCTGGCCGCTTTAGTATGAACAGAAAAGGTGGGCAGGGGCCAACTGGCAGAGGCCACAGAAATAGCAGCACATGATTCTCCTACGAGCAGCAGAAAGGTCGGCACGCAGGACCCCGCCATCTGCTGAGCTCTCTCATTGACTAAGGTTGCTCTTGGCACGCAGAACCACCTGGGGTTTCCACGCTCGTTTCCCTCCGGTCAGAGTAGACAGCTTTGCTGATAGACAACTTGGAGGGGGATGCTTCATGGTCCCGAGCTAGCAACTGGCCAGCGACAGGAGATGGACAGCTTTAACTGCAAAGCCTCACAGGAACACCACCACCCCCCCGCCCCCCGCCATACGCACACACATCTGAATCTCTCATTCTGCAGCCTGCAACCTCCTGGGGAGGTCCTCCCTGGGTCCAGGCCACCTCTGAGCACATAGGAAAAGGTGTGCAGTTCAAGGATGTGTAAGCGGCGGTGACTCAGTCATCCCAGCACGGGTGGGAAAGGCGGGTTCCCCGGATTAGCAGGCTCCCCCCACCCGCACCGCGTCCTCATTAGCAACTGCCTGCAGGGATGGCTTGCTGGGGCTGTCGGCAGCACAGTGTCTCCTCTCCCTGTCATCCTCCCCCACTCTCTCTCCCTCTCTCTCTCTCTCTCTCTCTCTCTCTCTCTGAGTCTAGGACAATACTCAGGCCAGGACAGTTCCAGTCATAACTGGATCTTTCCATGACTTAGCAGCACACACGAGGATGTGCTGGAGTGGTGTTTTGTTTTGTTTTGTTTCACTACTATTAAGCAAGATTGCTTCATAATCCTCTAAGTGTTTTGTAGCCAAGTTTTATTTACATATCCTGGCCAGCAAGCACGTGATTAACCCAAGGATGTCACGGAGGGAAGGCAAATGCTACATCTGAACAAAATCGGATGCCGTTTCGGTGAGGAGACAGACACAGCTGAGCTGTCCAAAGGATAACCGTCTCTCGGGCCAACACTACACAAAACTCTCCGCGCCTGGAGACCCTCAGGGACCAGAAGGAGCTGCTGAGGTAGGGGCTCAGATGCACGTGATTCTGATTCCAATTCCTCTCTCTTTCTTTCACTCTCTCCACCCTGGGGGCACAGTGTTAGGAGAGCCGGATGCCCAAAGCATCTCAGACGTGTGCATGGTGGTAAGCTGTCTGTCCGTTTATCACAAGGATACTCTTATGACGTGGGGTCTTCCTACAATGTACACATCACTCAGAAAACAGGCTGCACCGGCGTCGACAGGAAGGAATTCTTTCAATCAATGTTTACGGAGTGGCTTGATGTGAAAGAATCATGCTAGGAACTATCAAAGAGCTTTTCATATCTTTCACCCCATGATAAAGATAATGAGAGCTGGTTATGACCATTCTCATTTCTCAAAAATATATCCGGTGATCAATCTACCAGGTTAAGTGGATGCTAACTTATCAGTGAAATTTTTTAAAAAGTAAAAGTAACTTAAACCCTGGGACCTAGGTTCCTTGGTTTCTTCACTAATGAGAAATCCTTAAACATTAAAACAAGCATTTCCCAGGAGGTATTAATGAGGTCCTGACACTATATAGTCTCTGAATGTGAGCATGCTCAGTCGCATTAGATTCTTTGTGACCTCCATGGACTGAAGCCCACCAGGCTCCACTGACCATGGGATTTTCCAGGGAAGAATCCTGGAGTGGGTTACCATTTCCTACTCCAGAGGATCTTTCTGACCCAGGAATCAAATCCACATCTCCTGTGTCTCTTGCATTGGCAGGAGGATTCTTCACCACTGAGCCATCTCAGAAACAGCAACCTCCTATTTCAACTCTCATCCCTCCATACTGCCTAGCTGAGGCAACTATAAAACAAGTAATTTGTCTTCTCTGATTATACATTTTATTATCTTTAATACAAAGGGACTGTGTTAAGGATTTTTAATTTCTTATCTAGCTTAAAAATCATGTATTTGTCTAATGAAAGACTATGGACACTGTCAACGGCAGTTTTTATTTTAACCTTTAAATACAAAGGCTGCATAGCACAAAAAAAAGATCATGTTGCCATAACCTCCTAGAGAAATATTTTTACAAAAATTTCCTTGCTCTTCTTGGAAGGAAAAAATATCATGCCATCAGGCTCTGTGAATAAGATGCCAGTGACACAGGATAGAAGATAGTGGTTTTATTTGTTGGCTCTGAACGGGCAAGGCTCTGAAAGCGCTAGGATCTTCCCCATGGAAAATGTGTGTGCCTCTAATATTATCTCTCGTGATCGCGAGTCAGTGTCAAAGGTTTGTGAATGGATTTCAGAATGGGCAAGTGGCACCTCCCATCGCTAGCGGTCTACATTTTTTTATAACCACTTGCATACTTTTGGTCAACCACTGTAAAATAAACAGTCCTTCCCAAATGTTTTTGTTTTCTTTGACAGCACAGCAATAATTCACTTGGAATGCTGTAGAATAGAAGAGCACTTTAATGCTGTTCTAAGGCTGGCTTTTTATGATTTCTATTCATCAAGTTGTTTTTAAGTTAAAAGATGCTAGACTGAAAAGAGCCTAAAAGAGCATAGTCCACCCTGGAGATGTACTAGGCTTCTCTCTTCTCTCCCTATCCCTTCAAAACATACATGTGTACAATATAAGCGATAATCACACATGCACACATGCATAAATTGATGTGTATACACATACTCAAAATGGATATGAAAAACAATCTTCATCGAAAGCATTGGCTGTTTTTGTTTTTGCACTTGTACTTTTCTTTCATGCTTGAGAAGTGTAACATCTCAGTGAAGGTATGGATTTGTGTTCATGAAAATGAAGGTGGAAATTAATATTTATTCCTACCTAGAAAATGTTTTAGGGAAAAAATGCCCCTAACACACTCTTGGTTTATTTGATTAAATTCTTTGATCTCTTGTCTCCAGACATGCACATACTAAAGAAACAGTTTAGAAGAAATAAATAGTTTGGCCAAGAGAGCTTTCTTTTCTTTTTCGAGGGGCTGGGGGATGATCATCTCAGACGTACATAGCAGAGTAAGGTATATATCTGTGTGACAAAACAGAAGGATGGGAGTTAACTTGAGACTGGTACACAGTCTCCGTGTACCACCACATGGATTAGCTTTATATGAGACAACTTTGGAGGTAACAAATTGGAGATTGGGCAGCGATCTATTTTCGTCTTACCCATCTTCTTCTCTGAGAAACCTGTTACTAGTCTGCACATCACGGCTCTTCAACTGTGATCTATGACAAGCATGGGTAAGTCTTGTGTTAAGGTGATTTTCAGAGGCGGGAAGTTTATCAGCTGAGCCATCTCACCTGCATTCCTTGCAAATGATTTGAGCCCTGGAAGTCAGGCCTAGCTTTGGGCTTCTCCAGCAGAGAGCAGTGAAACACTGTCAATAAACTTAATTCTGGAAGCCAGAGTAGCTTCTGAGCTAAGAGAAAAGGCAGAAGCAGAACTGGCAGGCTCATCAGAATTGTAAGGAATGGGAGGATCTGGGCTTGTAGATTTTCAAAGCTGGATGTGTGTTAGAGGTTTGATGCCGATATGGACAGCATTGCATATATTTAGACATTTAAATATTAGTCAAAAAATAGCACTTCAAAGCAAGACAGATGACCCACACACAAAGTGTATGCCTTCCAAAACTAGTCTCTCACTTTAATCATGCAATCACTGTATTATCATACATTTATTAGGTCACTTTCATTTGCATTCAGTATTATCACAATGTCTACTCTTCAATCTTATTCTCTGACCACCTACCTTGGCAGTTCTTCTAGCATTCCTTGTTCAGAGCACAGTAACTGCTGGGCAAATCATGTGCCAGAAGGAGTTTGTACACATGCATTCTACAGGAAACGTGGTTGCCAAGAGCCGTTTTAAGAACCCGTGGCTCCAGTTCAACATGAGGTTCCTAGTGGGGATGTGTGAATGATGCTTCCAGGTGAAGGGATTTACAACAGGACACATGAACTTGTTAACAGTACAACACAAAAATGCTAAACTCCCTGGACACCAGCCCTTGGCTGGGGTGCGAATTGGTTCTTCTCCTTCCAATCAACGAAAGCTGATGACAGAGAATATTAGTGAATGGGCTGCGTTTGTGCTAAGCTGCTCTCAAAGAAAATCTCTGTTTTCACACAGGAAGTATGAGCACTAAGGATCCCATGAGGTGGTTTATATGATCTGACCTGTTACTTCTCTTGGATAAAAAGAAGTTTAATCCATTCTATGTTTTCTGAAGCAAAGTTATCAGAGAGATTATTCTGCAAAGATCTTAAAAAAAATAAAAACAAAAAACAGCAGGCAGACCATGCATTTGCTCTGTGGAAACAGGAGGTAATATCCTGTGTATACATCAGTGGCTCTATGAGTTGCTATTCTGAAACGTTCTACTCTCTTCAAGTGCTGGCCTCAGATGGCAGCCTGAGCAGGCTGCCAAAATACTAAGTGAGGCATGGGGCAGGACACATCAAACGGGAGAGGTCACATGGCAGAATGCCCGAGGAGCACGCTCTACAAAGGGTGAACTTCGAAGAGACCGGCTCACATCAAAAGTCACCGCGTGTTTTACATTCCCAGTGCCCAGGGTCATTTTACCTTCCACTGGCAGCTCTTAGCCAGTCTAGCTCTCATGTCTGGAAGGAAAACTCCCTCCTCTTCTTTCCTCCTCCTGAAGCCCCTCTCCCGTCCCACCCCAGCAAAAAAGAGACACCTCACAACCAGGAAACGACTTTCAGGGTGCACCCAGAGCTGCATGCTTCAGGGTGAGGCTTCCTGGGGCAGGAGAAGGTGTTGAGGCCGCTCTGCTTGGGAAAGTGCAGCCTCGCTGCTCCAAGTCAACGTTCCACCCCCTCGGCCTTTCCCAAGGTCTCAGTGAGAAAATTCTTTTTTTTTTCTTTTTCTTTTTTTTTGGTTCTTATCAGTTCAAACAAGAACAATGAATTCCTCAAGCCCACAAGAATGTGACAAGGTGTCAACAAAGCCGACCAGGAAGGTGATGTATGGCCCGTGAGCTGCAGCTCCCATAAATCACATCACAAACCAGAGCTACAAAGAAGGAGCCTTGCAAGTGGAGTGCAAAGGGCTAGCTCCCTGCACCCTCCAACAGGCACCCCCACACCCCACCTCTCCCAGAGGCCTCTCTGGAGCACACCTGTCACCCCCACACCAACAAACTGGCCTACTCAAGGGTTAAGTTCTTCTCCTTCTGCAGCCAACACGGCTGGTACATGGGGCTCACTGTATAATTTAATGTGCTTCAGAGACATGGGTTGATATGGCTTTGTTGAGGGCTGTCTGGAAAGTTCGTTGTGAACCCCCAACTTCAAAGGTTTATAAATGACAAAAGTATTTGCTCTTCAGTCGAAATTTGATTTAGAAAGTTTGGGCTTTGGTGGTGAAATGATTTTATGGTTTTCAAAAATCAAATGTCAGGAATGGTTTTGCTTGCTTTGTAAATGATACAAAGAGAAATTGAGAATTTCCCAGATAGCATCCTTTTCTGAGTTCCTAGGATGTGGCTTTCTTGAAAGAAAAACTAGATGTATAATTGTATACAGATCAAAATTAGGAGAGGAATGGGACTATTTGACATTGCCTTCTGCAAAGTAACTTATTGGCAAATAAAGAATTATCAAAGAAGATATTTTCCATCACTTTAAAAACATATCTGATTTATATTTGACACCATGATTTGGGAATGAGTGTACCAAGGGGCTTCCCTGATGGCTCAGACGGTAAAGAATCTGCCTGTAATGCAGTAGGAGACCTGGGTTCAATCCCTGGGTTGGGATGATCCCCTGGAGAAGGGCACGGCGATCCACTCCAGTATTCTTGCCTGGAGAATCCCCATGGACAAAGGAGGCAGGCGGGCTACAGTCCATGGGTCAAAAAGAATTGGACACGGCTGAGCAACTAAGCCCAGCACGGCACATCTCCTGAAAATATTTAAATATAATATTTGATGAATTTTGAGGAAATTACAATTCATTCTATGAAAAACATTACATAGAACGTCTGTTTTATAGGGGAATAAAAGGTGTTTAAATACATACTTAATCAACAGACCAGCTCAGCTAAGGTGATTTATTTATAAACAGTATTAAAATGATCTGTAGTTGCTACATTCTTATATAGCAAGTAGCTTAGGGAAAAAAGAAAGAATTTCTAAAGAAACAGTGTTATTGAAAAACATGAAGCAACAATAAAAGAATAAACGGAGGCCAGGAGCAGCCTAGTTGAATCAGAGTTCTATCGCTTCCATCTAACCGTTTTTTTAAAAATCAAAGCGTTTAAAAATAGCTGGAGTGGCGATGAGCTCTCTCTCTACTGACTAACCTTGCTCATTTCTTAAGACAGTGAAGATAATTCAAACGAAAAGCAAATTTAAAAAAGGAATGTCACTACCATCGCACTGGTAGTTCCACCTCAGAGAGAATGGATTTAGGACTGAAATAAGCCTTGGTATTTAAAAAAAAAAAAAAAATGTACAGTGATTTAAATAAGGAGTTCTCTGCAAGCCAGTGTGATGGTTGAAATAATAAACTGAGGTTGTCATAAATGGCATGGTCTTTGAGATTATGTCAATAGGTCAACTTGGAATGATACTATTTACTCATTTAAGAACATACAGCTACTCAATTAAAGAAGGTCCATCTGGTATGACTGTCAATAAGACAACCAAAGAAAGCATGGGCTGAGCCACTGTCAATGTGTCTCCCAAGATGAGAATGGAGAAGTGAAAATTCAGTTTGGAGCTACTTTGGAATAATTACCTGCTGCATGAACCCTATTAAGATATAAATGTTCCTTTTTATTTTTACACACGTATAGTTTTGAAAAGTGAAACTCACTTTGGCAATAACATCAAGCTCCATGGTACTTCTACAAGATTATTACTGGGGAAAATCCTCTTTCTGGTTGAATAAAGAGGGAAGAGAAGACAGGAATACAGGCAGACCTGTGAGATTACAATTTGTTTGCACTGGGGAAACTTGCAGAAAGAACTACACCTGCTTCAAAACATGGCTATTTCCCTAAGATGGAGCTCCAAACTGGAAAAGGCGAAGAAGAGGGTCTTGGGGATTACCATTTGAAATCTCTAATATTTAAGCATACTTGTGAAAATATTAGGGGCTTCCCAGATGGTGCTAGTAGTAATGAACCTGCCTGCCAATGCAAGAGATGTAAGAGACTGGGGCTCAATCCCTGGGTAGGGACGATCCCCTGTAGGAGGAAATGGCAATCCACTCCAGTTATTCTTGCCTGGAGAATCCCATGGACAGAGGAGCCTGGTGGACTACAGCCTACGGGTTGCAAAGAGTCAGAAATGACTGAAGGGACTTAGCATGCATGCACATAAAAATATTAACCTTTCTATATAGATGCAGAAAAATAGATGAATTACAACATGACCATCCATTCTTCTTTTCTTTAAAGATACTTTGCTAAGCCATAAGGAGGTTCCATGGGTAAATCTGGGCAGCCTGGTAGGTATCATGAATTGGCAAAGATCGAGTGTACACAGATTACCTGTATTCCACTCCAATGAAGCTGGTGAGGCACCTGGAATCACCCTAAACCTCCTTCTGAAAAAGACTAAAACAACTTCTAGAAGGAACTACATCTTTAGTTGGTTTCCTTCCTATTGGAAACCTGCACTTTGTTGTCTGAAACAATTTGCTCCCACTGAAAAGACAATGGTTAAAATTGCCTGAATATTTGCCTCATGTCATTAAAGACTTTACACTTTCACCCAATGTGTCTCAGCAAGACTGACAAAGCCTTCCGTGATGCAGCAGACTTTACAGAGCTTTAAATTATACACATTTTAATATATGTGTTACTTATATGCTTTATGTATACACTATTTACATTATATATTATTAAGTTTGATTTCCAACTTGTAAAATAAAAATAAGCTTTATCTGAGATCTATGAAAAGTATTAAGGATAAATTCTCACTCTTATGCACAACTAGCTAGTGTCAAAAACAGACCAAGACCTGACTCCAGGTAAACGAAAAAAGTGAAGAAAGGACAATTGAAAAATTGTTACAAATTTGCTCTGTCCCATTGTCACTTCATTCGCTGAGCAAATACTTATGAAACACCCACTGTGTGCACAGAACTATAGTAAAGTGTTATTGGTGTTTAGTCACTAAGTCGTGTGTGGCTCTTTCAAGACCCCATAGCCCGTCAGGCTCCTCTGTCCATGGAATTTCCCAGGCAAGAATACTGGAGTGGGTTGTCATTTCCTTCTCCAGGATACAAAATGGAATCTCAGTTATTATTTGCCATTTATTGGCTTACTTTAAACTGCCTTATATTATTACTTATCTTTTTACGTCTATGATTTTTGAGTTCTATAAGGCAGGGACCATATGTTTAACCGCACAGGTTAACCCCATGAAGTCCCTTGTCTTTTTTTTTGTTGTTCCTGTTTTTGGCTGTCCTGCTCAGCATGTGAGATCTTAGTCGGCATGTGAGACCAGGGATTGAACCCGTACCCCCTACACTGAGAGCTCAGAATCTTAACCACTGGACCACTAGGGGAGCCCTTAAAGTCACCTGTGTTTATTATTGGGCTTACAATGATAATTTCCTGAGGGTGACTATAATAAAATATAACTCTGTAATGTTATAATGCTGACATTTAAATATATATGTACATATACATATATTTCATATTACACATACTTTATATGACTAATTAGACACTAACTTTCTACCAAGTTCCCTCTGTATTAGTATGAGAAATTAAACTTTAATGTATGTAACTCACTAATAATTACATTAGAAGTCTCTTCTCTTTCACTCTGGTCTGTTAAAATAAATACCAATCTTCTCACATCTGACTTCTAGAGTGACTATATATAGCCACATACACTCAGCTTAGATTCAACACAAATTAAATATTAAGAGAAGGAAATAGACCTTTTCTGCTGATAACTGGCCTACTTGGATTTCATAGCACCATTCATTTCTAACATACCTGGTAACATAACCGCATCCAGAGGACGTGGTGTAGCTACTGACATACAGGTTGGACACATTCATTTCTTGGATGCTTTTTAGGAGATGGATTGTGTGCTATGAACTGAAAATACAGTGAGAAAGGAGACATAGTCTTCTGTGTGAAAAAGTGTAAAAACAATTATAGTACACTGTGAACTGTGTTCTCCTCAGGGAGTATGCAAAACTCCTATGATGGCAAAGAGGAGGGGATAGTCACTTTAGGAAAGGGAGAACCATATTTGAACTGGGGTTTGGGAGGTGTGTGAGATTTGTCCAGATGGAGACAAAGGTAAAGAATACAACCATCAGAGCGGAGGCATGACGTAACCAAGAGAGGTTTCAGAAAGACTAGTCTTTCCGTACTAATGTAGCGGAGATTACAACGAGAAGATGATAAGAGGCAAGAGGAGAAACTAAGCCTAATGCCAGAAGCAACATAAGAAACTTAAACTTTTGCCCTCGGGTGAATGGAAGTCATTGGAGGCATCTGGTCTTGGAGACTGCGCTTGCAGGAGTATTGAGGGTGGTTGGAGACAGGACTAGAGTCAGCGGGGGGAACTAGCAGGAGACCAGTGCACAGAGTTCAAGGGAGGGATGATGGGGGCCTGAACAAAGGAAGCAGCAGTGAGGACGGAGGAAAAGAAAACTCAAAACATATGGTGCAGTAAATAAATGACAGGGCTCTGTGAGTGCTGAAAATGCAGAAAGAAGGGAGGTCAGGGTGATCAGAGAGTGATGGCACACTCACGATAGCTACGGATACAGTCCTTGAAATGGAGGTAATAGCCGCAACATAGATGTCAGGAGTCTACTCAGAGCGGACACAGTAAAACACCATGGGTTTCACTTGTCTGCCTGGAGACAGGGGATGTGGGAAGGGCGGGTGGAAAGAGAAGCGCCTAGCAGCTCCGAGGAGCTTTCGGAAAAAAAGAGAGCACATGTCAGGACTAGATTCTGTTCTGGGAATCAAGGAGAGAGAGTGTGAAAAGGGAAGAATGGTCAAAGTCCAGATCCTTCAAAAAAGCAGGATGAGGACCGAGACGCGCCCCTAGGGTTTGGCGGCCAGGACGTTCCTGACGACCTGAAGTGCCTTCCCTGGGATGAAGGGGACGGAAGCCAGATCACATTTGCCTCAGGGGTGAATGACAGACCTGACGAGGTGGGCATATTTTTCCCTTTGGGTCCTGTTGCCTCCTTGCTATTTCAGAATGGCTTCAGCCTTAGGCCCTGGAAGCCCAGAAAGTGATGATGCTGAGAAGTACAAACAAAACTGCAAAGCATAGACAGCATTAACAAGCCAAACAGGAAGGTGAAACATATTGTTCATAATCCAAGGTTATTCCACTATCCCTGAGCCTTTTTGAGGAAAACTACCCAGCTGAGACCACTGGAATAGGTTTTCAAGAGATCCTAAAGGGCTTCCCCAGTGGTTCAGGGGTAAAGAATTTTGCCTGCCCATGCAGGAGGCATGGGTTTGATCTGTGATCTGGGAAGATCCCACTTGCTGCAGAGCAACTGGGCCCGGGTGTTGCAACTATTGAGCCTGTGCTCTGGAGCCCGCAAGCCACAACCACTCAGCCCAAGTGCTGTAACTACTGAAGCCCGGGCACCCTACAGCCCGTGCGCTACAATGAAAGAGGCCACCGCCATGCGAAGCCAGCACCCCGTTACTAGAGAGTAGCCCCCGCTTGCTGCCGCTAGAGAAAAGCTCCTGCAGCAACAAAGACCCTGTAGAGCCAAAAAACCAAAATTAAAAAGAAAGAGATCCTAAGAAGCTCAACTTGACATTGTTCTGTGGAACTGACAGCCTGAGTGTGAACTAAAAATGGGATATGATTAGAAAAGGAATGCAGCTCTCTAACCTAAAGAGAAAACCATACTTTCAGGATCCCCATAGAAAAGGGATTACTAATGGATAAAACATATTCTACCTCATTATTCTTTAGCTTTGCAAATCTAGATATATATAGAAAATTCAAGATTCTTAAGAGAAGGAGGGGGAAAAAAATTCTGAAGGCAAAGCTAAAGGTTTCTTGCTTCTAATGAACTTAAACTCATTTTCCATTTGCACAGAAAAGGAAGAAAGCCATATAAATGGATTAAGACAGCCAGAAAGACACAGTCCAGCCAGGGTGAGCACATTTTTTCGTGAAGGGCCAGAGAATAAATATTTTAGATTCTGCAGGCCAGGTGGTCTCTCTGATAACTGCTGAACTCTGCCACTAGAGTGAGAAAGTAGTCAGAGACAGGACACGGGATGTGAACAAATAAGAGTAACTGTGTCCCAGTAAAACTTGGTTTCTGTACAATGAAACTTGGTTTCTCTATCTTAATTGGTTTTCACATTTCAACATATTACTATTATTCTTTTTTGCAATTATTCAAACATATATAAACCATTCTTTAAAAAAAGTTAGTTTGACTGCACTGGGTCTTAGGGCTTCCCAGGTGGCACCTGGGGTATTAGAATGTGCCTGTCAGTGCAAAAGACGCAAGAGACATGGGTTCGATCTCTGGGTTGGGAAGCTCCCCTGGAGACGGAAATGACAACCTGCTCCAGTAGCAGTGCCTGGGAAATGCCATGGATAGAGAAGCCTGGTGGGCTACACTCCACGAGGTTGCAAAGAGTCGGACACGACTGAGAGACTGACAAAATGGGTCTTAGTTGCTGTGTGTGTGGGGTCTGGTTCCCAGACTAGGGATTGAACCTGGGCCCCCTGCACTAGGAGCTCGGAGTCTTAGCAACTGGACCACCAGGGGAGTCCTAAACCAGTCTTAGACTGCAGGTCATGGAAGAACAGGCAATGGGCTGGATTGGGACCGGGATTCACTGTTCACTCCTATGCTAGAAAACCCTCATCCAGGTCAACCTCTTCCATCAGCCTAGATTTAGTGAATTCAAATTTATGTGTGTGGAACCCACTGATCTGTAGATACCATGCAATTTATCTATTTGACAATTTACAGAAACCTGGTTTTCAGAAGTGCCAATGTCTTTCTCACAATGGCCCTGGGTTAAGCATTCACCTTGATGCTGAGCGCAAATTGCAGTGAAGCTAGGGGCTCTCCATTCAATTCTTCATCCATCCACCAAGTATTCACGAAGTAATAATGGTTTCTGCAGAGCTTGGGAGATATTAAAGAAAGCAACAACCACAGTCCAAATCCTCCAAAGTCTACATCTACTGGTGACAATAGACTCATGTATCGAAATAATGATACAATAAATTCTATCAAGTTCACAAGAAGTAAAGAGAGAGACCAGATGGCTAGAAGGGGGTAAATCCTTTCAACTTAGTCAAAGCATGTGATTACCAGCTCCTGGCAATAGAAAACTATAAAAATCATCTTACAAAAATCTGTGTGTGTGCTGAGTCATTCAGTCGTGTCCGACTCTTTGCGCGCCCATGGACTGTAGCCTGCCAGGCTCCTCTGACCATGGGGATTCTCCAGGCAAGAGTACTGGAGTGGGTTGCCATGCCCTCCTCCAGGGGATCTTCCCAACTCAGGGATCAAACCCAGGTCTCCCGCATTGCAGGTATATTCTTTACCGTCTGATCCACCCGGGAAGCCCTTATAAAATGTTAATTACCTGTATTTTAAATACCTCTTTTTAAAAATGATGTTTTAAAGGAAATGATTGTAGCAAGTAATTCTAATGCATTGGTCATGAGACAATCTATGGTTATTGATATAGGCTTCTGACTGACTTTTTTTCTGAATCAAATCAGATGCATCAATCATTCTCTTATGCCGAAGTCTTTAATAGCTTCCCATTTCCTATGATGCCCGATCTCTGTGGACATGCAGGGCATGGTCTTCATGACCTATATTATTACTTCCTTCCCACACTATGGCCCTAATTTATACTATCCCATACAAACTATCTGTTCTTACTTGAACACACCCTACACTTCCCTGCCCTCATTGATTTGTTCCTTCTTTTCACATAGCATGGAAGGGTCTCTCCAGGAACTTCATCTTCCAGCCATCCTATTAAAATCCCATATACTCTTTAGGGCTCAGCTTGAAATGCCATTTATCTTCTTGATAAAACTTTCCTTATTTTACCTAGTTGGAATACAGGCCTCATTGATCTTTGTTTATGATTTACATCTTGGCAAAAATATTTATAAAATACCTACTTTATACAGCTCTTAGAAAGATATAATAGTAAAGCAAGATAATATTTGTAATGCACCTAGCATAGCTCCTGGTTCATAACTGGAGTTCCAAATAGAAGTTTCAAGTGTATGAATATCTACCCTTAGATTTTAAGTTCTTAACACTAAGAACCATAGTTTATTTACTTACAAACCTATTAAGTGCCCAATAAATGCTTATTAAATCTAATTGGAATACTGAGCACCATATTTTTGCAAAGCATAACCAATACTTTTAATCTGAAAGCCAAGTCCAAGAAAGACTGAAAATTATAAGATTTTCATATTTTTTTAATTGGGTTGGCCACATAGTGTTGAAAAATCATGGGTTTGTGAGTGTGATAGATCTGGACGCTAGACTTATTTTGTTACTCCCTAACTTTTGCCAACATCCACTGGATCACAGAAAAAACAAGAGAATTTCAGAAAAATATCTACTTCTGCTTTATTGACTACTCCAAAGCCTTTGACTGTGTGGATCACAACAAAGTGTGGAAAATTCTTAAAGGAATGGGAATACCAAACCACCTTACCTGCCTCCTGAGAAACCTGTATGCCTGTCAAGGAGCAACACTTAGAACAGGACATGGAACAATGGACTGATTCCAAATCCGAAAAGGAGTACGTCGAGGCTATATACTGTCACCCTGCTTATGTAATCTATATGCAGAGTGTAGTGTTAGTCACTCAGTCTTGTCCAACTCTTTGCGACCCAATGGACTGTAGCCTACCAGGCCCCTCTGTCCATGGAATTCTCCAGGCAAGAATACTGGAGTGGGTTGCCATTTCCTTCTGCATTATATGCAGAGTACATCATGCGAAATGTCAGGCTGGATGAAGCACAAGCTGGAATCAAGCAAGATTGCCGGGAGAAATATCAATAACCTCAGATATGCAGATGACACCACCCTTGTGGCATAAAGTGAAGAGGGAAATAAAGAGACTCTTGATGAACGTGAAAGAGGAGAGTGAAAAAGCTGGCTTAAAAACTCAACATTCAAAAAATCAAGATCATGGCATCCGGTATCATCACTTCATGGCAAATAGATGGGGAAACGATAGAAACAGTGACACACTTTATTTTCGTGGGCTCCAAAATCACTGCAGATGGTGACTGCAGCCACGAAATTCAAAGACACTTGCTCCTTAGAAGAAAAGCTATGACCAACCTAAAAAGTAAAGTAAAGTAAAGTGAAGTCACTCAGTCGTGTTCAACTCTTTGCAACCCCATGGACTGCCTACCAGGCATCTCCGTTCATGGGATTTTCCAGGCAAGAGTACCGGAGTGGGTTGCCATTTCCTTCTCCAACCAGTATATTAAAAAGCAGAGACATTACTTTGCCAACAAAGGTCTGTCTAGTCAAAGATATGGTTTTTCTGGTAGTTATGTATGGATGTGACAGTTGGACCTTAAAGAAAGCTGAGAGCTGAAGAATTGATGCTTTTGAACTGTGATGTTGGAGAAGACTCTTGAGAGTCCCTTGGATTGCCAGGAGATCCAATCAGTCCATCCTTAAGGAAATCAGTCTGAATGTTCACTGGAAGGACTGATGTTGAAGCTGAAACTCTAATACTTCGGCCACCTGACGTGAAAAGCTGACTCCTTAGAAAAGACCCTGATGCTGGCAAAGACTGAAGGCAGGAGGGGAAGGGGACCACAGAGGATGAGATGGTTGGATGGCATCACCGACTCAATGGACATGAGTTTTAGCAAGCTCCAGGAGTTGGTGAAGGCCAGGGAATCCTGGTGTGCTGTAGTCCATGGGGTCGCAAAGAGTTGGACACAACTGGGAGACAGAACTGAACTGTGTATTTGTGCAAATTACTTCAGTTTTCCGAAACTCAGTTTCATTTATAAAATTATGTCAATAAGGTACCCTTTGAAGGTTTATTCTGAGGCTTCTAGAATATAACCTGATATTTGGGAGTCATTTAATAAGTATTGATTATGAATATTGAGTGGGACTATGTTTAGATGCCCCATTTACATTACTTACATTGAGAAAAGATGCTCAAATAGTATATACCAGAATGAAATGTGAGTTCACATTTCATTGTATAAACTATACAGTTGTATAGTATACTATAGTTGTATAGTAAACATTGTATAAACTATACAGTTTATAGTTGATTTATGAAGTTGTCAGTTTCTGGTATACAGCAGAATTTTATATATATATATTATATATACATATTTATATATATAAAATATATGATATACATGCATATACAAAATAATATATTTCATATATATTCACGTATATGAAACTTCATTTCCATATTCTTTTCCAATATGGTGTATTACAGGATACTGAACATGGTTCCCTGTGCTATACAGCAGGGCCTTGTTGTTTATCTGTTTTATACATAGTAGCTTGTATCTGCTAATCCCAAACACCTATTTTATCCCACTCTGACCCCTTTCCCCTTTGGTAACCATAAGTATGTTGTTATGTCTATGAGTCTGTTCCTATTTTGTAAACAAGTTCATTTGTATCATATTTTAGATTCCGCATATAAGTGATATCATATGGTCTTTGTCTTTCCTTCTCTGACTTCACTTCACTTCATATGATAATCTCTAGTGAAAGTTGCTCTGACTCCTTGTGACCCCCATGGACTTATAGCCTGCCAGGCTCCTTTGTCCATGGGATTATCCAGGCAAGAATACTGGCGTGGGTAGCCTTTCCCTTCTACAGGGAATCTTCCCAAACCAGGGATCAAACCCAGGTCTACCACATTGTGGGCAGACTGTTTACCGTCTGAGCCACCAGGGAAGCCCATGATAATCTCTAGGTCCATCCATATTACTACAAATGGCATCATTTCATTTTTTTTTTTAATGGCTGAATGGCTGAGTAACATCCCACTGTATATACACACCATATCTTCTTTACCCCTTTGTCTGTAAATGAACATTTAGGTTGCTTCCATGTCTTGGTTATTGTAAGCAGGGCTGCTATGAATATTGGAGGTGTGTGTATCCTTTTGAAATAAGAGTTTGATCATTCTTTCTTAAATACAAAAAATGGAACAGGAATCTCTAGCCCATTTTATAGGGGGGAATGGTGCAATGAAGGGTAGTTTACTATGATTGCTGAGGAGTTACCCCACTGACAGAAGGTAACTTCAACTTTTCCCCAATTATGTCAGCCAAGGGCAAGAGAGGAGTGTGGACTACAATGTCATGTTAGACTTGAGGATCAATCAACCTATCAGATGAAACTTCAAAAAATATGATAACTACCATCTGGTGGGTGGGGTCCCTGAAATAAAACCATTGTTTCCTTTTCTAGTCGCTGCCGTCATCTTTTTCAGTTGCTCTGTGATCTACCATGGCCCTCCCCTGGTCTTGCTCTGATTTATCCGTCATCTTTTTCAGTTGCTCTGTGATCTACCATGGCCCTCCCCGGTCTTGCTCTGATTTATCCGTCATCTTTTTCAGTTGCTCTGTGATCTACCATGGTCCTCCCCGGTCTTGCTCTGATTTATCCGTCATCTTTTTCAGTTGCTCTGTGATCTACCATGGCCCTCCCCTGGTCTTGCTCTGATTTATCCATCATCTTTTTCAGTTGCTCTGTGATCTACCATGGCCCTCCCCTGGTCTTGCTCTGATTTATCCGTCATCTTTTTCAGTTGCTCTGTGATCTACCATGGCCCTCCCCGGTCTTGCTCTGATTTATCCGTCATCTTTTTCAGTTGCTCTGTGATCTACCATGGTCCTCCCCGGTCTTGCTCTGATTTATCCGTCATCTTTTTCAGTTGCTCTGTGATCTACCATGGCCCTCCCCTGGTCTTGCTCTGATTTATCCATCATCTTTTTCAGTTGCTCTGTGATCTACCATGGCCCTCCCCTGGTCTTGCTCTGATTTATCCGTCATCTTTTTCAGTTGCTCTGTGATCTACCATGGCCCTCCCCGGTCTTGCTCTGATTTATCCGTCATCTTTTTCAGTTGCTCTGTGATCTACCATGGTCCTCCCCGGTCTTGCTCTGATTTATCCGTCATCTTTTTCAGTTGCTCTGTGATCTACCATGGCCCTCCCCGGTCTTGCTCTGATTTATCCGTCATCTTTTTCAGTTGCTCTGTGATCTACCATGGTCCTCCCCGGTCTTGCTCTGATTTATCCGTCATCTTTTTTCAGTTGCTCTGTGATCTACCATGGTCCTCCCCGGTCTTGCTCTGATTTATCCGTCATCTTTTTCAGTTGCTCTGTGATCTACCATGGCCCTCCCCTGGTCTTGCTCTGATTTATGTACAGACACACGATGAGAAGAGCAGCAGCACCCTATCTCAATTGATAAACACACATATACAGCCACACTAAACTCGCCTAGGGAACTCTGCACAAAAATCAATACAGTCTACTTGGTAGTGAGTTGAGTTCAGCAGGAGTGTTAGAAAACAGTTAGCAGTTTTCTAGACTCACTTTAGTGAGCCATTTCATCAGCTGAATGTTTTGCAAAGGTTTCTGCCTCTCTGATTAAGGAAGATGTAGCAGCTTACTGGGCTTCCCTGGAGGCTCAGTGGTAAAGAAGCCGCCTGCCAGTGCAGGGGATGAGGGTTTGATCCATGGGCCGGGAAAATCCCTTGGAGAAGGAAATGGCAACCCACTCCAGTAGTCTTGCCTGGGAAATCCCATGGACAGAGGAGACTGGAGGACTACAGTCCACGGGGGTCACAAAGAGTCAGACACGACTTAGCAACTAAACAACAATGATAAAGCTGCTTACTAATGTCAATCTCTTAAAATATCAATGGTAATCAAAGGAAATCAATGGTAATCTACTAGACTAACTTGTACACAATGTGTTGGTGGTTTGGGACAGCACTGGCTCTTTAATACGATAGTATCTGTAATTTGAGTTTTGGCACAAATTCTTGATTTAATTTTTAATTTCCAAATTCTGCGATTCCATAATTCCATAATTTTATCAAGAATAACCAAAAAAGGGGGACTTCCCTGGTGGTCCAGTGGTTAAGACTGTGCTTCCAATGCAGCAGTGGGGAACTAAGATCCCACATGCCTCACGGTGCAGTCAAATTAAAAAAAAAAGAATAACCAATAAAACCCACTAATCACCCAGCTGATAGCATTAAGACTAATATAGATCAATTAAAGCTGATCTATGGGAATGATGCTAACATTCCCATAGATTCTAATGAGGATTCAGGGAAAAGAGCTAGGTGAGAACATGCAAGACTAGCACTATCTGGGTTTTTTCCTGATGTATCACCATTCTATAAACTATCATTTAAGAGGTACTGAATTAGATAAGAGCCATGGAGAAAATAGCAACAACAACAACAAAAATTCTTGCTTCGATTTTTCTCCATATTCAAGATAAAGGGTGCTTTGGGCCCAACTGATGCAACATTGCCTCAGTTCTCCCTTTCCTGTTTCACATTCTGACACAGCCAAGACTGGGAGGTAATCTGACACCTCCCTGATGCTAGTGGACTGCTTCCAGGATGATAATTTAGTTTTCATTCTTCATGTGCTCTGTAAAACCACCTACTGCTAGAGAGGCTCTTTGACATGTTCTTCACTCTAAGAACAAATGAAAATGGTATTTTGGAAAAAGAAAAAAAAAATGAAGCCAGCACAAAGAAGTCAGAAACATGATACTGAGAGGTCAGGCACTCATCTGCACTGCAAGTGACTCAAAGAACTTAGCAATTTAACCACTAGTTTTCTCCTGAGACTTGACTGTCACAAGAGATCCCTACATTTCCAATGGCATTCAACAGGATTCTTTCCCCTTTCAGTGAGGCCAGCGGCAGAAGGTTACTAGATATTTGTTCTTTCTCAGTCTCAGAGATTCCTCTGTGAGCAATGTTGGACGGAGAAAGAGCTCGAAAGGGGGTGGACATAGGAAGACAAAAGGGACAGGACCACAAGTGCCTGTGACATTTCTTTCCATTTCCATCTTTCCATTCTACTCGGTCGGTGGCCGAGTAGAAGGCCAGTCTTTCATGGATTTAGCAACATGGCGCCCAAGTCCCTCATTCCAGCTCTTGGTTAAACACAGCTATAGAGTAACAAGGGACCTCAGGGAACATATAAGAAAGGGATACCACATTCTCAACCTCCAGGTGGTTCCAGTCTTCTTCAGGTGACAAGTTTTATGTATGTTCACTCCAATCTTTTCCTCACTTCCTCCAAAACTCCACCCAGAATTCTCCTGCAGGCAGCCTTACTGACCAATTGCTCATGCCACAACTCTGCGTTCCCTACCAGACTCATATCCTCCCCTTTTACACAAATGAAACTTGGCAGAAGTGTTCTTTACTCAATTCCTGTGTGCTCAGGCCAACTGATTTGTCAGTGTCACGAGGATAGGGCTTTGCTCTTCTCTTTCCTTTCTGTCTGCTCACAGTAATTAGCCCTGTAGCTTAAGCATAATAAACACTCACTGACCAGCCCATTCCAATGCCTCCTGCTCAGATACCATTCCAAGTGTTCTGAGTCCTGGCCCTCCCCAGTAGAGATGAAGTTCATAGAGGTTCCTCTTCCTGAGAAGATCTCAAGGTTTTCAGGCTACCTTTGTTTCCCAAAGCATAGATGTTCTCAACAGAGGAACATGTTCTCAACCTACAAAATATACAACCAACGATGAAGTCCATATCATCACAGAAGATTTCAGAGGAAGAAACTGGAAAAGAATTCAGTGCCTTCGGGGCTAGACCTCTGTTCATCATCAAAACAGGACAAGTCACTTCTTCATAGTTTATGCCATCCACTACCTCAGGAGCACCAGTGAAGAACAACAGCAGGTCCTAATTCACAGGGTCCACATTTTGTTGTTGTTGTTGTTATATGAGCTAGTAATTCAACCCCCAACTAAGGAATCTGCCTCACCTCATTCTACCTCTTTCTTCACATGTTCTCTTTCCTCCTCTATTATGTGCTTCTGCAGTGTGTGGGAACCAGAAAACCAGAACAGAGTTCTCCTTTCCCACCCCTACACAGATACTTCCTGTCTCTCTCATTTCTACAAGAAAAACAACAGCAGAAAGACAATCTGACTCAGATGGGTTTAAGGGGCACAAGGCCAAGCAGAGCTGATACATGTGGTCTACATCTCAACTAAGCACCAGTGATTTTCTTTTCTGAGTTAGCACTGCTAAGAAGAAGAATGACTATTTTTAATAATGACTGCTTTGATTGCTTTTGTAAACCTGTGCTGAAAAATAAAAGGTGGGCTAAGGTGGGAGAGGTAACCTTTATTATATTTTTTAAAGCTTACAAACAGTCACATAGGTATCACAAGAATAGACAGGGTGAATCCTGTCACCTTTTTCCTGCCTCTTACAATACCTCCAACAAATCCTTGGGTATTCTGACTATGGCATTCTTCATAATTCAAGGGATAAGAAAAATAAAGCTGAATGCTCAGCAAGCCCCTTCTAACCCCCCACCCCTCATCCCCATCTGCTGTTAATGCCAGCCAGGTCAGCAGATCTACTAGCTGAGAGGCTGGCTTCATCTCACTCGGGGCGCTACAACGGAGCTCTAAGTTCACACAGCACCTCCTCCACGATGCCCACCCAGACTGCCCCGTCTAAAGCAGCCCCCCGACTCCTTTATTACACGGACATGGTTCACCTGTATCCACAGCTCTCATCACTGCAAGAAATGATCACCTTTATTCGTGAGTAACTAGGCCACTGTTCATGGTCCCTCTTTAGAATGTAAGATCCATGAGAGCAGGGGCCTTAAAGTGCTCACCAGTGTATCCTCAATATCTGGCATGGTGCCCAGGATTAGCACTGATATGAGAAAGGTGGGCTGAATGAGCAAATAGCTCTCCTTAGGGATGATACTTGGTTTCCGTTTTCTTATACATTTCGGAACTTTTTCTCTCCAACACAGAGGCCTGCCCTCCCTGCACACAAATCAATTATAAGTAAATCTGATGTGATTCCCTAGAATTCACACATTTGACGCTTCATCATTTTAGCCATAATGACAGTTTGAATATTAGTGAAAAATAGATGTGGACTCAGATGCTTAGTACAAGTGTCTTCCCATCTTGGCAACGGGGAAATGGAAAAATGTCACTCTGGTGCATTCCACATTGTATTTCCATTCAAACAGGAAAACTTAAGAAAGTCTGAGGGCTAACTTAGATTTAAATTTAATGTAACTATTTTAAAACAGCAGCTATAACATTTTCAGTGCATTCACACCTCATTTATATAGAGTGCTTTCATTTCTACTTATAAATGTTTAGTATAAAATAAATTGACAAGTACACACTGCTATATTTAAAATAAAATGCCTTTCCATGAAAAAATAAAAGTTCACCATCAGAAAATCAAGCAAAAATACACTAATGTGCAAAAAACTGAAGTGAATAAAATACATCCCACTATTTCTGATCCCAGTTAAATGACCTAAGAAATAAAGGCCACTGACAGACAATTTTATGCTGGTGCTCAAATGGCCAGCGCACATTCAAACCAAAGCACATCTACTATGTGTGTTAAATGCAAACACCAGAGAATCATTTGCAGGGTATCCTAGGGGGGAAAGGGATATACAAACATTATAATATTAATGTCATTATTTTAAAGCATTTTCTAGTATGTCAAATATCTCCCTGTACTTAAAAAAAAAATGAACATTGCTATTAAGGTAACAAATCTAGCGATCTCTGCCACGTGCAGGGTGAACACAGGCTACCTACAAAATATACAATCAACGATGAAGTCCATAACATCGCAGAAGATTTCAGAGGTGCAAGAAGAAGTTATTATTTTCCTAATAATCATAATTCCGTTGCTAGCTATGGAATTTTTGACTTTGGAGCACTCCTCAATTAAATTAACCCGTGAGTCAAAAATTATCATCTTGGCTGCTATATGGTATTCTTCAAATCTCATATCCCTTGCTTCAGTTTGCTTTTCTGAAAAGCACTTACCTACCTCTCTGGGGTGTTACAGGAATTAGGAATCCTGGAGCCCACAGAGTCAAAGTATGGCCAGCTAACAGCACAATGGAAATGGGCTCGACTTAGTTACCATGGATACCTCAGACATAAAGGATTCCTATTGGAGGTATTCACCAGCAACTACTAGCACAAAATCCCACATGCTGCCTGGACCTAAATATGGTCATAAATGTTTACTGCGCATACATAAGACCCATGGAACTAAGACTGCAGATCAGTGGTGGGGGAAACTGTGCTTCTTTCCTTCAGTGGATTTGAGTATCCCATTTTCCATCTGGAGAAGTGAGTTTTGTTTTGCAATTAGCTCTACAGAATAGAGCCTTTCTGTTGCATTACTGAAACTGTTCAGCCAGTCTTAGACGCAAAGTCTACTACAGGTCAGAGAGACTGCGGTGGGCACAGATCCTGGCATCCTGACCCTTATGATCTTATTCATGTAAAAACCCTTCAGACCTTTTCTTGTGAATGAGTCCCAAATTACAACTCAGTTCCTCATCATCTGATCCATGCAAAGGATATCATCTTGGTGGGCCTTTTTATTTTTCTGTCTTTGAAATCTAATGATCCTGAAAGCTAAGGCTGTCAGTTTAATCAACAACACCCCAGGGACATTTCTCTCTTCTTTACATTCACATCTACCTCAGAAAGGAAGGTGCAATCAACTGCTGGGGTCAGGACTTGCACTTGTGTCCATTTTGCTCAACAGTATCAGTAAACCAACAAAACCGCTCCATTCTGCAAAGCTAATTGCACAAGAGAACTTTAACTTTTCCAGATGGAAAAAGGGATGTCACAGATAGGAGTTAATGATCTGGCCTCCAAAAGAATTCTCCTTGGTCTCATTCCCTTGCTGTCTTTGAGCGCTGATGGCATCACCAGGATGCAGGGCTCACTGCTGTCTGTGATGTGTTTATTCCAGTGAGCCTGTGGGGAACTTAAAGACCATGAGCTGAGCTTGGGTGAGGAAGGGGCCAGGGAGTCATACAGACGTCCTGTTCATGGTGCAACCACTTGGCCACAAACCATCCCTGGCAGCCTGTTTCACCTCCTTTGTGTGTAATGCTCCTATATTCCCTTTCTTCTCCACTTTCTGCATCACCTTTTTTTTTCCATCACTTTTCTTTTTCCACATTTTCTAGTGATCTTTATCCATAGCCATGGCTTCACCTACTACCACAAATAGCCCTCGTATCTTTATCTGTGGCTCAGCTTCCTTTCTCAAACGTCACCCATACATAACAAGGATATGATTATTTCATCTCTACTTGGAACTTATCTAAACCCATTCTTCTCCTTCCTGGGTTTTTTTTTTTTCTCTTAGCTATGGGCATATGGCCACCCTCCAAGAAGCACTAGACTCATGCTTCTAGTCCTTTACACATACCGCCTTCTGAATGTTTGAAGCACATGAGATTTCTAACAACCAGCTTCTGTTTTGTACAACCAGAAGATTAACTATTTGAAAACAGTATTTTAATTGCACTTTCAGGAATAGTTTTTCTTCACTTCTCATGTAACATAAAAATGTGAAAGTACTTCAAATACTTAAGCTTATTGGTAGTCATAGTGGTGGTGGGCTCCCCAAGGTGGCTCAGTGGTAAAGAATTTGCCTGCCAATGCAAGAGATGCAAGTTCAATCCCTGAGTCAGGAAGATCCCCTGGAGTAGGAAATGGCAACCTGCCCCAGTAATCTTGCCTGGAAAATTCCATGGACAGAGGAGCCTGGCAGGCTACAGGCCATGGAGTTGCAAAGAGTCGGACATGATCAACTTGGATACCACATGGTGGTGATACTGATTGTGGGAAGCAGGGAGAGAAGTGGGTAGAGAAAAAGCCATTTTCTGTTGTTTGAAGTTGTATAGGGTGTGCATCTGTGTTTTGGTAAGTTTCTTGTAAGAGTCTGAGAACAAGTAAACATATCCAATGCTTATTCTTTTGTTTCCACCCTTTAAAATCTAAAGTCTCATTGTGCAGTTAGGAACATGCCCATGCAAAAATAGATTTTTCTAAAATATCGATTAATTAAATTTTAAAGAATTATCTATTCAGAAGATAGTTGCAATATTTCATTACTGAATTTACTCTTAAGATTTTATTATTTTGTTTACCATGGACATATAAGGTGCTTAAATCAAATATACAGAACATCTAGAAGACAGTCAAAAGGTACAAACTTCCAGTGATAAGTCATGAGCATGTACTTACAGCATAGCAATTATAGTTAATGATAGATGTTAACTAGATTTATTATGGTGATCCTTTTGCAATATACACCAACACTGAATTGTTATGCTTTACACCTGTAACTAATAAAATGTTATATATCAATTGTACCTTTTAAAATTACAATATAATTTTTAAAAAGAAAACTGATTTATTTTCTAAATTCAATGTGCCATATATAGAAAAAGGATTAAAAGCAATAAGTATATTCACATATAAGTTTTGTCACATGCAACTTTCTTTTGTCCATCCCAATCAACAAGTGTTACTTCTTTAAATGATCTTTGTAAAAGTCACTCAGAAACACATTTTTTTGGTTTTTATTTTTGGAGGAAAATTCCCCCAAATAGACACAGCTCTTTCCAGAAGTGCAGAAGAGTATGCCACTATGTTATCAATCTTGTTTGGCAGTTTCATCTTAGACTGTGTCCCTGAACTAAACTTAGCAAGATTTTCTACATTTTGTTATCTTCACAGGTATTTTTCTGACATCTGCTTCTAAGTCTACTCTCTGTTTTGTAATCTCACTGAACGCAGTGGTAGAGCTAAAGTCTTTTACATTTACGTCTCTTAAGTATTGGATCCAAGAGATTAATAGCAGCGGTAATTCCTCTGAGTACTATAATTAATGGCATAAACTGTGGAAATACTTGAAAGGAAAAAAAAAAAAAGCTTCCAATTACACAGTTTTAATAAGTCATCTTTTGGGAATGACCTAAGTAGCCCAGCCATATGCATTTTAAATTTTATTCAACAAATATGTATAAGCAACTACTGTATACCCCTGTCCTGGGTTTTAAAGAAAATGCAAAACACATGGTACCTCTTCTCAAAGAGTTTATAAAACTGCTAAACAAAGATGGGAACTATTCAAAAAGTCTCAGTACAAAGGAAAATGGATCATGCTTTAAGCAAGGCACTAACAATGTATATTCATATTCAGGGGTGAGACAGCCCACTTCTGACCAGGAGAGTCAGGGCTTACTTCATAAAAGAGTGGTGTCTAGACTGGACGTGGAAGGCTGGAGAAGATTTTCAGCAGCTGGACATGGGAGAAAGAGATTCCAGTCAAAGTGAAGGTGAGAAAGTGTCTGCCTTGTTCGTGGAATAGGAAGCTTATTCACTTGGCTACATGTATGTGAGGAAAAAAACAGAGCTCAATAGTTCTATTTATGAGACTTGAAAAATTTATAATTGATTCAGGAGCTATTGGCAGTTTCCAAACAGAGGAATGACCTGATAGAGAAGTGACATGAAGGAAAAATCTGGAAGTAACGAAAGAGCACAAATGCAAAAGATTAGGAGAGGTACACAGCGCGTGTGTATGTGTAAAATTTAGGCAGACTGTAGGCAGGGGGATTATAGGATTTACCCTCCCAAGCTGGACACCTTGGAGACTGGCAGGGGTGCTACTGGTAGTTACCCTGGAACAGGCAGCATAAACTGAAACTGTACTGAAAAAAAAGCATACCATCACCTTAATTCTGAGGCACTAGTGTGGTATTTTAAGAGGTAATGGTGTTATACCTTCTAAACTACCTCATTTAAAACGTTTTTTGAAAGTTTCCAACCCTTTTATAAATAAAATCACACTCTTTTGTAATACCTCCCATCTCAAAGCCATAAAGTCCTTCAGGAAAACCCGCGAATGGCTTACTCAGGGTTAATGCTGGATCGTGAGCTGTCTGTTCCCTATAACACAGAAAACTCTGATTCTTTCTACTCTGTAAGCCCTTCGAGGAGATGAAATGGACTGCTTTCTTTTTTAAAAAAATTTTTGGCTGCACCACGAGGCATGTGGGATCTTAGTTCCTCAACCAGGGATTGAACCCGTACCCCTTGTAGGGGAAGTGTAGTGTCTCAACCACTGTACAATCAAGGAAGTTCCTGGACTATGCTATCTTGGTCTCTATACTTCCTCTAGGTCCATGCACAGAGGCTTCTCAATTTTGCATTATCGAACTAGGCAAGAGACCAAAGGCAGAATATGGCAAAGTTGAAGTTGAAGGGCATTAAGGTCTCCTACAGGGGAAAAAGGCAGAATAGAATTGATATGCAGAGTACATCATGAGAAATGCTGGACTGGATGAAGCACAAGCTGGAATCAAGATTGCTGGGAGAAATATCAATAACCTCAGACATGCAGATGACACCACACTTATGGCAGAAAGCGAAGAAGAACTAGAAGAGCCTCTTGATGAAAGTGAAAGAGAAGAGTGAAAAAGTTGGCTTAAAACTCAACATTCAGAAAACAAAGATCGTAGCATCTGATCCCATCACTTCATGGCAAATAGATGGGGAAACAGTGGAAACAGTGACAGATTTTATTTTGGGGGGCTCCAAAATCACTGTAGATGGTGACTGCAGCCATGAAATTAAAAGATGCTTCCTCCTTGGAAGAAATGTTCTGACCAACCTAGACAGCATATTAAAAAGTAGAGACATTACTTTGCCAACAAAGGTCTGTCTAGTCAAAGCTATGGTTTTTCCAGTAGTCACATATGGATGTGAGAGTTGGACTATAAAGAAAGCTGAGTGCTGACGAATTGATGCTTTTGAACTGTGGTGTTGGAGAAGACTCTTGAGAGTCCCTTGGACTGCAAGAAGATCCAATTAGTCCATCCTAAAGGAAATCAATCCCGAATATTCACTGGAAGGACTAATGCTGCAGCTGAAACTCCAATACTCTGGCCACCTGATGTGAAGAACTGACTCAATGGAAAAGACCCTGATGCTGGGAAAGATTGAAGGCAGGAGGAGAAGGGGATGACAGAGGGTGAGATGGTTGGATGGCATCACCAACTCAATGGACATGAGTTTGGGTAAGCTCCGGGAGTTGGTGATGGACAGGGAAGCCTGGCGTGCTGCAGTCCACGGAGTCGCAAAAAGTTGGACACGACTGAGCGACTGAACTAAACTGAACTGAAGGTAAAAATGACAGAAAATGGAGGCAAGGCAAAGATATAATGGATCCAAGATGACTGCACTGACCAATACAGTAGTTACTAGCCAAGTGAAGCTATCTAAACTTCAATTAGTTAAAATGAACTAAAACCAAATATTTAGTTCTTCAAATGCACCAGCTACATTTCAATTGTTCAAGCAGCCACATGTGGCTAGTGACTTCCATATTGGATGGTACAAATACAGAACATGAACATTTCCATCAATGCAGAATGTTCTTTTGGGCACTGCTGCTCCAGAAGAACTGGGACAATCCTAGCACCTTCGACAAAAGTGAAAGAAAGCAGAGAAATAGTCGGAGAGGCAAAGCAGCATCTAAGCTTTCTGTAGATGGCAAAAGTTGAGGAGATGGAGAGAGAAGCAGAACGGGGAGACGTAAAGACCTTTGACAAAGTAGGCTCAAGAAAGTCTGATCACAAATGAGTCTACCAACATGAACAATGACTTGTAGGCTGCAAGCAAATTTGAAGAAGTGGGACAGGAAATTGAGGGTCAAATAGGACAGGACTTCTTAGCTTGATTCCTATTGCTTTTAGTGCACATCTGTGTCCTGCAATATTTCAAATTCCCTACTGAGCCTGGCCTACATCGGAGGTTTGATAAACACAGAGAGTCACTAACAGGTGAGACAGGTAAAAATGGCCCACAGGCTCACGCCTGCATGATGCTGTCCACAATTCTCCATCAGGGCAAGGATGGCAATATTCCAGGACTGTTCAGGTTTTCCTTCTTATAACTTTTAAGAATGTTTCTAGGTTGGCTCTGCTAATAACTGAGATGAAAAACAATGCCAGATGATTAAGATCAGAAGGAAAAATACAAAAAAATGCTACTTTTAAAAAAGAGAAAGGAGCGTGGTAAGCAGCATTTTGACACTTTGGCTTCATTTTTAAGAGTTTTGTTTTTTTTTTTTAGTGTTTTTTGTATTAAAGGATTTCCCATAGTTGCAATATTTAATATAGATTTTTTAAAAACCCTGCAGTGCTGAAAACCTAAGTTGTGCATTGTTGTCTCATAGACTCACTATGGGAAAGTATAAATATAAGGCTGTCTCTTATACAAATGACAGCAAGGAAAAAAAAAAAAAAAAAGCAGCACAACAAATTGTTACAGGGCTTAAAATTTTTTCTTTCAGTGTTTCATTCTAAAAGAAAAAGTATCATCACAAAAATGGAAAATGAACTCTTTATTTTTTTTCCTTTCGGCCCATGTGTGAAACCTGAATATTATTTGAAGTTGATAACAGAAATTGATGTTTTCAAATATGTCAGTGAGACACAACACTTTGAAGCCTTGAACCAATGTGGAAATTAAGGAGTCAAATTTTTTTTTTTTTGAGCAGGAAAGGTAGAGAACTGTATAACTCCATTATAAACCATATGGAATACTAAAGGATGATTCAAACAGTCTGACTTACTATTGTATGTATACACAGTCATTTTCTCGAATTAGTACATACCATTGGAAACTGCATCAACCCATAAAAGTAACTCATACGCCTATTATGTTTTTCCATTTTAAGCTTGTAATAGCAGTAACGACCTCAGCAAAAGACATTTCCTCGGAATTAATGGCTGGCTGGGAGGCAGAGCCAAGGGCCACTGGTTCCTCCCAGCTGGTCATTAATCTTCAGGAAATGCCTGCACCTCCATCATTATTGCTAAAGCACCGTTATAGAAAATTCTCACAGTTCTAATATATGGAAATTTGAGGCTATTTTGCAAGCCCACGGTATTCACGTTAGTTAATAGGCCACCACTGAGCACAGAGGACATAATTATCAAAACAACAGAAGGGAAAATGTTGTTCTCCTAGGTCTGTAAGATTATAGGAAATGGGGACTAGCCTTATGGGAAGAAGTCAATTTGAAGCTAAAAGACATTAATTTAAAGAGAGATTTGGAATCACATATATAAAAGTTAATAAAAGACACGGCATACATTCCCATTACTTGCTTTAAAAATGACTCTTTAAAAAACGTACAGATTAAGGTTATATGGACATTTCCTCCCACATCGATCAAATAATGCTAAAGAGAATGAGGTCAGGAAGAATGTTTATGAACACAAATGATTATACTGAACAAGGGAAGTTCAGGGGAAAGTACACAGTGGAGAGTGCTGACTGCAGGTAGGATATCTTTCTTTTTAATTTCTACTTAAAAGTTGTACACACACCATGAAATACTTTGTAGCACACACTCTGTCCTAGACTTTATTACCACAAAATAATTTTTCAAAAATTTGTTTTTTGTTTTTATTTTTTTAAGTCTTAGCTAGAGGCTTTAGCACATGTAAACAAGCATCTAACAACTGAAGATAAGACTAAAAAACTACACAAATACAGTGCTAGTGTTCTGTGACACAGTTTTGAATTCTTTACAAGAAACTTTTATTGGCTTCCAGGCTAAACTGAAAATTAGGTGTTTTCAGGTCTATTCATTCCCTCCTTTAAATAAACAGGACCCAACAAATGGTTTCAAAGCGGGGAATTAATCCAATAATCACACCCAGAACAGCCTATAAATCTTTTCAATGTGTTATAGTAACAAACTACAAACATTGGATATGATGCTTTACACTTAATGAAACTCACTCCAGTTCTCATGGTGTGTTACAAAGCCTGCCTGGTTCTACATATGGTTTGGAAGCTAAGTAGACCTATTATGGATTGAACTGTGATCCCCTTCAAAGATGCTGAAGTTCTAACCCTCTGTGCATCTATGAATGTGACCTTATTTGGAAACAGGGTCTTTGTATATGTGATCAAGTTAAGCTGGGGTCATTAGGGTGGGCGGTAATCAAAGATGGGGCTTCCCCAGTGGCGCTAGTGGTAAAGAAACCGCCTGCCAATGCAGGAGACCTAAGAGACTCGGGTTCGGTTGGGAAGATTACCTGGAGGAGGGTATGGCAACCCACTTCAGTATTCTTGCCTGGAGAATCCCACAGACAGAGGAACCTGGTGGGCTAGAGTCCATAGGGCTGCAAAGAGTCGGACATGGCTGAAGCAACTTAAACACAACACAATCAAAGATGACTGGTGTTCTTTTAAGAGAAGAGACATGGGAACGCACAGGAAGACAACAGAAGGAGAGACTGGAGCGATGCAGCTAGACGTTCAAGAACGTCAAGAGTTACCAGTAGCACCAGAAGCCAAGGAAATGAAATGGAACACACTGTCTCCTAGAGCCTTCAGAGAGAGCACGGCTCCACTGACTCCGTGATTTTAATAAATTTGTGTTGTGTTAGGGCACCGAGGTTCATGCTCCTTTTGTCACGGCGGCCCTGGGGAACAAACCCAGGGACTGAAGGAAGAGGTGGCGCCATAGGACTGTCAACACTACAAATGGAAAACCAAGACAAGACTGCTGGGGTGACAGGAAGCTGCTCCCTGCAGTGAAAAAGCAATGGACCAGGAATCAGGAAACCTGGTTCTTGTCCCAGCTAACGAGGTTGTATGACCCTGAGCTGGACACTTAATTGTTCTCGGCTTTCATACTGTCACCTGCAGAACATGAGAGAATTCAATTATTTAATCTCTAAGTCTAGGGTTACTGACGGGCAGATAAAGCAGCAGACAGACCAACATTTTCATACTTCCAAAAATCACTCTTCTGGCATTGCTCTGACAAGGTCTCAGTGACAGACAACAGACTCAGGAAGGAGAACCGCTGGCTCTCACTTGCCACTTCCACGGTCACACCAGCAGTTTCGACCACATTTATTTGGATCAAGTCAGAGTCAAAGAAGCTTGCTATGGGAGTAATAGTAGCCTGTCCTAATACTCTTTTATAACACTTTCTTTTTAATACATAGTTTTTCTGCCTTTCCAAGATTTTCAAAATGTCTCCATCTGATTCAAAAGTAAGCCTGTGTTTAGACAAGATGATTGTCACCACCCAAAATAAAGCATGTCACTTGCAAACCATGATTTTTAAATTTTACTTTGCCAATAGGAAAAGTACTCATCCAGAGAGGAAAATAAGCACTTTATATGCTGTGACTTAGTTGGGATTTAGGATCCAATAGGACAGTGGCAATAAATACAGTACATGTGTTCTCTAAATGGCTGCCATAGCAATCAGATTTACAGCTTTTTGCTCATTGGTTTTCATGTCCAAACATCACCACCATCACCATAAATTCTGGTCATCTAATCAAACACTCAGATTCCAGGAATGACTAGTATAACATAACAGACCTTCATCATCCAGAAATTTTCATATTTACAGTTGGAGCTATTTGCAAATCCAGTTTTTCTCAGATTGGAGTATAGGATACTAAGCTGGTGAGGCAGCCTGTCCCTCTGCCTACTGTTTGCATCTCAGTTTAGCTTTGTTCTGTGTGTGTGTGTGTGTGACAGGTGCAATCTGTTTTAAAATTAGGGAATGCAATGCTATTGTGGGGCTTCCTAGGTGGGCACAGCGGTAAAGAATCTGCCTGCAATGCAAAAGACCCGGGTTGGATCCCTGGGTTGGGACGATCCCCCCGAGAAGGAAATGGCTACCCATTCCAGTATTCTTGCTTGGAGAACCCCATGGACAGAGGAGCCTGGTGGGCTATAGTCCATGGGGTCACAAACAGTTGGACAGGACTGAGCACGCATGTGCACACACACACACCTTATTGTGGCATTCTCAACTGTATATATTCCTAAAGGTCTCACGCTAATGGGATTCTACTATAGTTCATTCTAGAGACTGGGCCAGATAGGCAAGGTGCAATTAACAGGACATTTCCCCCAGTGAATATCTGTCTTCACGGACATCTAAAATCTGTGTGAAGCAAGGTTCTGGGGGTGGGTGGGGGGAAGCACTTATCCACAACCTCAGGTGTCTGGAGACATGTTTCAGTATATCCCACTAGGGCAAACAGGTACTCACATCAGCCTGCTGTTTGTGGCCTGGGGAAAAGCAGGTGTGTTACACTCCTAGGCCAGCTCTTTGCTTCCTGGCCTCTGAAATTGGCAGAACTCTTAATACAGTACAAAAGCCTAAGTTACTCCAGGCAAGTAGTTAGCTGTGTGCCAAGCCCACCTATGATTCTGTCTGGGCCAGCCAGCCCTTTCTAATGAGGGAATGTGAAAGAGTAAGTACACAGCCACGGACGGGAGCCACGGGCCAGATTTCCACTCACCACCTCCCTACAGTCACACAAAGTTCCTGTGTGTTTAGAAGAGAAGACACATCTTCATGTCTGTCATCGCCGGATGTGCTGAAAACTCTAAAGCAACTGACCGTCTTCAGAAAGAATACCTTTGGTGGTGGAAGCAGGAATCCACACAGGTGGTAAAGTTGTGCAGAGCTGAACACACACATAACGTGTTCACACGGGGCTGGAGAAGTCTGGGGGCAATGTGCTCATGCAATATCCCAGCTGGGATACTGTATTCTAGTTTCACAAAATGCCACCATTGAGGGGGAAATGCGACAACCTGAGAAAGGAATTTTTCTGTATGATTTCTTGTAACTGCATGTGAATCTGAAATTAAATTAAAAAGAAAAATAAGAATATATTTTCTAAAATGTAAGGTCAAGGAGGAAAAAAGAAGAAAAGGGGTCTAATTTTTCTACCCAGAGAAAGAGCAAGAAAGAAATTTTTTATTTTAAGAATATATGTAAATGTGTAAAGCTGTCAAAAGCTTCGAGTTTGTTATTTTCCCTATTTAGAAATTTGGAAACAATGGGGGGGCCTTCCTTCTGACCTTTTTTGGGAGGGGGTGCAGAGTGAGGTCAGAAAAATGCGGAACACCAAGCGTCTCAAAACATGTACCCCCATCAGCTATTTTTCATTCTGAATGCTTTCAAATGTCACAATATTATACATAGTTTACCAATTTTGCATTAAACTAAAACTCATTAATCCCGTAGGAGGTCTTTCTATGATTCATGAGAAGCCGTGCCATAAACCAGTGCAGCCATCTTCTTGGACGTACATTCCCTCCTGACTGCCTCAGCTGTCTCCGTGGATTTTAACTGGGGAGTCAAATGCTATGGTGGTGTTCTCAAATTTGGATATTCCTATTTGAGATCCAGGGAGAGACAGGAAAAGTAGCTAAATTTATTGAGCGCTCACGATGTGCCAAGCACTGTGTATTGAGTTGCCGAGACCAGGAAGGGTGGGACCTGTGCGGTGAGGGTACAGGCTCATGCCCCAGACATGACATCACACCACCACTCTGCCTACTCAGAATCACTGACTCTGGAGGCCAGAAACGATTACATGATTCAATGGCTAAGGTCACAGACAGGCATGGGAGAAAGGACTCCAGGAAGGCAGCATGTACAAATCCGAAAAGAACAGCTGCATCACTGTGGCTAGTTTTCTTAGACTCTCGAGTCATTTAAGTAATCAACAGGGATATTTAACCAAATTCCTCTCTCTGCTACCCAAACTTAAGCACATTCAGTTCCATAATTAAACCTGACACCAAACTGAATTGAGGTAACAAAACAAAAAGATGAATCCAAATACAAATATGGGGAAAAGCTTATGATTAACTACAAACTCTAACTGTACATTCAATAGATTTAAAAAATGAAACCAACAAAACATGTAAATATTTACTTAAATGTGGCTGTCTCCTCTCCTGCCCAGGTTCCCTCTAACCTCCAAGGTCACTTAGATTCTGAGCAGTCCCAGAAGTCCTAAAGTTCTCTTCTTACTCAGATGTGTTTGACCACACCAGTCTTCTGTTTGGAACTTCGCAGTGGCTATCTTAAGTCTCAGAATCCTCTCCATGACTGTCCATCGCTGCAGAGATTTCGGCTGCCCATTTCCCCCCTCCTGGGTCATGTCATCTCTTTATTACACCTGGCCCTGTCTTTACGCACCTAACTCTGCTTATTGATTCAGCCTCTCTGTACACAAACTCCAGCCCTGTAATGTTGGAACTGTTTTAATATGTGTCTGTCGTACATCCTTGAAAGTTGTCAGTTTTAGCCTTCTAACCATAAGAGCTGATGAAAGTGGAAACAGAAAGAGTAAATGCCCTGTAATTGCTGTGATGGATAAGGGTGAGGCTGAGTTCAGAGACCTATGTTTTTAAAGTTACGCAACAAGACCAATTTCTCTCACCCTATTGTAAAGTATTAAATTTTACTTGCTGATTACACTTACTACTATCATTTTATGCTTGTGTGGTGCTTGGTGAGTTATAAATGACTTTTTTTATCCTCACTCCAATCCAGTGAGGAAGGCACAGAAGATAGAATTATCATCTCCATCTTACGTATGAGCAAACAGACTCAAGGATGTTAAGTGACTTGTCCAAGGTCATATAGCTAGAAATTCAGTAAGTTGGAAAAGAAGTCAGAGAGGCTTTTCATTGCAAACCTAGCGTTCCACCACCACACCATCTGAAGTCTTGTTTAGAACCATGGTTGTATATGTCCACGCTTAGTCATGTCTACCCCACGTCTGTCTCTTTGTGACTCCATGGTCTACAGCCTGCCAGGCTCCTCTGTCCACGGAATTTTTCAGGCAAGAAATACTGGAGGGGGTTGCCATTACCTCCTCCAGAGCATCTTCCCAACCAGGGATCAAAGCCCCCACTCCTGTGTCTCTTGCATTGGCAGGCAGATTCTTTACCACCAAGCCACCTGGGAAACCCAGAACTATGATCAGTGGGCTGAAAAAAAGAACACTGTCAGAAAGACCCGGGAATGTTATTACGCAAAATGAAAAAGCTGACAATAAAATTTCACAGATTTTAACAATAACAATACAAGATACCACATTTTGAGGCTTTACCAGGAATGGGATGTGTTAGCTAAAACTGCAAGGGAAGGATGATCAGTCTCACTTTACAAAAGAAGAAATTCAGGATCAGAGAGGTAACAACGGCCTAAGGTTTGTAAGAGATAAGGCCCAGACTCAAACCCAAATCTGTTAGGACCCAATGTGTGCACACTTTCTGCTACTCCAAGTACGAAGGTTTATTTTGAAAAAGGACATACCAGATGTTCTCTATCACCATTAGGAACAAGACAAGAGGAAATGAACTGAAAACCGTATAAGGAGAAATTTAGGTTGAACGTCTTAAGACCTTCCTGTCACAGGCGGAGTGATTAAACTTGCACGCCATTACCAAGGGTACTCAAGAAATCTCCTTTCTAGATGGCTTTTTCACATACGTAAGTTCTCCCAAAGAGACTTTCATGACTGTAAGGAAATCAGTCTAAACATTTTCTCAAAAAATTCATGAGAAGATAAAACCACAAAATAGGACACCTAAATTTTCATGCAGATTCAAAAAGCTGTGTTTGCCTCATGGATATAAAATGTCAGCTTCTCACATGGCGGTCTAAAATCTTATCAAAACATATTACTTAAAACAACAGCAAATAGTAGTGCTGAATACACACCGTATTTTAATAATCTCAGGCAAAAAATTCTTTATTCATTAAAAAAAAATTGTCAGTCACAAGGGAATTCTTCATACCGTGACCATGTATGGCCAAGTTCTCTCACACTATACAATCTATATATTAATAGGATGCATGCAATTAATAGAAAACCATGTGTTGCCAATGGGTATGATATGAATGAGTTCCCTGTGAATACTAAGGAATCCTTGAGAGGTTTTTTTTTTATTTTTATTTTTTTTTATTAGTTGGAGGCCAATCACTTCACAACATTTCAGTGGGTTTTGTCATACATTGATATGAATCAGCCATGGATTTACACGTATTCCCCATCCCGATCCCCGCTCCCACCTCCCTCTGCACCCGATTCCTCTGGGTCTTCCCAGTGCACCACCTTGAGAGGTTTTGACAATGCAAGTAAGGCAATAGAGAAATTTTTTTCCTGTAATTTCTAAAAAGGGTTCCAATTGATCTCCACTGAGATTAGGGATTTAACAGCAAAGCAGACTGGTTATGCATTAGACAAAGTTGCCATTTTTCTGCTTATAATATTATAGAGTTCAAACAATTCTGTGTAGCTCATTAGCTGCCTAAACACCATGCAAACAACACACAAAATCCTAAGCCTGGCTGATTGATCGGTCAATTTTAATGCCTACAAAAGAAGTAGATTACCACTGGAGGAAGAGCATGACCAAATAAAAATACAGACTTAATAAACCATTGTTTTGGTTTGATAGCCTGGAAATGAGCACTCTAAATGGCAAATCCAAATGGAAAGTCAGTAAACTCTATACCACTTCTCTGAAAAGAATTATAGGGAAGTGAATTAGGGTTGGGAATGAGTTCATTTTCATCCAATCCATATGGGAAATACATGGTCCAAAGATAAGAAAGGAGATGGAAGGACGTAAAAATCAAACATAACCTACTCCTAGTAGAGAAATGGAAAATTGAGTAAGAGCGCAGGAGAATGAAATGTTATGGGATTTCATAAGTGGTATGAAAAGTCCAGTGGTATGAAAAGCCCTACTCACCGAATGCCAGTCTCTCAAGAGAATGGAGGGGCCACAGAAATGGTCATTTGTACTTGCAGTTCCACCCCAGATCTACCAACTGAGAGTGAGCCAGGTCTGCAAATGCTTCATCAAAATGCATTGGGGAATTTGTGTGTGCGTGCTCAGCCCTGTCTGATTCTTTGCAACCCTGTGGACGGTAGCCCACCAGGCTCCTCTTTCCATGGGATTTCCTAGGCAAGACAGTGGAGTGGGTTAACCATTCCGACTCCAGGGGATCTTCCCAACCCAGGGATCGAACCTGAGTTTCTTCTGTCTCCTGCATTGGCAGGTGGATTCTTCACCACTATGCCACCTGGGAAGTCCATTAGGTAATTTAAAGGCCATTAAAGTTGGGCCATCTGAAAGGACAATGGCAGGAAAGAAAATATATTTTCTTACTGAGATTCTGTAATGAAGAAATTAGATTATGGGATCAACTTCAGACTCACTGGGGGGTATACATCTTCTCTGATATCAGAATCATTTGAAACAGGGAATGATAAAAGACTGCAAAACAAATGGTATTTGTTATAGAATAGTACCAGCTCTAATCTTCACGATTCCCTGCTCCTCCATACACCCCCCTGGGTGTTGGTGCCTCCTGCAATAGGGTGCTCGCTCAAGACTGAAAATATTTGGATTGTCTAGAAACTTGGTCGACCTGCACTTCCTTTATTGGTAATGTTAATGCTTAAACTTCTAAGTTATGTGACATTGCTACCTATGTTATTCCAACTGTGAAGTCCTTATCCCTACAGTGATGTAAACCTAGGGCGTTAGATTTCCCCCCAATGAATCCCTAGCTATAAACCCCACTGCTTCATGTGTCACTTTAAGTGTTTCAAAATAGCCTTGAAAGAAATCAAAGAAATAAACAGTTATCAACCGATTCTCCTCATCTTTATTTGCAGGTTAGTACTAAAAATCAGGAGGGAAGGAAATGGGAGACAATGAAAATGAGTTCATGTAGAAAAAAAATCAGAAACTATCTTTGAAAATTATCTTGTGACGTTTTGCCAATAAAGTTCTTTTCTGTTTTTCTGATGATCCAAAGCTGTGACAAAAAATTCTTTTAAGGTACAGTGCCAGAGTCTATTTTGGAAAGCAGAATGCTATTTCCAGGGGTGAGCAAATGGAAACATTAATATAGAGCAAGGCGTTCAAAGTCTGCATTGGGCCTGGCTGATAGTGGCTCACAGCGTACTTCTCAAGTGGAAAGGCATAGGCTGGAACTCAAAATCATTATAAACACGACTTTGATGCCTACAGGTTGTGCTTTTAACCCTTGTGAGGGCTCTTCAAAAATACAAATCCTCTGATTAAAGACAGAACTCAATTCAAATCCACATTTATTACTGGAACCAAAAACTGAAAGGCCATGCTTTATGCACACGAATGAAATACTATCACTCTGTTCACCAGACATTTATCAAGTCTTGCTATGGACCTGAAACTATACTAACATCTAGAGCTTATGCTCTATTGAGTGCTTGTCTCTTGATGAATAAAAAATTTTGAAGGCTTCTCATTTAATTCTTATGAAACAATCCTAAGGGATGAGAAGTATTATTAACCTCTGTTTTGCACACAGGCAGACTGGGCTGGTGACAATGAGCAACTTGCCTTGATAAGCTGATAAGGGAACCAGGCAGTCTGAGCTCTTAATCACTTTGCTGAATTCCTTCCTATGTCCTAGGTGCTGAGGGTAAAAAGATAACTACAGCCTGCTCTCTACCCTCCTAGGCCTAATTTTTAAGTACAAATGGGAGCACGATTCTGAAACATTAAAATATATGATCAAGTTGTTTTACCACCTAGTGATCTTTACATTATTTGATAAATATAAATTAAATTCTTTTTGCAAGAACAAAGAGAGAAAACAAGATGAATATATGCTAGAATGGCGGCTCAAGAGGATTACTCTGGTCTTTCTGCTTCCCTTTCTCCTTTTCTTTTTGGAGCCTGTATCTGACTATTTAATATCTGTCTTTTTATTGTTGTTGTTTAGTTGCTAAGTCGTGTCCGACTTTTTTGCGACCCCATGGACTGAAGCCTGCCAGGCTCCTCTGTCCATGGGATTTCCCAGGCAAGAATACTGGAGTGGGTTGTCATTTCCTTTTCCAGGGAATCTTCCCAACCCACAGACTGAACCCGAGTCTCCTTGCAATAGCACGTGAATTCTTTAGCACTAAGCCACCAGGGAAGCCCACCTATTGTTTTAAGTCTAACTTAACTAAATATAGGCTTCTCAGCTATTAGCTTCTCAGCTAACCCCACTCCAGTATTCTTTCCTGGGAAATCCCATGGACAGAGGAGCCTGGCGACTACAGTTCAAGGGGTCACAAAGAGTCAGACACGACTGAGCACACGTGTAACTAAATATAATTGAACTATTTTAATAAATCATACATCTGATATTAGCCTGGATATTTGCCATGGTGATATGAGAGAATATAACTCTAAGCCCACCAGTACAACTAATTCACAAATTTTATATATAGTTAAGTTCAAAGCAACATAATCACTTCTATGGAAGGTCTCTTTAATTCTAAAGAGCTCAAAATATTTGAAATCTGGGCTTTAATTTACCCGCACGACATCTGAAGCACAGAGTCGTGACCTGACGAGCTGGTATCAGGTTTCCTTTTTGGTTGTGAACACCCCAAAGGCAGCCTCCACCTATTTTGTTGGCCTCTACATTCCCAGGACCTAGCACAAGCCTTGATCCATAATATCGCCAGAAGACTTTGTTAGACAAACGGAAAGTCATAAAATCAAAAGGTCTCAGAACTGAAGCCCTAGGGTTTAAATGGTCGAGCCACGAAAGACACAAACAAACAAACACGTGAACCGAAGTGCTTAAGTTTCTTCTCTGTCCACACTGTCTGTCTTACACGCTGAGCCCTCTGCACACTATTATGTTCAAAGAGACACGTGAGGTGCACTTTTTGGCTTAATACAGTGAAACCACAGCACAATGTGAGGACATGGCTTCCCTTGGTCATAGAGGTAGGGTGAGCTCTATGATCTTTTAACACCCCAACAGGGTGCCTTTTGCTTCATAAGGCAATCTCCATTTGCCAGAATTTAAACAACTGTCATTCCCCAACCTGCCTCTAATCCAAGAGTCCACTGCCCAGGTGGCACTAGTGGTGAACCTGCCTGCCAATGCAAGAGATGTAAGAGATGCAGGAAGAGCCCCTGGAGAAGGAAATGGCAACCCACTCCAGTATTCTTGCCTGAAAAACCCCATGGAGAGAGGAGCCTGGCGGGATACAGTCCATAAGGTCGCAAAATGCGAGAGTAGACAGTGCAATTCCTCTGTCTTTGAACAGAGACAAAGCCTTACTAAACGAAGCCTGATCTGCAGCCACTCATCAATGCTAAGGAAAAACAAAAAAGAGACTTCACTTCCAACAGCATTCTGAAAAAGATATTTTACTTCTAAAATTATAAGAATGAAAATTTATCATAAAGTTTTATAAATGTATTATAAGAATGAATAATGAATAAAAAATAAACTTCAATGTCATGGCTACACTGAATTTACCCCTGAGGACAGGGTTTGGGGGTAGCTTGGATGTATCATATCGACAGGTAATCTGAAAACCGTATGTCTGTCATTACTCCCAGCCTCCTTCCCACCAAGCCTTTTACCAGAGTTGAACCCTGTTCCCAGGTCTGCCCCCCATCTGGTGGAGGCGCTAATGAGCAGTGAAATGGCCAAAGGGCAGGCAGCAGAGGGGAGCAGGAAAAACACCACAAAAAAGGGAACAGGAGGCTGAACCTTCTACAGAATCAACAATCAGTCCCTGGATAATAGTGCTGGTAGTAGCAATAAAGGTTTTGCAGCTCAAAATGCTTGACAGTCATTAATTATGGATAGACCATTCCTACTTAAATGGGAGAAAAAGTGTTGAGTACATTGAGCAACCTGCCCAAAGGTACATAGCTCATCAAAACCATCTTTACCTATGTCCAGAAAAGAAACAGTAGGTTTGATTAAATCCCACTGGACTGAAATTTTGCCAAAAATAGTGAAATGTTTGTGTCAAATATGGACAAGTTTAGAATCAAGAACTCCTTGGTTAAAAAAAACACCTTAAAAACAGATTCCACTCTTTAAAAGAGAACAAAAACGTTCTCTTGACATATGGAGTAACATTTTTACCTATCTTACCTTGTTGAAAAAATATATATGGCATATTAGTGTCATTTATACATGACAGGAGGGTTTCCAGTGTTTTAGAAATATTTACTGCCATCCATAAAAACTCAGATTTGGGGAAACATAAGAAAATAAGTGTATGGTAGTATGGATAAAGTCTTTAATACATTTACTGTCATATAAAATGGTCACTGAATTTCATAGCACCTGACATTTAATTAGAGTGAAACTGAGATAACTACCTTGGCCAAGAGTTTACTGATCTGATTATTTGGGTAGAGAAACGGGACATTTATTTTAACTGCCTCCTGTCTATAATCTGCCACTCAGCCACAGTGGATAACATATTATTCCTGGATCATAGTTTAATAAAACCACATGGCCACTGTGGTAGAATCATTTGAGCAGAGTGGACCCAAAGGTCAATGTCTGAATAATCCTGAGTGGTCAACATCTGGCAGAAGCTGGTCATGCTGAACTGAACTGGAGGACCAAGCAGAGCTAGCTATCAATCACTTTGTTAAAAATATCATTAAACTGAAAAATTAGGAATAGGACTTCAACGCTGAAACAAGCAAAAAAGAGACTGGATCAGAATACGAATGATCAAATCCAATTCTTCCATTCTGAGCATGATTTACCTATTAGTGTTTTCATTATTTAATCTTGTAACTTAAAATAAGCATTTTAGGGAATTTTGCAATAAGTTATTTAAAAAGAAAGCTAACTTAAATCACTTTCCCCAACAGAGTTCTGTTATGGTTTGCCATCCCCCCCCCCAAAAAAAATAACTCCATTTTTATTACAAAATACTGCAAAGAAGATAGTTTCAGAAAATACAGTTTACCAGTACTGAACACATTATAAGCATCAGAAAATCTGTATTATAATTACTGAGCATATGTCAAAAACATGTGTTTTAGAGGAAGCATCTCTAGGTTTTTAAAGCATGTTGTTTTTACATGTTCAAATGAAAAATGGTTTTATCTTCATGTACTCCATTAATAGATGGTTTTTGATGTTCTATCAAAGTCATTTCTTTTCCCTCAGTAAAATGTTATAGTTATCTGCAATATGCATTATTGGATATTTCTTTCTAACCATAGAAGAAATATTTTCAGTTTAGACAAGCAAGTATTAAATTACAAGTGGCTAAAAGTTAAAAAAAAAAGTAAGAAACATCTGGAGGGAAAAAAATAATGGAAATGAAAACCCAATGTTTTCAACAGTAGATTTCAGGTTCTTCAATACATCAATGCTTGGAATATTTAGAAGAAACCCAAAGAGTTTCAATCAGTCTAGTTGTAATAGGTTTTATTCTGATTTAGTTCCTCCCACTTGATTTTAAAATCATAATTTAAGTTTCTAGATTTCTACAAACTCAGAAAAACAAAAAGCTCTTGCCGCCTATCTAGAATGTTTGACTAATAAATGAAATTACATCACCTTCTCGTGATCACAAGTTCTTTTATAAAAGAAAGACAACTGTCCCTCAAAAGAGATGGAATGGAAATGCATATTTTTAAATCAACATACTGCACACACCCCACCAAAAGAAGAGAAATCAGCAATCTGAGAAAACAGCTGGGGTTTGTTAGTAACTTTCTAGTGACCAACTAAAGTTAAGCTTCAGCATCTGGTACTTGGGTCAATTTCTAGGTCAATTTCAGTATCTCCAGAATGATTTTTTTTTTTCCTTTACAAACCATTAATTCATATTGGGGAGTATTTCCCTCCGGTTGTTAATTTCCTTTCTCATAAAGATACTCTGAAAACAAAACACCTAAAAACATCCCTGGTTCCCATTGATTTAGTCTTTATTATTTTGTCATCGCTTCTTTTCCTCCAGAAGCACTAGTTGCTTCATAAAGCAACATCTGGATGGAGCATTTCATATACAAGGTTAACATCTTTATTATTGCCATGTATTCTTGAGCCTTAGCGCCACTCTCTAAAACTTTTGCCAAATATTTTCCATCACTAAATCAGTTGTGTGATGGGCTCCTTTCTAAGGCCAAAATGGAGAAATACAAATAAATATGAAATGCCTAGCTTCAACTGGCAAAAGGATTGACTAACAGATATCTAAACAGGTTCTAAGAAGCCAGAACAGCTCTGCATGTGCCTATTGAGGCAAAAAGCAGAAATTCTACTTTTCAAATTGATGAACAACATATGACATCAAACCTCTAGATGAGCAGGCTTATAAGCTGCGGTTTAAATTATTTTCCTTAACTATAAATAGATTTAAAATGCTATTTAGTATTACTTATAAGCTATTCTTAAACTTGATGATATTCAGCAGATATATTAAAGACCTAATGACCTAATGCTTGGTGAGTTTGATATATAATTGTCACCTCACTCCATGTGTAACTATATGCAGCTATAAGTAATTAGGGTTTAGGCTGTCTGTAATATCTACATGAAAGTGCAGAGTGGAATTAACAATAATGTCGAACATTTACTGAGTACTTACTATATGCCAGACCTTCTATTAAGCCCTTTGCATCAATACCCTATTTAATCCTCACACAACTCTATAAACAATGTACCACTCTTGCGATCTGTTTAAAGAGGAGGAAACTAGACCTTTAAAACTGAAAACAGAACTACCACATGACCCAGCAATCCCACTTCTGGGTATTTATCAAAAATATAAAAAATAAATGAAAACACTAATTCAAAAAGATAAATGTACCCCCAAAGTTCACAGCAGCATTATTTACAATAGTCAAGATATGGAAGCAACCTAAGTGCCCGTCAGCAGACAAATGGATTAAGAAGATGTGATATACATAAAATGATGGAATATTACTCAGCCATAAAAAAAGAAAGGAAAATTTGCAGGTTATTCCATTAAGTGGAACAGGGAAAGAGACAAAAGACAAACACTGTATGATATCAATTACATGTGGAGTCTAAAAAATAAAACTAATGAATATAACAAAAAAGAAATAGACTAGTACACATAGAGAATAGGGGCTCCTAGTGGGGAGAGGGTATGCGGGAGGGGCAAGAGAAGGGTAGGAGATTAAGAGGTACAAAATACTATGACTAAAACAACCTAACAAAGATAGACAGTACAACATAGGGAATACAGCCAATATTTTATGATAACTATAAGTGAAATATAATCTTTAAAAATTGTGAATCAGCATGTTATATACCTGAAACAATTAAAATAATTACCTAAAATTAAGTAATCTTTTAAATTAGAAGATTAGTTAATTAAATGTTTAAAATAATCTTTAAAGTGTCTTTTAAAAGGTCATGTAATTTGCTTAAAATTCCAGTGAGTCAAGTGATGGACCAGAATTTGAACCCAAGCTACCTGAATGCCAAATCCTGAGTTCCTGACTCAAGAGACCAGTAGAAATTCAGGTCCCACTTCTCTCTCCTTCCTTCACCTCCCACTTCCTCCAGACCCAAAAGATGTGAAAGTCCAAAGCAGCTCATCAGAATAATGGATCTGAAATCTGATTCAAACTCAGAAAAGAAAAAGAAGGCAAAGGGGAATAAAGTACATAGAATAAGTGAGCTTAAACAAAGTCTAGCTATTTGTCACTGGATTAGTCAACACTCCATCCCCTGAAGAGGCAAGGCTGGCACAAATTTCGCTTCGACAGCTACACACTTTTGGCTAATCAACTTTGGAGTAACCTACCCAGCACTGATTCCAATCACATCGGATGAGAGGGTTACACGGTAGATATCTTCCTCCAGGCCTGTTACAGGACACTACAAAATGTACACGACTTCTTTTTAAAAGCAAAAGAACTTTTAAAACAAAACAAATGAGAAGAATAAAAGGGGAGCAATTTGGCTTTTAGATCCTGTATCTAGTAAATCCTGTCAGTTCAAAAACATAGCTTTAATACAGGGAAATCAGTGAATGACACCGCTGGAAAAAAAATTGAGCTTACTATAAAGTACAAGGCTTATTTCCTATGGAAAATGCAATAATTTATTTCTTTAGTACAAGCTCTCCAGTAAAGAATGCCCTTGAACTGAATGCCTTGCTGTGACCGGCCGTGCACACTCTATCCAACAGAATATATACGAGCAAAGAGGAAACACGCTGTTGAGAAAAAAAAATACACAATTTCCTTCTATTTCCTTTTCTAAGTAGAACAACTCTTCTTTGGGGAACAAATCAGGGTCTTGTAACAATTCACTACACAATATTTTCCATTCTCACAGCCAGTAAAAATCAGGAACCAGGAAGGGTCGATGAGGATGGCCCAATTATTCCCAGAAAGGCAAGGGCTTTTGTGGTGGGCGCTTCACATGGGCTCCTCATCCAGCCTGAATATCAGGTGCCTGGAATCCAGATCTCCCTCCAATAAGCAAGACTCCGTTGAGAAAATAAAAACATTTAGGTCCTTTAATTATTACATATTTTATTCCAGTGTGGCTGAAACACTGGCTGTGAGAGAATCAGTGGGAAAGAAAGGCATAAAGGGAGGTGGGTATAAACTGCAGCGACTTCAAAGAGCTAGGGAAGGTTGTAATCAGTTCAGTGGCCAGCAGTGGATCCAGAGGGAGTTTCCATGAAGACAGTGATGTGAGTATACCCTATGCAGGTTAACTGGAAAACACAGGTGAGCCGAAGGTAGAAAAGGTGAAAGGTAGGAAAGCCAGTTAAGAGGCAAGATGTGGAACTTAAGAGTCCATCGACAGATGAGTGCCTAAGGAGATGTGGTAGACACAGATGATGACCATTATTCAGCCAGAGAGAGAAAGAAGTCCTGCTATCTGTATGGATGAACCTTGAAGACATTATGCTAAGTGAAGAAAGTCTGATATTGTTTGTGTGGAATCCAAAAATGCTGAATTTATAAAAGGCAGTAGAATAGCGGTTGCCAGGGGCTGGGAGAAGGTACAGGGGTAATGAGGAAATACTGGTCAAAGGGTGCAAACGTTCAGTAATAAGTTCTGGAGATCTAGCGTTGTGATTGGAGTTCACAGTGCAGCATTATGGGCTTCCCTGGTGGCTCAATGAGAAAGAACCCACCTGCTAATGCAGGAGATGCTGGTTTGATCCCTGGGTTGGGAAGATCCCCTGGAGAAGGAAATGGCAACCCACTACAGTATTCTTGCCTGGAGAATCCCCATGGACAGAGGAGCCTGGAAAGCTACTGTCCAAGAGGTCGAAAAAGAGTCAGATAAGGCTGAGCGACTAAATAACAACAATGACAATATAGTATTATATTCTTGAAAGTTGCTAAGAGAATAGATCTTAGATGTTCTCATCACAAAAAAAGAAATGGTAATTATGTAAGATGATGGAGGTGTTAACTAATGCCACTGGGGTAATTATTTTGCAAAAGATAAATCAAATTAACATGTTGTATTCCTTAAGCTTACGAAAGGTCAAATGTCAATTGTTGTTCAGTTGCTCATCTCGTCTGACTCTTTGCGACCCCATAAACTGCAGCACGCCAGGCTTGCTTCCCTGTCCTGTACTATCTCCTGGAGTCTGCTCAAACTCATGTCCATTGAGTCAGTGATGCCATCCGAACATCTCATAATCCTCTGTGGTCCCCTTTTCCTCCTGCTTTCAATCTCTCTCAGCATCAGGGTCTTTTCTAATGAGTTAACTCTTCGCATCAGGTGGCCAAAGCATTGGAGCTTCAGTTTCAGCACCAGTCCTTCCAATAAATATTCAGGGTTGATTTCATTTAGGATTGACTGGTTTGATCTCCTTGCTGTCCAATGGATTCTCAAGAGTCTTTTCCAGCACCACAGTTCGAAAGCATCAATTATATCTAAATAAAGCTGGGTTGGGGCTTTACTTAGAAGCTGTGTGCTGGCTAAACCTCGTTGTATTTGCTTACAATGCATTTCATTTCATTTTAGCCACATTAATCTCATTATTTCAAACAACTTATCTATTTCCTATTTTGTTGCCTGTAAGAAAGTTTATACAGGTTTCCCTTATTGATGAGTTCAATCAGATATATTCCACTGATGCCCTTTTAAGTTCTGATGCTTAGAAAATGGCAAACCTATATTCTCCATGCTATAGCCAAGGCATTTTTCTGAAACACAATCTGGTCATTTCACCTCCATGAGCAAAATCATTCAAGCAAATAAATAAAATGTATATGATTTTTTAAACCCTTCCTTAACTTGGTGAGCAAAGTTTCCATCCGCCTGTCCAGTCTCATCTCCCACCTGCACCCTTTGATCCCTCCGACCCAGTCACACTGGCTTTTCACCCCTATTGAGTGTATTCCCTCCAGCCACAGGGCCTTTCCAAGCACTACTTCCTCTGTCTAAGGTATATTTCAGCTGGTTAGTCACTACAGATCCCCAAGACCACAGCCAAGGATCACCTTAGAAAAGTGTTTCCTGGTCTCCCTACAGCAATCACATTATGACTGCATTCCCTGAGAGCACCCTTATTGCTCCTTCCCAGCACTGAGCACAGATGGCAAAGTTACAGTTGTCTGCATGACTCTTCAACTAGTCACTGCTTCCTCCATCAGGGGCAGAGTCTGTTGTTCTTACCATTGCATCCCCTGGAAGAAACTCAATGAATACTTGTTGAATGGAAGAAAAAATAAAAAATCAAACGGCAGATCTATATTTGATATGTATGCCAACACCAGCTTACTCAATAGTGTGCTTACTAGTGTAATGGAATAGCACTTTCTGACGTCTAAGTAAAAAAAGGCTTGGGACTTCCTGGGTGGTCCAGTGGTTAAGACTTTGCCTTCCAATTCAGGGGGTGTGGGTTCGACCCCTAGATGGGGAGCTAAGATCCCACATGCCTTGTGGCCAAAAAACCAAAACTTAAAACAAAAGCAATATTGCTACAAATTCAGTAAGACTCTAAAAATGGTCCACATTAAAACAAACAAACAAAAATCTTAAAAAATAAAAAAAAGGCCTTGCTTGCAGCTTTCTCCTCACTGGGGAGAACATGCTCTCTGGAAGTCCAGAGTGCATGTTAGAAGATTGACTACCTACCCTGAGACCACGAAGGTGGAAAGGCTATGTGTATGGATGCTCCAGAGGACATTCTCAGATGCATCCAGACTTTAAGCCAATTCTGCAAAAGCACCAGCCCTGTGAGTGAAGATACTTCCAGATTCTACCCCAAGCATGAAAGGTAACTCCCCACACACACATCTGGAGTCTCTTGAGTCCTCCCAGCTGAAGCCCCAGACATCCTGAATCAGAAACAAGCTTTTCTATTTCTGTTGTGCCCTATCCATGTTCCTGACACAAAGAATCCATGAGGTTTTTTTGTGTTTTTTTTTTCCTTTCTACATTATTAAGTTTTGGGGTGGTTGATGAAACAGTAATAGGTAACTGGAACCATATGTCTAACAAGAGAGGTAATAAACCCACTGGTTATGGAGCCCACACCTGGAATATGATACTAAGTTCTGGGTGACATATTACAAAAGACAAAGAAAACAAGCATACTCAAAGGAGAAGAAGAATGTTTCTTTATGGGGAAGAGCTAAAGGCTTGGAGATATTCAAACCAGAAAAGAGAACAAAGAGTATATATGTTAATTGCCTTCAACTATCTGAAGAGCTATCACAAGTAAAAGTAACAACAATTACTCTGGATATTTCCAGGGAGGGAGGCCTAGGAACAGTGAATGAAAGTTACAGGGAGTCAGATGGAAGTATTTTCTACTGTCCAGAGCTTTCCAGGAAAGAAGAGGCAGCCTTAAGAGGACATGAGTTTCCTAACATGAAAAGTAATCAAGCAGAGTCTAGATGATCACCACCTGGTGGGTTGGTTTGGAGAGAATTCATTTCTGGACCAGAAGGTTTTGAATGAAACGCTCTTATTTAAGTTTACCCTGCAACACGGAGATGTTTTTAATCTAAAGATCATCCCCATTTCCTTGTGCTAAGAAATCTAATCCTAATACATGTTGAGCAGAGGGGGAAAAAAATACAAGAAGATGAATAAACTGAATGAAAGGCAATACCAAAGTATAAATAGAAAGGGATGCAGAATTCTTGATGGGAGAGGAACGGCGAACTAACAGGAAAATGCAATCCAGCAGAGCAGCAAAGGAACTTTGGAAAAAGATGAAGCATGAAGACGGAACCACGGAAGAGAGAATGGGAAGGCTAAAGATCCCATCATAGATGATCCTGGGTAGGGAAGATGCCGTCATCTTTCTTGAGAAATGGTTTTATTCGTTTTGAGACTTCTCTCCTCTGTAACTGGGAAAGACAGACCAGAAGAGCAAGGTAATGTAGCAGTATAAATAACAAGCTCCAAGTGGTAAAATCAGCAAAGCCATCCCATGTGGCTTAGCCAGTAAAGAATCTGCCTGCTAATGCAGGAGACATGATTTCAATCCCTGGGTCAGGAAGAGAGTTGCCATTTAGATGACATCACTCCCAGCAAGGGCTTCCCTGGCGGCTCAACAGTAAAGAATAGGCCTGTAACGCAGGAGACCTGGGTTTGATCTAAAATCCCATGAACAGAGAAGCCCGGCGAGTTACAATCCATGGAGTCGCAAACAGTTGAACACAACTTAGCGATTGAGCATGCACTTTCAGCCATCAGTGATTTTCTGACCTCAAAAAGATACAGGATCTGTGTGCCTATGCAGTCAAGTAAGCTTGCATGGAAGCCATTGTCAGTATGTAAAAATGACCACTAACGGAAGCAAGAAAAACTGGAGATTACAACCTGGTTTCCTAACAAAGGCAATGTGAAAAGGAAAACACAAACCACCTAGAAAATGAGATATGTGCAAAGCCAAGTCATCCAGGAAATAGTAACAATAAGAAATGAAAAGAAAGAGGTAAAAAGTTATCTCATACACACATTTCATCTGAATTTTATCACCATTTGTAATCAACTTCCAACATTTCATAATACCCTTTAACCTTAGTTACTCAACCCAGGGAACAAGTCATCTCATTGTTACCGTATTTGAAGGAAGAGTGGAGACTCTTTTCATGTTGATAAGAGGTAGAAAAAGGAGACACTCCCAGGAAAGAAAAGTGTTTTGAGTAAACTCCTAGAGCCTGAGGGTAAGGAATGGTGGTAATTTGTCCCTTGCCTTAACCCTTTCAAAGATTCATCAAACCAGAAGTTAGAAATTAATGTAATTGATAAAATGAAATTTACTGTACAATGCAGGGACCTCAAATCTGGTGCTCTGTGACAACCTAGAGGGGTGGGATGGGATGGGAGGTGGGAGGGAGCTTCAGGAGGGAGGGAACATATATATAGATAAGTTTGAGTCATGTTATGGTAGAAATCAACACAGTATTATAAAGCAATTATCCTCCAGTTGAAAATAAATAAATTAACAACAACAACAAAAAGAACCCAGAAATTTTTCATTACAAAAAAAGAACACAAATTTTATCTTATTACTCACCCATTTCCTAGGTCTGCCTCTTGGCCGTTTTTCTCCAGTGGCTTCTGCTTTCTGCAAAATGAAAAAGGAAGTCATATCGTTTCCTACCTGACATTTCTTGTAAGTGCTGCAGCAAGGACCCATTCCAAGTAGAATGTTCTGGTTTGCACATGAGTTACTGACATTGTTTTTACAGTCTCAGTCTTCTTGAAGGCTCATCTTCATTTTTCATTCCATGATGCAAAGAGAGATCTAGGCAACCCTCACCCTAATAAGACTCTCCTGGAATGATCTCTGAAATGCATGAAAATGCTTTTAAAAAGCCATTTTGCAGTAGTTCCCTGGTGGTCTAGTGGTTGGGATTCCAGGCTTTCACTGCCTGGGCCTGGGTTCAATCCCTGGTTAAGACAGAAGAAGAGAACAGGAGAACAAGAATAGAACAAGGTAGGGATCCCATAAGCCACATGGTGCAGCCAAAAACAAACAAAAAGCCGTTTTATCCTTTTTTCTGTATGTAATAAAAAAAGGAATTCCCACATATCTATAACTATGTAAAGTAAGATTTTAAAAAAATGTTTTTTAAATGATTTTCTTTCTATAGCAAAACTAAAATTATGAAAAGTAGCACTATATATTACTGTACAATTTACAAAGTACTTCTACATTACAAAGTACATTGTTAATCAAAAGCAAATCTAAATGTGAGTGAAAATATACAGGCTTCCAAATCAAAGAAACAAATATTAGCACATCTCTACACAGTTCATTTCCTATTTTTTGCCTCAAACAATCACCTATCAGTTCACCCAAAGCAGAGAAAGCAAAATAAGCTGGCAGAAATCATCAATGTTTATCTCTGAGATAGAAACTAGGGATGCTAAAAATAATAATTAATAAAAAATGTATATTACTAACAATTTCATACTCAACACAGACCTGACATGAATCTATTTCTAACTACCTTGAGAGTTTGTTTCATTGCTTTACTTCACAGAAGAGTTTTCTGGTATCACAGTTATTTCTTCCCTTTTGAGTAAGATTTTAATACTATAAAGTAATTTCTCTGTTCATCACCCCTACTGTAATCCCGAAATTCACCCACACACACCCGTCATACACTCCTTCTATAAAAATATGTTTATAATTTTCATTTCCAGAGTAAAAAAAACTTAGTATATACTCTTCTCTGTATGAGAATCTTCTCAAGGCTCTATAAACACAAAAATAGAGGTAACCTGAGCCAGGATAACTTGTTTTACATTTTACTTCCGTTACCTGAGTTAGCAGACAGTAAGTATTTGGTACAACAATACTACAATTTTTTATTGTATCATATCTGTCTACACTGTCAGATGACTCTCTCTTCAATCTGCCTGGTAAAAACAGATGGAGGTAGATGACAGATACAAAGATACACAGGTACATAGGCAAAGTAAGACTTTTACATCATAAGATTTTTCACCAAATCTTCTTGGGCTGGCATCAATCTAACAGGTTCCGTGAATTAACGGAAAATTCATATGATTATAATGTTAGTGCATGTTTATCAAGTATTTAAAGTACCCTAGGCGCTGGGCCAAGTCATTCGCATGTGTTACTTTAATCTTTACAGCAGCTGCACAGGCAGCTATTGCTATTTCTCTTCTTTTGCAATGAGCAATTAAGTCTTAAATAGACAAGGTGAATAACCCAGTCTGCACATATAGCTGTTAAATGGCAGCCCTGGGATCTGAACCCAGTTCTGCTGGACTCTAAAGTCCAGACTCTTATTCTCCTAACAATGCTACCTTCCCTTAGTAGTCACGTATTTGCTACTATAAAAAGACATCTTAGTTAACTGAAATTGTCACTGATTCAGCTCCAGCTAAGCACCAGATCTGGGCACTCTGCATCACTATAGTAGGGGTTACTACTTTGAACGGTTCCACAAAGGAATCACTTCTTGTCAGGGATGGGTAGCCTTGTCTTACCTTCAGTCAGAAGGGCATGAGTTAAGTGCAAACTACAAGTGCCCAGCAAATCATACCTTCTTCCTGAGTGTTGTCTCCGAGAGGGAGGGAGGAACACAGACTCCGCTCTGGAAAGCTAAGACTCAAATCTCTGCCCTGCCATGCTGGCTTTATGACTTTGGGCAGGTCCCTGAAAACCTTAATTTGGGTTCAGGTGTGAAATGGAGATAATGCCTCCAGTGAGAGGAGGTGCTCAATAAACGTTCTTTCACTCCTAATGTGATGGAACTCTTAAAGGGAAAATTTCCCTTCAAGTTAGTCCAATCTCACAGAAGGTTCAGTCAATGCAAATATTCCATTACACCCATCTGTCACCTTAAGAATGAAGCTTTTAAGAAACCCTCTGGTTGGTACATTGTGAGTTATAGGAGCACAAAATTCCCTAATACAGAAGCAGTGTCTGATTTAATCTTTAGGAGCCACTGTAAGATTGCACAGTTTACTCAGTAGTAAATTATACAAACATGGAAGATAGAAATCCTTTTTAATGAGCCTGGGGATGGTAGGTGGGGTTGAGAGCACGAGTCTGCTTGAGATCTTAAAGGCTAATGGTGCTTCTATGCTAGGCTTTTCTGTATGGTGGTTATGCTCCCAGATCCATGATGTGATCTGGGTGTATCTAAAATCTGTTGAAGAGGGTTGTTTTCTAAAAGGGTTTCACTACATTTCAGAGTTAGAGAAAGCAAATCTCTCATAGAGCGAGAAAGCCGAGCAGAGGAGAAGACTTTAAACCGAGCTTCCCATTTACAAAAAGTCTCTTCAAAAATAAAATTTGCACCATTAACTGAAGGGCAAAGTATCCTGATTATCACTTGGACTTGTTAAAAGTGAAGTTGCTCCTTGGTCTTGGGGCCAGTATTACATGTAAGCTGAAACCCTCTTCTGAGACGAAATCTAGAAGCAGCACATTAGCTGTGCTGTGTGGTGGCGATCTGGGAGGTTTTCATTGTTCCTTAAAACCCACATTATTTAATCATTCTGATCAAACTTCACAAAGCCTGTAAAACCAGTTAGGATTTTCATTTGTAAACCAGCATAGATCCAGGAATTTTACATATTGGAAAACACTGGCTTTAACTTTTTTTTCCGTGTTTAATGCTCTTCAGGATATTATTTTTCAATAGAAAACAAACAAAACATTTCGGAGGCCTGTTTTGTTTTTAATACATCAACATATGCAATACTGTGGAAGTGTATATTTGGTTTTCCTTTGCCAGACTGGAATTTGGTTCCACGCTACAAACCCATGTATAATTCAGACAATAAGCTACTCTAAATGCTTAACTGCTTATCTCAGGGTGGGTGAGTAGGGAGAGAGGGTGGGGATCGGGCATTTGTAAGAACTGAATTTCAGACTATTATCAGCACCCTTACACTAATATTTGCAACTATAATAGTTTAGAAACATTATTCCCTCCTGACTTGTCTTCATTCATATTTTTGCCTTTTCAAAGAAGTTCAGATTCAGAATTGTAGATGCATGAGGGTTGGGAAGAATGTTAAGTAGGAAATGTCATTATGTCTGCCCCTAAGAAATTCTGGTATTCCAGGCTCTTAAATGTATTAGCACTAAAAAATTAATTAAGAAAGGAAACTCACCTAGCAAATAGAACTCTGGAACTTGCAAAGAGTGCTTAGCATTAGTGTATAAGATGCTCTCACTACATATTTATTGCATGAAGGAAGGATGTAAAGTAACTCTGGTATTTCTATCACCTGTGTGTCTTCTTTCCCTCTTGCCATCAGAATTCTACAGCTTGGTAGGGCTTTAGAAGACATTTCATCGAGCCCCTTCATTTAACAAATAAAAAAACTTCTGGATGTGCCCTGATCTTCAAAGGCACAGCCTTCTGGTTTACTTGGAGGCCAGAAATTTGTGAGGATGGGCTTCAGTGGGCCCATACTTCCAATCCCTTTTATAAGCTTGTATAGAACTTCCCAGCAAAGGCTTCTCAAAACCTAACTTCCAACCTATGTTTCTGGTTACTGGAGAAAACATAATCTACCTTGTAGCAAATATTTTACAAGATATTTGACAGCACATAATATGGAATGATCATAAGTTTTAGAATTAGATTTGAACTCAAATCCAGATGCTCCCATTTACGACAGCTGAACATCAGACATATCACAGTTTACATCTCTGAATCAGTTTTCTCATTTGTGAAATGAAGACCACAATGCCTACATCAGAAGATTAACAGAGCTGAGGTATAGGTAAGGTAAGGCTGATAAAAGTTAAAGCACCAGGCAGAAAAGTACCAGTTGCTCAGTCGTGTCCAACTCTGCGACCCTGTGGACTGTAGCTGCCAGGCTCCTCTATCCATGGGATTCTCCAGGCAAGAATACTAGAGTGGGTGAACCAATGTAATTTCTTAATTCCCTCCATATTTTAAAATGTTACTCTTAAAAAGACTACCTCCCTGGGACTTCCCTGGGGGTCCAGTTTTAAGACTCTGTGCTGCAACTGCAGGGGGCACAGGTTCGATTTTTGGTGAGGAACTAAGATCAAGATCTCACACACCCAAATGAAAGGCCAAAAAAGTAGAAAACAACAACAAAAAACCACCCTCCCAATTCTGTAAGTTTCCAAAGTAATGTGTGATTTTCTGAGCATTGTCTTACTTATATAGGGCAGCTATTACTAACCCCCTAACTGGGCGATTAAGCAATCTATCCATGTGTTTATAAGTGGTGGAATTGAGACCCCATCTGCTTTCAAGGCAATAAAAGGTCTGTTCTTCTGGGAGACAGTCCCATATAAAGCAGCCAAGGGGAAATGTAGGGCTTTCCCGGTGGCTCAGACGGTAAAGAATCTGCAATGCAGGAGGACCCAGGTTCGATCCCTGGGGGAAATTAAATAAAAAAAAACAACCACCAGTAACTTCCAGGGTGGAAATCAAATGAGTAGTTAAGACTAAAATATTTCCGAGTTTCCTATAAAGACATAGGCAAAAGCTGAGACTGGGAACCAAGTGCATTATCTACTTCTGACTTCTGGGTCAAATTTAGATCGCTATTAATCTTTTTGTTATTCTAAATGCTCACAGCATACTGTGATAATGCATGGAAGTCAGAATGCCCCATTCAGTCAGCGAGTCTATACACAAACACACAAAAGAGCTAGAAAAACTATCAGCTTAGTAGTACCCTGCTTTGTTTTCATGTATTTTTACATATATATGTATATATGACTAAGACCCACAGACTTAAGAGCAAATGGAACCACCTAAAAAAGTATAGAAAGTCACATTTATTTCTTTGAGTGGTTCTAGTGTAATCAATGTGCTGTGGTCATCAAAATCCACTGGACTAACTGTCACACTAAATGATAAATAATTCTCACTTAACCTTTATGCTAATCTCGTTCGATGAGTTTCCAAACTGTACGTGCAACCATTTTTAGCCTTAAAAAAAAATTACAATCTTTCCATCAGTACAGATTTTCGAAGAGGAAATAAAAGTGAATTCTATCATCCATTGTAGTTCATGCTCATTTTCCCCAAGGAAGCCCTTGTTGTCAACTCCCATGTCATTATTTACACATGCCTGTCTTCACTCATACAAATACAAAACTAAAGCCAAGGCCAAAATGACAGGAAAAGCTATTTTCAAAGTTTAGGATTCTCCTCTTTAAACGGTTCTTTCTTCCTCTTTTGTAATCAGAGAAATCAATAGCAACTATATGAGAGTTCACAGGGGTGACCTTCCAAGCAAACTGTTCCTCACGTTATCCTGGAGGAAAAAAAATGGCTGTGACTGCTCCTTGCTGAATCAATTAGAAGATGCCATTCAGCAATGTTCAGTAGATTAAAGCAATATAGAATAATAAAGCAGCAGCCTAAAATGGAATCTGTTCTCCATTTACCTTTTTCTCCTGGTTGGCAGAACAAAAACTCAGAGCTGAAAATTTCAGAATTAAGGATAGTAAAATTCATTGTTCCACCCTTGTGCCAAGCTATATGGCTCTCAGGTGAGTTCTGGAAACTGCAGAAAGTCAGGTAACAAGATAAGATAGGTCTGAATGATTTAACTAACATAAAATGCTCTTCAGCACCCTTCTAGTCTTTAAAAAGAACTGAAAAGGAAACAGAATACCAATCTGGAGTGTTCTCTTGAGCAAAATGATCTGTTGAGACCTTGAGATAAAAATGAGCCAGAGTTGGAGGTCAGTCAAAGTAATGAGAGGCTTTCGATGAAAAAGTTCAAAATGATAACTGCCAAAGAAAGAGATTTCTGGGTCCCCTAAAGTAAAGTGACTTCAGAAAATAACTCAAATGCATTTGAGTCTTCCATATTTGGATCATAATCTACGATGATTCAAAGGCATCATGAAAGAGAATTTACTGATACATCAAGGTTCCGTCCTCTCTGGCAAAGTGAAGTGAAAAAAAGGAGTCAACTGTTTAGGTAAAACAGCCCAAAATACCAAGATAATGGAGACCACAACTGGGCTTTATGTAATTCCACCTGACTGGACTCATCTGTATCCTTGAGCCCTGAGTCCTAGTGGAAACTGCTTGCCTATAAAAACACAGAAAAATTCAAATTAAATCATATCAGAAACAAACATAGAAGCTATAGGCTGGAATTGTATGACAACTTCCAATACCATCTTTCCCTGACTTACCTATAATGATACTTTTGGTTCCTGTCTTCAGTTGGACCTACTATATCCTGCAAAAAAATCATGCCCTCACTCAGCATCTATGCTTGAACATTTGTCAAGCATAGATGAGGAAACCTCATTCTTTCCTCCTAAAATATCTGCGCATAGTCTTACTAATCATTTGTGAAAAATCAATCACTTTTCGAGGAAGGAACATAATTAGAAAAGGAACAATTTCTTTATTTCTTTAGAGTATCCAATTCACATCAGGTTTTCTTTGTATAGGCAAATGGAAAATATAAATCAAGTGTTTGTCTGAATACATTATTTGAAGTACACTTTACCTAGACCCTATTTTCATTTTGTGCTTTTTTCTCTTCACTACACCTAAGGAAGTTCATTTTCCCCAAGGAATGTCAGGAATGTCTATGATATGAAGGAAGGCTATCTCACACCTGAGATATATTTTATGTGCAGTTCTTTCAATTAAATTTAATTCAATCTCAGAAATTTTTTTTTCCTAAAGGTACCTGAAAGACAATTGGCTTGAGACTTACAGATGACTTTGACTTCTAAGAAAACCGCCCCCCCCCCGCAGTGTTCTTTTATGATTAAAAAGCCACAACAAAAACCCTAAAGTCAAGGAGATCATATCGTTCTACTTTCCAAACATGAGAAATATGAAAATACAAAGTATTTTCATCCAGCACTAACAGAAGAGGAAAACAAAATAAAACAAAAAGGAAATTAAGAGGCAACTGGTCACAGCTATATCTCAAACTAACACATAAATACAAGGCTCGAGACACACACACATGCATACTCACACGAATAAATTATTTATTCAGGAAAACATTAACTTCTGATCTTTTATTAAGACAACAATATGACTCTGGTTCAGGGATGAATTTTGAGCACTCAAACTGGTACTCTTGGGAATAACTAGAATTTCTACATAATGGTTATCCATGAGAACTTGTCATAATGGACTAGAAGCAAAGTCAAGAATAGTTACATTCTCTTCCAAAAGTTCCAAGCATAACAAATTGTGTATTCATGATTGTTTGTTTTTTGTATTACACAAATCAATTTTATATTGAATATGGCCCAAAATTAAAGTGATAGCTAATTGAGTAGTCCTCCACTTGGTCTTGCAACTTTCCGCATGCATTGTCAAGTTTCACATTGCTAATTTTCCAACAAGCAGTTTTGTTTTCAAATGCCCCAAGGCCAGTTACTGAGTCCAAACACAAACTTTGTAAGTAAAGAAATTTCGAGCAGCAAGAAAATTTAAACATACAGCATCATCAGGATCCCAGGGTACACTGCATCTTCTCTAATTTTAGAGCTCTGTTCTCTTATATACTTACCAGTTTTTGTTATATATTTTCCCTTATGATGAGCCTTGGTTTGCAGGAGAATTCCCAATTTATTAATCACAGAAGACTTCTCATCCCTACCCTGGTCAGTCTAGCAGGGTATGTTTATCTTACATGATATGAACAATGTAACTTTTTTTTTAAAAAAATTGCTTTTCAAAGTCCTAACAAAAATACGTTTTGTTAGAATACAATATATGTTTGACAAAAAATATGTTTGATAATCATGTTTATATAAGGTAAAAGCAAACTCAATAAATACTGATCTGAAACTGAAAATACCTTAAGTTTACTCATGCCATGAATAATTCATCAATGTCATTCATTATTTTGTGAAGTATTATCTTTTCCAAATGAAGCGTAATTTATAAAACTGAAGAACTATAACAGTCATGTTCTGAGCGAAAATATTTATTCAGTTTTATTAGAAAAGGAACTTTTATAACAGAAGTGTGTGAAATAATTTTGTCTGGAAGAATGAAAGATTTCAGAGAAAACTTTCCTTGGGAAAAAGAAAGCCTACTTCTGGTTTGGAAGTTGTAATGTTATATGCATACACATGAAGAATTATCAGAAAGATGAGTAGCCTAAGGGTCATTTATAAACACCTATCACCAAAGTAACTAAAAATAAGTTACACCTTACTTGGGAAGAGACCAACTTTCTGTTATTTTGCTTTAGGTGGTAAATTAGGCACAAGTCTCAGTTTTCCTTTTGTCAATACAAGATTTTGTTAGTCAGTGGCAAACTTTTCAAAATGAAGAAAAGTGATAGAAGCATATCTTTACTCATTCAGAAAATGTAATACAGTAAAATCTGAGAGATAATTTTCCTTTTTTTGTATTAAATTTTAAATAATTTATTTATGATGAGATTTACAGATTTTTTTCCTGGCAAATGTTATAGTGATGCATTTTTCAGGGCAATTACATCATAGTTTAAATGTCTGTCAGCTAGCTACCAAGATATTCCTTTGCCATTCCATTAGAGTCAAATTAAGATAAAATTAACTTCTGCAACAACAACAAAAAAACTTCTTTGGTAAATTAGCCCTTTTTATTTAATTTAATAAAGCAGGTAAAAAAAAAAAAAACAAAGTATTCATGTTAGTAATACCAGATTACATATTGTCACTTCTAAATGACAAGATAATTTAGAACTACTTCAAAGTGTATTGATTAAATATGATTAAATCTTCACTCTGAGAAGCAATTATATATAAGTATATTAGAAATCTGCTCTTTCAACTCTGTTCAAGACTTAAAACAGACAAGAACTCACAGTTGCTCCTGTTATATGTATCCCTGGTTGCTATGGTAGTTTACAACACTGAAAACTATCAAATATAATATGGTTAGTGCTCACAGTCATAGAGAAAACCACACAAAACATTAATTTCCCAAAGATGAGCATATAGTTATTAACAAATAATGTACATGGTAGACTCAAATCTACTGTAAAGACACATCAAAATTGACTTCTGAATTTTGAACCTTTGTTTTTAATGAGTATACAAACCTACAAATAAAATACAGAACTGTTTTTCTGATTTATTTGTAAAGCTTAAAAATTTATGATTTTTGTCTTCACCTTCCCTTCCCTGTGTATGCACTGATCCTGAGATATTTCTTCTTTGCGAGTTCAAATACCACCAAACATGAAGTTTTTAAACTGCAATTTAAAATTTATAAAGAAAAACACTGGAAGTTACACTTGGTTGGGTTCTATTCTGCCCCAAAATGTACAATAAATGAGTCAAACATTTGTTTTAAAAATTTCTCATTGTCCTATTCAGAACATTTCTGTATCACCTGATATGGAAAGGCTTTTGAGAGACGATGATATATTATATTGCAGGTTGATGGCAAACAAGCAAAATACTTTATCAGCACATTTAAAGCTGTAAAATTCGTGAATTTCCCCCCCAGAATCCTATAATTGAATTTACTTCTAATTATCATCTATTTGGCAAAGTCCTTAACTTTAAGAGTGGGATTTGGTTTTCCAGTAATCATGTAAATAAGCACAAAGTAAATTAATCTTTATTATTTTTTAAGGAAATTGCAAAAACTTCACCGCCAAACAAAATCTATACTTTTTTTTTTTTTAACTATTTCACAACTGGTGCAAATCTTTTTTTTTTTTGGTGCAAAATCTTATTTGTTTGTTCTCCACTCCCCTGCCTCCCCCTCCCATCTCCGTTTTAAGTTTCTTATTATTTGGTGATTGTTTAAAAACAACCCCAAGCAGCTTCATGAACTTTTTATGCTAAGTATATGCTTGGAAATATCACCAATAGTAAATGTAGGAAATGAGTCTTGGGTTACCCACTTGGGAGAAATCCTTAGGTGTGGATCTAGAATGGGAAAATTACAGGGAGGTTCCTGTGGGCGTTGAGAAAGTTGGGAGGACTTAAGAAATCTCACCTTTTGAGCTGCTTTGGAGGGACTCTTGTTTTTGCTGCCTTTGGGTCTTCCCCTTGGTCTCTTAGGAGAGGGCTCACCGGTTGGCTCCTAGTTTCGAGGGAAAAAAAAAATGCTTTTGTGGCAAGAATGTCTGAAAGAAATTGACCCTGACTCTATAGATATATTTTCTGCCTGTGCTGCTCAACAGAACTGTTGGAACACATTCAGTTCAAGCACAAATGGATGATGCTGGTACAGAGTTTACAGAAAGGGGAAATAACTATACTTTTAATCCAGGGATTAAAAGAGGAAATTCTACTTTGCATATGAAAACTAGATTCTATTTCAACCAGAGAAAGGTAACAAAGACTGACAAGGTTGCATGTTCCAGAAAGTTATACATCCTTAAAGTGCAAAATATGCAAGGCTGTGTATTTGGCAACTCAGAGAAATAATAAGCATTTTACACAAATACTACTCTCCACTGTACTACCATTTTAAACAACAGAAATATGAAGCTAACATCATAAATATTTCAACAATCTCCCATATTGAAAAGGTGGCTTTTGATCATTCTGTATATCTGCATTGTAAGTCAATGATGACTCAATCAACACATTGAGTGAAATATTGGAGCAATTATCCAACTTCTTCAACTTAAAATAACTCCATTCCTCCTAAAATTTCCAAATAATTAGGGTAACTCCGTTGGGGAAGGCTTTGCTAGAATTATCTAGATAATTGCTTCAATTCTTCACTTCCCTTTGGAGATGTAGGCATGGTCTCCAGTCTACATTTAAATATCTTTTGATAAAAATGAGCATTTTTTTCAAAAATTTCTTTTGGGAAAACCCTTCTGGGGGTGGACCGAAGGAAACTAAAAGGGGTGGGGGGGGGTGGTAGTGAGGAGGAATGCAAGTGTCTGGGAAGGAGAAATTGAAACTATCAATAGGTTTAGCAAAACTTTAAATGGCTTCTATGCCAAGTAGTAAATACTCAAGTGGTTAAGAGAATGCGATGATTAATATTCCAGATCCTAAATATTTATCCAGTGAATCATCAATTTACATTTCATTCAGATTCGGTGATTAAATGAGACTAATTAGCTTAAAATGCATTAAAGTCTTCAATGAAAATTCGCATCCTATTTAGACAATCTGGGAAAGGTTTCCTGCAAGCTTCTGTGGGACCACTAGCGCCAGTGGGCACATCCGGAGAAACATCGGAGACACATTTTTCTTTCTTTGTGAACTCCGCCTTAAACTCAAAGGTAAAACCTTCAATCACCTCCAGACCCCGCTGCAATTTTACTCGGATTATTTTTCGGAGGTGGGGGGCAATTAGAGTTTGAGAAAGCTGTGTGGCGGGTGGGAAACAAGGGCGGGGGGAAGGGCAGTGACTTCCTGGGAGGTGTAAAATAGGATCCTAACGCGGTGTAAAGTGTCGCTCGGGCAGAGCGGGAAAACTCTGGGGCCTCTAGACTGGCTTGTTTCCTTTGATGATTTCAAAAAGGTACAACAGCTTTTCTAAAACGCACTGGCAAGCAAACATTGTTCGGTTTCCCCACCTTGCTCTAGGTAGCTTTGGGACTCTAGGATTATTTTCTACCCGGCCTGTTTGCCCTGAAAGAAGCGCTTTAAAGCTAAAGAACGTAGAAGTAGTTTTAAAGCCCGCGGAAGCGGAGTTTAAATGTTCTCAATAGACAAGTCCCGCTCGAGCCCTACCCGCGAAAGCTTGGAAATTGCCGCGAACAAAACCCCTCCGCCCTAGGCGCTGCGCGCAACTCTGCAAGCGCCGGCTGCACGCTTAATTGGTTGCATCCGCAGACAAAACCCTCCACTCGGCGGGGTCCCGGGCGCCCCTCGATCGTCCGCTCCCAGCCCCCAGCCACTAATTCTGCAGGGGTACATTTAATGCCTGCAGCGCTGAGGCGCGGGATCCGGAGGCAAAAGGGGGACTGGGCGCCTGGCGAGGAAGTGACCCTAGCTACCGTGCACCCTCTTGGACACTACTTTCCACTGCGCCCTTAGCCAAACAGTTAATCCCGTCCCGCGGAGACGCAGGATCTCCTGCAGCCCCTTTCCTGGGACACCTCAGCAGCGGCGGCCGCAGATCGGACGCCGCGCCGCATTTAAAGAGCCCGAACAGAACCGGGCGGGCCCACGAGTTCTTTGTCGGGAGGGCGCGAGTCTCAGGCCACCGAGAACTTGGCGAGGGCGCCAAGGGGGCGGCTGCGGCGCGCCGGTTCCCGGCCGGCGAGCAGTCCGGGTTGGCGGGAGAAAGAGCCTCCGGCCCCCAAGACTTCAGCCCCTCCAACCCTGACCCGCCAGAGGACCCCTGCCTCCTGGGCCACTGTAAAGCGAGTAGGAAAGTGCTTGGCGAGTCCCGGTTTGTCGGACCCGGCCGTTTCCCGTCACCAGGAGACAACGCGCCACTCGGGCCCGGCACAATAGCGAAAGTCCGAGGACGCTTCGCCCGACCCCACCTCCTGCCCGCAACCCGGCCGCCCGCCGCGGCTCCCAGCTCCCGGCCCGGAGGGGAGCGGGGCTCAGCCGCGCACTCGCGCCGCGGGCGCCGCAGCCCGCCCCCGCGGCGGCGTGCGGCGGCCGCGGCGCCGGGACTCCCGCGCTAGGGTGGCCGCGCGTCGCGGGGCCCGCGCGGAGGTAGCGGAGGTGGGCTGCTGCCCGCACCCCGCCCGCGTACTGACTTGCTGCTGCTTCCTGGGTCGGCCGCGTCCTCTCTTCTGAGGCGCCGGGGCGGCAGGTTGTCCCTGGGCTGAAGTGGACGGCTGCCCGGCGCCTTCACCGCGTGCGCTCATCCTGCGTCCCGCCGCCGCTCCCGCTGCCGCCGCCGCTCCTAACGCCGCCGCAGCCGCTTCGCCTCTGCCGCCCCGGATCAGCCCGGCACCTTTCGGGAGATGGCGAGGTAGGGCTGGAGAGTGAGGCGGGGTGGGCGAGAGCTGGCGTGCGGCGAGGGTTGCTGCTGCTTAGGCTGCCGCCGCTGCCACCATCAACACCGGACGTCCAGCGGCTGCCAAAAAGAGAGAAGAGGGGAGGAGGAGGAGGAGGGAAGGAGGCGCTGCTGGTGGCGGCGGCAGCGGTGGGTGGGTGCCGGAGGTGGAGGTGGAGGTAGTGAGTGGAGGAGGAAAGCGAAGGAGAAGGAAAAGAGGAGTTGAAGTCGGGAGGCTCCCCTCTCCGTTTGGGATCAGAAGTTGCGGTCACCGGGAGCACTTCGGAAGCGGCTTGGAAAGGGAAGAGACTTGGAGTGAATTGTGTCCCTTGAAATGTTAGGCGGGGAAAGAATTCCTCCTCCTCTCCCCCCCCCCCCCCCCCCCCCCCCCCCCGCTCCGCGCTCGCAGAGCAAGAAAGAGAAAGAGAGAGAAAACAAATAGCGCCTTGGGCAGTCGGAAAGCGAAGGGAGGATGGGGCGATTCTGCGGGGATCCGGTCGGGCACTGGGCGCAGGCAGGGCACGGAGCGGTGGGTGGCACCGTTCCTTCTCGGGTGGCGGGAGCGGGCGGCAGCGGCACCGGAGAGTCGGAGGGGGACGGGCTGATTGCTTCTGCGTCCTGCACCAAGCGCGCGCTGCCCAGGCTGGAAGTTTTCTGAGTTTCTACCCCAGGATTCGAGCGGGCTGAGTGTGTGTGTGTGTGCTTGGGGAGGGGGCGGCGAGATGGGGGGAGTGCCCACCTCTAACCGTGGGCGGATGAAGGGGAGGGGGCTGCGCTGGAGGAAAAGTATGAGGAGGAGGGAGGCCAGGCAGACCGCCGAGCCAAGGCGCCTGGCCGCGGGCCAGAGGCAGTGTTCGAAATACAACTGCCTCCGCGGCGGCGGCGCCCGGGTGCCACCCGGAGCCCCGCTCACGTGCTCCCGCCTCACGGCGGGGTTAAAGGGACAGGCCGGGAATCCCGGGCCGGCTCGCCGCTGGCCTAGCCCCGCCCGCCGCCCGAGGTCGTTCCTGGGCGGCTGTCCTAGAAAGGCGCGGGAATGTGGCTGCCCCGGAGCCGCGTTTAGGGGCTTGGCCTTTACCTGCACCTCCACGATGCGGAGCCAGCACTCGGCAGGAAGCGTCTGGCTGCACGCGCGCGGAGTTCTAGTTTCCTGGGAGTGGGGATCAAATGAAGGGGAGTAGGAACAGGCCCCCGCAGCCCTGCTCTGCGTCGGAATGCCCTCCTCGCAGATTGCACGACCCATCCAGAACGCGCGCGCGCGTACACACACACACACACACACACACACACTTGCTCGCAGATCCACACACGTGCACTTAGATACACGTGCACACTCCTACAGACACATGCAGACATAAATACATGTAAACAAACACGCGCGCACTTATATGCACATATGCACGCAGAAACACATGCACTTTCGCACACATGCACACTTGCAAACAATGTGCACATAGGCACACTAGCGCACCAGTCTCCACTGAGCGTTTTTCTCCGGGGAAGGGCTAAAGGCGAGCGAAACCTCCCTTCGACTGGCTCTATGCATCCGGCTTCCAGCGCTCTCCGGGTAGAGGAGTTCCCTAACGAGGGGACCTCATGCTTCCTAACTCCACAATTGCGCCAACTGTCCAACTCTCCCTTCAGTTTACCTCGATTTAACCTTCTCCCTTGGAACTCCCTTTCTGCCAAGTCCTAATTTTATAGCCTGGGCTGTTTCTGAGTTATGTGAACACCATAATGACCCCAGCCCGTTTTGAAAAAGGTGGAGTACATTTAAAAATGTACCTCTTTTCATCCTTGAATAACGAAAAACTCTGAAAAAATTAGGTTCAGATTTTCACACATCACACCCAAAATTATTTTGGGCCAATTCCAAAATAAAAACTTTTACTCGAGGAAGATATTTTTTCTTTCCCCAAAATACAGACCACCGTGGAATTAAAAAACGCCTACTTTACAGCCCTAAGTAGGGAGTTAGGCACCGCCGGGTTCCTCTGTGCCTGCGGAGGGGGCGCGTGTAAATGTCTGCTTCTGGCGCGGCAGCGCTGATTGGTCCGCGTTGCCATTTTAAATCCATTTCCAGCTGCCTTTTGCAGAGCTGGGACACTTAGCTGCATATTGAGTGCCCTGCAGAAACCCAGGGTTTCTCCTGAGTCTGGGAACGCTTAACTGTGATGGAGAAGGAGAGCCCCCAATCCCTCCGGATGGAGCCCGGCAGCTGACTGGGGAGGGAGGGGTCTAACAGGAACCTAAGATTTTCTGCCAGGGCTTGGCTGAAAGATGGTATCTTCATCAAAGAGATTGAAACTTCACGTCCTAGCGATTGCAGTGACATTTCCTAACTGCCAAGTTTGCACGTATTTTAATATGATCACATTCACACAGTGGTGTGCAGTTTACGTACACATACAAAATGGGCTTCTGGGTTTTTTTTTTTTTTGCTTGGACTAGAGATAAAATTCTGAGGATGAATGTAGGAGAAATCACCGAAGATTTCAGCCAGCCAGTTATAAAGTTGGGTACATCATATCCTTGGATTAAAAAAAAAAAAAAAAAAAAAGAGCAGGCAAGGAAGGGATTCCAGAATTTTATTTTTGCATTAATTCTTGACTCTAAGAACAGCACTGAAAAAAAAAGTGGGGGTGAGAACCACTTATTTTTGGACCATTGTCACTTTGCTATCAGACTGTTTGACCCTTTTTGAATTTATAATCAGAAGGATAGGAAACAAATATTGCGTGTAGCAGTTTTATGTATTTTCATTCCTGGAAGTTTTATGTATTTTCATTCCTGGAAGCTATACTTACCTTTTTTCCAGTTTCTATATGTTTTCTGTCCTCATTTCTCATTTCTGTCCTCATTAGGATAAATCTGAGATTTTAGGATAAAATCTCTGAGTGTTCTTCCAACTCTAATAGACTTTTTAAATGCATCATATCTTGTTCTCTAATTGTGTCTTGTCTGTAAATTGGAAGTAAATATCATGGGGAGAGGTAGTGTTTCTAACACCTGTTTTTCGCACAACTTGTATATAGGTAGTATTTAGTTCATAATAGACTTTTGTTCATAATAAACATACTCATTTACTATTTTACAAATGTACCACAGGATGAGAAAAGTATTACATATATTAAAATATCTTCAAAATTATTCAGAATAATCAAAATTATTCTGATTAAAAGAAAATGCATCTGTGATGAAGGTATTGAAGTTCTCACATTGTACTTTATCAAATATTTATCCTTTAACATATTCGTAAGTTAAAGAACGATTAAAGGATTTTCTCAGATTATAACTGATTGAATTAATCCTGTGTGTATTTTATACATAATTAACCAGAGATTTATTAAAACAAGATACTTTGGAAGTATATCTATATAGGGTCACAGAAAAAATTGTAATTAATATTTACTGAATATGATGTATAGCATATATTCATACACATGCATACATGTATATACATATATATATATATATATATATATATATATATATATATACATAGGTTCAGTATATAGAAGATCAGTATAGCACAGGGCAAACACATATTTCTGAAAAAGACTTCCAGTGTTTTAACATGAACTTATTTGCACTGCTCAAACTCACAGTTTTAGTGATCGTGCCTTTTAAAAGATGTTTAGTATTTAATGAAATGTAAGAATGATAATCTCTAAGAGTTTTCCTACAGTATCACCAAGAAAGAATATACACTACTAAGTTGGCATGTTGATGGGGGTAGGTGAGGTGGTGGTTTGGATAGGCTTTCAAGTCCTGTAGACAGAGGATCACCAAACAAAATTAATTTGTTCCCTTGTTCACTTAACGAATATATGTTGAATTGGTTTGGCAGTAATCTCACCTGTTATTCTCTCAGGACCCAGGGATGTAATTCATTCAGAATTGGAGAGACGCTTTGAAAACAGCTAGGTGCTCATTTAAAATCTATTTACCTGCTGGTAAGTCTCTCATTTACTCTCATAAATACTTATTCTCTTCTGTCCACTATATAGGTCCTTCAACAAACATTTATTGAATACCTAAAAGGGTGAGGATTCTCAGAGCATTCTTTTTGTCAAAAGTCATAGAAGTGGAACAGAGGTGGCATAGTTTCATTTCCATAGCTCATCTGTTAACATTATAGCGTCAGCCCCAGTCTTGGTCTTGGTATACTATCCAGCAGCTCTTAAATCAGATAGAGGAATGGTTCCCACCCTGGGGTGGGCTTTCCCAGTGGCTCAGCCATAAAGAATCTGTTTGCAATGCTGGGGGTGCAGGAGATAGAGCTTGAATCTCTGGGTCGGGAAAATCCACCAGAGGAGGAAATGGCAACCCATTCCAGGGTTCTTGTTGGGAAGATCACATGGATAGAGGAGCCTGGTGGGTTACAGTGCATAGGGTCACAAAGAGTTGGATCTGATATATGTGCTGTGTATAGTTGATATATAATTTGATGGCTTTTACTCCCAAGATTAGATTTTGTTAGATGGTACAGTTGACAAGTGGGAATTTGTTGTGTGATGCAGGGAGTTCAAACCTGGTGTTCAGTGACAGCGTAGATGGAAGGGTGGGATACGGTGAAAGATGGGATGGAGGTCAAAGAGGGAGAAGGGTATATGTATTCCCATGGCTGATTCATGTTGATAGATGACAGCAACTAACAATATTGTAGAGCAATTGTCCTGCAATTAAAAAAAAAAAAAGATGAATTATCCGAATGAGCATGACCTTATCGTATGTGTACTTTTAAAGCAGAGCATGTTCTCTAGCTAATTTTAGGAAAGGAAGTTAGAGATTTAGAGCTCAAGAATGATTTGACTGTCCACTACCTGTCCAGCTATGGAGAGGACACATCACAAGGCAAGCAGGGGACATCTAAGGTCTGAAGGCAGCCTCAAGCTAACAGCCAGCCAAGAAACGGGGACCTCCTTTGTAAAACCACTAGGAGCTGAATTCTGTGACCAAGAATGAGCTTGGAAGTGAATCTTCTCCACAGCCTTCAGTGAAAACTCAGGGGTCGCCTTGATTCCATCCTTGTGATACCCGTCCCCCAGCAGATAACCCAACTCTACCTGCTTTCTGACCTACAAAACTATGAGCTGATAAGTGGGTATCTTAATGATCTGTAAAGTCATCAAGTTCGTGGTGAATTATTGTGCAGCAACAGAAAACCCATATAGGAGGGATCAGGTCGGGTAAACTTCCCTTTCCTTCCTCCATCCCATGGATTGCTTCAAAAAACACACAATTACTCATACAGTTGTCTGGAGACCACAACCCAAGTAGTTGCGCCACACCTACCAAGCCACCCAACCAACTTCTGTATGTCTTTGGGCTTGTAGTGAAGCAATGGGCTAGCATGGAATCGCATGATCTGTGCTATTTTCCATCCTTTCTTCTTGCCCTCTCTCCGCTTCCCCTGCCCCCACCTCAGTCTCAGTACCTTGGAATTCCTGAAGCCACCATACTGGTGAGACTTGGGGAGAGGTCATACATTCATATAATTCCCAATCCCCTCAAGCCCGGGCCCTAAACCTCCCCAAACTAATGAGAGCAGATCAGAGAGGAGAGACCCCTGCTGAGAGCTGCCCCAGATGCACTTTTATGAGTAAAAGAAAAATGTTTTTATTCTTCAGCCACTAAATTTTGAGGTGGTTGGTTACATCACCATAGAAAGTAGCCCATCATATTTTCCTCTAAAGCTGATTTTTTAAATTAACCAATTAACAAGCTCAAATGAGTGATTTTCTTAGCTAGAAATCACTCTTTAGTTGGGAATCACTCTAAACCCTCCCCTGCCCACATCAAGTGATCACCAAGTCTGTCCAGTTCTACCTTCCATTTTGAAAATCCTTTCTCTACAATGCTTCTAGAAGAATTTGTTCCTTTTTTGGATCAGCTATATTTATGACACTAGAAAATGCATTGTAGAAAATGCCTGTGACAGAAAAGCAAAGAAAAAAATTTACCAGTTGTCCCATCACTCACAGATAACCCTGTAACGTTTGAAGCCTTCTAGACCTTAAATGAACTACTATAGGTTCATGCTGCACATTGTTTCATAACCTATTTTTATGTAAATAATATATCATAAATATTTTTTTCATGTCAATAGGATGTCCTACATCGTCTTGTAGCACAACAGTATATATACTATAGTATACCATGGAAATACAGTGGAATTAGAACACTTGGAATTAAGTGAGCGTTTGGTAAAAAATTTTTATGACATCATTGTGAAAAGATGGAGAAACGTGGCTTGGATGTTGTGCATTTTTTTGTGCTGACATCAGCTTCAAAGGTGGTCTCTTCTGTGAGCATTTGGGCATAATACACACATTTTCAGATATGTTAAAGGTAGAAGGAATAGTTAATCCTGTTAATGCCCAAATTAAGATCGAAAAACAATGCAACAAGCCATACTATGATTTAAGACAATGAATATGAAGTATTCATACGGGGGAATTAATTTCAAAATGAGGAAAAAATCAACCATACCTGTATAGGGTAGAAAAAAGTGATTTAAAGTACAGTTCCTTGGATTACGTATTAAACTAAGAAAGAGATTTTGCTGGTTTTCCCCCTAATATTCATTCTGCCCTTCTAATTTGTAAAAGAACACCAACAGTGTTGAATATGGCAATATGCCCAACCATGAAACTACATTTCCCAGGCTCCCTTCTAGATTGAGGTGCTCAATTAACTATAGGCAGAAATCTTTGGAAATGCTTCTGGGAAAGCTCTTTAAAGGGGACTGACTCAAATGAGAAGTTTCTAGATTTGGATGTCCCCTTGTTCCAACTTCATTTATTGAAAATGACTGTCTTTGTCCATTGTACTTATTTTTTTTAATTGAAATATATTTGATGTACAATATTATATTAGTTTCAGGTATTCTGCACAATAATTTGACACTTGCATACATTATGAAATGATCACTAATAATTTTAGTAACCATCTGTCCCCACACAAAGTTACTATAATATTCCTGACCATATTCCTTATGCCACGTTACATCCCCATGGTGCTTTTTCTAAGTGAGGGTTTGTACTTCTTAATCCTCTTCAGCAATTTTGTATCCTCTACCTCCTCTCTTCTGGCAACCACCTGTTTGTTCTCTCTGTCTGTAAGTCTGTTTTTTGTTTTGTTTTTTTGGATCCATGGTATTTTCTTTGCTCTTCTCTCAAAGATCAGTTGCCTGTATTTGTGTGGATCTATTTCTGTGCTCTCTGGCTCCATTGATCTATTTGTGTGTTCTTTTGTGAATACCACACTGTCTTGATTACTGTAGCTTCATAGTGTGTCTTGAAGTGGAGTAGCATGAGCACTCTTTGACTCCTTGGTCAATACTAAGCTGGCTCCGCTACATCCTTTCACTGTCCATATAAACTTCAGAATCAACTTGTTGAAATCCACAAAATAACTTGCTGAGATTTTGATAGGGATTGTGTTGAATCCATAGATCAAGTTAAAAACCTAACATCTTGACTGTTTTGAATCTTCCTATTCATGAACATGGAATGTTTCATTTATTTAGTTCTTTCATATCTTTTGTAAGAGTTTTGTAGCTTTTTTCATGTAGATCTTATACATATTTTGTTAGATTTATACAGAAATATATCATTTTGTGGGAGGCTTGCTAATATAAATGGTAAAATGGCTTTCATTTCAAATTCCACTTGTTCACTGCGGGTATGTAAGAAAGAGATTGACTTTTGCATAACAACCTTGTTTCTACCACCTTGCTATAGTCACTTACTAGTTCCTGGAATTTTTTTTGTTGATTGTTTTGGATTTTCTTTATAATCACATCATCTGTGGAAAAAAAACTGTTTTTTTTTTCTTCCTAATCTGTATGCTTTTAATTTATTTTTTTTGTTGTTGTTTTATTGCTTTAGCAATCCATCAACTACATTTTAGGTTTTCTTACCCCAGTACTAGTTCTCCAGAAGTTTCAGCTCTGGGAAGTTATTATTTTCTATATTCACCCATCTCTCCAATTTTTGAGGTGGTGATTTGCCATGTGATCTTATGCATCTAAGAAGAATTTTTTTTCTTTAGTTTTTTCAGCTTTTTACTGATTAGAATGGAATAGTAACTTATAAGCTCCTTACATACCAGATCAGAAATTGATAATTCCTAAAACTTGCCTTTAAATACTCAGAATAGAGAAAGTAATAATATCACTATGTTTTGCCCTTGTCAGTATACATCAGGAAAATTGTATTTAGTTCTAGGCATTGTGTTTTAAGCGAGATTTTGACAAATAACTTGCGACCCTAGTTGGTTTTCCAAATAAGTCATACAAAGACCATTTGAAGGAAATGAGGTTTTTAACCTAAAGAAAGACTTGTGGCAATATGATCACCACCATAAAGTACTGTCATTTTGAGGAAGTAACTTTAGATATATTCCTTACTGCTTCAAGCGGAAGAAAGATGGGTCATCAGATTTCAGCCAAATATAATATAGAACTTTCTAAACTTAAGAGTTGCTTGAAAACACATTGTATAATCTTATTGCATAGTCAGTGAATTTCCAGATATGGAGATATTTAGGCAAGAGACTTAGCAACGAAGCAGAGACACTGTAAGGGTGTTTGGAGTAGGAGGTGAGATTAGAGAAATTGTTTTCACGCCTTCTGAAAATCAGAACCCTTCTTCAAGAGAAGCCTACTGAGGGTTTTTCAGTATATCCCTATTCCTGGCAAGACTGGATAGCACTCCCCAGGACACAGCTTTAAAATACTGGCTTAGAGGATAACTGTCACTTCTATTCCAGCTCATAATGTTAAAAAACCTGTTACAAATGACTATTTGCCCATGCAGGATTTGTGTCTTTGATACCCAAGAAAGAGTATTGGGAGAAAACAAGACTTACCAGACTTACCAGAAAACTTCTAAATAAAAACGAAGTCCCCTATTATATATGTATTGTAGATGAATTGCATATTTTCATATGCATTTATCATAGATGTATATTATCATAGATGAATTTGCATATTTTAAATGTAACAACTATGTTATCACCAAAGGGAAGTTTTAGTCTATGCCATCACCTTCATAAGTTTTTATAAAGTGTACCATTATAATAAATTAGTAACTGATGTCTGTTATAATAGTAATCAGTAGTAATAAATGGTAACAAAAATGAGTGATGGAACACCCATTTGGCACCAAGCTTTGCTTCAGGTGCTTTGGAGAGGGAGGTAGAGTTCAAGGAGGAATATTAAGGAGAGAGAAAAACAAAAACAAATCAGACGTAGGTGTACATTCAGGCTGCAAAGAATTTACAAACTGGCCAGAGTTATATGTATGTAAGTCACTATAATTTAAAGCAGAATAAGATAATAACTCTCAAGTATGTGCTGAGTGAGTTGCAGGGGAGAAGAGATTTCCATGGTGTGGGAATTAAGGGAGGCTACTTAGAAGCAGTGTTGTTTGAGAGGGCCTGGAAGGACAGCGAGACACAGAAGTGGGAGGAAAGGAATTTCAAGCAAAGGGAAGATTACGAGAAATGTAACTGAAATGCAGACCTGAAGCATGTATACCAGGAGAGGTTTTACTGCATTAGTCAGGGACCAGCTGGAAACAATTCATTGCAGATGGTTTTTTCTGAAGACACTGGACTGCAGGGGCCACATGTAGAGACTGGGCAGAGTTATAGAAGCAAACAAGGCATATTGAGGCCTCCAGACACCAGCAATGTTCGGGAGCCATTATCACCTCAGGAAGTAGCATTAAGGACGCTGCGGAGAGTTGGAGCCCTGGGAGAGGGCTATCCCATGGGAGCCGAGGTTGTGAGGCTTGTGACCACTGCCAGAGAAGAGGCACCAGGGCAGAGAGGGGACGGGAAGAAATACCCTGACTTCTTTTTCCTTCTGCTCTGCTTATGCCAATGCCTCCATGGCCAAACTCAACAAAATGTCAACAAGCAAGGGACCCTGGATGACAGGCCACCGACATCAGCCTCCAGGTAGGTGGGACACAAACAGGGCTGAGAAGGACCAAGAATGGAAACTGGGGGACTGGGTGGTTGAGAGAGCAAAGAATAACTGTGAGATGAAAGATTAGTTTATAGAGCATTTAGGAAATCTTAATTACTACATTGGCTCAGATGGTAAAAGCATCTGCCTACAATGCGGGAGACCCGGGTTTGATCCCTGGGTTGGGAAGATCCCCCTGGAGAAGGAAATGGCAACCCACTCCAGTATTCTTGCCTGGAAAGTCCCGTGGACAGAGGAGCCTGGTAGGCTACAGTCCATGGGGTCACAAAGAGTCGGACACGACTAAGAGACTTCACTTTCACTTTCAATTACCACATTAAAAAATTTCTAAATTATTTGGTAATCCGTGTGAAGACACTGATGCCTGATTATCAGAGGGTGACATAATATTCCAGAAGCGGGCAGGCCAGTGGGGCTGAACATTGTGATGATGTATCAGTGTTCCATGTTCCTCCTTCCATTCTGCACCCTGAGTCTTAGCAAGTAGCTTTCATCGATGGTCATCTCAGGGTTAAAATATAGCCATTTCAGATCTAGTCTCACATCCATGTCCTAGGTAACAGTAATGAGAAGAAAATGACAAAGAGACCAAAGTTTTCCAGAAATTCACAGTAGACTTTTATCCCAGGGTGAACCTCAGCCACAAAATGAGAGGGGCTGGGGAAAAAACACATTGCTACTCTGAATCAAATCAGTTTTTTTTTTTTTTTTCTAAGAAGAAGAAGTATTGGGTGGAAGCTAGCAGCATTTGATACAAAAGAGAAGAAAGCATGATGGGAGATGGGTGCTCTAATTTGGAATTATTTGAGCTTCTGATAATTCCTATTTGGGTGGCATTGTCTAGATGGAGAGGTTTGGAGGAGGAGTTATTTGGTTAACAAAAAGGGTTTCTGTGATTTGAGACATAGTAAACTTTAATGACAGCAACATGTTATACATAACAGCTAAGCCATGTTAGAAAACAAGAAAGAGGGTAGAACTGAAAATAGAGAATTGAGTGGTAGGGTAGACTGGATTATTGTTCCCAGCTTTTTACTTCTGTACTTAGTAAACTTATACACTTGTACCCTTTGCCATTGCAAGCCGAGTTTACTCACCAGCTCCACTAAAGTTGGGTTTGGAGATATGAATTTTTTTGATAATGGTTTGAGAGAAGTGACTTATGCTATTTTAGGTCACAGGGTATTTCTGTTTGCTGCTTGAGATTCTGAGCTCCCTTATGAGAAGAGAACTCCCTGGTCCTAAAATAAGGACTCATGAAATGGATCAGAACCAATGCCCAGCCAAGTCCAACAGAGCCACAGTCAACGCACACACGTTAAAGGGAGAAATAGATGCTTGTAGTTAAAGCCACGGAAGTTTGAGGTTGTTTTTATTATGTGATGCTATTGTGGTAGAAGCCTAATTAATACATGTAGTCATTCTCAAATACACAAGAACATAATGGGAACTGCTGCTTCTTTCCTAAGGCCATGATCAAAACAGACAAAACGTGTTTTGTCAAGGATATAGGCACTAATACATTGCTGGTGGGGATGTAAATAGGTAGAACCTCGTTGGAAAAGTCTGTCAATTCCTCAAAATGTTAAAAAGTAGAATTATCATATGACCTAGTAATTCCACTCCTAGATATATTACGGAGAATGAAATGAGAGAAATGAAAACGTAGGTACGTACAAAAATTTATGTGCAAATGTGGAGAGCGACATTATTCACAAACCAAAAAGCAGAAATAGCACAAATGTCCATCAGCTGATGAATGGATAAATAAAATGTGATATATCCATCTAAAGGAATATTACTTAGCAATAAAAATGAATGACATCCTAACACATGCAATGGTGTCCTTGAAAAAAGCATGTTCACTGAAAGAAGCTAGAGCCAAAAGGTCACATGTTGTGTAAGTTCATTTATATTAAACTTCCGGAATAGGTAAATCTATTGAGATAGAAGATAGATCTGTGGATTGTAGAGGAAGGGGAGGAGCATGAGGAATGACTGCTAATGGGTAAGGGCTGTCTTTTGGGAATGATAAAAATACTTAAATCAATTGTGGTGATGGGTTTGCAACTCTGTGAAGGTACTAAATAGCAGTGAATTGGGTGCTGTTAATGGATGAATTGTATGATAGGGTTTAAAACAAAGAACAAGAGCAGAGCCACAAAGCTACCAATGAGACACATGCTGAGCTGAAAGCCACAAACCAGTGACACTCTCTCACCTGATTTGACTGTATCAGTGGTGTCTGTGGTTGAGAAGGCTGGTCTGGGATTAGTAGCTTCAATCTTTGCCAGGCAAACAGAGATACTCCGTCTGTGGCACTAACTTGCTAATGTAGGCAAAAGGCAGATATTCATATGGTTTCATTAGCACCATGATGATCTCACCCAGTTGGTTTCAAGCTCTGTAAAAAATATTTCCTATATTAAAGTACATAAGCTGTAATTGGATAAAATCTGAGTGTAGAACATTCAAACAACTCAGGAAGATTTGGAAGAAAATGCGAAAGTGTGACAGTCCTTCTTTACCAGCCTACTTACCTTACATATTCTCCTCCTAGAGGTAATCCCTAGAAACAGTTGATATACTATAACTTTCTGGTCCCTTGGTCTAAGCATTTATTAAATATATAGGTAACTATCTGCTTCCCTAGTTACTCAGTGCTAACAAATCTGCCTGCCAATTCAGGAGACACAGGTTTGATCCCTGGGTTGGAAGATCCCTGGGTTGGAAGATCCCCTGGAAAAGGAAATGGCAGGCCATTCCAGTGTTCTTATCTGGATAATCCCATGGACAGAGCAGCCTGGTGGGCTACAGTCCATGGGGTCACAAAGAGTCAGACTTGATTTAACGATTAAACACAAACAACAATAGGCAAGTATATAGCCTTATTTTTGCATAAATTGGACCGTACTAAGCACATGGTAAAGCGTCCGCCAACAATGCGGAAGACCTGGGTTCGATCCCTGGGTCGGGAAGATCTCCTGGAGAAGGAAATAGCAACCCACTCCAGTGTTCTTGCCTGGAAAATCCTATGGACGGAGGAGCCTGGTAGGCTACAGTCCATGGGGTCGCAAAGAGTTGGACACGACTGAGTGACTTCACTTTCACACACATTTTACTGAAATTTTCTTTTAAAAAACTTAAATGTGTCCTGAAGGTCTTTCCATGCCTTTTGATCAGCTGTATAGTATTTTTCTATAGCATGACTATACCATACCTTGATTATCTATTCCCCTATTGGCAAGTGTTAGGTTGTTCCCAATGTACTGCTATTGCAAAGTAATGATAACAGAGTTCTTCATCTATAAATCTTGATCATGAGTTTGATTTTTTTTTCTGCAGTGTAATTTTTTAAAGTTACATTTCTGAGTTGAAAAGAATGCACATTTTAAATTTCAAGTCACTTTGAAAAAAATTAACAGAAACTTTTTTTTCCAAATAAGCCTTTACATGGAAGCCCAATATGTAGAAAGTTAGGAGAGAGAATGGGTTGATCTTGGGCAGGAAAGCAGCTCTCTGAAGCTTTCACCCCTCAGCCTCACTCTCTCTCTCTGCCCCAAGGCACCTTCATGGAACCCTAGGGTTCCACAGACAACAGATTGGAAACCCTTACTTTGGTCAACTGAGTTGACATATAACATTTCAAAATGTAAGGGTGGATTTCAAATGTCATCCTTTTTATAACGAGTTAATTCCAAGTCAAAAGATTGTTAGCTACCTATAAGAGTAGTGTATGATTTTATGTTAACCAACTAGACCATTGTCAACCAGGATGACTTTTAAAAGCACTGGAGTTTCAGAGTTTCTAGAGAGGAGAGACTTGGGGAAGATATGCTGGTTGATAAAAGTGGCTGGCTCCTGCTGCTGAATTCACATTGCAAGCTGCTTCCCTAAGGTGGCTTTGGGGAGCTGAGGGTGTTGTTCAGTCACTCAGTCGTGTCCAACTCTGTGACCCCATGGATGGCAGCACACCAGGCTCCCCTGTCCTTCACCGTCTCCCAGAGCTTGCTCAAACCCATGTCCATTGAGTGAGTTGATGCCACCCAACCATCCCGTCCTCTGTCATCCCCTTCTTCTGCCTTCTATCTGTCCCAGTATCAGTGTCTTTTCTAATGAGTCTGCTCTTTGCATCAGGTGGCCAAAATATTGGGGCTTCAGCTTCAACATCAGTCCTTCTAATGAATATTCATGATTGATTTCCCTTAGGATTGACTGGTTGACCTCCTTGAAGTCCAGTGGACTCTCAAGAGTCATCTCCAACACCGAAGTTCAAAAGCATCAATTCTTCAGTGTACAGTCTTCTTTATGGTCCAACTCTCACGTCCATACATGACTACTGGAAAAACCATAGCTTTGACTAGATGGACCTTTGGGGAGTTGCGGGTGAGTGGTAGAATAAAGTAACTACCTTCAAGCTACCACTTGGCTTGACCATATCATTAAATGTTTCATAAATCAAAATGAGATGTCAGGAAGATGGGATGATCCAGACGCTAGATTTTATACATCTTTATTACCTATGGTTTTGTGTTAAATCCCAGGCTTAGAAATATGAGCTTTGAGAATGCTTATATTACCATCAGCTAAAGGAATACATCTGGATAGCAATAAGTCTTTTGCAGTCCGACACAAAACACGAGGTGATGTTACCTAATTCTAATGAAATCTTTAAAAAATGAAATTCAAGAGCATACAATACTTTCATAGCAACTTCCTTCCAAATATACCAACATCATTTAGCTTGGAAATCATCAGGAAGATCTACAACTTACAATCTTCAATTCCATTTTATAGGAAAGAAAAGGAGAGCTAGTTAAAGCTGCCTAGTTGGGGCACTTACTCCCTGAAGCTAAAGTCTGGCCGGTATTTGAGAAAGCAAAATGAAATAAAACCCACAAATTCAAAAGCGTCTTATTCCCAATCCTTGTCACAACCTCATTGAGAGCGGAGGCTGTGTCTTTTTACATTGTGTGGCCCTTGCACAAGATTCAATGAAAAAAATGCTTGATCATCACCAAATCTGAAAGGAGAAAGTACATAATGTAATTAAGACATCCTGACCTCCTAAAAGCTGTTTTTAATAAAGGCACAGATCTTTTAAGAAGTAAACCAGTTCTTTAACATTAAAAAAAAAAAAACCCTTATAAATTTTTCAAATACTACAGAAAGATATAAAATTCCACTCTCCAGAGTTAATGTCTGTTAATAGTGTCTGGATAATTCTTAAACGTTTTATGTATTTGTGAGTATGTGTTGAGAACACCTCTCACCCTTCTTGGCCACACAAGGTGAGCATCCTCTCCCAGTGCTTTGGGAATTCCCACTTAATGACACACAGCTTGCCTCTCAATATAGAAGCTAAAAATGCCAGATATTCTTTTTTCCTGGCATCTCTTACAGCAGAGATATAAACACACTCTAACCTCCATCACCTAGCCCCCGGTGGGCTGTGCTGAACTTAATCGCTCAGTCGTGTCCTTGAACCCCTGGACTGCACCCTGCCAGGCTTCTCTGTCCGTGGATTCCAGGGGATCTTCCCAACCGAGGGAGCAAACCCAGGTCTCCCGCATTGCAGGAGGATTCTTTGCTGTCTGAGTCACCAGGAAAGCCCAGTTTCTAGACTTTAGAAATTAGGGATTCAAAGAGCAAGAACCGCAAGGAATCCCCGCTGATGAGGACAGTGGTGGTGGCCGCAGTCAGCAGTGGGAAGCGGCACCGGGTTCATGGCAGGACACCAGCCCCACCCAGGATTTCCCAGGGCAGCTGCCCAGTGTGATCACTGTGTTTAACTGGACCCCCTAGTTCAAAGCTGGTTCTGCCACACGAGTGCATCGTGTTTGTGCCTCGCCCAGATCTCACCGGATCCCCTTTTACTGTTTCCTGTGCTTCGTTTTCCCAGCGTCTTAAGGTGCTTTCATTCTGAAAGCAACACCTACATCCCCCAGGACTCCTGGATTAGCTTTTGCCAGAAGGCACCGAAAGCTAGAAGTCCTCCGAAGTTGCCCTCCTGGGTAACAGCCCTGATCCAGTGACTTGGCGGTGCAGAGTTGGGAAGGCCAGCCCCTAGACCTTGGGTTGGGGCCGTACTGAGGTGTAACTTCTGCCTCAGTGTTTCTCTGTGGGATCAGGTTGTAGCTACCCTGGGGACCATCACTGGAGACTGCACCTTTGCTGGGCTTTCTCCTCTTCCCTGTCCTGCTTCCCCCACTGCCTAACAGGCATCTCCTGGCATCATTTAATAAGTCACTAGTGTACAAATCTTTCAGGGTCCTCTTTTTAGCAGCCTGACAGAAGATAGCCAACTTCCTGAAGATTCCAAACCAGTCAAAACCTTTTAAAAATATTTTTCCTTTCTGCCTAAGTCAGCCTGGGATGGCTTCTCTTGCTGCAATTCAGTATAGATAGATACAGGCACATGCATATATACATATGTCAAAATACATGTAAAGTGTTAGTCACTCAGTGACTAACTGAGTGGACTGTAGCTCACCAGGCTCCTCTGTCCATGGGATTCTCCAGGCAAGAATACTGGAGTGGGTCGCCATGCCCTCCTCCAGGGGATCGTCCCAACCCAGGGATTGAACCTGGGTCTCCTGCATCGCAGGCAGATTCTTTACCCTCTGAGCCACCAGGGAAGCTTTTAACAAAAATTGAATCATAAAAATATTTTGCATTCTGAGTCTTTGCTTTTTGTAATAGCTACTTATTTATTTCTATGTCCATTTTTACCATCTCTGCAGTCTTCCTTTGTAAAGATTTCATTCTTGCCCCTTTTCTAATGGTTCCTTGAATTTTTCATCAATCTAGTTTGGGTGGAATTGCAAACCCTCCCCCCCCCCCCCCCAAAGTTTCAGGGTTAATCTATACTTGGCTTAAAACAGTCAGCAAATTCCTCAGAACTGAGTTTGGTTCATGGGATAATCACAAGACAAAACCTGGCAAATCAGGACAACAAATTCTGGAACTTTTGTCTGGGACTTTTGTTCCAACTATATTTCCCCCACCCTGAATTGAGCAAGAAATAAGTACCTCAACTCACAGCTATAGGCAGCTTTTTGAGGATTAGAAAGGGGCAGCCTGCTAGGACCTGAGGTCTCAATATAATGGCAACAGAACGAAGAAATGGAGTCGAGGAACACATTTTTTGAGCCTTGGATAATGCTTTGCCTGAATGACTGTTCATTTGTACAACCCAATATACTTCCTGTTTTGTTTGCGATGGTGTAGGTCAGGCTTTCTGTGCTTTTCACCCTGTAGGTCTGTCATGAGCTTAAATGATTTAATACAGTGGTCGCTAACACTTTTGCCACCAGGGACTGATTTCATGGAAGACAGTTTTTCCACAGACAAGGTGTGGGGTGGGGATGGTTTCAGGATGACTCAAGGGTGTAGTATTTATTCTGCCACCGCAGATCTGACAGGAGGCAGATCTCAGGCAATAATGCAAGCGACGGGGAGTGGCTGTAAGTACAGGTGAAACTTGGCTCACTCGCCCACCACTCACCTCCTGCTCTGCAGCCCGATTCCTAACAGGCTACAGACCAGTGCTGGCCCGTGGCCTGCGGGCTGGGGACCCCTGATTTAGTGTATAGGTAAAATGCTTAGTATCGTGCCTGTACATGGCACCCACTAGATTATGGTTGCAGAATATTAGGCATAGTCCGTCGTGCACGATTCAGAAATCTTCAGTTTATCTTGTTTGCCTCTGCTGCTCACTGCAGCTTTTATTCCATTCCCCATTTCTGTGTGACTCTAAATGCTCTTTAGTAGTCCCACTACTTCCTCACCTCCACTTTCTTCCCATTTTCCTGTCCTCCCCCTCATCATTTTGTCTTTCTCATCTTCTCTCTCTTCCCAAAACATGAAGTGGTTTGGGCGTGGAGAGTTTAGAATCAGAGAGAGAAGCTCTGGAAGGTGATGAGAATGCTTTCTCTGCTTGTTTAAGCTGGATCTCTTTGTCTTGTACTCAAGTTAATTTATCTCTCTTCCCTCTTGGTACCTAGAGTCATGATACTCCAAAGCCTTTGTTTTTAATAAAGAAGCATCAAAAGTTAACTTCATGCTTTACCATACTATCTGGGAAAGCATGCAGTCTCCCATACTCCCTGACAAGACATCTAGTATAAAGGCAGATCACTTTTCCTTTTGTTAAAAAAAATTTTTTTTTAACTTGAATCATTATTATTATTTCACTTTTTGGCCGTGCTGCGTGGCATGTGGGATCTTAGTTCCTCTGCCAGGGACCAAACCCACACCCCCTGCAGTGAAAGCCCAGAGTCATAACCACTGGACCGCCAGGGAAGTCCTGTTCACTCGTTCTGTTAATCCAGTCATTTATCAAGGACTCTATTTTACACTATTTTACACTTTATTCCATATTTTCCTTTTCAGACCAACCTTCCCATCAAGTGTTTATAATGTGTAAGTCTTCCTCTTTGTTCAGATGAGCAGCCATGTAGTACAAGGAAAAAAAAATTCATTGAGGTGTTTGGATGGCTTCACAGTATAGACAACTGAATTTTTAGTGGCTTGGCATCAGAAGTTTAGGATAGAATTTCTTTTGTGGCGAAGTCTTAGCCTTAAAATGTACATTTCTCCAAGAAAGACCAAAAAAATGACATTAATACTGATATGGCAAAACATCCTTTTATGAATACAGTACAGTCATGATTATGAATTTGACTTCTCTTGGAACATGTAATGTACACAGACATTTTAAGTGGGAACATTCCAGTTTAAATTTTAATGCAGGATAAAGATATAGAATGATTCACAGGACAAGTATTTTTCTCATGAAGAACTAACTACTTATGATTCAAATTTATTTTTCCCTGTTTGTTTTTCCAGATCATCATTTCAATTATTTAATGTTTGGCTTCTGATTTTTAATCTACTCATCATTTATCTGCTCATTTATGCAGTCAAAAATTAACTGTGGCGTGTCTGCTATGTGCAAAGCAGTGTGCTAGGGGCTGATCAGGGGGCGAGAAGGGAACAAAAGTGAGTAAGTCCCCTCCACTGAAGGGCTTACAGTTGATTAGGAGCAGATCCAACATACAAATAACTCTAAAAAATAATAGAAAGAGACAAAACATGGAGCAGGGAGACAGAAGATGCACAGGCCAAATAAGGAATGGTTCATCAAAGAGGAACGTAGGGAAGCATGGTGCCTATGTTTGATCTGCATCATTCATCTAGAAGGCTCTACGAAAAGGAGTGATGCCAGGTGAGGGCAGAGACCTAGACTGGGCCACACCTAAGCATTTAGCGGTTGACAAAAGCCTAAGGTTATGTATGGAGACTCAAAGGATCCAGTCTTGGAGGGGTTTTAATTTTGGGGGGGGGGCGGTTTCATCTTGCCGATCTGTTCAGAATGGAACACAAATGCTTACAAATCAGAGGCACTGTGATTGATGATGCTGTGTCAGATATTTCATTTTCCTTAGCTAACCTACAGTTATCACCAATGTTGGTGTGCCGCTACCTGACATTTTTGCTTACATAAATATTGGGGCTGACAGATAACGAGGAGAGGGAGCCTGAAGCCCAAGTTAATAGCCACAAATTTAGACCCTCTGTGGAACCAGGGACTCTAAACATTTTTCTGAAAATGCTTCGGATGGCTTGCTGTACAAGGAACAGCAAGTTTTTACCGGTTTTTACCGGTAAAAAAACAGCGGTTTTTACCGCTCCTGGGACATTGTGGATGGAGATGACAAATTGGATCCACCATTCTTTTAATCCTATCAAGTTGCACCATATGTTTATAAATAGTGTTTTTGTTATGACCCTAATTGAGGGAGATTTAGTGCTGTAACTGGCCTATTTCTGACTCGCTATTGTCTAAGATCTTGCATTCTTTAAAAAGTTGAAACAGAAAACTAGAGTAAATTACACATATCTGCTGCCTAAAGGATTTATATTTTCCTTTTGTTTGTTCTTAAATACCACCACTGGACTCATCTGCTGACTGTTCAATTGCAGTGGCATAAAGCCAGATAGCCTGTCCTGTGGTTTCCCCTCCCCCACTCATGAGATTAAGAGGGAAGGGGGCGGCCTGGAGGGAAAGGAGGAAAAAGGCAGAGGAAGTTCTTCTGTTTTACTAAAGACCTCATCCAAAAATAAAAGAAAAATATGTTAGTGTAAATGCCACTACAAAGACAATTTCAGATTAGCCAGAAGCTTTCAGTGTAGTCTCTGGCACTAGTTCACTTTTATACAATGAGAAATATAGACTAGACTGCGTGAATTTCAGCAGCACGTTGAAGCGCTTTGTGATGGCACTAAATCTCAGCCTAATGTGTGGATGGAAGGGGCCCACCTGCCTTGCTACCCAGGACTGAGTCTGAGTTAAAGCCTGGGATGACTTGCCGCTGCTTTTGAGGCTGGGCTGCCGGCCTCCCTTGCCAATGCTGTCTTAGGGACTTCTGTATCTTGCGTTGGCCAACTGTACCAATTCATTCTGCAGTCAACTAGGAAGACAGCAGAGGTTTGGTTTAACAACATATTTAGAGCAATGTGATTAAAAAAAATTTTTTTTTCTTTTTGTTTGCCCTGGGTCTTCGTATCTGCACCCAGGCTTTTCTCTAGTTGCTGTGAGTAGAGGTTACCTTTCATTTCGTTGCGTGGGCTTCTCACTGCCGTGGTTTCTCTTGTTGTGGACTGAGCACAGATCAAGGCACGCAGTCTTCAGTAGTTGCGGCTTGCAGGCTTAGTTGCTCTGTTGCACGTGGGATCTCAATTCACCAACCGGAATCAAACTCATGTCCCCTGCATTGGAAGGTGGATTCTTAACCATTCTACTGCCAGGGAAATCCCTGGAGCATATCTTTTTGGGAACATTCAACCCGCTACACACCGGTACGTGTGTGCTAGGTTGCTTCAGTTCTGTCTGACTCTTTGCGACCCTGTGACTGTAGCCCACCAAACTCCTCTGTCCAAGGGATTCTTCAGGCAAGAATACTGGAGTGGGATGCCGTGCCTTTCTCCAGGGTATCTTCTCAACCCAGGGATTGAACCAGTGTCTCCTGTACCTCCTGCATTACAGGTGGATTCTTTACCACTGAGCCACTGTGGAAGCCCCCGCTCCACACTGGTTCAGTTCAGTTCAGTTCAGTCACTCAGTCGTGTCCGACTCTTTGCGATCCCATGGACTGCAGCACGCCAGGCCTCCCTGTCCATCACCAACTCCCGGAGTTTACTCAAACTCTTCTCTATTGAGTCGGTGATGCCATCCAACCATCTCATCCTCTGTCGTCCCCTTCTCCTGCCTTCAATCTTTCCCAACATCAGGGTCTTTTCCAATGAGTCAGTTCTTTGCATCAGGTGGCCAAAGTATTAGAGTTTGGGTTTCAGCATCAGTCATTCGAATGAATAGTTTGAAATGATTGTAAACTTGACTAGTAAGTACTAGTAAGTAAACTTGACTAGTTAAACTGTTAAACTTGAATAGTCGAATGAATGACTGTTCATTCAAATGGAAATCAAGGAAATCGTAAAAGACGGATTTCCTTTAGGATGGACTGGTTGTATCTCTTTGCTGTCCAAGGGACTCTCGAGAGTTTTCTCCAACACCGTAGTTCAAAACTATCAATTCTTCTGCACTCAGCTTTCTTTATAGTCCAATTCTCACATCCATATGTGACTACTGGAAAAACCATAGCCTTAACTAGACAGACCTTTGTTGGCAAAGTAATGTCTCTGCTTTTTAATATGCTGTCTAGGTTGGTTATAACTTTTCTTCCAAGGAGCAAGCGTCTTTTAATTTCATGGCTGCAGTCACCATCTGCAGCCATGCATTTCATCACCATGCAGTGATTTTGGAGCCCCCCAAAATAAAGTCTGTCACTGTTTCCATTGCTTCCCCATTTATTTGCCATGAAGTGATGGGACCAGATGCCATGATCTTAGTTTTCTGAATGTTGAGTTTTAAGACAACTTTTTCACTCTGTTCTTTCACTTTCATCAAGAGTCTCTTTAGTTCTTCTTTGCTTTCTGCCCTAAGTGTGGTGTCATCTGCATATCTGAGGTTATTGATATTTCTTCCGGCAATCTTGTGCTTCATGCAGCCCAGCATTTCTCATGATGTACTCTGCCTATAAGTTAGATAAGCAGGGTGACAATATATAGCCTTGATGTACTCCTTTCCTGATTTGGAACCAGTCTGTTGTTCCATGTCCAGTTCTAACTGTTGCTTCCTGACCTGCATACAGATTTCTCAGGAGGCAGGTCAGGTAGTCTGGTAGTCCCATCTCTTTAAGAACACACTGGTACCTTAAAACAAAAGTATCAAAGATTAAAATCTATAAAGCCACCACAAACCAAATCAACATTTATGTCAGTAGAAAAAGGATCTTTGAGCTTCAGGATTAATCTGAGACTTTTTATTGAACAAAAGAGAAATTTTTTTGTCTAGGAAGATTTCCACCGAGTTTTGTAAAGGGTGTTCTCCCTAAACACTGATGTCAAGTTTATAATCATTTCAGAAATCAAATAAAAGAAAACAAGGTTGCTGTGTCGCTTCCAAAAGTTTTACTAAAAAAATAATATTAAAAATGACGGCAAGGAGAGAAACCACGTGGGTGGCTTCTCTAAAGATCATCTTGGGGTTAAGAACTGTGTTCTCTTAGCTGAGGCTTGATCTCTCGAGAGACACCATTCAGAGGAAAGTCAAGAATATTACTGATTAAATCAGTTTAGCTGTTTTAATACACAAAAGTCAGATGGTCAATTTGGAAAAAAAAGAAAAAAAAACCCTGTCAACTTTGTTGTTTTAATCCTAAAATAAATTCACATGGTAGGTTTTATTCAATCCTTTGCTAGACCACAAGTTTTTCATGTTTCTAATATTATGATCATGCAGTCCCCCTGCCTTAGAGTAGGGAAAAAAAAATAACCCAGTAGCGCTAATAGAGTAAACATTTCTGTGGACAGACCAGCCAGCACCCTCTTCTGACTGTGGATAACTCTGTCTTTGCATCCTTCTCTGTTGTGTTGACATCTCTATTCACTCACCCAGTGACACACATGTGCTGCTTTCAAGTGAAAACTCACGCCTACTTCCCAGTATTTTTGTCAACATCTCAACTATTGACTTTGCATGCAAAGAGTCCTTTGAAAAGCAAATACTTAAGGAATTAGATTGAGTGAACGCCTCAGCCTGAAACTTGGGGACTTTGGGCAACTAACTCAAGTTCCTGGGACAAGTAGTATTACTAGAACCTTCACTTGGAATTTAATTCTTAGAGTCCACATTCAACTGTGACAACAATAATGCTTGCTACTGGGAAAGTGGTTTTCCCACTCTCTGTCATTTGGGACAGCCCATGCCTCTGTGTCCCTCCCACAAAGTGGGTCATTAAGAGCTGATTTTACCTCTCTCAGCATTTAGTTCTAGGGGCATTTCTACCTGCAGTTATTAGCCAGAAAATGATTAAATCGATGCTGTAATGTTAGTTCTTTTTTAAATTGTCGTGTATTTGCTTTATAATGTTATGTTAATTTCTGGTATACAGCAAAGTGATCCAGTTATATATATGTGTGTGTGTATATATATACATTATACATATACATATATGTACACACGCATACATGTACGTATGTACACACACAACACATGTATATACACATACATATATGTACACATACGTATGTATATACACATACATGTATGTGCATATGTACACATACATATATACACATTACATATACATATGTGTATGTATACATGTGTGTGTGTGTGTGTGTGTGTGTGTGTGTGTGTGTGTGTGTGTGTGTGTGTGTACACAAATATATGGGGCTTCCATGGCAGCTCAGATGGTAAATATCTGCCTGCAATGCAGCAGACCCGGGTTTGATCCCTGGGTCAGGAAGACCCCCTGTAGAAGGAAAGGGCAAACCATTCCAGTATTCTTGCCTGGACAATCCCATGGATAGAGGAGCCTTACAGGTTACAGTCCATGGGTCGCAAAGAGTCAGACACGACTAAGCGACCGAGCACACACACAGAGACACACACATATGAACTCTTTTCATATTCTTTTCCGTTATAGGCTGTTACAAGTTACTGAATATCATTCCTTGTGCTTTACTGTAGGTCCTTGTTTATTCCTCCTCCACTTTCCCTTACGTGACCATGTTTGCTTTCTAATCTGTAAGTCTGTTTCTGTTTTGTAAATAAGTTCACTTGGATCACATTTGAGACTCCACATGCAAGTGACATCATATATTTGTCTTTCGGATTTGGTTCCCTTAGTATTTGGTTCCCTTGGTCCATCTGTGTTGTTGCAAGTGGCAATATTTCATTCTTTTTACGCCTGAGCAGTATTGCATTGTATGTACTTACCACATCTCCTGTATCCATTCCTCTGTTGAGGGACGTTTTGATTCTTTCCATGTCTTGGCTACTGTAAATGGTGCTGCTGTGAATATTGGGGTGCATGTATCTTTCCAGATTATAGCCTTCTCTGGATATATGCCCAGGAATGGGATTTTTAATGTCAATTCTTATGTAGAGGTGACTTTTAAGTTGAGGCAGATTATTACATTTTTGGACTGGAGAACTTGGCAGCAGTTTGACAAGAACATATAGTAGTTTGGCATTATCTTGACACGACTTCAGCAAGAAATACTTGTCCATTGTAACTACTGGCTATGTAGACATTTGGGGTTACATATACGCACCATCAGAAACAAAGAATGGGACCCTCTTTTACAGTTGTTTGATTCTTGAGTATATTTATGGTGGTAGGCATTAACACCTGTAAAAATATGTATGAAATATAAACCTTAATTGAAATATGCTCATCGTGCTTAATTGAAACATGTTCCCAGGAAAGCAGAGGAGGTTTTGCCTATGTAAAAATCTGCAGAATAGGAACCAAAGGTAACACGATATTCTTCTATTAGTAGAGGTTTTTATTTAATAAAACTGTAAGACAAATATCTCATGTGCTTGGCTCATTAGCAATACTTATTTTTTATCAGAATTAATATTCTTCCATATTTTCTTTGGAAAAAGCAATATTGATGTTTATATAAAATGCAAACAAATGATGCAATGTTTCACATTTTCCAGTTTTTCACTGTGATATATTTATTCTCTAAAATTTTATGTTAGTGCAACAAAAAAAAAAGTGCTTCCACAGTTCATTTCAAGATAATATATTGCTCTATTATAGCAAATGTGGTACAGCTTGGGCTTAGGAACTGGAAGCTAAAGCAATTTTGGTACATGTGTTTATTATATCTTGAACAAGGCTCTTTTGGTAGGTCTTGGACAACTGATAAGTTATTAAAAGACATAATTTCCATACAAGTGACAAAAACCTTTAAAATATGTGGATGTGAATTTCAGTGCCCTAACTACTAAAATATCTTTGAAGAGAACTTCCTTCTCAGCAAAGAGAAAATTATAAATAAATTAAAAAAAAACAATGTAATTCTAAAAAGTTCAATGACTGTTAGAAGAAAAAGGAATATTGATTTTGACTTTTTGTGTTTTAATGATTCTGGGAATGATAGAGCTCACTTCACATAATCACATATCTCTAACCTCTACCTGTTTACTTTGACACTAGAGTATGTGAATATATGCTTTTATATACAATTATCTATGTAATATTTCATAAATATTAAACAAATTTTAAAAGATAAGCCTAATTGGGAAACTCTTAATAAATCAACTTCTTGGAAATTTTTGGAAGGAAAAATGGAGCCTGAGCATAAAATTGTAAGTAGCTGGATTGAAGCAGACAACACTAGTCTGTAATGTATCCTTAAATTTTATTTACTTCTTGGTGTATGCCAAGTATACATACATGAGCTCATTAATCCTCATGAAAATCCTTTGAAATAGGTATCTTCTAGATTTCAAATAAACAAGCCTGAGACTCCGAGAAGTTAGATTACCCAACATCACATCTTTAGTAAGTGGAAGAATCTGCACTCTTATTCATAGCCATGTAAAGATGATTCAAGTTATTCACTATGTATTTCCTAAGGAAATTACTTACATTCTTAAATAATATGTACTCTATTTTTTATATTTCATTGAACAAAATGACTTTCTCTCCAGTTTGAATGGAAAGTGAGAATATTAGTTTCTTAAAATATCTGAACAATGTACACTGAAGCCAGGAACTAAATAGCGAGGATGACATGACATACTTTCTTAGCAAAAAGGTCTTTCTGAGAGATCATAAATATTTAAGCATAAACATACCATAGAGTGGCAACCAGGACAATTCTTGATTTAATATGGAATTTTCCAAACCTTGAGATTGCAAACTACGCAATCTGAATTTCTCATTAATTGACAGATATCCACTTTGCTTTGGAATGTGCAGATCTTTAAGTTAGATCTTAACTTTAAAGATAATTCGACCTCTAAGACCTTGAGAAAGTAATAGATAAAAGGAAATAGCCCGCAATCACAGATTTTTTTTGTGTTCTGACTTAATGCAATTTGAATATCTCAGTCTACCACTCCTTCTCATTTTTTGTAATCACTTTAACTCAGTGGACATAAATTTGAGCAAATTCTGGGAGATTGGAGGACAGGGAGGCCTGGCATGCTGCAGTCCATGGGATCACCAAGAGTCGGGCACAGCTTAGTGACTGGACAACAGCAAAATAACTTACTATTTTATTTTGTCAATTAATCACAGTTTTACTTCAAATGTGCATGCTTCCCTTCTTCTCAGAAAGAGAAGTCCTGAGTCTTAGCTGGACATGTATCTTTCTAGAATAAGAGCTAGATTTCTTAACTTCCCTTGCAATCAGGTGAGACTATGTGAACTCTAGCCTGTGTGTTTTAAGTGGGAGAAAGGAGACAGTGCATGCACCTTCCTCATTCTTTTTCCATAGACTGAAATGGAGATACGGTGTCTGAAGCTTCAGCCACCATCTTTGAACGTGAACTGATCTTGGAATGGAAGGTTCACATAACCAGGCAACCACTGGAAGGAGGTTGTCCCTGTCACTGGGGAATGCCATTCCAACCAAGATCAGTTGTCTTGAGACTTTTTAACCATAGAGAAATATTTCTAGCTTGTTTAATCCACTTTTGGAGGGTTCAGTTCAGTTCAGTTCAGTCGCCCAGTTGTGTCTGACTCTTTACGACCCCATGAATCGCAGCATGCCAGGCCTCCCTGTCCATCACCAACTCCCAGAGTTTACCCAAACCCATGTCCATCGAGTCGGTGATGCCATCCAACCATCTCATCCTTTGTCGCCCCCTTCTCCTCCTGCCCTCAATCTTTCCCAGCATCAGGGTCTTTTCAAATGAGTCAGCTCTTTGCATCAGGTGGCCAAAGTATTGGAGTTTCAGCTTTGACATCAGTCCTTCCAATGAACTCCCAGGACTGATCTCCTTTAGGATGGACTGGTTGGATCTCCTGGCAGTCCAGGGGACTCTCAAGAGTCTTCTCCAACACCACAGTTCAAAAGCATCAATTCTTGGGCACTCAGCTTTCTTTATAGTCCAACTCTCACATCCATACATGACTACTGGAAAAACCATACATGGCCTTGACTAGATGGACCTTTGTTGGCAAAGTAATGTCTCTGCTTTTTAATATGCTATCTAGGTTGGTCATAACTTTCCTTCCAAGGAGTAAGCGTCTTTTAATTTCATGGCTGCAGTCACCATCTGCAGTGATTTTGGAGCCCTGAAAAATAAAGTCAGCCACTCTTTTCACTGCTTCCCCATCTATTTCCCATGAAGTGATGGGACTGGATGCCATGATCTTAGTTTTCTGAATGTTGAGCTTTAAGCCAACTTTTTCACTCTCCTCTTTCACTTTCATCAAGAGGCTCTTTAGTTCTTCACTTTCTGCCGTAAGTGTGGTGTCATCTGCGTATCTGAGTTATTGATATTTCTCCTGGCAATCTTGATTCCAGCTTGTGCTTCTTCCAGCCCAGTGTTTCTCATGATGTACTCTGCATATAAGTTAAATAAGCAGGGTGACAATATACAGCCTTGACGTACTCCTTTTTCTATTTGGAGGGTAACTTGCTGCTAAACCAATTTATCTAAAACAACATACCGTTTACAGTCCCATTTGATATTTACTGCTTATAAAATGCCACAAGGATGGCAGCTCAGCTTAGTTTTAGAGTTCTGAGAGCAGGCACCAATGGACATCTCAGGTGATCAGGACGTTGCTGAGTTCTGATTATTTGCAAATTTGCTGGCTGATTAACACCTCTTATATTTTACATATTACGAAGTGAGTTGTTTGGTTTTTTTAAACTTTGTTCTGAATAATAGCTGACAATGTCCAGTTCAACAGAATTTGCAGGTGACATGCTTTTTGAAATAATTGCATGTGTGCGCTTATCTTACGAAGTTTTCTGAAATGCTATTTGGGAATTAATTCACATATAGAGACCTAGTGTTCCGCACTCCCTGGTTAGGTAGGTGGGGTGGAGATGTTTCACTGGTGAAGCAGAAGACCCAAAGGAGACCTTGACATGTGAGTTCTAGACAGCTGCTGAGCTCACCTTTAAAAAAACTTCTCTCACTCAATAGAGGCAAATCACCAAAGGCAGAGGGAAATGTTACAGAAAAAACTTTGCCAACCTTGTCACAGGCCTTAATGGTATTTGAACAGGACTTCCCTGTAGCTCAAACGGTGAAGAATCTGCCTGCGACGCAGGAGATCAGGGTTTGATCCCTGGGTCGGGAAGATCTAGAGGAGGGAATGGCAACCCATTCCAGTGTTCTTGCCTGGAGAATCCCATGGACACTGGAGAATTCCACAGACAGAGAAGCCTTGCAGGCTACAGTCCATGGGGTCGCAAAGAGTCAGACGTGACTTAGCGACTAACACACACACACAGGCTGTGATGTGTTATCTTGGCTCCATGACTTGTTACATAGATAAAACACTGTGAATGAAATTTCAGTCAAATGTTTAGTCAACTTCAATCCAACTGTAGCTCTTTAAACCCAGTCCTGCTTTTACTCCAGATTTGATATAGCAAATAACTTATCAAAGTTTGTAAAATTCTCAATGAATTTTGTCCCTAATTTTTCATGTGTTATATTAATACCAAAAAGAAAAATTGAGTGCTACCTAATTTTACAGAAAATCTTAAGTATTTAAAAGTTTGAGTTTTGAGGTATTTATACTTAAAACCCTTTGAAAAAAGTGGTTGAATAACTATTTCCTTCTTGGATGGAGAAACAAATTTTCCTTTAACTTAAAAAAAAAAAAATCACATTTGGGAGGCAGCCACCAGGGACAGTTTCACTTGGAAAGAAACTTTTTGAGAAAGTTCCAAGTGAGTGAGAAAAGAGAATTATAATGGAATTTTCTCCACAACTTTTATTCTGACAGAGGGGCTATTCATCCTATGGAATTCTTTTAAAATCACTGACCTGAACAATATGCTTCTGAGAATGTTTTCCTGCTTAGCTTATAAAGATATTATTATGTATCTATGATATAATCACTAGAAAATGCTCCCTCTGGGACATTTGTTGTTTCTCTAGTTATCACAGTTGATTGTAGAACTGATATACCTGACATGCTTAAGGGTATATAACAGGAAAGCAGATACAATCTTTAATGCCAACTGCACCTTCTGTCTTTATATTGGAGTCTGTGATTATAGGTAACAATTGAATTAAAAGATATCCTATAAACAGATTCTTTTTAAATTTAAGGGACGAAAATTATCGTAACAAAGTTAAAATAATAGTTCCTATAGTTATTTGCAATTTTGATGTCAAGATAAACCTATTTTTAACTATAAGCTGTGATGCAGTCTACTTCTCTGAGCCTGTTTTTTCCTGTAAAACAGAACTAGAAATATCTCTCATTTCCTAGGACTGTACTGGGGATAAAGACATGATATATGTAAATGGTCTAACACAGTGCTTAACTCACGGCTATCTGTTTTTTAAAATATTTATTTATTTGGCTGTGCCAGATTTTAGCTGTGCCATATGGAGTTTTTTTTTTTTTTTTTTTCCTTTTAGTTGAGGCATATAGGATCTAGTTCCCTGATCAGGGATTGAACTCAGGCCCCCTGCACTGGGAGCTTGAAGTCTTAGCCACTGGACAAAGAGGGAAGTCCCTCATTGCTATTTATTACTAGTGTCATTCTGGGTTACACAGTAATGTTCTTATTTAAACCATATATAAAATATATATATATAGTAGTGTGTATATGCCAATCCCAGGCTCCCAGTTTATTTTTTTAATTGAAGTATTTGATTCTTCTGTTGACTCCACTATTATGCCATTTTTCCTTATTCCTCAATAATCATACTAATATGAACAGTAAGAGTCAAAACTTACAGAGACACGTGACTTGTGCAAGGACTGCTCTAAATGCTTGACGTTTATTAATTCATTTGCTTTGTGTATATTAACTAATATAACTCTCACCATAATAGGAGCGGTGCTGCTATTTCCCCCACTTTGCAGATAATAAAATCACATGTATTATAACTTGCCCAACATCTCACAGGCTTACCAGGTAGCACAGCGGTAAAGAATCCTCCTTCTGCTGCAAGAGATGCAAGAGACGTGGATTCCATCCCTGGGTTGGGAAAATCCCTTGGAGTAGGAAATGGCAACCCATTCCACTATTCTAGCCTGGAAAATTCCATAGCCTGGTGGGCTATAGTCCATGGGATCACAAAGAGTCAGATACAAGTAAGCAACTGAGCAAATAGTTGATTTACAGTGTTGCAGTGTTCACGGCAAAGTGATTCAGTCATGTACTTACTCTCTGTTTCGAATTCTTTTCCATTATAGGTTATTCTTGTTGTTGTTTAGTCACTAAGTCATGTCCAACTCTGTGTGACCTCATGGACTGCAGCATGCCAGGAGTGTCTGTCCTTCTCTATCTTCCGGAGTTTGCTCAAATTCATGTCCATTGAGTCAGTGATGCTACAAGATATTCCAGTTCCCTGTTCTATACAGTAGGTCTCTGTTGTTTATCTATTTTATATATGTGCATGTGTGCTAAGTTGCTTTAGTTGTGTCCAACTCTTTGCGACCTTATGGACATAGGCTGCCAGGCTCCTCTGCCATGGGGATTTTCCAGGCAAGAATACTGGAGTGGGTTGCCATGCCCTCCTCCAGAGGACCTTCCCGACCCGTGGCTCGAACCTGCATCTCTTATGTCTCCTGCATTGGCAGGCGGTTCTTTAACACTAGCGCCGTCTGAGAAACCATTTTATATATAGTGTATATCTACTAATCCCCAATTCCCAGTTTATCTCTCCCCACTGAGAATCCATACAATTCTAAAGCCCGCGGCCATAGATAATAGAAATACATATTGTCATTAGTTTCTCTGTGGAACTGAAGAAGAGTAGCTCAATATAGTTAACCAACTATGAAGAAACTGTATCCTTTAACTGTCATTTACATGTGTGCTAAGTCACTTCAGTCGTGTCCAACTCTTTGCGACTCTGTGGGCCGTAGTCCGCCAGGCTCCTCTGTCCATGGTATTTTCCAGACAGGAATGCTGCAGTGGGTTGCCATTTCCTTCTCCCGGGAATCTTCCCAACCCAGGGACTGGACCCACATCTCTTCTGCCTCTTGCAGTGGCAGGAGGGTTCTTTTCCACCAGTGCCACCTTTAGGTCCTCGCAATTATTCAGACTATTTGGGAAGATCAGAGATTAAGTTAATATAAAACAGAAGATCAGAGATTAGGTAGTAAAACTTAAAAATTCTTTACATTTAGCTCTGGAATGTGTTTGGTAATTACATTTGAAAACGAATGCGTCTGGTGGCCTAGATATTCACTTCAAAGAAAACGATGACGATGAATTGAAGAGACGTGATTCAGGCACAGAGGAAGATGCTTGGTCTCCCCACTCAGCCTCTCCATCCAGCTATTCCCTTACTGCAGTGGCAGAAAATGTCTGCTTTCCCTTAATGGGTGACGATCTGTGCCCTTTCAAAACTTTTGTATAAAGTAGGGAGGTGGCTAAGTATTTGAGCTTCAAAGGGCTTCTCTTCATGCAAAGTAAGTAGAGGAAATTGAAATGTCTAAAAAGCTATAATTAAGCAAACGCCACAATGACTTCATTCAACTTGAAAGCAAGTTTGTTATGGACAACCTAAAACTTTGATAAACCACCCAAGGACAATACTGATTAACCTCAGGGTCCTGTGAATATTTTTGAGACATAGATCTGAATATACTGAAACGAAACCTGCACCGTTAATTTTATTATTTATTTAGAGGTATTACCTTTTTTTATGTGAACATCTAAAAAGCTGATATAGTAACAACATTAAACTGGGAAGATTTTTGTTTGTTTATTTTTGAGAAGGAATTGCTCCTAGGATGAGTCAGTGGTAGAGAATCCACCTGCCAATGCAGGAGATATGGGTTCAATCCCTGGGTCTGGAAGATCCCCTGGGAAGAAAATGGCAAGCCGTTCCAGTATTCTTGCCTGGAGAATCCCATGGGTAGGAGCCTGGCAGGCTACAGTTCATGGGGTCCAAAGAGTCGGACACGACTTCATGACTAAACAACAGCAGTAACACTTCTAGGAAGTGCTTGGGTTCTTTTCTTTAGATAAAATAGTTAATCCTTAATTTGAATCTGATAGAAAATAATTTAAGTAAGGCACATTAAAATAATTTAACTAAGGTTCATTAAAACTTCAATACACACTTCAGTAATAAAACTTGCAATGTATTTTTAAAGCCACACATGAATTTATGGTTAATGAAAGTAGACTTCTTATAAGTAAAAGGTGGCATTTTAGCAAAGCAAAGATGTTAAGACTGACCTTTAAAAAACCCAGAGAGAATAGCATGATAGTGTGAATTTTTTAAAGTTTGTTTATTTATTTTTGGCTGCATTGGGTCTTTGTTGCTGCACACAGGCTTTCTCTGGTTGTGGCGAGTGGGGACTACTCTCTAGTTGTCGTGTGTGGGCTTCTTATCATGTCGGTGCCTCTTGTTGCGGGGCATGGACTCTAGGGTGCATGGGCTTCAGCCATTCTGGCATGTGGGCTCTAGAGCTCAGCCTCAATAGTTGTGGTGCGCAGGCTTAGTTGCCCTGCAGCATGTGGCATCTTCTCAAACTAGAGATCGAATCCTTGTCCTCTGCCTTGGCAGGTGGATTCTTAAGCACTGGACAACCAGGGAAGTCCTGACAGTGGATTTTTTTAAAGTTATCAATTGTAGGATAATTTAAAAAGGGAAAGAAAGTTTATTTCTGAAAGACCTAAAACCAGCTTCAGAGAAACTTGTTAGTATATCATTGTAAAGCGATTTTTAACATTCTAATAAGAGTATGGGCTGCAGTGTTGATGAGTACTGCATGGAACAGGGTCCGGGGTCAAACACTGGATTGTATACAGTTAAACAAGCTTTATTATCCTTTAGTTATCTATTGCTACATAGCAAACTTCCCCCAAATTTAGCAGCTTTACTGGGTGGATCTGGCTCAGAGTATCTCACAGATTGTAGTCTAGATGCAGCCCAGGGCTGCAGTTATCTGAAGACCTGACGGGCTGGAAAACTCACTTCAATAAGGCTCATTCATGTGGCTGGCTGTTGAAGGGAGGCATTCCTTCCTTGCTGCATGAGTTTTTCTTTGACACACAGCAACTGGTTTCTCCCAGAGTAACTGATCCAAGAGAAAAAACAAGGAGGAGATGGCAAAACCTTTCTGACCTCATCTTAGGCCTCAGTCACTTCTGCTGTAATCTGTTCATTAGGATTTAGTCACGCAGTTCAACCTTCATGCAGCAGGGAGGGAACTAAACCCTAATTCTTAAAAGGAGAAGTATCAAGGAACTTGTGCCTATCTATTAAATGCCACATCTCCATGGAAATTTTCAGAGTCTGTAATGCTCTGATGTAAATCCAATTGTGTGTGTACCATTTCCCAAGCTTATTTGGTCTGGGATTCATTTTTCGTGAATTATTTTGCAGGACTGGTGTTTCATTAAAGACACTTTGGGAAACACTGCTTTAACACTGCCATTGCAAGGGAGAATGTATATATTTCTTTAAGGTTGCAATGTATGGTATTGTTAGCTTTTCATAACGGCAATTCATTATCATCCTGGTGCTAAATACAGATTTCTAGGTGTTACAGTAATAGCTGTAGTCAGCAAGTGTTTTTTGCTATCTTCTGCGTGTGCCAGGCACTAGTAGTTGGCTACTAAAGGGCAAATAAATGCTACTGAGCTCTGATGAGCCAATAATTGAAGTGCAATCTAGAATAGTTACAGTGCGGTAATAGCAGAGACATAAAGAATAAATTATGTGCCTTGCAAAGTCCTATGTGCTTTGGGCATATACCTCATTCAACTCCGCAATATCCCCATCAGGTGCATGAGTACACACTAAGTCACTTCAGTCGTGTCCAACTCTTTGCGACCCCATGGGCTGTAGGCTGCCAGGCTTCTCTGTCCATGAGATTCTCCAGGCAAGAATACTGGAGTGGGTTACCACGCCCTCCTCCAGGGGATCTTCAAGACCCAGGGATTGAGCCCGAGTCTCTCATGTCTCCTGCACTGGCAGCTAGGTTCTTTACCACTAGGGCCACCTGGAAAGCCCAACCCTATCAGGTGGAGCCCTCTTTTACAGATGAGAAAACTGAGACAGGGAGAGGTCAGATAACTCACTCAAGGATACACAGCTATTAAATGTCAGAGCTAGGATTTAGGTCGAGGGGGAGTTTGGCTCTCAAGTTTTAGCTCTTTGCATTGTGAGTATGACCTGCTGAGTACTATACTACTGCACACTTGTAGGTAAGAAAAGAAGATTGCAGATAGCTCTAGTGTAGGGACTAGAGGAAAGCGTCACCATGGAGGTAACGTTTGAACTAGGCCTTAAAGAGTAAACAGATGGAGAAAGAAGAAAGACAGTTCCAGCCTTAGTACCTAGTGTCCTCAAAGGCATAGAGTTCTGACCCTGAATTGTGGGTTTAGAGAATGCTGGTGTGAATTGAGAGCATATAGATGATAGAAGATTCTGGTAGATGATGCTATGAAGTGAACGGCAGTTACCTGGAAAGTAAAATTCAGAGCCACAGTGTTATTTGGCTCCTCTCTGCAGATGTTTCAAATGAATAGCCACCTTTGCAAAGAGCAAGCCATTGAGCCAGGAATATCTGTCTAAGATAGACTCAAATATGGGGTGTGGTGGACACTTGGATGCACCACCCAGAACCCCTTTCAGGGATGAAGGACTTAACTCTCCCCGATACTGGGAGTTCCTCCAGCAGGGAGCCCTTCATGGTCAGCCCTCTTTGGGGATTGCATGGGCTGAAGACAGCTGCCTCACCCAAGGTTATGACCCTTTTTGGAGATGCCTGCATGCAATGACTGATCAGTGTTGGGTATAAAAGCTGGCCTTTTCCCCAACTCAAGACGACATAGGAAGGGCATCCTAGCCTTAGAGAGCCCTATAGAGTTGCTTGCAGACTTGGTTGAAATTGCAACACAGCTTGACTTATGTCTCTGCTCAGCCCTGCTTTCATCTCTCCTTTTCTGTGGGAAGTGATCTCATGAGGCTCCATAATACTATAAACTCTCCAGCTCTAATCTCCACCTCAGAGTCTGCCTCCTGGGGAACCCCACTAGGAGTACCGGGAATGGTTGAGAAAGCAGATGCTGGGATGGAATTTTGGAATTCTTGGCTGGCAATTTGAATTCCATGACTGGGGTTGCCCAGGTAACGCTGGTACAAGGCAGCAGTGCAATTGTTAACACCTCAACAGTGGTGAACTGGGTTGATATGCTGGTGACCCGTGGGACAAAAATCACTAATTGGTGTGGTGGTGTAGGAATTTGAGAAATGTGTGAGAAAGGGTTAACTATGAGGCTGGTGGAATTGGTTGGCTATACTCAAACTCAATGGGCAGTCTCAAAAATACAATTAGGACCAAAAAAACCAAGCTTTTATATTTAAAAGCTAAGACTGAAAGCCAGAGACCGCCTCCTTGGCTGCATAAAGAGGCTCTCATCTTTTGGAGGGAGAGCAGAGAAAGCTGAGGACCAGAGGACTTAATCACGACAGGAGCAGAGCTCAAAAGGAGGTTACGCTCCCAAACAAGACAGATCTGTTATGCCAAGGTCAGAGTCCTGGATGGAGGAGGAAGGAGGGGAGTGACCTTGGCACATGGACAGGACATCTGGATTGATGGTCATGAGAATCATGAATTCCCAGATTCCCCCTGAACCCACGGAGCCTGCCTGCACAAGGGCCCACCCTTCTTATTTAAGAGTAGCCCTTCCCCTGGCTTGCTAACGAGGTCAGTAGCTATAATTCAGTCCCAGCGTAACCCAGCCTTGGCTGGGACCTGATGGGGGAGAGGAGGAACTAGATCTCCCAGGGCCGGTGGATGGGCAGGGGCTGAAGCAGGTGGGTGTGTCTGGATGCTGTGAGCGCTTGATGAAGGGTAGCAGAAAGTTGAATAAGAGAGTGTTTATCCAGGATCTAGGATGCAGGCCCCCATACAAGCGCAGTACCAAGATCCCTCCTGGAAAAGGCAGTGCATCACAGTAAGTGAGGTAGTTGTACCAGAATTGTTGTGATGGGAGGAGAAGCTCTTTCTCCTGCAGTGGGTGTGTGGTATAAGACCAGGAAGCCACCAGAAGCCTTTGTTCTACAGGAACAAGGGAGGAGCATCATTTGCCAAGCAACAGGGATATGATGGTGAGAGGGGCCATTCACCATCCCCGCTAAGAAGTTCAGTGGTGCTCATCCCCTGAACGCTGGGCGGGATGGCAGGAGAGGCCATTTCTGGTAGCAGTGGGGGTGATAGAACCCCTAAATAAACACAGTTACCGTAATGAGAGGCAAAGTCATAAAGCCACACAGAGTGGCCTGTGCTCGGTGTATTGTGGACACTATTAGAATACAGTATCTCTAAGGGCAAAATAGATGGGCAGCCAAGGAAGATGCTACTCAGACTTCCCTGGTGGTCCAGTGGTTAAGAATCCACCTACCAATGCAAGGGACACGAGTTAGATCCCTGGTCCAGGAAGATCCCACATGCTGAGGAGCAATTCAGCCTGTGAGCCCTCCAGCCTTAACTACTGAGCCCGTGTTCCACTCAAGAGAAGCCACTGCAGTGAGAAGCCCGTGTACCGCAACTAGAGAGGAGACCCCGCTCGCTGCAACTAAAGAAAGCCCGCTCACAGCAATGAGACCCAGAGCAGTCAAAAATAAATAAAAAAGTTAGTTATTTTAAGAAATTTTTTTAAAAAGGAGGGTACTACTCAATCCATAAAGTCAAAAGCACTCAAACAGGGATGATCAGGAAGCTAAGGGCAGTCATCCCATTAAAAGACTTCTGAAGCTGAGCCAGTTTTTGAACCTGAAACCCAGTGGTTAAAGAGACTGAGTCCCCAGGAAGAAGAACCCTACAATACTATAGGAAATGAACACAGTAATGATTCCCCCATCCTTCCGTAAAGAAATCTGTGACCGATTACTAGGGAAAGGGGACACTGACAACCTGGAACCAAAGCATTACCTTAGCTTCCTGTTAGCATGTGGTCACAGAGGGGCCAGGTAATAGATGGAGTCCTGGCCACTCAGCGGTGAGCCCACCGGGACTGTGGACTCCTCCAGGGGTCATTTCCTGGTCCCCAAATATAGCTGAACTAGATAGCTTGATAGCTGACTGATTTCTGCGTTGGCTGGTGTGGTCAGAGCTGTCGAAGTCCAGGGAAAGGCCAAGCAGAAGTCTCTGAAAGTGCCCCTCTCCCCAGCCAAAACAGTGAATCAAAAGCAATATTGCAACCTGGAGAAATGACAGAAATTAGGAAGGGCAAGAATGTTTGAATTCTCTGTATGTTTCCTACTGAGATCAGTACACTTCCCAGCTATCTCACTTCAGGAATTGGATATCAAGTCTAATTCATCTCCAAAGCCTTGAAATTGAAAAGTTATTTCTAGTGATGATTTCATTTTAGCCATTATAACCCAATTCCATTATGACTAAATGATTTGGAAAATCTACAAAAACTTTTAAAATGGAATCTTGCCTCTATGTGCTGTCTCTGTAGGTACCCTTAAAAAGCACATTCAGTTAAAGAGTTCTAAAATTGTTTGCTGGGAAACAAAAGCTTTTTTTAAAAAAATATTTATTTATTTGACTGCACCAAGTCTTAATTGAGGCATGCGGGATTTTTGATCTTTGTTGCTGCATTCGGGTTCTTTAGTTGGGGCATGTGGGATCTAGTTCCCTGACCAAGGATCAAACCCAGGCCCCCTGCATTGGGAGCATAGAGTCTTAGCCACTGGACCACAAGGGAAGTCCCTAAAGCTTTTTATTAAAAAAAAAAAAAACAAACTATTTTCATTGTATCTTTATGTGTGTTTACTCATTTTTTGACCCATAATGACCTCAGTTCCTAAAAGATGAAACCTAAGGTTGACTTTCCAGAAAATAGTAAAATAACTATTTTTGATCTTTGTCCTTCTCTTTCTCCTCTTCACTTCTTCAGCCTTTTCCTTTTCTCAAAATAACTTGCCTTCACTAGCTTTATGTGAATGTTTTAAATATCTCAGAGAATTAAAAAAACTGAGACTATAGTATAATATTCAGCATTTGATATATCTCTTTCAAAGAAAATTTACTTTTTGTTATTGTCATTATTTAAAAAGAGTTTTAAGTGGGCACAATTTAAGGAAAAGATGACTTTCTGGGACATTTCAGTCACCACTGGATACAGATTTTTGATATTTCAGTGAAGTAGCCTCCAGAGATCTTTTCTACAAGAGTAAACTTGGTTCCTTAGAGTTTTTGCTTCAAATACCAAGATAGCAATACTGCATTTAAAAAGATTCTCAGAAATTACAGATTGTATCTTTCTTCTGTCCTTATGTGCTTCCTACAACAAATACAGTGTTTGGTTGGAGGTGATGAAAGGCACACGGCTCTGACAGCTAATAAATAGGTCTGATTTCTGCAATATTTTCATAAATGTTCTCCAGTTCTCTAAATTCATCTTATCAGGGTAGACCATGCCCTGTTTGACCTACTCTCCATTCCATATGGTTAAGGATATAATTAGGAGCAATCAAGAGCAGTTATTTAGAATTATTTATGTGTCAATTATTTTTGCATACAAAAAACAAAACCATGATATTTACATTTGACACTTTTGTCACTCGTGTGGTGCTGTGTATTAATTTGAATGAAAAAGATTAATGTGAGTGAAGCACAGTTCTAGGCACTCGTAAGCACTCTACTAGAATCTGAATAGCACCAAATTATTATTTTCAAAAAAAATATTTTGATCACATACCATGGATCATAAAGTATCCCTTTTTTATCTGGTCAACAGTGTTTTCAACTTTTAAAAAACTGGTTGGTGATATTGAAGAAATTCAGGGCGTTGCAGTCAGGGGGCATTGAGTGTCTTGGCGTTGGGTCCACTGTCTCCTGAGGCTCAGTCGCCACGTGTCCCCTGCCATGGGGTCTCCAGTTCCCAACACTTCTCCCTGCTCCTTACTGCCCTTGTCCCTGAAGCAGAGTGTCAGTTGCCATTTTCTGCAGCATTTGTCCTGTTGTCTCTTCTCACAGCTGCTTGCTTTTCTTTCTCTTACTGTTCCTAGTCCCCTGGGCATTTCAGTTTGCATGCCCATCAATTTGCAAATTGAAAGGGACCTTACAGTGTTGTCATTATCACTTTTTCTCCTTCCACTTTTGTCTTCTGTCACTACTCAATTATTACTACCAGCCTGCTTCCTTCTTTAGACAACAGGGTCTGAATGAAAGCTTTCACCTGGGAACACACCTCTCCTGGGAAGATCATGTGTGTGGCCTCTGTGCCCAGTAACCTCACAGAAGTTTCTGGGTTTAGTCATTGTTGCAAATATAATCCCTGCTAGTGAGTGGAACAGACATAAGACTGTTTCATGGAACCTGGGAACTTTTATGTTTGCTCCCAGCCCATCCCCCCCAAATAACTCTTTTATCCTAGAATGACATTTACATTCACGAGGTTGAGTAAATAAATGTTGAAATTCCTTTTAGCAAGAATTTTCTGGCTGTGTATTCTGTACATTCCCAAAGAAATTGTAATTTAAGCAATTCAGAAGGAATTAGTTATTTAGTGTTCTGTAATTGAAAATAATTTTTATTTTCACTTTTTAACTCTTGGTAGTATTTAGACAATTTATGGAAAATTATATGTACTCCAATTTTTATAATGTGATTTATCTTTTCCTATTATGCTTTTGGGATTACGATTTACCAATTAGAATTGAAAAAAAAAACACCCATTTTTGTGAAGTACTTCAGTATTTAATTTCAGAAGTTACCCAACTTTTTTTTGTCTTCTGTTCTCAAAAAGGCTCCATACCAACAAATGTGACTTAACTTGTCATTCTGTTAAGTAGCAATTGTTTATAGCATTGCATTAACATATTTTAAAAAATCTTCAAAAAAATACAGCTGTAATTGGTTGACAGACTGATGTCACATCTATAGGTTATAAGGAGAAATTGAACTTCTAGCTTTGTTCTTCCACTACTCTTACCTATTTTGGGAGGACCCCTTCTAAGGCGACTTCCCTGGTGGCTCAGACGGTAAAGTGTCTGCCTACAATGCAGGAGACCCTGGTTCAATCCCTAGGTCGGGAAGATCTCCTGGAGAAGGAAATGGCAACCCACTCCAGTATTCTTGCCTGGAAAATCCCATGTACGGAGGAGCCTGGTAGGCTATAGTCTGTCCATGGGGTCGCAAAGAGTCAGACACGACTGAGTGACTTCCCTTTCCCTTTCCTTCTAAGACAGTGCCAGGTTGGCTCCCTTTTACATGGTCCACATCTGAGCTCCAGGAAACACTATTTCCCAACATCACTTGAAGTTTGTCCCATTGCAGCCCTCCTTATTCTGTCACCAGACACAGCAGTGAGTCCACCACCATAGCCTTACCTTTCTTCAGTTCAGTTCAGTTCATTCGCTCAGTTGTGTCCAGCTCTTTGCGACCCCATGAACCGTAGCACGCCAGGCCTCCCTGTCCATCACCAACTCCAGGAGCTTACTCAAACTCATGTCCATTGACTTGGTGATTCCATTCATCCATCTCATCCTCTGTCGTCCCCTTCTCCTCCTGCCTTCAATCTTTCCCAGCATCAGGGTCTTTTCCAAGAGTCAGCTCTTCTCATCAGGTGGCCAGAGTATTGGAGCTTCAGCTTCAGCATCAGTCCTTCCAATGGATGTTCATGACTGATCTCCTTTAGGATGGACTGGTTGGATCTCCTTTCAATCCAAGGGACTCTTAAGAGTCTTCTCCAGCACCACAGTTCAAAAGCATCAATTGTTCGGCACACAGCTTTCTTTGTAGTCCAACTCTCACTTCCATACATGACTACTGGAAAAACCATCGCTTTGACTAGATGGACCTTTGTTTGTAAAGTAACGTCTCTTCTTTTTAATATGTCGTCTAGGTTGGTCATCGCTTGCCTGCTTCAGGGTCGGGGGCACTGAGTGTGGCAGTGTGTGCACAGGACCTTTTGAAGGAGGTCGCCATTATCTTCATTTCCTCCACTATAGTTTGCCCTCAGGTCAAACAACAGGGAGGGAACACAGCCCCACCCATCAACAGAAAATTGGATTAAAGATTTGCTGAGCATGGCCCTGCAGCATCAGAACAAGACCCAGTTTCCCCCTCAAGTCAATCTCTGCCATCAGAAAGCTTCCATAAGCCTCTTATCCTTCTCCATCAGAGGACAGACAGAACGAAAACCACAATCACAGAAAACTGATCAAACTGATCACATGGATCACAACCTTGTCTAACTCAACGAAACTATGAGCCGTGCAGTGTAGGGATACCCAAGACTACAGGTCATAGTGGAGAGTTCTGACAAAACGTGGTCCACTGGAGAAGGGAATGGCCAACCACTTCAGTATTCTTGCCTTGAGAACCCCATGAACAGTATGAAAAGGCAAAAAGATAGGACACTGAAAGATGAACTCCCCAGGTCAGTAGGTGCCCAATATGCTACTGGAGAAGAGTGGAGAAATAACTCCAGAAAGAATGCAGAGATGGAGCCAAAGCAAAAACAACACCCAGTTGTGGATGTGACTGGTGATGAAAGTAAAATCCGATGCTGTAAAGAACAATATTGCATAGGAGCCTGGAATGTTAGGTCCATGAATCAAGGTAAATTGGAAGTAGTCAAACAGGAGATGACAAGAGTGAGCATTGACATTTTAGGAGTCGGTGAACTAAAATAGACTGGAATGGATGAATTTAACTCAGATGACCATTACCATTCTTAGTGGGGGTAACTAGTAAGATAGCAGGTGCAGTCCTAGTTAAGGCAGCTCATTTCTATATGAAAGGACTACTTTTTAAGTGTTAACACTTCCTAGGATCAGTAGATTCAGCATGTTCAGACAAAGTGTGTCTTTTTCGCCAGTGCTTTTAGCTCTTGGGAGATCAAATTGGTTCCTCTTCACAGGTATCCACCCTTAATACATTTTCAAGTAAAAGTCTGAGATTAGAGAAGGAAGCTCCTGCAGCTGCACATTCCTTGGCAGCCCACATCATAAATGCTTTTGCAAAAATGCCTCACCCAATTTTTTAAACTGTTCTGGGCTGCATTTAATAGATGATGAAAATAATGACTTTTAAATATGCCACTGCACAATTAGGCCACTAAAACAACTGAGATACTTTGGGAACCTTGAGCCTAGGAAAGAAGATAGAAATACCTACAGGGAAAAAAAGCAAAGTATCCATAGGGAAAAGGTGGAACTTGGAGGTCAAAATTTGCATCAACACAGTCAAATTGAATAAATGTGAATGACACTGTAAAGAAGCAGCCTCTCATTTCTCATTCAATAGTATACATCTGAGTATTAAATAATCTTCCCATTTTGTTCTGCTTGAGCAGACTCAGGGAAGAGCTAATGACACCACTGTTTCTCAGAAGTATGGACAGGATGAAGGATGCTCATTGTCTAATAGCAGAGTCTGTTTTAGAAAGAATATGTTGACATAATAGTTGTTGAAAATATGAGAGACTTTAAAGAAAATAATGGGAGAGCCAAACTCTAAGACACCCAGAGCAGAGAGTTTCTGAATGGAGGTCTTTCCCTCTGTCTCTCTCTCTCCCTCTCTCTCTTTTTTTTTGGCTGTGCCCCATGGCTTCCTTGTGGCTCGCACGGTAAAGAATCTGCCCACAATTCAGGAGACCTGGGATCGATCCCTGTGTCAGGAAGATCCCCTGGAGAAGGGAATGGCAACCCACTCCAGTATTCCTGCCTGGAGACTTCATGGACAAAGGAGCCTAGTGGGCTACAATCCACAGGGTTACAAACAGTTGGACACGAGCAATTTTGACTCACCCCTGTGGCTTGTGGGATCTTAGTTCCCCCACCAGGGATGGAACCTGTGCCCCCTGTAGTGAAAGTGCAGAGTCTTAACCACTGGACCACCAGGGAAGTCCTAGATCTCTCCTTTATGAGCTCAGATTCCCTCCTGGTGACATTGTCTTGGGCTCCCACACATCAGTATCTGAACCTGGAGATGCCTTTCCCACCTGCCCTATGAAATATGTTTCCCAGCATGTGCCAGTGTGAGCCTGTTGCGTCTGGCCAGCATCCTTTCTGACTGGTTATTAAACGTTTCAAATATCACTTAAGATAGCCCTCTATATCCCACCAAGAACATTAAAGTCCACCTTTTTAGATAAGCTTCACAGGCACTCTATCAAGGAGAAAAGACAAGCTTGATTGGGCTTCTCTTTAAAAAATGAAATGACCTAGCTATCTGGTGCTAAGGGCTAAGTTGCTTCAGTCATGTTCAGCTCTTTGTGACCCCATGGACTGTAACCCACCAAGTTCCTCTGCCCTTGGGATTTTCCAGGCAAGAATGCTGGAAATGGCAAGTAGGTTGCCATTTCCTTCTACAGGGGATTTTCCCAATCCAGGGATCGAATCTGCATCTCTCTCTCTCTTTTTTTTTTAATAAATGTGCTTATTATTTATTATTAAATCATATACCAGTTCAGTTCAGTCGCTCAGTTGTGTCTGACTCTTTGCGACCCCATGAATTGCAGCACGCCAGGCCTCCCTGTCCATCACCAACTCCTGGAGTTTACTCAAACTCATGTCCATTGAGTCGGTGATGCCATCCAACCATCTCATCTTCTGTCGTCCCCTTCTCCTCCTGCCCACAATCCCTCCCAGCATCAGGGTGTTTTCCAGTGAGTCAACTCTTCGCATGAGGTGGCCAAAGTATTGGAGTTTCAGCTTCAGCATCAGTCCTTCCAATGAACACCCAGGACTGATTTCCTTTAGGATGGTCTGGTTGGATCTCCTTGCAGTCCAAGGGACTCTCAAGAGTCTTCTCCAACACCACAGTTCAAAAGCATCAATTCTTCAGCACTCAGCTTGAATACAAATATAAATCACATAGAATTTGAGCCATGGGGCGTTCTTACATGATAGGAAGGAAATAGGAAGGAAAGAGTAGATACATCAAAATAAAATGTGAGAGATACAGAAAAAAAAAATTTGAGGGGGATTTTGAGGAAAGAGTTTTACTCTTAAGACCTTCTGATTTGTAATGCAATGAATTTTTACCATATCATGGCCAATAAACATTTTTTGGCATCTAGGATGTAGGAGGTGTCCCTTGGGCTGAGTTTTAAAAGGCTAAGAGAAGTGAAGCAGGGAAGCTGAGAGGCAGGGAGGAGACCCCAGGCAGAAAGAAGAGTCTCTGCTACCAATCTGCATCCCTTTGTCTCCTGCTTTGGCAGGTCGGTTCTTTACCACTAATGCCGTCTGGGACGTTCCTAGCTCTCTGGGCTGGTCGGCAAAGAAGGTGCAGGTAGAATCTAAAACTTCTATCTCCTGACTGTGGGTCCGGCCGAGCCTAGTAGAAAGAGTATGTATTCATTTTCTGTTGCTGTGTGACAAATTCCCGCGAACTTGGGTTAACTCGGTTTCTATAGGTCGGAAGGGCTGATGTGGAAGGTCTGGCTTCCCTGCTTTTGTCTCACAGGCGGGAGTCAAGGTGTTGCCCGTGCTGCAGTTCTCTTCTGGATCCTCTTCCAAGCTTGTTCAGATTGTTGGCAAAACTCAGTAACGTAGGTTGTAGGACTGACATTCCTTTTCTTGGTAGATGTTGGCAAGGAGAAGGGAGCCAGCTAAAAATGCGCCCTGAAGATTGCTGTCAGGCCTTAACCTACTGCCCCCTCCTGACGTGGCTGCCTACTTCTTCAGAGTCAGCAGGAGAATCTTCCTGACTTCTTTCAAGATGGGGTCTTAAAGGCTATAATGTAATCACAGCATCAACTCTCCCCTCTGACTCATAGTCCCACCCAGACTCTAGGGGAGGCAATTATATGAAATATGGATGACAGAGGAGTGAAATCTGGGGGCCTTCTTAGAAATCTGCCTAACACAAGGCATGAGTCTGTAAGACACAAGGAGGATGTTTACTGCCTACTGTGTACTAACCAACTTTGTGACGTAAGTGCTCAGAGTCTCTTGTTCCTCAAAATCAGGGCAATGCTAACTCATCGATTGGGCTTTCGTGGTGGCTCAGTGGTAAAGAATCTGTCTGCCAAGCAGGAGACGTGGAAGATCCCCTGGAGAAGGAAATGGCAGCCTGCTCCAGTATTCTTGCCTGGAGCATCCCATGGACAGAGGAGCCTGGCGGGCTATGGTCCATGGTGTCGCAAAAGTGTCAGATGCGACTTAGCGACTCCATGACAGTGATGAGCACTCTTACATTGTTGAGAGAAGTTAAAATGCTGATGTCTAGACAGTGTTTGACACGAAGCTCATTCAGTGAAAGCTGTCTGCTGCTCCTGCTGCCTCTGGCCCGTGCATCCACAGCACGTGCAGGTACCCCAAGTCAACGCTGTAGTTCTCATGTTATAACAGGTAAAAAGCAGTGCGTTGCAGACCACAGTATTCAGCCTGACAATGGACTGCCAGTGGACATGGAAAGGAAAAAAAAAAAATAGAGGACTAGCTCATCTTTTATTATTTTATTTTAGAGGCTTCCTGTGTTATCTCATTAGCCACAAGAAGCCTGCACAGTAGATATCACCATCCCCATTGAACAGGCAAGGACACTAAAGCCCAGAATGTTCTCCTGTGTGCCCCAGTGACACAGTGAATGAGCGGCAGAGTTCATGACTGGAGGTCTCAGCCTGTAACAGGGTATCCCACCAAAGGGCCACTGAGAAAGCACGCTCTGTGTGTGTGTGTGTGTGTGTGTGTGTGTGTGTTTCTGATTCATCAGGAAGGAATGCAAAGAATTTCCCCTCCCCTCAGGGAGAAGGCTGGGCCCCTTTACCCTCAACAGAGAGTACACAGATTTTCAAATGTTGCAAAGGGCCATCAATTCCTATTGTAAGAGGAAAGGAGCTGAAAGAATATTTTGTAAATAAGGACTCAAGAGAGAAGATCTGGAATTAGTGATTGCAGTGTTTTCCTACTGTTTGGTGCTATTTTTAAGGTTCAAAATAATCTATTTGTTTTTGTTGTTGTTGCAGTGTCATTATTTCTATTTCTCAAAAAATCCTCAAAATATGAAACAAGATCAATTACATAATTATTAACTGTCATTTAAAAAGAAAAAAAAAAAGAAAAGAAAAGAAACAACTTTCTACCCAGAGGATTATATACTGAACTAAAATTTCTAATTAAAAAAAAAAAAAGATATACTCACTTAGATTATGCCAAAGTTCTCAAAAAGGAGCAGAAATTTGATCATTGACCAGGCAAAGTTTATGCTGCAGAAACAGTTCTTGTTTTAGTTTAAAGGCTTTCTGAAAAGGCCGGTTGGTGGGGTGGTAAGAACAGAGCAGTACTGAGGTGGGTGCTGGTAACACTTTAATAACATAGTGATTTACACTTGGTAAAATGAAAGAAGGGGAAGATGAACTAAAAAAGTTTTCTTTGAAATAATAATTACATCTCCCTAGCAATAAAAAGTTTCTGCAAAAGGAAAAAGCAAAATTGTTCAAAAAGATCTCAGAGTTCTGGAATAGAGATGGAAGTCTTTGAAGCTGAGGCATCAGAGAAAAATATTGGGAGATAGATTATTACCATCTCTTCATCATTTCACCAACTGGTAAAAAGTCAGAAAGAACATTTCAACAGCTGGCTCACTTAACTTTCTTTAAAGATGATTTAGTTTTGAAGAATAATGAGTATATTGGATCTAAAAAGGTTTTCATAGGCTGAAATGAGCACTTTTTAGTAAGATAAGATTCAGGGTCCTCTACTTGGGTCCAAATATCCAACTGTAGGTATGAGACAGAGAACAGACACGTAAGTTAGCAGTAACATGCAGAGACTGTGTTGCCTACCCATTTCTATTTTCTCCTCTTCCTTAATAATAAAACTTTAATTTTATCTGGAGCAGCACAGTACCTAGCTAAGACTTATTTTCCAGCCTGCCGCCTAAAGAACGTTTTATCCAATGAGATATAAATCAGAATCTTTGCAAATGATTTTTAAGACAGCTATTTAAAGGTATTGGTTCATGTAGGACGGATATCGTTTTTGCCTCTTGCTCTTCCCTTTCCTCCTGCCTATAATATAGATGTGATGGCTGGAGCTTTAGCAGCCACATTGTGTCACTGGTGATGGACACAAGTAAAGAGAAAAACAACAAGATAGCACTGGGTTCCTGATGGCATTTTGGAACCTTTATGTCTGCTCTGAAGTATATGACCTCTCAACTCCCTTTATGTGAAAGAATAAACCCTTAATTAGTTATCGTGCCACTTGGATATCTGCTACTAGCAGAGAATCTCAATTCCTGATACTGGTCAGTAGTTCAATGTGATTATGAAAATGGTCCCAATGGTCTGAGACTGCATTAGTATTTTGTGCCTGGGTAAGACTACGTTCATTGAAGAAGAACATGAACTTGGGCAAACTTCGGGAGGTGCTAAGGGACAGGGAGGCCTGGTGTGCTGCAGTCCACGGGATACTAAAGAGTTAGACATGACTAGGTGACTGAAAAATGACAACAAGACTACAAAAGCAAGACAACAACAGAACATCAGCAACAAAAATTGATGCCTCAATTTCCTTCTACCACAAGCCCACCAAACAAGGCAAATATTATTTTCCTTAAGGCCCCTGGGGGGATATGATGCTGGCCTGATCCAGGAGTGAGGAAATCAAAGAATATGCCTGGACAATAAAGGCAGAAATGCTTGACTCTGCCAACTTTGTACTTCATGAGTAACAGGAAACAAAGGGATGGTATGCTAAATACAACTGGTTGTCCCCAATATCCATTACCCCCTTTCCTAAAGCAGGAGTACCTCCAAGGTTTAGCAGGGCATATGGCTCCCTAGAAAACATTGCATTTCCCAGCTTCTCTTCCTTAGATGTGCAGGCATGCAACTAAATTTGAATCAACGAAATATAATCAAGATTAGCAATTTCTGGATGTCCTTGCTAAGGGACAGCACATAGGCACACTCAGATCTTTCTGCCCCCTCCTCTGTCCTGTTGCTTAGAGCTTGGATGCTAACACTCAGACCTTGAGATGTAAGCCATGTACAAAAAGAACAAGATGGAAGTCTGTGGTGTTATACAGGGCCATACTAGTCATAGCTCACCTCCCTGAAATTTTAGACAGAAAACCGTACATCTTGTCTAAACCATTATTGGTTAGGTTCTTAGTCACTTGTACCATAGCCTTATGGTACAAAGACTTGGGGAATTCATAATCATGTCAGGGGGTTGAAAGAGCTGAGTCTACTTAGCCTAAAGGAGAGATCACTCAGGAGAAGGTGGCTGTTTTTTAAAAAAAAAAAAAAAAAAACCTGCAACTTTTTGTAGAAGAGGCTTAAACCTTAATCGGTGTGGCTTTAATGAAGGAAACTCTAGAAAGACAAATATGGATAAAATATAGGACAAATTGAGGCTTCCCCAATGGCTCAGTGGGTAAAGAATATGCCTGCTAATGCAAAAGGCATGAGTTCGATCCTTGGGTTGGGAAGATCCTCTGAAGGAGAAAATGGCAACCCGACTCCAGTATTCTTGCCTGGAGAATCCCATGGACAGAGGAACCTGGTGGGTCTGGAGTCCAAAGACAGAGGAGTCCAAAGCCTCTGACCTGGATCCTGTCATGGGCTCTATTATCTGACTGGTTGATTTAATCAAACATTCCTTAGACTCTAAGCTCAGTGAGGGCAGGGACAGCATCCCCCACCCCCACTCAGGCTGACCACAGTGACCCCTACCCCAGCCTCTTGCAGGTGCTGGATAAAGGTTTGCTATGTGGGTCAGAAGACAAAGCAAACCTGGACGGTGGAGTGAGAGGCCTCTGTAGGACCAAAGGGGTGAGATTTGAGAACAGACCCTCTCCCAGTAGCCAGCAGACTTACACTGCTTTTTAAATTCAATCCTTTTTCTTGTTTGGTAAAGTTAAAGCAAAATCTACTTTAAAAAGGGAATGCTGGCAAGAGTGGCCATTATCACATAACAGAAGAATGTATGGGACAGTAATGATTCTAGGGAAGAGACAGGGAAATTCTCCACTAGGTCTCTCCAACGTGTGTGTACATATGTGGAAATATCTAAGGAGAAATACACCAGGAAATACGGTATAAGACCTTCGCCACTACCACTTTCAGATATGTAGACATTTACCATAGTTCTCCTATTCCCTTCAGCCACATTTCAAGCCATGCCATCTTGATCCCATTCAGAAAATTTAAACTTTGCAAGTAAAACTGTATCAGATGTTTTGCTTACAATTTTCTCTGTATTCCTTTTATCCCCAAAGCTAATTCAGGTGTGCCATGCTTTAAGAAATTCAAGTACAGTATATTGGAACCCCAGCTTGACAACATATAAATTAGGGGTTGAGAATTTGCATTACAAAGAGTCTAAATGTATCTCCTTAGGAGAATGACACATATATTAAAACTAAAGCCACATCATTATAATAAAACTAAATTCTCCCTGAGATTATAATGTAAGTCAAAGGAAAAATGCTATTTTAAGGACACGAATCCAATTGGCAAATCCTTGTGATTAGGGCATTCATTGTAATAGAATTGATTAGATATCCTTGGAGTCTGGCAAAAAACAGAGGTCTATGACCCACAGAACTGTTGTACAAAGAGAGTTCTCCCTATGTTGTATTGGGGGGATTATTACTTAAATGAACTTGCAGAAAATGATCACAATAATGACACTGTATTTTCCCTGATGCATTTTATATAGGAGCCCTTTGAATCAAATGTTTGGTCCTGGATCATTCATTCATTGAATGTTGTTGTTTGTTGTTTAGTCGCTCAGTCATATCTGACTCTTTGCAACCCCATGAGCTGTGCCAGGCCCCTCCGTTCATGAGATTTGCAAGAATACTGGAGTGCATTGCCATGTCCTTCTCCACGGGATCTTCCCGACCTAGGGATTGAACCCATGTCTTCTACAAGTCTCCTGCCTTGCAGGCAGATTCTTTACCACTGAGCCACCGTTACTTAAAGACCACTGCTCCTTGCCCTAGGCTAGCTGCTGTTCCTTTAAAGAATAAGTCGTAGAGGTACCTGCAAGTTGTCCATTCACAGACAAGTACTCATAATGGTTTAGCTTTACAGAGAGAAGTTATGGCATAAGCTACTTCTTGTTCTTTGAGAACAGAGTGAATTGATGTATGGTCCACTAGTTCCCACCAGGTTATGTCAAGGTCAGCAGATGGGGCTTGGAATAACAATCATAGCCCCGAAGGACTTCCATTGTCTTTACACAGCCATATTGAATGTTGGCTTTGAGACAGTTTGGTCTTTGGATTATGTGGGCTTCCCTTGTGGCTCAGCTGGTGAAGAATCCGCCCACAATGTGGGAGACCTGAGTTTGATCCCTGGGTTGGGAAGATCCCCTGGAGAAAGGAAATGGGAACCCACTCCAATATTCTTGCCTGGGAAATCCCATAGACTGAGATTGCAAAGAGTCAGACACGACTGAGCAACTTTCACTCACTAGCTTCAGTAGTGCTCTATGAAGGGAAAACAAGGAATAGCTTTTTTTTTCTTTTTTAACTTAGGATGTATGATTTCTTTAGAGAGGAGAGGAAAGACTTATCCAAAAGCTAGATGGACCAAAAGACTACCGTAAAGCTCTCTGAGAGAAACTTCCCTTACGTTAGATTAGAGATAGGAAATGACAGCCATCATTTCTCTTTTGTAGCTGAAGTATAGTTTTTTATATTGTAGTGTAATATTTTATTAATTTCGGGTGTACAAAGAAACCATTACTTCTTGATTACCTCCTATGTGTTTGGTATATCATCCTGAGAAAACTTACAAAAAGTATTCTGTAAGGCAGCTATGCTGGGGCTTCCAAGTGGTACTGGTGGTAAAGAACCCACCTGCCAATGCAGGAAATGTTAGAGACAAGGGTTTGATCCCTGGGTCGGGAAGATCCCCTGGAGGAGGACATGGTAACACATTCTAGTATTCTTGCCTGGAGAATCCCATGGACAGAGGAGGCTGGCGTGCTGTAGTCCATGGAGTTGCAAAGAGTCAGACATGACTGAAGTGACTTAATGCAAATGCACACAAGATTGCTATGCTATGACTAACACTTCGATCTTACAGACAAAGAAACCAGATCTTAGGTTAAACTAAAGAGTTGAGGTCTCAGAGCAAGAAAATGGCAGAACCAGATTGAGAACTCTGGTGTTTCCCTGAAGCTGAAAGTAAATGTCTGTTTCCAAAACGATAGAACAAGACCGCTTTTTCCCTCTGTGATTCTGGAAGTCAGAGCTGGCTGGAGGGACTCCATATGTGTTTTCATATGTTCCTAATCCAGAGTGTGTTTCTCCAGAGTCAGATCTTCAGATGGAGACCCAACTGATGCAAAGAGTATATAGATGAATGGATAAAGCTGGAAGAGATTAAACCTCTGTCCAAGGAAGAGTGGGAAGGAGAATTAGAGCATCTGACACCCTAACCAGACGCCACTTTTGGTTGAGCTTCCTGTGGGGAGCAGGAGCTAGACATGTGGGGGTGATGTTGTCTATTGATGAGGTGGGGTAAGAAGGGGCACGCTGACCTTGCCCTTGGTGGAGTGTGGGAGAGAAGCAGTGAGCTAAGCAAGCTCCTTGAACAGGAGAAAGAGGACCTTGGTCTCCTTGATGAGTTTGGAAAGAGAAGCTGAGCATGCCTTGGCCAGCCCTTCCTCTTTGTTTTATTTTTGGGAGCCACCTATCTAGGAGAATACAGCGTTACTTTTTCATGTTAGAGTTTTACAAGAGCAGGGCCCCTCTTGAGGAAGGAGTTAGGGTTGCCAGATGCAAACTGCAACGGGGTTGGCAAATCTGTCTAATTCTGGAAGCTAAGTTGCTGATAGAGGAAAAGTTCAGCAACACCAGCTTTATCTGTAAAAGTTCATTTTGTATTCTTTTCTGCCTTGCTCTTTTGACTTGTTTCTGACTTGGCCCAGGATTCAAGTGAGAGAAAGAAGGCAGGTATATTGTTCCTTAGACCCCCTTAATTTTCAGCCAGGTGAATATGAAGAGGAAGGGGGGCCCAGGAGATGTAACAGCTTAGGGACCACAAGCAGGAAGAATTTGGAGCCCCAAAACTGAGCTGTGATGCTAGCAAGAGAAATATTAGTAGGAGGAGCAGAGAGCTACGCAGACTATGCTATTGTCGGAAACTCTTCTGTTTTGGAGGGATGAATTCTGTCTGAGGACCTCCCTTATATCAGATAAGCCGCAGCGAGGCTCAGCGTTTTGCTCAGGCATAAGCGGGGCAGGGGACTTTCAGAATGGCCCAGTTTGGGTCCAGGGTCCCCCTGAGATTGCCGCACTAATGGCTGACCAAATATTTGGAGCTGCCTCTGTGTGAGACACGAGATGACATAAGGGAAGGTGCAGGAATTCAGGATCTGGTTCTGTCTTCGCTGGGTAAGTGGACCAGGGAAGAAAAAGGAGTTTCTGCTTCAGGTTTAGAGTAAATGTTTTCTCCATAGCCATTGTCAAGTGTATATACACACACACACACACATATTGCTTTTTTCTAATTATATAAATAGCGTATGTTTACTGTAAAAAAAAAAAATGGTAAATTGAAAGAAGAGGGTAAAAATTCTTAGAAATCAGACTTGTGGTTACGCAGGAGGTGGGAGAAGAATGCACTGGGAATTTGGGATTGGTAGATGCAAACTGTTACATATAGAATGAGTGAACAACAAGGTCCTACTGTATAGCACAGGGAACTATATCCAATCTCCAATTTTCCATTATGGGATAAACCATAATGGAAAAGAATATTAATGTATATATGTGTAAAATTGAGTCACTTTGTACAGCAGAGATTGGCACAACTTTGTAAATTAACTATGCTTCAATAAAAAAAAATGGTAAAACTCCTAAAAATTCTAAATCACATTTGGCTGCAACAATTAGAAGTCCAGAGAAAGCAGTTTTGAGATAGAACCACAGCTACCTGATCCCTTTAGGAATCAGACTCCTTCTGCCTTTCCGTTTCACCATGCTTCTTGTAAAAGTGTTTGCCTCATGTCTGGTACCTCATGGCTACAAGATGGTTGCTGTGGCTCAAAGTCTCATATCCTTCTGAGGCAAAGAGAAGGGGAAGCAAGAAAGGTCACTACCTATATAAGAAAAGTAAAAGCTTTTATAGAAACTCTCACTTCAATTCTCATTGGCCAGTACATTTCAGGTAGTAGTCTCCTAACTGCAGGGAAATTCAAGACAGTGAGTATTTTAGGCTGGTCCCATGGTTTCCCCAAATGACCTACCATATGACCCAGCCATCCAGCTACCAGGCATATACCCTGAGAAAATCACAATTCAAAAAGACACATGTACCCCAATGTTTATTGCAGCACTATTTATGATAGCCAGGACATGGAAGCAACCTAGATGTCCACTGACAGATGAATGGATAAATCAGTTGTAGTACATATCTATAATGGAATATTTCTCAGCCATAAAAAGGAATGAAATTGGGCCATTCGTAGTGATGTGGATTACCTAGAGTCTGTCATATAGAGTGAAGTAAGCCAGAAAGAGAAAAACAAATACTGTATATTAACATGTACATATATGGAATCTAGAAGAATGGTACAGATTGTACCTATTTGTGGGGCAGGACTAGGGATGCAGACGTGGAGAATGGATTGTGGACACAGGCGGGGAAGGAGAGGGTGGAGTGGATTGAGAGAGTAGCATTGACATATGTGCAACTACCATGTGGTGCTCTGTGATGACCCAGAGGGGCTGGCCGAGGGGAGGGTGGGAGGGCGGCTGAGAGAGAGGGGATATATGTATCCTGATAGCTGATTCTGAGACACACGGACAGAGTATTGTAAAACAATTATACTCCAATTAAAAAGTAATGTATTAATTAATTTTAAAAATCAAGATTTTGTTGGTAGGGAAGAGGATGCTATAACTGCTGCATGGGCAGGCCAGTGCTGTCTTCCGTTCTGGCTCACCCCACGTTCTGCCTCCTGTGCCTCTCCTGAATCATCCATCCGTTCTCTTGGTACCTCCTAGGCTGTTCTGTCACCTAGGTCGGAGCACCAAGCCTTCCTTGAATTTTACATCTGACTGGCAAAATGAGACTCTTCATCTCTCCTAGTTAGGCATTGAGTTGAGACTGTTACAACCTTTTTAAAGCATGTGTATACACTCCCCATACCATTTCATGACCTGTTCTTGTCTCTTGATGATGTATGTATTGTCAGTCGTCTGACAGTAGTCAAAGTAAGAACACAAGAGATCAGGTGTAGATAAATATTAAGGAGAAAAATATAGCGGGATGAAGTAGATAGGGAGCGTCAAGAAGGAAAGAGTCCTATGTTATACATATAATAGTCAGGTAAGGTTACATTGATAAGCGGAGCTTGAAATAAGAGAGTGACCGAGTTGTGGGCATTTCTTGGAATTTTCTGGGAAGAAGGAATAGCACACGCAAAGGCTCTGGTGTGCAAGTGTACGTGATAAGTTTGAGGAACAGTATCAGGGCCTTGGTAAGTAGATCAGGGTTAGCAAGATAAGAGTATTCAGAGATGAGGCAAAGATAGCCCGGGAAATTCTGATATAGTCAGAAGAGCATTTTTTTTCAGTTGCATAGTATTTAGTCGTTTTGTTAGACATGTGAGTTCTTTCCAATTGTTCAATATTTATAATTAACAAGATTTTTTAGTAATATGCTACTAGATAATTATATTTAAAAAAAAAATACTTATTTATTTATTTGGCTGTGCTGGGTCCTAGCTGCAGCATTGCAAACTCTGAGTGGCTGCATGTGGGATCCAGCTCCCTGACCAGAGATGGAACCTAGGCCCTCTACGTTGGGACTGTGTGGTCTCTGCCACTGGACCACCAGAGAAATCCCTACAATTAACTATTTTTTTTTTTAAGGTTCTGGGCCGCTGGAAAGAATTCATTGATGCCTACATTAAAATAATAATCACCTTGGTTTTTTTTTTTGAGAGAGTTTTAAGTATAGCTCACCTTCTTCTAAAATAATGAACAAGGAGGAAAAACAGTACCAAAATCTGACTTCATTTACAAGCAAACAAACATAAAAATGTCTCTAATTATCTTCGTGTAGTGGGCTGTAAGAAAACAGTGAGGAATAGGGGGAGAAAAAAGGAAAGAGCAAAAAGGAAGAAACATAGAAAAGGAAAAGAGTAAAGCTTCCTGAAGTAGAAAGGGGGAGCTGCTAGTTCTCTCTTGCTATGTCACAGAGCATCCTTAGTGGGTGATGTGAAATAACGTCTCTTAACCCTTCTCTTAAGCTCATGGTTCTGTGGGTCAGGAGCTTGGGCTTCCATACAACATGGCAGCCTTAGAACAATTCAACTTGTCAGGGCTGTCAAGAAGCCAGGATGGAAACCTTCTTAAGGGCTAGGCTTGGAACTGGTATATATAGTGTTCTGCCAGACTCTGTTGGTCAGGGCAGTTACAGGCCAACCAGACCCAAAAGGAGGGGAAATAGACCCCAACATCCAGTGAGAGGGATGTCAAAGAATTTGAAGTCACTTTTTAATTTACCGCAGTATTCAAAGATGAGATAGCCAGGTCCCTCCCTACCTTTGGCCCGTCTGAGGTTCATGGCTGTGGTTACATAGCCACATGACCAATCTCATCAGAATCAGGGTCATTCTGGTTTCCAGTCCTGGTTAGGACCAAAGCTACATCTCATATATGATTTATCCTTTTCTAGATCTTGAAAAGCCACCCTTAGTAGATAATAAACTGCAGATTTCCTCTATAATCTTTAGAAGAATGCCATTCTTTTTGTTTTTCGCTCTTTCTTGGCGACATGCTCCTTTTTCTTCCTTTTAGTGATCAAGTAAGCTCCTATATGTGGCCTTGTAAATGGTAACTTGTCCAAGGTAGCAATTTATGCCAGGGGAGTCTAAGACAATGTTGATTGTATTTATTTTACTACCTGTGTACTTCCTGAGGGAGGGCGGTATGACAAAATATTACTGTGAAGCTGCTCTGTTTGGGGGTACTTATTTGCAAGGCTACATTAGCTAATTCCCTCCAGATTTCAGTATTCATGTCATCTGGACTCCCTGCTTTGTGTACGTTCAGATTTTTCAAGTATTCCTTTACCTGCGTTGACAGAGCATATATTTGACAGAATAATATTAAAAAATATAAGATGGCAAGCAGATGGTCAGAGTCTTGACTGAAAAGAGATCTTACTGAAAATGGTTTGTGAATGCAGACCATGCTTTTGTTTACTCAAATGTCCTTTTAAATATTTGGTTTGATCACCAATGGAGGTCTTGAAAGAGCCAATGCCTGCAGAAATATGTTAGCTGATATCCTCTACCTGAAGTAATGGCTCCCTTAAAAAAAAGAAAAAAAGAAAGGATAGAGAAGTTTTCTGTAACTCCTTGCTGCCAGATGTCTGCATTGCTACCTAAATCATGGAGGTGAAAAAAACCTCTTCCTGATCCCCTATGCTCGATGCAGCTCCTTTTTCAGTGAAGAAAAGCATAAATTCCATCCAGTGAAAGCAAGAGGAGGCAAAGGAAAAAAGAAATGGAAAGACAAAGACTCACACCAAGAAGAATTTCCAGGGATCTCAAGTTTAGTTTCTTTGTATGGGAAGACAGGTTGGTGAGAAATCCGGATTGTGCACTAATACCTGAAATAAGAAAGCTAACACTTTTATATGTAAAGAATAGAGAGCTGTATTTAAAATCCTAGACACCTCACACATGATGCAGTGGGAAACTTGGTAATGTAATATTTGAGTTTTTTTCTGCAGACCTTTTTTCCCATGGATGCCAGTATCCAAATAACAGAGAAAAGAATGTAGATCAGTCTTTCAACAGTGACACCTAGTACCTTTCATTATTCAAGCAGTCAATTCTGGTACCTTTTCACCATCAGTCTCTGGCTGTCACCACTGGAAACATCAGTGGAGTGGTTTGTCCAGTGGTTGGAATCCATGTCCTGTTTTATAGTCCTTGGAACCCCATTTCAGCTGCTAAGGTATATGGACAACATAAAGTCCACAGAGCAAGCCTGGAAATTGCTTTACATCTGTTACCAGCTGTTTGTTGCCGAGTGTTTTAGGAAGGTTGACTATTTGGGGGAGGATGAATCTTCTATCTTTAATACATATAACCTTCTTTGGGCTCATACTGGGACTCACACCTATGTATGTCAGCAGCCTCCAGAGTCTAACGGCTCTGTACCATTTTGTTTCCTCTGTTCCTGACAGCCTTAAGCAGTTACTCTTTTTTTCTACAAATAATCTTCTTCTCTATCCCTTCCTGTTATGTATATCCAAGTTTTCCTCTCTTTCACTTCCTAGCCCATACCTCCCCTGGAAGTTGTGACAAAGCCATTTTTATGATTAAAATGGAATCTTATTTCTAATGCTATCACATTGAAATGTTCAATAACTAAAAAGATTTTGCATATTCTCAGAAAGACACTTGATGAGAATTTTTCCTTTACCTGGAGTGCAGCGATTCATTTTTCTAAAGCTATATAGCTGGAAAATATGGCAGAAGCTTCCTCCACCTGCTTCTAGATGAGACTGTTTTTGGCAATCCACACAAGTGGGTCTCTCTTGGGAGAGAGAAGATGATTTTATAAGAAGTAGACCAGTGTGCAGAAAATCAATCAAATAGTAAGTCATTGACTACCAATCCATCAAAGAAGTAGTTTGCCAAAAGACCATTTTTTCGATGTTATTGACTCATCAAGAACTTGTTGCTTTAGAGTTATTGGCATAATTGCTTGAAAAAATTCCAAACTTAACCCTTGGGCATTTTCACACTTGCCTTATATCAGTGCACATACCTGCTGTCACATAGGCCCAAGGATCCCTCCCCATCTGTGTACAAAAACATTCCCAGTGAATTGTTTGTCATTCAACTCCTTCCTCTCCCAGTCAAGAAAGAAAATCTGTAAGTTATGATGAGTAGGAAAAGCAAGAGAATCGGTTGAAAATATATTGGAAGGTTAAAAACTCACCATACAATTTTGAGGTATCACTGAGATTGCTGACAGCATCTTACCTGATCCCAGAATTTTTAAAGAGAAATTGTCTCTTCCAAAAGTAAGCTGTATATTGAGCAGCCTGACTGACATACACACCCCTGTTACTTTATTACTTGTTAAAAAATTATGAATCATTAAGTGGACAGATTGATCACTGGACCAATTGATTTTTTGACAAATTGTTATTATGTGAAAGAAATGTTAATGATTCATGTAGAACATTATAGAAATTCTCTTTTAAACATTCCTAGAAGCTATAAATTTTCTCTCCAGAATTTTTTTGGCTTTTGAGCCTAAGTTTGTGCAATATTTTTAATTCTCAGTAGATATGCCAATGAGCTGATTGAAATAGTGAAGACATTCATCAATAAATACTTTTTAAGTACCTAACATAGAATATTTTATTAGACACTTACAGCTGAAGAAAAGAAAGGAAATACTAAAGAAATAGGTGATGAAAATGCTGTTCCTTACTGACTCAGAAGACAAAAGATTCATATATTGGCTGACTTGAGAACAATTACAAAATATCCTATCAACGAGTTCGCAATGGCACAGTAGAAGAGCAATGTGAAGACAGCTCTGACCTGCTGCTGGGTCATGCCCACAATCCCCAGTGTCCACACATGAAAAGAAATCGTCTTTCCTCTGCCAGGATATCTTTTTTCCACCCAAGATAGGACCTCTTTCCAATGTTCAAATCCTAAGATATTTTTCCCCCATGCAAATCATTCGAAACTCCACAGGTATTTTCACTTTGTCTGCTGTTTTACTCACATAAATCTGTCTTGATTTTAAATTCAATGGAAAGAAATTGACTTCAGTCTTTATATTTCCTAGTATAGACTCTTGAAAATAGACCAAGATAATATTTTATTAAGATAGTTATGCATAATGATTTGAAGCTACACATCAGGGATCAGATGTCTGTAAACATCTACTTTTGACATCCTTCTTATAGGCAGGGAAAGTTTGGCGCAGCTTAAAAGACCAGGTGACTAACTAGTGAGTCAAATGATGACCTACAGAGAATACAGGAGCTTTAAAAAAAAACCTGTAATTTCAAAAGATGGGTTTTCTGATGAAAATGCACCCAAAGTTCCCAGGGATGCAAAAAGACATCTTGTCGGCATTAGGTCCCAAGGATTTGGGCCTCTGACATTATACACAATTTTTCAGACATGCATCTTAATTAGTTGGCACTATCTTAAAAAATAACCAAAACATTATAACAGGTCCTAAGGCATGAGAAGAGAGTCCAAGGATGGAGCAGTGCTGTCTCCCAGGGCAGAGGCCACATTTCCTCTGTTGTTTCATGTAGCAGTATATATAAGGTTCCTGGTCAATAGATAAATTAATAAAACATCCCCATAACTGCAAGCTTCCATGACTGGAGGGAGTTTTCATCAAAGATACAAATAACATTTTACAAATACCGACAAGCAAAATGGTACAATTATGTAGATGGCTTTCTCCGAGATACTTGATGTCAATGTAATCAGACATGGCTTACTTCGGCCTTAACTGTCTTTAGAGACTCTTCAAGCTTTAACTAACGTGCTGGATATATAGTTTGCTGGAGCATCAGCATGGTAAGAATTAGCAAAACTGAAATGCCTGTTTTTAACATACTTATTGTCCTCCAAGTCTACATCTGCCTTCTTGGTCCTACTTTATGTACTTTATGAGGAAATATTTTATAGATACACATGTATATATGGCTGAATTTTTAAAGCCTCAAAGTGCAGGTTTGGAAGAGCCTTTAAAGATGCTCTAGTCCAGCCATCCAAGTCCAAATTCCTCCGCATTCTAGTCTAGACACTGAGATTCCTTGCTGGACTGCAACATCCATACATTTTTGTACTGCCTAAAGCAGGGGTAGGCAAATTGTTTCTGTAAAGGGCCAGAAAGTAAATATTTTCGGTTTTGTGGGCCACGCAGTCTCTGCCGCAACCACTTCCCTCTGCCTTTGTAGTGTAAAAACAGCCACAGACAATATGTAAGCGAGTGAGCGTGGCTGTATTCCATTAAAACTCTATTTACAGAAACAGGCAGTGGGTCAGGTTTGGTCAGGCCCTGGTCTAAATAAATTGCTGTGAAGCATGGAGCATGGTGATGGAAAAAAATAAAAAGCCTAAATAACATGAATAAAATACTCATGATGAATACTAACTAAAACTCTCCCTGAATTCTCAGTCCAGATGACTTAAGACTTTTAAAAGAAACTGGTCTTCTTATTAAATACTTCTGTTGGGCCCTCTTGAGTAAGGATCACCTCCTTCTACCCCTCCCATCTTGCCAGCTCAGAGTTGAGGTAGATGAGAGAAGCCAGCAGATGTTCATGCAGTCACCTTCATATAGCCTGGATATTCTTAAGAGTAACATTATTTAAAAACAAACTTAGATATACTCTGGCTATTAATCCAAGGATGTTATCACTTTGATGGGCTGCACCCACAGGCAGATGAAAGGGTTGATTCAGGAACACTGGATCAGGAAGTGAGCACAGCTCAACTCCCAGTGGAAGATTGTGCAGGGAAGCTTATTTAAAATGAAAGCCTGCATGGCCTGGAATAAAAGCCTATAGGCTTTTGAGTCAGAACCATCTGGATTTGAATTGTTTCTGCACTTAGTAATTCTGGAGCTTAAAACATTACCACTGGACATACTTCTTAATTTTTAAGCCTCCAGTGCCTCATCTATGCAGAAGTCAATGGAGGCAACCCACTCCAGTGTTCTTGCCTGGAGAATTCCAGGGACGGGGGAGCCTGGTGGGCTGCCGTCTATGGGGTTGCACAGAGTCGGACACGACTGAAGTGACTTAGCAGCAGCAGCAGCAGCCTCATCTATAAAATGGGGGTAATAGTGTTTATTTTTCAGTCTAGTCACAAGGGTTCCACCAGGTAAGGTCTGTGACATTCCTAGCACATTGCCTGACTCACAAGAAGAACTTATATTTTATACTGAGAGAATAAAGAATGAGCTGTTATAAAATATTGCCAACTGATCACCATTTTGAAAATATCTACCTACCACTGGCAGGACAAAAGCCTAAATTTTAAGGAAATGCTTTGCTTTCATATTTTTCAGGGGCAAATGCCAATTGCTCCCACCATATTAAGTGACAATTATGATCAAGAACTGATAGAGAGGCATTGAACTTTGCTCAGAAGTTACCAGTTTCTCCCTTGTATTTTTCCCGGTCACTCTTTGGGTATTCAGACAAGTTTAGGGCCAGATTTAATCACTGAGGTTTCTCCTTCGGTGTGAATGTAGGGACTCAAGAAATAGATTCCAGAATACAGTCTAGCTCTGTGCTAACCAGGTCCTCAAATGATTAGCAAGGAGAGAAAATCCAACTTGTTTCCCTTTGAAGGCGGCCCGAAGACCACCCAGGAGCTTGCAGTGCTCCAGAAAGTGGCAGCATGTTTACACAGGAATGTGAGCTGCATAGAACACGGAACACCTGTGCTCTGTGGTCATCACAGACCCAATTAGCTTCTGGAAGGAATTCAGGGTAGAAATCCTTAATGGGATGCCTCAGAAAGTGCCTCGATTCTGAGCACTGAAATAATTTCTTCAGCTCTGCTAGCTGCATGTATAACATATTCACTAATAACTGTTTAGTTACCCAAGTGAGTGCCATAAAAGAATCCTTGACATGCAGAGAAGAGACTCAACTTACTCATAATGAGAACTTATAGTGTGGGTACAGGAAACTGACTTGGGGCTTAATATGAGAAAAGTCTTTCAAAATCCAGAACCATTCATATAAGTAATGGGTTGTCCTGTGGGGTAGCAAATCTCTGTGGTTAGAAGTGATGATCTATTAGAGGTGTTGTGGAAAGTATTCCTGTAATGAAAGGAAGGAAGATTTGACTGAATTGTTTTAGTCTTACATCTTTGTTTAACTAGCATTTTTGAACACCTAATATAAACTAGCAGTTTTTAAGTTCTGGTACACTGATAAAAACTAAGAATGCAAAGATAGATATGAGAACATTTTGCCATTGAAAGACTTAAAAGATGAGAGGGGCGTGGGGAAAAAAGGGAATTCCCTGCTGGTCCAGTGGTTAGGACTTGGTGTTTTTACTGCCGTGGCCCGGGTTCAATCCCTAGTCAGGGAGCTCAGATCCTGCAAACCAGCAATGTGGCAAAAAAAAAAAAAAACAACAAAAAAGAGAGGGAAGATGGACAAGTTGCCAATGATTGCAATAGAGCAAGGTGCTCTAGTAGAGAAATGTGCAGAGGTGGCATACCTAACTTAGCAGTAATGATGCAGAGTTTCTAGAGTAGGGGATACTGGGTCTTAAAGGGTTAATTATATAAGTTAGTCAGATGGAGGAAGGAAGTAAGAAGCGATTCCAGGCAGGAGGGACAGTATAAACAAAGGCATGCAGTCATAGAAACACAATAATGCTTCAACCATTCTAGAGGATTGTCCCTAGTGTGGGTCCCAGATCTCTGTCATCAACCCTATCCCATTTACTATTGTAATAAATGCATATGAAGGACCCCCTAATCAAATTTGTGAATAATGTGAAGCTGAGATAATATATAATACACTCGAATAGCAAAATTAACACCCCCAAAATGACACAGTAGGGATATAATAAATAATTGTGAAACAGGAATTCTTGATGGCGTGGTTATGTGGCTGCAGAGCTATAGTATGTGGGAGATCAAGATAAATACAACAGACATAGATAGGGACTTTACTGGTGGCCCAGTGGTTAAGACTTGGTACTCCCAATGCAGGGGGCCTGAGTTCGATCCTTGGTCAGGGAACTAGATCCCACATGCTGCAACTAAGAGTTTGCATGCAACAACTAAAGATCTCGCACGCAGCAATAAAGATCAAAGATACAGCATGCTGCTCCTAAGACCTAGCACAGCCAAATACACAAATAAATAAATATTAAAATAAACACACAGAAAGAAAGAGGTAAATAAGGCAAGCTAACATCTGTTGATCTTGGTGACGACTTTGTGGGTATCTGTTTTATTTTCTACATCTTTCAATATTTCATGATTTTAAAAAACACAGGACTCTGGTAACTATAATTCAACAATTGGACATAATTGCCAAAAACTCAAATGCGATTTTCAGCTAGAGTAACAAAAGTCCATATTGAGAACAATAATGTGTGTCTGTCTCTTCTATCCTGTGCTGACCTGATTACACATGGACAACCTGATCGATACTAGAGGCTTGTACCTAAAAGAACACATGTTCAGATCTGTTCAACGGAGAAATACAAAAGAATGAGGGGCTCAAAACCGTGTTCTGTGAGAAACATTTAAAGGAAGACGATGTTTCATGTGGAGCAGTTTAAAGAGTTCTAATAACTGTCTTCAAGGCTTTCATTAAACAGATATTAGACTTGCTTTATGGGCTTCCCTTGTGGCTCAACTGGTAAAGAATCCACCTGCAATATGGGAGAATTGGGTTCAATCCCTGGGTTGGGAAGATCCCCTGGAGAAGGGAAAGACTACCTACTCCAATGGTCTGGCCTGGAGAATTCCATGGACTGTGTAGTCCATGGGGTCGCAAAGAGTTGGAACCGACTGAGTGACTTTCACTTCCCTTCACTCCATGTAGCTTTGAAAGGCTACAGTAACATGTCATGTATGTGTCTGTGCTGCGCTTAGTCGCTCAGTTGTGTCTGACTCTTTTTGACCCCATGGACCGTGGCCCACCAGGCTCCTCTGTCCAGGCAAGAATACTGGAGTGGGTTGCCATGCCCTCCTCCAGGGGATCTTCCCTACCCAGGGATCAAACCCAGGTCCCCCTTCATTGTAGGCAGATTCTTTACCATCTGAGCCACAGGGAAGCCCCACATATATGTGTTTAAAGGATGCAAATTCAATTATATGGCTCTGCAAAAATAATCATATTTTAAAGGGAATAACACAGTCTAAATAGTGTGGCAGGCTCCTCCAGCTATCCACTTAATGAGTATATGTGTGCCCCAAATGTGCAGGAGACAAAAGCTGTGAATCCCCCATCTCAGGACCATTTTGCCTCTCAGAGCATGAACATCTCCCCAGAGTGTACCTCTAGCCTTGAAAGGTATTGATACATTTTTCAAAAATCTATGTATGTCCTATATGCAAATCAACTATATACTTTCCTTGGTTCTCAATGAAAGAAACGGTGATCAGGACTTCCCTGGTGGTTCAGTGGCTAAGACTCTATGCTTCTAACGCAGGGAGCCTAGGTTCAATCCTTGGTCAGGGAGCTAGATCCCACAAGCCTCAACTAAAAGATCCCAAGTGCCACAACTAAGACCCGGCACAGCAAATGAATATATAAAAAGAAAAAAACAGGGATCAGTTCCAACACTGGAGGGAACTGTGGCTGAGGACTCAGGCTGATGACTATTGGGGTACTTTCCAGAGGAACGTTCAGGACCAAGTTTAGCTATATGCAATTGTTGCCCTGTGTTGACTTTAAAACCAAACTTCCCGCAAAATATGCAACTTCACAATAGAACCAAAAGTTAAAAATTTCAGCGAGATGATTTTAGTTTAGCCAAAGGAAGAGGTCTCTAATAGCTAACTTCTTTAGGAAGTTAAGAGAGCTCTTCCTTTAATCAGAAACTAGATGATAACTTTTCAGTATGTTGCAGATTGGACTCAGAGATGTGACAAGAGTGGTGAATTAGACCAAGTCGAGTTAGCCTCCAGTCATCTTGAGATTTTGAAATTCTGTGATACAAGGATCAGATTCATCCCAAGTACATGCTTAACTCATGTTGCCTTCTGCTAGCCTGTCCATCCTTTCTTCAGATTCCTCTTTTTCTGATCTTTTGAAACCAACCATCTCTTTCTTTTTTTTTTTTTTTTTAATAAAGTTTTATTAAAGTATAAAGGAGATAGAGAAAGCTTCTGACATAGGCATCAGAAGGGGGCAAAAGAGTACCCCCCAACCATCTCTTTCAAGAAGCATTTCTCAGTTCATCTCTGCTGTAGTACAATGGATGATGAATCCTAGGTGCCCAGGAATGGTCATCATTACTACATTTTTAGTGATGGCTGCATTGGCTCTTAAACTTATTTTTCTTAAACCATGGCGACTCATTTTGCATAGAGCTTTCACTTTTTCCTGGGGTTAAATCTTAGGAACTTAAGATCCTGGCTTACATGTCTTCGTTATATGTGGATGCTTATATGTGTGATATTTATAGGACCGACAACAAACTCCCGATAGGAGAGGAGAGTTCAGGGTTGGAGTTACCTATTGGTTCATAAGAAAAATGCCAAACTTAGTGGCTTAAAACAAGTCTTTTTTATTTGCTTGTGCTAAGTCACTTCAGTTGTGTCCAACTCTTCTTGACCCTATGGACTGTAGCCCTCCAGGTTCCTCTGCTCATGGGATTCTCCAGGCAGGAATACTGGAGTGGACTGCCATGCCCTCCTCCAGGGGATCTTCCTGACTCAGGGTTCGAACCCACATCTCTTAGGTCTCCTGCGTTGGTAGGCAGGTTCTTCACCACTAGTGCCATCTGGGAAGCCCCTTTATCTGCTCACAGACCTGCAATTTGAGCAGGACTCTGCAAGGACAGCTCCACGAAGCGTGAGCTGGGGTGGCTTAAATCTGGGGATGGCTTATGGGGGCCAGAGTCATCTGAAGATGACTTCACATACAGACCGATAACTGATGTCAGCTGACAGGTGGGACCCCAGCTGGGTTGTCAGCCAGAACACATACATGTGGCCTCTCTCTGGTGCTGCCTGGCTTCTTCACAGCATTGTGGCAGGGTTCCAAGAGCAAGTGTATCAAGAGAACTAGATAGAAACTGGATCCACTTTTATGGCATAGCCTTCAGAAGTCACAGAGTGTCACCTCTGCCATAGTCACAGGCCTCTCCTGTTTGAGAGGAGTGGACACAAACTCTACCCCTCTGTCCAAGAAGTGTCCGGCTCAGGTTGTAAGGAGCCCAGGTCTAATGGGAGCTCTTAACTGCCACCATCTTGGGAAGTACAGCCTGCCAGGAAATAGATGAGTCATTTGGAAACAAGAAGACCTGAAACTTGCTCAGTTTGATTTTTTGCATCCTCCAGGAAAAACTGCATATGCTTCACCTTTGCTTCTTTACTTTGACATTACCTTTGAATGCAGGGTTTCAAAAATCTATAGGTTTATTTTTTTTTAAGATGACATGGCTACTTTATTAAGCAGATGCAAAGAAAGTCAAAGTTAGGTGTCTGAATTTGAGTAAAGCTATGTTCAGCCATCAATTTGATGAACAGTCCAAGGTGACTACATGACTACATTAAGTGACATCATCACTGTCAATAGTAGTCTTTTTCTTTTTTTGAAGAATAACTTTTTTTTGTTTAGCCGTGCTGGGTCTTCATTGCTGTACTTGGACTCTCTAGTTGGGGTATGGACTTAGTTTCCCCGAGGCACGTGGGATCTTAGTTTCCTAACTAGGGATTGAGGCTGCATTCCCTGCTTTGGAAGGCGGGTTCTTAACCCATGGACCACCAGGGAAGTCCTTGAATGCTAGTCTTGGAGAAGACTTCTTCTCTCCCGTGTGTGGAGATTGTTGGGCATAGGCTGGTGGTTTGTACTCATTCCTTAGCAGAGAAAGCAGGCCACAATCTCTTGTGTCAGTTAGCACAGGGGATGCCAGAAAAGAAAATCCTCACTGTTTTTTTTTCTATTTCTTCTGGTCCCCTAAACCTCCTTTCTACCATCAGGAGGAGAATTTCTAGTCATTGCTCTGCTTTCAGTGCCACACCCTAAACTACCCAGCCAACAAAATATGAAAAGCAAACCAAACCAAGAACTTACCATCTAATTAAAGCATCTAAACACTGTTTTGAATGGCATCACAGCTTTGAACAACGCCTGGGCTCCTTGCGATGTGTGCATATGTGTATGTTCTCTGCTCTGCTCTGTTCAGTCCTGTCCGACTCTTTGTGACCCCATGGACTGTAGCCCACCAGGCTCCTTTGTCCATGGGATTTTCCAGGCAAGAATCCTGGTGTGGGTTGCCATTTTCTCCTCCAGGGGATCTTCCTGATCCGGGGACTGAACCCACATCTGCGTTTCCTGCATCACAGGCAGGATTCTTTACCGCTGAGCCATCAGAGAAGCCCACATATGTATATGTATGAATATAAATGGACAGTAGTTACACAGCTTTGAAAGGATCTATCAGGGACTAAATGCCTTTTTTTTTTTTTTAATTTTACATTTCGAGGCTTTTAGATAAGTGATCATTTGTTGAGTGGGATAAAGAAAGGAGAAAGCAGAGGAGGGGAGAACAAGGGGACATGGAAACGGGGTACTGCTCTAGGTTTTTGACACAGAACTCTCCCTATGTGGACATATTGCGGCTGTTCATTTCCGGTGTTTCTCTGAGTAAAAGTCACGAATGTGTGATTATCATGACATGAATGCAATTCTGCAGCACAAAAGTCAACAAAACTAACATATAATATGTTCATTCAAATTTCTCCCTGAAAACTATACTGAATTCTTAAAAACTATAGTGACCAAGAGTAATTTTTTTTTTTTTTTGGTAAGCAAGAAGCACATAACTCTGCTTTTTCAAAAACTGTGGAGAAATAAGCCAATAAAACTATGGTATTTGGAGCGGCAGCTCTAAAATGAAAGTTGTGCTAGTAGACTGTTCTAGAACTTTTTCTCTTTCTCCCCTCCGTTCTTCAAGAGGATATAACACTTCTTTCAGTCCCCGAGTCCCTCCCTAGGCCTGTCTTCCAGGCATCCATGCGGAAGGGCATGCTCTTCCGAGTTCCTGTAAGGGCAGCTCCTGGGTGGTGAGTTCAGTGGGGATGACAGGGGAACAGAGGAGGCCAGCTCATCTCATCAGTACCTGAGTTCAGCAAACCCCCCGGTTAAATCACCCAAGTTGAGAGATACTGATTTAAAATTATACCATGATGTGTATCATTCCAAACTGCTAAGAGGGCCTGTCTTTCTTTCAGGGTTCAAAGGTTCAAGGGAGGTTTGTGTATGATAAGAGAGTGTTAAGTTTCCTCTCAGAAATGTTTGAGAAGTTAGGTTTTTTTTCCTCAGGCTGAGACTGAGAATCAGGAATATGCATACATTTGGTATGAAAAGGGAAGGAGTTTCCCCTCAGGGTCGGGTCGTGGCTTCAGAATCCCAGTGGTCAGCTGGAGTCAGACCAAACACACACCTTGGGAAATAGAGACATTAATCTGTCTGGCTTGCGGGTGTGAGATGATTCTTTGGAGGCCAAGGGACAATGAGGTAACCAGGAACGAGGAGGAATAAAGGGGGGTTTGTGAACAGAGGGAGAATCGATAAAATGCGTAAGAATTATGGGTTTCTGCCTATGGAGAATACACAAGGGGTTTCTGCTGAGATGGACTCAGGCACAGAAGAAGCTGAAAGATCAGGTGACATCTAGGGCTAGATAGGGAAGTCTGTCCTTACCTTTGGTATCGTGTAAAGATTTATTTTATAAGGTGCTAGGTCTGATGCTGGGGAGTTGGTGGAATTCTCTACGAGACATTCCCATGTGGGCTGCATCTGTCTAGGGAGATTTGCTATCAGAACCAGCAAGTATCCCCCCAAATAAATATAACGCAGGGTGGTCTCTGGGCACCCGCCCCCTACTCCCACCTAAGAGTTGGGGGGTTCTGATAGCTGGCAGGCCTCCCAGCTAAGAGTCATGTGTCCCTGCCACCCTGGCAAATTTACAAGTGAGCTGTGGCAAATTTACAAATTTACAAGAGTGCTGCAGAGCCGGGAAAACACGGGCCTAGTGGGATGACTGAAAGTTCTCCTGTTTCTTCACCACAGAGAGCATGTCCTTTCTCTTTAAAAGTGTTCACTTATTTTTCATTTCTGCTCAGCTGCTTGAAACAGCCCCTCTCTCCCCGACTCTGATTAAAACTGGCCAGTTATAGCAAAAACTCATTTTTCAAAATAAAATTGTGGTACACATTCAGAAAATGAGACTTCTTCAACAGTTGTTTCTCATTAAAATTCTTACCTCTAGGATTCAAAACATGATTTCACAGCATACCCCCCCCCCCACAACCCACTCCCCCCGCCCAAAGATCCAGAGTCTCAAAATTCACTGGAGGCTTGGATGCTTGACATCATTTTACGTAAAGACAAATACCCTAAATACCCTGTGTTTTCCATGAGCATTGGAAGTGAGAATTGCGCCTGTGTAAGAGGGTGGAGATGAGGCTCCTCAATAAAGAAAAGGTTGTACGTGTAGTAGAGAAGAAGGGCCCTTGCTTTGGTTCATCTCTGGGAATCTGACTATTAAACAGAGTCAAGCAATTATCAATACAAAAAAGCATGAAGAGTTCAGAAAGAAACAAAACTTTCCACATCTAGGTCACAGAGACTGTGACATTGCTCCCCTTCTCCAAAATAAGCAGTTTAGATGTCCAGGAGCACGAAGTTTTGCAGCAAAGTAGAAGTTACATGTCTTCCAACTTTCAAAGGCAAGCACAATATTGATGTCTCAGATGTTAGTTGGATGGACAGCTGAAGGTTGTTTTGTTTCTCAGTAACAGTGGCCCTAAACGTCCTTCTCACTGATGATGGGTTCTGTGGCCTTGGTGACTGCAAGAATCGTAACAGAATACCTGGAACGGCACTGTTCTAAGAGGCTTCTGAAGTGCAAGAGAAAGTAGGGGAAGGAAGAGATTTGGGAAACGGTACAGTGCCAAGACTTGTTCTTCTCAGTGGTGCTCTCCAGAGGCTATGATCTCAAAGGCTTTGGGGACCAGCTGGTCCCAAAGGATGCCTCAGGAATAGAGGAGAACTCATGTTCGCCAAGACAGTAACAAACTTCAGTCTCAGAAAATTTCAGTTTACAATCCAAGACAAGAATATGTTCAGCTCTTTTTTAAAAGCTGAAGTATAGTTGATTCACAGTGTTTCCGGTGGACAGCAAAGTGATTCAGTTGGAAGGACTGATGCTGAAGCTGAAGCTCCAATATTTTGGCCACCTGATACAAAGAGCCGAGTCATTGGAAAAGACCCTGATGCTGGGAAAGATTGAAGGCAAAAGGAGAAGGAGGCGGCAGAGGATGAGATGATTAGATAGCATCACCGACTCAATGGACATGAATTTGAGCAAACTCTGGAAGATAGTGGAAGACACAAGAACCAGGTTTGCTGCAGTCCATGGGGTTGTGAAGAGTCGGACGCGACTTAGTGAGTGAACAGCAACCACCATGTTTTCTAGACCTATGTAGCTATTTGTTTTGTAAATAAGTTCATTTCTGTCATCTTTTTGGAATCTACATATAAGTGATATCATATATTTGTCTTTCTCTGTTCCACTCTTGATAATGTGGAATTTCTCTTGTAGTGTGTTTCACCAGAATCTTGCTAGTTTTTTTTCTAGATCATGTGGATGCTTTTTGGACAGAATTATTCAACCTATGTAGCTTCAGGAAGCTACATAAAGCAAGATAAGGAAAATAGTCCTGACCAAAGTCATTGCATCTATTGCAAGAGTATGTATGTTGGTTGCTGTCTCTCTCCTGTATCTTGAAGAATTTCACATTGCCACATGGTTCTGGTGGAAGAGGCTTGAGAGTCAATGGTAATAGGTTTCCCTTAGACAGGACTAGTTTTTTTTAATCTGCAAAATGCACCTTGTCTATCTTCAAAGTCTTGTAGAAATTAATGGTTTGATTTTTGTATATTTCTTCCTTTTGTGCCTAAACATTTCCACAAATAAGTTGAATTTATGATTCAGTATAAAACTGACCACTTACTTATTTGGGCCCTAAACATAAAATCAGTTCTCAAAGCCTTGGAATGACTTATATCCTCATTCAGGTAACAGGATGAGAGTTAAACCTTTAGACCCATGGTTTTATATTCACTCCAGACTCCATGGAATCCCAGAACCTCACTTTTTTTTTTTCTTTTTAGAACCTCACACTTTAATTCACCTTTCATCTTAAGTCAATTGTGGTGCTTACAGAAACTACCACAAATTCTGATATCATCCAATGGGTAATTGCTATATGGAATGAAATATATTCGAAGAATAGATAGAGTCTCTTATGGCTAGATGGATATCAGTTGGCTAGACATATGGCAGCTCAAAGTACAAACTAATCCTTCTATATTGTGGTGGGAATCTGCAAAGTAAGCCCTCTTTCTTGGGCTTTGGATGGTGGATGTCATGAGCTAGGGCTCTTTCCTAAAAACACACATTAATAACTTTAAGGCAGCTTCTTTGGAAACAGTACTACCAACAACATGGAACTTGAAAATGAGTAGAGGTTTTCACTTGAACTCTCACGTGCACTTTCAGGTTAGAAAGTATTCATTCAAGGGGGATATTTGTCATCTTCCACAAATGAGTATGAAGTGAAAATGGCCAGTTTTCTCTGTATTGGTCATACCTCTGTGGGGAACAAGCAACTTTTTATAGTAATTGGTCAATCTGACTATAGTAATTGGTCAGTTTTTGCTTTATAGTTTTTATTTGTGAAGGCCATAAGACTTTACTTTCTTGCATAGAGGTGACTTGGTAGGCAATAAATCTAGGTTTATATAGGTGTTCTTCAAGTGATGTTTAAAAATTACATGACTTGACTCAAGCCAAGTTTAAGGTCTCCTGTCTTTAAAGATTTTCTCTCCTGAAATCAAAGGTTTCTACCTCTCCTTCTCCATCTTCAATGAGATGCCATTGCTTTGCGGAGTGCCTCATTCACACCACCCGAAGCAGCTAGTGACTTAAACGTGACAAGGTCACTTTAGATGTAGCTTCCATTTTTGTGGTTGACGTCTTACATTGCTTATATCCCAGCTGACTTAAATATACTTTTGCTTCAGTTAATACCACCAATTCCTCTAACAAATATATACATTGGGAACCCAATTTAATAAGAACAGTAAACATTACTGACCATTTACTATATTCCAGGCATTGCTCTAAGAGCTTTACATATATATATATATATATATATATATATATGTATATATATATATATTTGCCTTCAATCCTTGTGACATCGCTATTGTACAGTTTTATTATCCATTTACAGGTGAAGAAATAGAAAAATCCAAGAGGTTAAGTAACTTGCTTTGGTAGCTGGTTTATTAGTGTCAAAGAAAGGATTTGAACCCAGGCAGTCTGACTTTAGAGCCTCAACATTTCATCCCTACCCTATACGACCTGTGGCTTCCCAGATGGCACAATGGTAAAGGATCCGTCTGCCAATGCAGGAGACCCAAGAGACATGGGTTCGATCCCTGGGTTGTAAAGATCCCCCAGAGTAGCAAATGGCAAAACCCACTCCAGTATTCTTGCCTGGAAAATCCCATGGACAGAAGAGCCTGGTGGGCTCCAGTCCATGGGGCCACAAAGAGTGGGACATGACTGAGTGTGCATATACTACCTGTAGCCCTGTACAGACAATCAACAAAGATATGAAAAAATATAAAGCATGGTCATCCCTTCACTCCCTCCACCCACTTCCATCTAGGTCAGATTCCTGAAGGCAGCTCGCCCAGTCCTCCACCATACTCAAGTGCTGGTCCTGTATGCTGAGTTCCATCTTTATCCAGATCTGACTGCATTCTTCAAGCACTGTTTAATCTCTCCTCCCACCTGTCCCTTCCCAGCTTCTACAGCCACGCTAGATCACTTCTGTCTCTTCTTTGATCTTATTATAGCCTATCAAACACTGTCAGCGACACTGTTAGCTCCTTGAGGGTGGGTTTCATGCATGTTACTTCCTTAGTATTTTCTAGATTAGGTAGTGCAGCCCAGCTGCTTCAACAAGGCACCTTCAAGTCCACTTCTAGCATTCAGCAGTTTCTTCTGTTTGCTGCAGTGTTATTCTTTTCTTCCTCTTCCTCATCGGTCTTCTCCTCTCCCCTCAATATTATAAAAGTAATATTCGTATACTCATTGTGTCTCTCCATTGTTTCTAGTGAGAGGTCAGCCTTCTTTTCTGTCATCATTCCTCTGAAAATGATTTGTTTTCTTTATTTCTCTGGCTGTTTTTCCCTTTGTTTTTGGTTTTCAGCAGTTTGACTAAGATGTGCTGGAATTTGGTTTTCCTTGTATTTATCTTATTTGGGGTTTGCAGAGCTTCTTGGATTTGGAGGTCAATTTTTTGTTTGTTTATATGGCTTTTTAAAACCAAATTTGGGAAATACTTCCTCAAATATTTTCTGTCTGCTCCATTCTTTCTCTCCTTTTTCTGAGACTCAACACATACATTAGGCTGCTTGATATTTTGCTACCACTTAAAAGTGTTTTCCTCTTTGTTCTATGGACTAAATAATTTCTATTGATCTGTGCTTAGGTTTACTGGCCTTTTTTCTGCAGACTCCAATGTGCTGTTAAGCCCATTCAATGAGTACTTCATAATAGATATTGTATTAATACTTTTCAGTTCTAGAATTTCCGTTTATTTCTTCTTTTTGTTATCAAGTCTCTATTAATAATTCTATTTGTTCTTTTAGACCTATCATTTCCTAAGTTCTTGGACATATTTATTGTCACTGCTTTAAAGTCCTTGTCACCTAATTCCATCGTCTGAGGAATCTCAGTATCTATTTCTATTGATTGCTTGTTTACTTTGACTATAAGTCACATTTTCCAACTTCTTTGCACACTTTGAATGCTCAGTAAATTTTCAGTATAAGCTGGACAGTTTAGATTATCAGAGGAGCCTGGGGGGCAACAATCCATGGGATTGCAAAGAGTCAGACACGACTGAGCGTGCGTGTGCATGCACACACACACACACACACACACACACACGCCACACAACTAAAGTGAAGAGAAATCCAGGAAAGGGAGAACACTGCCATCATCCCAGAAAGTTCTTTTCAACAATGCTGCTTAAAAGTTTTACAAGTCTTTGATGAGGAATCAGGGAAATGTAAATTCAAATGACATTCCATATCATGTGTATGAGATTGGGGGGAAAATGGAAAGTTTGATAATACTAAGTGTTGTGAGGGATGTCAGAAAGTGGGGGTCTGACAACAAGCCAGCAGACAGTTATGAAAACTTTGAAGAACAATTTGGCACTATCTAGTAAAGATGAAGCTATGAAACCCCACAACCCAGCAATTTAATTTTTGGGGATAGAAGTGAGAGATGCATTCTCACGAGCAAACAAGGAGACCACCCAGTATGAAGACATCACTGTAATATTCTTTCTAATAGCAAAAAAGAAAAAAACACAAAAGGAAAATAGGGATCCTAAATATCCATTTTGTGAGAATGAATAAGTAAATTCTAGAATATTAATTTAGTGGAAAACAATGCAATAGTTAAAGATCTATGTGTCTCAAAATGAATATATCTCAAAAACTAATTGTTGATTGAACAGTTTTGTCTATGTTGTAAACCATATAGAGGAGAGTATACTGTGTTTATTAATTCCCTGGCATACCCTGCACACTGCCTCTAGACAGCCACCGTGTTTTCTAAAAAGCTATTAATAATCTTGTTATGTGAACCCTTGACTTATCTTTAAATAACATAAAAGCTCTCTCACTGGAAAAAAAAATAGGTTGCCATTTTCCAGATCTGAACAATCTCTATCCAGCTAAGTCTTGTGTTCTCAACTCAGCATTTATGTAGGGCTTGAAGGTGAGTCAGCTTAAACTTCGGGAGTTGGTGATGGACAGGGAGGCCTGGCGTGCTGTGATTCATGGGGTCGCAAAGAGTCGGACATGACTGAGCGACTGAGCTGAACTGAAGGTGGGTCAGAAAAAATAACACAATGCAAAGTTGGAGAACGTTACATATTAAGGAAGGTTGACACTGTTAGCCTGGAAAACAATAGGAACTTGAGGTGTTTAATGAGGTTTGAGCGCTTCTGTGATATCATTTAGATGTGCAGGATCTGTTTGGTTTAGCTCTGAAGATGCAAATCTAACCTGTTTGTTTCAATGGATCTGAAATTATTCTATGATTCCCCCCCCCCCCCGCCCTTTCGTTCTTGTCTTCTTTCTCTTCTTCGAAAGCTGTATATAACATTTGAAGTGTATCTGATAAAGTGTTAGGTGAGCCTCAGTTAAAAAGATGGTTCCTTCAACATGATTGAAGGCACAGCTACTATTTATTTACTAGGCCCTGTACTAGGGTCTGAAGTGATCCAACTGAGTAACACACTTTACCCTAAAAAATCTCATAGTCTAGTTGAATACAGATCAGTATAAACTAGTCACTGTACCCCTTCAAGATCAATGTCAAAATAAGACTACTTCAGGGTCGCCTGTGCAAAATGGCCTTTATAGAGTCGAGGAGAAGAATGGCTCTAAAGGGAATCAGTCGGTCGCGGCGACCACCCAGGTGGTGCCAGAGTTGGAAGCAGCCCTCCTCCCCCCATTCCCTGCCATCAATGCGGCTCAGAACGAATCGGCTTTTCGCGAACGCAGGGAGCAAAGGAAAAAGGCGGCCAAATCTTCAGGCAGAAGCAGTTCAGATCAGAGGATTAGAGCCTATCAATGAGGGGTGACCGAACTGGAGAGAGGAAAGAAGGAAGGAAATAGGGCTTAAGCTCCGAGGGAGACTCTCTCAAGAGACAGGGTCAGGCAGCAAGCATCCGCCTTCGTCGGAAAGTTCCCACCCGCGGAGGAAGCAGGCTCCCGCCGCGGGGCTCCAGCGGCTGCGGCCTGGCTGAACCCCCGCGCCCGGGCCGCCCGCGATCTGCGTCGCTCGGAGAAGGACCTCCAGCGGCCAGGTCGCCTTTGAAGCCTCGGTGGCTGACGGGACGGGAGATGGTTGACATGGGGGGGGGGGGGGGGGGGACAGGCACGGGGGGAGGGCCTCTGCTCCATTCCCACGATCGATCGGCCAGTGTGAGGGGCAGATGCCGGGTGTGGGTTGGTTCCAGTTTGGGACGCGGAGTGAGTGCGCACACGTGTGCGGGCGGGACTTGCCGAGGGGAGAGGAGCCGGCCGGGGGCACGTGAGAGAGGAGGCCTGGTGAATGCGGGCCTGGGGCTCCGGGTCACCGACCAGGACCGTGGGCGCGGCCGAGCCCGGTGCGGAGGCAGCGGAGGACTGTGAGCAGAAGGCCCCTCGGCTGGGTGCCTGCCCCTGCCCTCGCCTCGGCGGCCAGGGGCAGGTCGGTGGAAGGAGACTCGGGCAGGAGTGAGGTTCCGTTTAACCTAGGAGCGCTGGGAGAGCTATTAACTTGTCACTGGCATCCGCTCATTCTTAAAAGAAAAAACTCCGCGAGCCAAGAGACCCCTAGGAGGGAGCGCTGGGGGCGTGGCCGTCCCCCCTCTGCCCCGCCCCGCTCCGCTCCGAGGAGTGGTTTCCAAGCGCTCCTGGCCCCGCCCTCGACCCCGCCCCTTCTGCCGGCCCCGCCTACCCAGACTGCTCGGCGTCGGCCCGCGAGCCAATGGGAAGCTCTCGACCTCCAGCCCGGGCTGCAAATCACCGCAGGAAGTGTTAGGCGCGCCGCAGCCCCAGACAAAATCGATTACTTTTCTCCGCTCCATGGTCCGGCTGGGGACCCGAGAAAAACCCGGGTGGGTTTTTGTCGGTCTGCCTTCGGGCCAGGAGGAAACTAGGGCTGATGGCCCCGGGGGCCCGAGAGACTTGTTTCTTACCTCTTCCTCCTGCCTTGCCGACATGGATATGACGCGCCCAGTTTGAGGCTGAAAAGAGGCTCATTAACTAGAGTACACAATAAAAGCTCTCCTGGAGAGGAAGGCAGTCTTCTCCCCCGACATCAGATTATTTCCGATGGGGGTCATCGGATAAATCCACAGGTCACATCTGTTCAAAGGGTCCTATTAAAATATTTGTTGAGCTAGAGTGAGAGTTACATCAGAGAGGGGGTGTGTGTGTGTGTGCATATGTACTGTTGGAACGGGCACCCCACCCACCCGCCAAAATGAACACAATGGGAGGATGTGAAGAGGTCTTAAATAACAACCAGTTCAAATCCCCACTCTCCCCCATTCTTATGTTTGAATACTGTAGTCTCAACGTGCAAGGTAGAACTCTGGGGTGCGAGGGCGTTTGGAATTCCTAAGATTTAGTGGTTCAGGAAAGCTTTTGAGATGGAAATACTACACAGAAAAAAATTTGTCCAGCAAAACCAAAAAGATGGAACGTGGGAACGAGAGAGGGAGGGAGAATACAAAATAGATAAAGAAGACACTTAAAAAAAAAAGTATCTGTATTCTTCAATCTCAATAGGTATTCCTAGAGATCTCTGCTTTTTATGGCCAATTGAGAGCTGAAATCTTTGGCCTTAGAAAGCTGCAGGTAAGGGTAGTGGTCTTTGTATTTACATTATATATTTCCGTGCTTTCTTGTTTGTTTTTCCTGATAAAATGTAAACTCCCCCAAAGGTGGGTGGTAATTTTGTTTGTTTGCCCCGTGCCTCTGTGTGTGGACATAGTAGGCACTCAGTAACAATTCTAGCTTGTCTCTCTGACTTCTTTCTTTCAATCATCCTCTGAGCTGCCATCAGAGTGGTCTGCAAATCCAAATCTGCTTCTGTCCTTTCAGGGGCACCCTCCATCTACACCATGAGATCCAATCTCCTTAGCGTGAATTGCATAACTGTCGCACCAGGCCACCCAGCTGTCAAGTGGCAGACCTGCGATTCAAATCGAGGACCTTCCTGGTGGTCCAGTGGTTAAGACTCTGGGCTCCCAATGCAGGGGAAGCAAATTTCATCCCATGGGGAAGTAAGATCCCACATGCCATGGGTGGGGAAACAAAAACAACAGCGACAAATCAAATCTGGCTGTGACTGACTTCAAGCACCCAAACTCTTCAAAGCTACATTTTCCAGCTTCTTTATTCCAGAAACACAAGGGACTCTGGGCTTACAACACAATGGTCTATTTCACACCTCTGTGCTTTGGAATATGCTCTTCTGTCTACCAACAATGTTCTTTCATTTCTTCCTTATTCACCTTGTAAGCTCCTACTCATCTTTTAAGACTCAGGCCAAATGTCACTACCTCTGAAACTTCACTGATCCGTCAATCTGAATGAATCATTCCATTAGCTGTCCAACCAAAATACTTTACACTGTCTCTGTTTTTGCATTATGGCTCCATGTTGCAATTATTTATGTACTTGTTTTTCATCCACACAGTAAGTATTCAATCAATGACTATTGAATATTTTAGATACTTAAGAGTCCAGTTTTGATTTACACTATACTTGAAATGGATGAATATCACATTAGAAATTACAATTTCTTTAGCAGCCTAATCTTCAGCTTCATTGCTCCTAAGTCTCTTTAGAGCCATAACTTAATTGTCCAGTTAGAGAAGTTAGAAAGTGTAGCATTTAGGAATTATCTTCAGCTGCTAATGTCAGAGACTAGAAATAGCACTAGCCAAATCATGACAGAATTTTTTTCTCTTGCTAAAGCAGTCAAAGGCTGGTGTGGTAGCTTCACAGCCATCAGTGTATCCTTTTACATTTTTGTTCCAATTTTGTTCCAATGTATTATAGATTCTTGATGCCTCTTGGGCTAGGTGCTTCACGCTCCTCCTGCCAAACCTCAGCTGATTAATATTGATTATAATTGTGTTAGAACATTTTGCTATGTGTAGTGTTTATTTTAAAAGTTGCTTTAGATACGTTGCTACTCTTCTCATTGGGAAGTGAGGTGCATGCCCGCTTAATGCAAATCTGGGCGACCTTGTTTTGGCCAATAGAGTATGGCAGAAGTGATGCTCTGTAACTTCCAAAGCTAGACCATAGAAGGCCATGGAGTGTCCCTCTGGCTCTCGCAGATTTGCTGTAGGTGAAGCCAGTTACTATGTAAGAAGTCTGAATATCTGAGACTGTTGTGCTGGAGAAGCCACATGTACTCACTCGATTGGTAGCCCCAGTCGAGCTTTTAGTCAGGAGCTAACATCATCTGCCCACCCATGTTGGATGTTCCAGCTGACATGTCAGTGCAAGAACAGGAGAAACCCCAGGGCCAACTGAGCCATCCCCAAATTCCTGAGCCACAAAATTGTGAGCAAATGGCACACATAAAATGGCAGTTTTAAGCTATTGTGTTTGGGGGTTATTTGCTCACAGTAATAACAGATAGCTGAAACAGGATCAGACTGTTCTGACTGATGTATGCTAGTCTTTACCAGATTATTTCGGACAACCCCTCTGGTAGGATCCTGTTTACACTTATAATGATCCATCAGCAACTCTCTGTATCTCACCAATTATAAATACAACTGCATTTTTGCATAATTCCCCCCAAACTTTTTCCAGTTTTCTATATTTCTGAAGCTCTCAGGCTGACAATTTACCTAAGGAGCTAGTAGGTTACAAATAGAACTACTCTTCCTTAATATCCAATGATACATTGCCTAACTCTTTGGTGAGAAAGTTGCCTAGATTCTTAGAACAATGTAAGATGGTTTGCAGGCTTCACTGATTCTTCATTTTGCGGATAAGAACTGGTTATCAGTCAAAAGGCATGATTTCAACATAGATTATTCACAGTCTTTTTTAAAAGTTCTTGAAAACATTATACTACATGACATAAATCAGTCACAGAAGTACAGATACTATATGAGTCCACTTATATGAGGACCTAGAACAGTCAAATTCATAAGAGTCAGAAAGTAAAATGGTGATTACCAGGAACTGGGGAAGAGAGGAATGGGAAGTCAGCGTTTAATGAAACAGAATCTCAGGTGGAGAAGATGGAAAACTTCTGACAATGGATAGTGGTAATGGCTGCACAACACTGCACTGGAAACTTAAAAATGGTTAAATGATAAATTTGATATTATATATATTTTACCACAATTTAAAAAATTCAGAAAAACTCTCCATTTCTTTACCCTCTGTAAAACCTAAGACAAGAAGGAACAGTCTCCTGACAGATCAGAGAACAATCCTTTGAGGGTATGAAACAGGGTGATCTCCCTTGTTTAAAAGTTTCCCTGTCATAGTAAGTTGGAAGAGAAACATTTTCCTCTGATCTGATGACATTGTTTTATTACCATGAACCAAAAATGGCCTCAAAAAAAAAAAAAAGTGGCTGTTGTATATAACGCCCGTTGAAAATAATGGCCTAACCAACTATAATAAAATTAAAATCCTGGTTTGTGGGAGCTATTCTCAACTCATTCAATTTCATTTTGCAATGAACTCATACTGGAGTCCCATCAGAAAGCCTTGTCATTCACTCATAGGTACTGATGTTTTCCTCCAGCCACTGTGGGTGATTAGGAAACACCAGCTTTGACATTTTTTCCATGCCAAAACAGTATGGAGCTCCAGGGACTCAATTAAACATTTGTTCAAGTACTGGAGCACATTCAAAGCAACTTCCTAAGGAAAATGTTGGCTCACCCTCGAGATGCCCCTGCAGTCTCCCTCTGAGGAAACCTGGGGTGGTCTTCGTGTGAACACACTGATTTGCTTCTGTCGCTTTAGTAGAAGGATGACAAATGTTGCATTTGTTCAGTTGTTTTCCAGACCCTGTGAATCTGTACTCTATGATCCTGAAGTATTAATAATACCAACACTCTGGGCTCTGACTGAAGAGAAGAATCCTAATTTTACGTTATGTGGCTCAGCTGAGAGACGTGATCCATGGGGAAGGCTGCCCAGTGGATATGTTATTTAGTGTTTTAAAGTGAACCCCCAATACTGAATTCTTAATATACTAGCTTAGTCTGCAAAGACTCCGCTTCATTCAAGTCTTGATTTTTGTGGAATTATTACAAGCATAAGGGCTTGTGATAGCCTCTTTTCTTTTCTATAAAAGTGCTGTTAGGCCACTGCCTGTTACATCCCTTGGTGCCTTTTATGATACTCTGCCGAGTAAATTTCTTTTAAAATTTAGTTTCATTTGAAAATAGGCATTCTTTGCACTTTTAAGCAAGATCACTATCCAGGTTTTTCTCTCTTTTCCTTGGCTGCTAAGAAGCTCAACCAAATTTGAAACTTGATTACTAAAATCAAGGCAACCCTACATTCACTCTGAGGGTTGCCTTATTTCAAGTTTCCAGTTTTTTCTTTTCTGGTTTTCTATTTTGATTTTACCAATTTATTTGAAACGTGGTGTTTTGAGTTGTAGACCACCCAGATTCTTTTTGGAAAGAAAGAATAAGTAAAACATACTTAGCTCATAAATTTTTAACCCCCTTGATTGTGTCACCTCAGCTCAGCCTCAATTTATAGGAACTGACCCTCAAAATGAATGCTTAAGAAACACAGAAAGGGACGAAGGTGATGGCTTAAAGCGGATAGAAGGAAACACACTGAAGGTTCTAGAAGAGGCAATCCTGTATCCATTATCAGAGACATTCTTACAGGGAAATGACATTTAGTGAATTCCTTCATTTACTTGGAGCCCAAGACAGAGATGAAGTTTGGCCGGACTCAGTTTAATAAAAGACCATCTTTTAGCTGGGAGTAATCCTGCCTCCACTAAACTCCCTAGTACTTAATTAGAGCCAATCTTAGAGGTCTTTACACTTTCTACCCCTTGTTACCATCTAAACTTTCTTCCTGTCACCAGACTGAATGATCCGTGAGGATAGGAGCCCACGTTTATTCCTATTTTATCCTTTTCCCAATTCTTTCGTAACTCTTCCTCCCAGAAGAAGTTGGTCCAACTGTTCATTGAGTGAAATTATGTCCTTTCAAAGGCTGCTCTGCCTGTTATTCACTTCTGGCTGCAAAGGTTTGTCCCTTTCTCTGTAGTGCTGAACACTGGATCTTTGCCCAGACAGGATACCAAGATCTAAGAAGCATGTGACATTCCTGGCATTGCTTTGCTCTCCAGTGATGGTCAGTCATAAGGTTTCTGATAAGTAAGTGGAAGTGAGTCTCAGTAGATCCTTTCTGTTCCTTCCCCAAATTATCCTGATCATTAATTTCATTTTCAAAAATTATTAGTCTTATTTGTCTCCTATAACGTCAACCGATAGACTTTGGAATACTTTTCTAGAAGAAGATGCTGCTGAAAAACGAATTTGTATGAGTATGTATTTGTGAGTTTCCTCCCAAAGATAATTAAAAAAAAAAAAACTAAATAGAAATCTGCTATAAAGAGATGTTAGCCAACTTCTAGTCCGAAGGTGGGTGTGGGGGGAGGATGGGGAAAGAAAAAGAAAATCTAGAGCCTGAATTCTTGCCACGGAAAGAGGGCAGAGGGATGAATTAATAAAGGAAAATCTGACAAGCCAACGTGGGGAAAGCACATATGCATAACGTTATGTTTGTGGGTGGGTGGAAGCTGCGGTTCATTACTGTACCTTAGGTGTCCTGAATGACCCATGGCTTGGCTTTTGTGCTTAAAATAGCTTTGGGGTGGCATTCCCCTCGCCCCCCACCCACCGCCCTCGCGCAGAGTCGCGGTTTGCAGGCTACCCGCCGCCCCCTTCCCACCCCTCCGGGTAGCGGGCCAGGCTGCTGCGCTGCCGGGAAAGCCGAGCCCGCGCGCCCCGGGGCCACCCGGCCGCCCCCCGCGCGCTCGCTGCCGCCAGGGTTCGGGACGCGCCGCCCGCGCCCCTCCGCCTGCGAGGTCTCGGCCACTGCCGGCCTCGGGGTGCCTCTGGCCCACAGACCCGCCGGGAACCCCGCTGCCTGGGGCGCGGAAGTTGCACTGGGGAGCAATCGGGTTTCCAAACCGAGGCGGCGCGGGAAACCCGCAGACACCTCCTCTGGCCGCAGGGGGACTAGGGTCGAGCACCGGGGCGGCTGCTCCCCAGAGATGCGCCCTGGGCGCCCACCTAGGGGTCTCTGCGGTGGCGGCGGCTCCCGGGTCTGCGGCGAGCAAGTGCCCACGACCGAGGCGGAAAGAGGGGTTTTCCATTTCTGCCTCCTCGGTGGCGTCTGGTCCCCGTGTTCCGCTCAGCCACGTCCCAGTGCAGGGCGCTTCCACTTTCACCAATTAGGGACAAGTTTAGAGCCAGCACAAGGGTTTAAAATTACTGTTATTTTTTTAATTTTTTAAAGCGTTTCCAAGAAGGAGGGGCTGGAGTGAAAGTGGAGGGTAGGAGGGGAGAAGTGTGAAAATCTCTACCAAACCACGAAAACTATAAATGGTTACGAGTTTGTGACAGTTTATTGGCTTTCTCCAAATATCCTCAGATTAGCCTGACAGCTTCCCTAAAAATATTGAGTAAAAGCCCCCGAGTCGGGAGCTGTTAAACGGTGTCACTGAATCCAATCTCAGAGCGATTATGGAGTTAATTCACATAATAAGCAAATCATGGGGTTGACAGATTATTATATGAATACGGACAAATTGTTACATAAAATATTTTGATACTGATTGTTTTATTAGTAATGTTAAGCCTCTTCATGGCTGTTTCTGTTTCTCAGGACTGACATGTTAAACAATACTCCCTGCTAAATAAATAAACCAAATGGTGTGAACTAATTGTCTCTGTCATTTAACTGTACATTTTCATTAACATTATTAACACAATTATTGATAATTCTACTGGATACTTAATCCGTATAAGATTTTTCAGTAGGAAATATTACCCATGCAGAAAAAAAAAATGCTCACTTGAAGGGGACTTGAATAACCTCCAGGTGTGAAAAGTGATCATTTTGATGTTTAAAGATACAGTAAGGTTTTTTGTATCCTTAGACTAATATGATTTTCAAGTGCACATGCTTCAGGTATTAAAGCAATTTCAGTTATTAATGACAACAATAGAAAAGTACAAGGGGAATAATCATAAGTCAAAAACCTAGAAAAATATGTTTTGCCTAGCAGAGAAAAGAGAAGTATAATTTATATTTCATTTTATCAAAGAAAACTCTGTGCAGTTTACTTAGCGCTGTATAATCATGATTTCTAGTTTTAGTACAGCCGTGCATATAAAATCAAAATGATTGATAGGTATTTTGCTGATAAAAAGAAACATAGCAATTCAATCTTAGATTTCAAGTAAAACTTCACTGACAAGGAACATTTAGCCAATGAAAGGTCTTTAAGAACTTCAGTGTGGTGTTATATATCATAGAATTAAGTCAAAAGTCAAATTTTAAGTTCAGTTGGGGTTATCACTTTCTCTCAGAAACTGGAACCTTACCTGTAAAATGAAGTGAACCTAGGGGAGGGCTGAAAAATTGGGAAAGAGGAAGAAGGAAACTAAAGAAATTTTAGTCTGTGAACAACATAAATACATTGGTAAATCATATACATCTTTTTCTTGTAATGAATGAATGAGTACCATAGTAAAACCTGTTAAAATCTCCTGCAACACAAAGAAAGTGTTCAAGCAACACCATCTATATCGGATTAGAAATTCAAGTTACATCAATTGGAAATGTTAAAGGAGTTGTTTATAACCCTGGTAAAGGAAGATTTAAGGTGACTAATAATCATATTCCATTATTTGTGTTATCCTAAGGGCCCTGGAGTAGGGACATACAAAAAGATTTAGCAAGAAGAAATGAGACTTCAGTGGTAACAGGAGAAATGGGCATTGATATTTGAATACTTTCCTGACTGTATGTTGTTGAATAGTAACAAGTCACTAAGCAATACATTCCTACAAGACTATGGCTCAACTACCTATTTAATGTACCTTGATGTTCAGAATCTTCTAGACTAGCTGGCAAGGAAAGCTGAACTCAAGAGGTCCTTCTGGTTGTTCATTGTGAAGTACTACATAGAAATAAAACATGTGCAAAACTATTCCATTAAGATAATAGTTTTGATGATAGGTTACTTTGTTACTTTTTTCTCTCTGTATTCCTACAATTTATGTGAATTTTCATAAGAATGAAGATCACTCAGTCATGTCCAACTCTTTGAGACCCCATGGACTATAGCCCTCCAGGCTTCTCTGTCCACGGAATTCTCCAGGAAAGAATACTGGAGTGGGTTGCTTGCCATTCCCTTCTCCAGGGAATCTTCCTGACCCAGAGATCAAACCCTGGTCTCCTGCATTGCAGGCAGATTCTTTACCATCTGAGCCACCAGGGAAGCCCTTATGATAACATTAATAATTCTTATCTCACAAGTTGTCTTGATGATCAAATATAAAGATAAAGCAAAAATTTTTGTAAAATTCATGTGATTATTATTCAAAGAAATGCACGTTTATATTATGGGTGATGACTTTCTATATCTTTTTTTTTTTAACTTTCTATTTTTTTCTTATTGCTGTATCTGTCTTTTCCCAAAGTGGTTAAAAGAGCAAGAACACAGTTACCTTTCATTGTTAGGTGTTTTAGCTCTGATTATAATTTTTCTTCTTCTTTTGAGGCGTTAAATGAATACACTAGTGGAGACCTACCTTTATTTAGCATGACTTAAGGAATGAATTCAATATTATTGGTGAATATCAGAATTTCCTGGGCTTTCCTTTTGGCTCAGCGGTAAAGAATCTGCTTGCAATGCAGGAGACACCAGAGACGCAGGTTTGATCCCTGGGTCAGGAAGATCCCCTAAAGGATGAAATGGCAACCCACTCCAGTATACTTGCCTGGAAAATCCCATGGACAGAGATGTCTAGTGGGCTATAGTCTGTGGGGTTGCAAAGAGTTGGACACACCTGAGCATGCAAGCACACGTCAGAATTTCCCATGATTCTAGTTTGTGGCCGTCATCTTCACCCCCTAGCCTCCAGGGAGATTGCAGAGAGCTGATGGTTTCTGTCACTCGTGAACTACTCTGACTCACATTCCTTCAGATTCAAAAGAGCCGTTAATGGACTGGTGTCCTAGAGATCTCAGAGCCTAAATTTTAGGATGAGCTTGGGATTTACATCCATCTCTTTGATGGGCTCTTTTTTTTTTTTCTTTGATGGGCTCTTAATTCTTTCGGGATAACAGGTGTCAATTTTGTCTGCCCTGAGCAATTTGGTAGGATATGGTCATCCTACCAAACTTAGACCAGGCTGTCTGGAATCACCCTGGAAGCATCAGAAAGATCTCAGAAAGCCTCCCATAACCAAGGGGTATATCCAGACTCCTTGCCCCGCCCATCCTGACTCAAGCTGAAAAAGAGGCCTTAGGATGCTTTGGGGGATCAAGAGTAGCCCTGGAATCCAGGCTGCTAGTCTTAAGAAGAAGAGAAATATCTTCCCTGGGAACTCCCCTTTCATCAAATGTCATGAAGGCTCATGCGCTCTAAGTCGGCGACTGGCCCCTGCCCACAACCCCCTCCCAAGCACAGTTCCTCCTGTCCCTGGTGGTGAAATGCAACTTCTCTCTCCATTTGTGATCACTTCCTCATTTCCCAGCCTTGTCTGAAAAGCACAAATGTTTTACAGGCATAAAATCATTAACCTTCTCAGATTCTTTCTCTTTTTCTAGGCCTTTGTAGTTGTGGAATTGCCTTAATCTTTTGTTTCCACTCTCTCCTATCTGTTGACATTTTCTTCTCTTGACTTTCCTCTTTCCGTATTATTCTTTCTATCTGGACGCCATGACCGGAAGCCTGACTAGAGGAAGGCCAAAATTAACATATGAGGACCAGATTGAATGATGAGGAGACAAGGAGATGGTTGAAAACCTTGATCGAGTTTAGAAGATTTTGTTAGGGATAGGTGTTCAAGATAAAAAAGCAAGAAGAGGAAGAACGCTGGAATCTCAGTGTTACTCTGGAAATGTAAGGATTTGGGGGGTGTGTATGTGTGTCATCACAGACTTTATCTTTTCCTGAATTCTGAGAACAGCCAAGACACTGTAAAAAAGCAACATCAGTCCCAGCTGTTTTTTTATTTTTTATTTTTTTCAGTGGGTTTTGTCATACATTGATATGAATCAGCCATGGATTTACACGTATTCCCCATCCCGATCCCCGCTCCCACCTCCCTCTCCACCCGATTCCTTTGGGTCTTCCCAGTGCACCAGGCCGGAGCACTTGTCTCATGCATCCCACCTGGGCTGGTGATCTGTTTCACCATAGATAGTATACATGCTGTTCTTTTGAAATATCCCACCCTCACATTCTCCCACAGAATTCAAAAGTCTGTTCTGTATTTCCGTGTCTCTTTTTCTGTTTTGCATATAGGGTTATCGTTACCATCTTTCTAAATTCCATATATATGTGTTAGTATGCTGTAATGTTCTTTATCTTTCTGGCTTACTTCACTCTGTATAAGGGGCTCCAGCTTCATCCATCTCATTAGGACTGGTTCAAATGAGTTCTTTTTAATGGCTGAGTAATATTCCATGGTGTATATGTACCACAGCTTCCCTTTTTTAAAATAATGCTTATTTATTTGCCTGCATGGGTTCTTAGTTGTGGCACTCAGCTCTTCACTGTGTCTTGCGGGATCTTTCAGTCTCCAGAAGACGTACTTCAATAGTTGCGGTACATGGACTCTCTCTAGGTGTGATGCTCTGCCTTTATTGCTCTGCTGAACGTGGGATCTTAGTTCCCGACCAGGGATCAAACCCGCGTGCCCTGCATGGCATGGTGGATTCTTAACCACTTGACCACCAGGGAAGTCCCCTGGCACTTGTTTTTGATCATTCAGTTTCAGCAGCAGAGGCAAGAATAAAATACAAAGTCTTTGGAGAACAGTGCTTTGTAATTTTATTTCAGGACCGGATAACAAGAGGGAGAATGTTCAGTAGTCTCTCACATTTAGCCTTTATGAAGTTTGTTGCAAAAGTTGTTTTCTTACAACTATTTTAACCTTTCCATGTGTGTATATTTTCAATTTCCTGCTACACTGCTTCACTATGTCTTATAAGGTAAGTGCGTTATTGCTTCTTTCTTTGTAAACCATGAACTTCCTCTCCATTTCTGCAGATGAAAAAACTGAACTGTCTTTATTTGTAATCCAATTCTGAATTCTCACTAAAGAATGAACCCCTGGATATTATCACCATACCAACTCCTTGCAAATTACTTCTCCCCTTTTGGCTAAAAAAATAATGAAAGGAGTCTTAGAAAAATAAGGTTAGCTTTTCTAGAAGAATGGTTGGAACATTTCATGTAATACAATGAGAAGGCAGGAAAGGTCACACCGCTGTGGACATCACTCCATACACAAAACATTTGCCGTTTTTGTCAAGCTTTTCTGCAAGTTTGGCTTAGTTGGGGGCACACTCTTGCACTTTTCAAGGTGGAAGGGAACAATCAAGTTAAAACCATAAAAAATTCCATAGTTTCAGCTTTTGTTTTTAAGAAGATTAGAGCTTGAAATAATGAATTCCAAAATCAAGGGTGCAAATTCTTAGAAAACCAAACTAAAAATAATGAAAACAAAGAAGAGTTTCATCAGACACTACGAGTCACTTCTCCAGCTTTGCAATTTCACCCCCCCTGGAACTTTAAGTGTTTTACATAGTTTTGTATCCATTAAAAGTAAAATCTTTCATCTGAGAAAGAATTGTATCATTTTAAGAAATGTGCAATAAAACAGCTAACTATCTTACTGAACCAGTGTGAATGTTCAAAGTTTGATCTGGTCTCTTACAAAAAACCCTTTACGTTTTTAGAACTCTACATCTATGAAAGCTTTTCCAGGAGAGAAGTTTATATTGTAAAATATTTCATAAAAACATACAAAACACAATTCTGACCTTTGAAATTACCATGGAAAAGAAACCCAAAATATTGACATAAACTGAGAAACATACCTGGGGATTTAAAAACATTTTCCTTTTTTGCTTATCAACTCCACTTAAATTAACAATGAATGAAATACACTCTGCCTTTTCCCTCAATTAGCTTTCCATTCATTCACATACACAGTGGGCCTGGGCCCTGGAATTACATCTTTCGTTCTTAACTCTGCTTTACCAGTTAAAGTTTTCAGTTAATCAAAGAAACAAAGTGTTAAGTAGCTCCAAGGAACTAAAGCTAGTCTCTTAAGACAGAGATTATCTCTCATCACTTTCAGTCCTGAAAATGCTTGGTGCTCTCCAAGAAGTGAAGATTCCCAAATTTAATTTATCCTTAACTGACAGTTAACAAATCCTGTAAAAAGTTAACTGGAGAGAAAGAGTGAGAGCACATCAAGAGCATCATATTTGGAAGGAGTTAGTGAGCTCTTCAGTCTTCCCAGGTGGCGCTAGGGATAAAGAACTCGCTCGTCAATGCAGGAGACATAAGAGACGTGGGTTCGATCACTGGGTTGGGAAGATCCCCTGGAGGAGGACATGGCAACTCACTCCAGTATTCTTGCCTGGAGAATCCCATGGACAGAGGAGCCTGGTGGGCCACGGTCCATAGGGTTGCACAGAGTCAAACTCAACTGAAACAACTTAGCATGCACACAGAGAGCGTTGCATCCCTATCTGTTTCTTCTGTTTATAAGGAAGGAACAGTTGTTAATGAAGATCAGACCAAGTTAGAAACCAAAATCACTGTTTAAGGGTCAAACAACTCATGGGCCTTTTAAATATTTAAAAAACAAAACAAGTTGCACAATCAATGTTATGCTTTAAATAAACTACTTAAATAATCTGAGTTGTTTCAGATTTCATTCCATGAAGTAAAATGAAATCCAGAGACAAACGCTTTCATCAAACAACTTGCTATGTTTGTAACATATATATACACTAAAAAACAATAAGCACATACACAGATGTCTGACTTTCAATGGTTTAAGATTATATGCACCTGAGTCATTAAATTAGAGGAAGTACTACAGATCTGTTTTAATAGAACACGAAATAAAATCTTTATATACTTCAAGGGGTTGAGATTACTAATATAGAAATTGATAAATAAAAGCTTAAATCTCCTCAGATCACACTATGTCATCATTCTAAAGGCTCTATGTGTTTTCCTTGGAGAGTTAGTAGAATGGACCATAAGCCTCTCCAGGAACTATGGGCGTCCCGGTATAATGAAGACAGAACATCCTGAGTGGGAACCATGCGTGTCTATTGTAACCACGCCATTTATCACAATAATGAAACTCTGTCAAAAGCAGTGGTCAAGATGACATATTACATGGCTGAATCATAAAGCATGGTTACCACTAGTACCCAAAGATCTCAAGACTTTGGCCACCTTGCAGGTTGGCTTGACATCTGATCTCTGTGATAGATCCTCTGCACTCCATCAGCTGCGTTTACAATATTGCAGTGCTCCTTGGTATAGATGTTGGGTCAGTATGCTTGCAATTTGAGGCAGTGTTTTTTAACTCATGTAGTTAACATCTTTGCTCAGTTTAGATTTGTGGGCTGGACCACAGGACCTTCTTCCAGATGACTGAGCAGCCAGCCTGTTGCTGACCATAGATGGATTTCAATTTTGGATTTCAGATGCAGCCAGCAGAATAGAGAGGACGTGAGCCCAGATGTGCCTCCTTACTCCATAATCCCTGCTGCAGTCCTTCCCTTTTGCCCCTCAAAATTATTCTGCATCCAGGTCTAGCTTAGCTGTCTCAGAGCTGTGATTTTAAAGGATGCTATGGTGTCTTTTAAACTTCCCCCTTTACCTTGTGTTTTTGGCTTCCATGTTTTCCCCAAGGACTGACATGGGACAGCTTCCTAGACTGAAAGAAATTTTAATGTGCAGATAGCTTTCGGTGACTTAGCATTTGATTTTAATTCATACTATATTGTGAATGACCTGCACAGAATCCTTTCAGAGCCTGAAAAAGAGAAACAACATAATATTTATACATAGTATCTGTGCAGGCATTTTAAGGAGATTTCAAAAATCCTTCATTTTTAAGATCCCCATTAAGCTGTACCTATCCTCATGTTAACAGTTGAAGATTGTGGAGTTCAGGGGAGATGAGTAAATTGCCTAAGTTTACCATAGGACAGAGCCAGGCTTCACCCACTTTAATCTGATACAAAAGTTTGTTGTAAGCATTCAACTCTGCTACCTGAGGGAAGTCAGCAGTTTGGCATAGACCTTTGTTCTCAGCTTCACACCAGATTGACCCACAAGCTTAAAGCCATTCTGCTAATCCTTTATTTCATCAATATCTCTTTTGTTGTTTCCTTAAACACCACCACCTCCCTTCTCATCCTCTGTAAGAACCACCTATAAGCTCCATTTAAAGGAAATCAACCCTGAATATTCGTTGGAAGGACTGATGCTGAAGCTGCAGCTCCAATACGTTGGCCGCCTGATGCAAAGAGCCAACTCATTGGAAAAGATCCTGACAGTGGGAAAAATTGAGGGGAGGAGGAGAAGGGGGAGACAGAGGACGAGATGGTTTGATGGCATCACCAATCAGTGGACATGAGAAGAGCAAACTCTTCTCATGGTGAAGGACAGGGAAGACTGATATACTGCAGTCCATGGGGTCGCAAAGAGTCAGACACGACTTAGCAACTGAACAACCACAACCCTGGACTTTATTACAGGAGATTGATTTCTTCCCTTTAATTCAAAGTTCTTTTTTTAAATTGAAGTATAGTTGATTTTCAGTGTCTTAGGTGTACAGAAAGTGATTCAGTTATACATATACATTTCTACATTCTTTTTCAGATTCTTTTCCATTATACGTTGGGCTTCCCTGGTGGTTCAGAGGGTAAAGAATCCGCCTGCACTGTAGGAGACCTGGGTTTGATCCCTGGGTTGGGAAGATTCCCCTGGAGAAAGGAACAAATACTGTAGTATTCTGGCTTGGACAGAGAAGCCCGGCAGTCTCCAGTCCGTGGCGTCACAAAGAGTCAGACATGACTGAGCAACCTTACATTTCATTTCATGTCCATTATACATTATTACAAGATGTTGAATATAGTTCCCTATGCTATATAGTAGGTCCTTGTTGGTTATCTATTTATATAGTGTGTATCTGTTAATCCTAAATTCCTAATATATCCCTCCTCTCCCCTTTCCCCTTTAGTAACCATAAATTTGGTTTCTATATCTGTGAGTCTATTTTTGTTTTGTAAATAAGTTCATTTGTATCACTTATTTTAGACTACACATATAAATGATATCATATGGTATTTGTCTTTGTCTGACCTACTGCACTTAGTATAATAATCTCTATCTGTGTTGCTGCACATGCTATTATTTCATTCTTCTGATTTCTGTGTAATATTCTACTGTGTATGTATACCACATCTTCATCCATTCATCTGTCAATGGACGTTTAAGTTGTTTCCCTGTCTTGGCTATTGTAAATAGTGCTGCTTTGTAGCTCAGGCTTCTTAACCTAGGATCCAAGAGGTGAAAAAAAAAAAAAAAAACTTCTGAGATGGGAGGGGCATTAGAATAGGCAAAAGCCTTGAAATTGTAGATTTTCCTATATATAAACAAGTGCACTTTTTTCAGGAAGAAGAGGTCTCTTGGTTTTCATCAATTTCTCAAGGAATCTGTGACCACGAAATATTAAAACTATGGCTTGATTCAATTTCCAGGGTTATAGAGGTGAGAGAGAATGAATTTGCCTGGAAAGTGGAATTTGGGTGACATCAGAGTAGTGCAAGAACAATTTAATTTGAACTTCACAAACCTGCCTGAAATTTTCTACCTGCTCTTTTGTAAAAGTTTTACCCAATGTCCACTTTTTACCGAACTCAGGTCCAGCTGCTCACCACTCAAAAATCAGCCCTTGAGAGAAGTAAATTTTGGTAGAAACGAAAGTTGCTTTTAATCAGAATGCCAGCCATCTTGGGAGATGATGGACTCAGTGTTGCCCAAAGATCACATCCAATGATTCTTGGCCATGAAAGTTTTTAAAGGGAAAAATAGAAGTAATCTCAGTTAGTCATTGAGATACAGGGTCAGAGTCATCACCATCCCCTACTGAGTATAGCCTTGTCGACTTCTTGTCATTTTCCTTTATTTTCATTTATGTATTTATTTTAAAATATTTGTTTATTGGCTGACTTGGATGCAGTCTCATAAACAACAGAATGATCTCTGTTCTTTTCCAAGGCAAACCATTCACTATCACGGTAATCCATGTCTATGCCCCGACCAGTAGTGCTGAAGAAGCTGAAGTTGAACGGTTCTATGAAGACCTACAAGACCTTTTAGAACTAACATCCAAAAAAGATGTCCTTTTCATTATAGGGGACTGGAATGCAAAAGTAGGAAGTCAAGAAACACCTGGAGTCACAGGCAAATTTGACCTTGGAATGCAGAATGAAGCAGGGCAAAGGCTAATAGAGTTCTGCCAAGAGAATGCACTGGTCATAGCAAACACCCTCTTCCAACAACACAAGAGAAGACTCTACACATGGACATCACCAGATGGCCAACACTGAAATCAGATTGATTATATTCTTTGCAGCCAAAGATGGAAAAGCTCTATACAGTCAGCAAAAACAAGACCGGAAGCTGACTGTGGCTCAGATCATGAACTCCTTATTGCCAAGTTCAGACTTAAATTGAAGAAAATGGAGGAAACCACTAGACCATTCAGGTATTACTTAAATCAAATCCCTTATGATTATACAGTGGAAGTGAGAAATAGATTTAAGGGACTAGATCTGATAGACATAGTGCCTGATGAACTATGGACGGAGGTTCGTGACATTGTACAGGAGACAGGGATCAAGACCATCCTCAAGAAAAAGAAATGCACAAAAGCAAAATGGCTGTCTGAGGAGGCCTTACAAATAACTGTGAAAAGAATAAAAGCGAAAAGCAAAGGAGAAAAGAAAAGATATTCCCATTTGAATGCGGAGTTCCAAAGAATAGCAAGGAGAGATAAGAAAGCCTTCCTCAGTGATCAACGGAAAGAACAGAGGAAAACAACAGAATGGGAAAGACTAGAGATCTCTTCAAGAAAATTAGAGATCCCAAGGGAACATTTCATGCAAAGATGGGCTCAATAAAGGACAGAAATGGTATGGACCTAACAGAAACAGAAGATATTAAGAAGAGGTGGCAAGAATACACAGAATTGTACAAAAAAGATCTTCATGACCCAGATAATCACGATAGCGTGATCACTCACTTAGAGCCAGACATCCTGGAATGTGAAGTCAAGTGGGCCTTAGGAAGCATCACTACGAACTAGTGGAGGTGATGGAATTCCAGTTGAGCTATTTCAAATCTTAAAAGATGATGCTATGAAAGTGCTGCACTCAATATGTCAGCAAACTTGGAAAACTCAGCAGTGGCCACAGGACTGGAAAAGGTCCGTTTTCATTTCAATCCCAAAGAAAGGCAATGCCAAAGAATGCTCAAATTACTGCACAATTGCACTCATCTCACATGCTGGTAAAGTAATGCTTGAAATTCTCCAAGAGAGGCTTTAACAATACGTGAACTGTGAACTTCCAGATGTTCAAGCTGGTTTTAGAAAAGGCAGAGGAACCAGAGATCAAATTGCCAACATCCCCTGGATCATCGAAAAAGCAAGAGAGTTCCAGAAAAACTTCTATTTCTGCTTTATTACTATGCCAAAGCCTTTGACCATGTGGGTCACAATAAACTGTGAAAAGTTCTTCAAGAGATGGGAATATCAGGTGACCTGACCTGCCTCTTGAGAAACCTGTATGCAGGTCAGGAAGCAACAGTTAGAACTGGACATGGAACAACAGACTGGTTTCAAATAGGAAAAGGAGTACGTCAAGGCTGTATATTGTCACCCCTGCTTATTTAACTTATATGCAGAGCACATAATGAGAAACGCTGGGCTGGAGGAAGCACAAGGTGGAATCAAGATTGCCAGAAGAAATATCAATAACCTCAGGTATGCAGATGACACCACCCTTATGGCAGAAAGTGAAGAAGAACTAAAGAGCCTCTTGATGAAAGTGAAAGAGGAGAGTGAAAGAGTTGGCTTAAAACTCAACATTCAGAAAACTAAGATCATGGCATCTGATCCCATCACTTCATGGCAAATAGATGGGGAAACAGTGGACACAGTGGCTGACTTTATTTTTGGGGGCTCCAAAATCACTGCAGATGGTGATTGCAGTGATGAAATTAAAAGACGCCTACTCCTTGGAAGGAAAGTTGTGACCAACCTAGACAGCATATTAAAAAGCAGAGACATTACTTTGTCAACAAAGGTCCATCTAGTCAAGGCTATGGTTTTTCCAGTAGTCATGTATGGATGTGAGAGTTGGACTATAAAGAAAGCTGAGTGCAGAAGAATTGATGCTTTTGAACTGTGGTGTTGGAGAAGAGTTTTGAGAGTCCCTTGGACTGCAAGGAGATCCAACCAGTCCATCCTAAAGGAGATCAGTCCTGGGTGTTCATTGGAAGCACTGATGTTGAAGCTGAAACTCCAATACTTTGGCCACCTGATGCGAAGAGCTGACTCATTTGAAAAGACCCTGATGCTGGGAAAGATTGAAGGCAGGAGGAGAAGGGGATGACAGAGGGTGAGATGGTTGGATGGCATCACCAATTCAATGGAGATGAATTTGGGTGAACTCTGGGAGTTGGTGATGGACAGGGAGCCCTGGTGTGCTGTGGTTCATGGGGTCACAAAGGATCAGACACGACTGAGCTACTGAACTGAACTGGGCTGTGCCGGTTTTACTTGCGGCATTTAGGATCTTTTTTAGTTGTGGCGCATGGGGTTCTTTTTTATTTTTTCTTCAGCTGCAGCGTTCGAGTTCTTAGTTGAGGCATGTGTGATCTAGTCCCCTTATCAGGGATTGAATCTGGGCCCCTGCATTGGAAACTTAGCCAATGGACCACCAGCCAATGGAGTCTTAGCCACTGGACCACCAGGAAAGTCCCTGATTTCACTTTAGATGTTATCTTGTTCACACAGTTTGTTCCTGAAATGACTGAAGGGGAACCTAGGAAAGAGATCTGATCGTCTGTTAATTTACTTATTTTTCATTTCTAATTCTTTGGTCTAGGAAAGATCCAACAGGTTAGGTCAGGTATTGTGTGATCAAAAGACTTGAAAGATTTCCTGGGGTTGGAAATGAGTAGAGCAAGGGGGTGCCTGGCTTAACGATAGTGACGGACCAGTGCCTCCTGCAGAGAGCTCTTTCCTGCCAGACGTTGCTTACACATGTAGTTCTGCATATCTTGTATATGGTCAGCAACACATCAGGTACAATTGGACTGGGCACAGGTGCATGAAGTATGGTGACTGTGGAGCTCATCGTAGGCATTCTGGCTGCACCGCATACCCAGCTGGTTCTTGGTGGAAAGGGTTCTTGGTTTCATATTTCACTGCCTCAGCCGACACTGCTTCTGAGCTTTGGTATGCTCATGAAGAAGTTGAGGAAAGTGGGAAAGATGGTGACCACAGTGGTGGAGCATGTCTGGTAATTACAATCAACCTCCTCGGGTTCCTGGAGATTGTTCAGTATTCTCTTATTTGATAATGTGGTTCACTTGGTCATGCAACGTGAAATGACATACTGCTGTCTGATAAGATGACTCCTTTTTGATTATAAATAAAGTGCTAAGAGGGATGAACATTCATCAGTTCAGTTCAGTTCAGTCACTCAGTCGTGTCTGACTCTTTGTGACCCCATGCACTGCAGCACACCAGGCTTACCTGTTCATCATCAACTCCTGGAGTTTACTCAAACTCATGTCCATTGAGTCGGTGATGCCATCCAACCATCTCATCCTCTATCGTCCCCTTTTCCTCCTGCCTTCTATCTTTCCCAGCATCAGGGCCTTTTCAAATGAGTCAGTTCTTGGCATCAGGTGGTCAAAGTATTGGAGTTTCAGCTTCAACATTAGTCCTTCCAATGAATATTCGGGACTGATTTCCTTTAGGATGGGTTGGCTGGATGTCCTTGCAGTCCAAGGGACTCTCAAGAGTCTTCTCCAACACCTCAGTTCAAAAGCATCAGTTCTTTGGCACTCAGCTTTCTTTATAGTCCAACTCTCACATCCATACATGACTACTGGAAAAACCATAGCCTTGACTAGAAAGTGAGATTGAACGCAATTTTTTGAAAGATATTCAGTGGTGAGTTGATGAATAGAGGGCTTCCCAGGTAGCCCTGGTAGTAAAGAACCCACCTGCTAGGGCAGGAGACATAAGAGACTTGAGTTCGATCCCTGGGTTGGGAAGGTTCCCTGGAGAAGAGCGTGGCAACCCACTCCAGTATTCTTGCCTGGAGAATCCCATGGACAGAGGAGCCTGGCGGGCTACAGTCCACAGGGTCACAAAGAGTTGGACAGGACTGAAGCCACTTAGCACGCACACAGCCATGGATGAATTAAAAAAAAAATATCAAGGGGAAAGCATATTTTTCAAAAGAGAAAATACTCAAATGGAAGGAAAAGAAGGCTAATGATCAACAATGAAAACCCTGGTTCTGAATACTATTTAGGTATTAATACTTAGGAAACGTTATAATCACCCCATGACTGTAATTTTGTCATCAGTGGATTTTAAGGAAAATAATTTCCTTCTGAAAAATCATGATTGTTGAGCTGGAGTGGCAGGGAGATGGAGGGAAGAAAGTCAGAAGTGGTAGCATTGTTCTTTCTCCTGACAGTAAAAGAACAGGCCCACGGTGGTTTCACACATGTAACTCAAGCCTCTGGGAGCTCCACAGAAGATGTCAAGCAGCACTATGATATCTTACTGGGGTATCTGTGGGAGGCAACTGGACTGGTCCAGGCAGACAGTCCCAAGGAGATGAGGGACCGGGATGTGCCATGAAAAGTCCTTAAAAAAAAAAAAGTCCTAAAAAGTAAAGTTAAAAAGGACACCAGGAGACCGTGTGTAGGGCATCTTTTCTGCTTCCACTGGGCACAGGCATTACAGAGAGGGAAATTAGACTCAGAGGTGGATACAGAAACAACCTGGAACGAATCTTCAGGATTAAGTTAAACGAAGACATTTAGCACATGGGAGACACTAAATGGTTCTTTCAGTCACCCTGGCTAAGGTGACAGGACAACACGGAACTGTAATATTAGTCCTTAGTTGTATATGGTTTGTGTTACCAAGTTCTCTGGACACGCAAAAGTCATACAAACTCATTGTAAAATGCATTTTCCAGTGTGTACAAAACTATACAGAATTATTATGTAAACTCTGGATATAAACTATAACATAAAATTCTACATGATTCTTTCTTGATTCCATTACTTTTCCCAGAGGCAACCAGTGTTAATAGTTCTATGTGCACCGAAAAAACACACTTTTTTTTTTCATATATATATATGTGTGTGTTCTGTGATTTTTTTTTTAAAGAAATTTTTAAAATGTATTTATTTTTCATTTTTGGGCTGTGCTGGGTCTTTGATGCTGCAAGGCAGGCTTTCTTTAGTTGTTGAGGGGGTGGGGGTTACTCTCTGTTTTGCTGAGTACGGGCTCTAGGGCATGCAGGCTCAGTAGTTGGGACACACGAGCTTAATTGCTCCACGGCCTTTGGAATCATCCCTGGACCAGGGATCAAACCTGTGTCCCACATTGGCAGGCACATTCTTAACTGCTGGATCACCAGGAAAGTCTCGTGTTCTGTGATTTATAAACAGTTTATCACAGTCTTCTTACCATTTAAACGATATAATTTTGCCTCATCCTATTAATGGTTGCAGATTATTTTGAAATATCAAACACTGTAATTTATTTAGCCATAACTCCTCTCCAGTCCCATCTTTAGCAGAAATGTCTCCGATGTCATTCATTTGTTAGATTCTGAACGTCCACCATCAGTATGGCCTCATGTCAAACACGCAGTTAGTACGGAGATGTAAAATCCATGCTTTTTATACTCAAGGCTTAAAATCAAGTGGAGAAGATAAGAACCTAGTTGTATTAATCTAGTTGTAAAATACAGGACAGTTTAAAGGCACATTAAATCCTTTCTGCTCTAAGCAAAGTGTTAGTAGGAAGGGAGTCATGTAAACAAATAAATAACCCATTTGCAGCCCTGGATTAATGCTGAACGGGGAGTATAAACAAAGAGCCCCGGGAGTTCAGAGGAGGGCGAGATGGTTTCCAGCAGGGCTTTCCTGCTTCCATCCCCTCCATGCAGCCCCACCAGATCAATCTTCCTGCAGCAATGCTTTGATCATGCCACTGCTGTTCTCAGAAACCTCCTGTGACCCTCCATTACCTGGCCTCTTTCCCCATCTGCTGCAGAAATTACTGTGGAGGTCATTGTGATAGGGTTGAAAGCATCCCGGAGTTGTTCCAAGACCTGGGTGTGAAACCTACTTCTGTCACTTCTCAGCTAGGTGACCTTGAGTAACCCACACAACTTCCCCAGATTCAGCTTCTTGGTTAGTCAGCTGTTGATATTGCCCATCTAATGGGCTTGATATAAGAATTAAATGAGATAATACGGGTGAAAGTTCTTTGTTAACTATTAAGTGTTTTGTGAGTCCAAGATATATATGTCTATGTGATATACAGATTTACAAAAGCTCTGGATAATCATGTATTTATAAATATGGCTAGGACTTCTGTGTGCTATAGGGGCTTCCCTGGTGGCTCAGATGGTAAAGAATCTGCCTGCAATGTGGGAGACCTGGATTCATTCCCTGGATTGGAAAAATCCCCTGGAGAAGGGAAGGGCTACCCACTCCAGTAGTCCTGCCTGGAGAATTCCATGGACACAGGAGCCTGGCAGTCTGCAATCTATAGCGTTGCAAAGAGTTGGACATGACTTGAGTGACTAACACTCTATGTTATCTATGCCTGTAAGGAAACTTTGATGTTTGTTTCTGACTCTAAAGGGTTGATGGCATGTTGAGAGGAAAGTGGAGGAACAGCTTGAAAGTACATAAAGAGGTTGGAAGGCACATAGTGTGTTTGGGGAACAGAAAATCACCTGACTGGCTCAACTGTGAGGTTTCCCCAGTGGGGAACAGGAGCTCACATCGGAAAGAGCTGGGATCAGTTCTTGTGGAGGCTTCCAGTGGCTGGGCCATGGGAGGTTGTTGAGCAGAGGAGTGCTGTGGCCAGATGTCGTTCAGTGCCCAATGCTCTGGGGAATGGGCTAACAGGAGGGTGGTTAGAGGGAAAGAGAATTCTTGAAAGGCTCTGGTTAGGCCAGGTAGCAAAGGATAAGCAACTGAGCCGAGATTCTGGCAGAGGAAACAGAGAACAGAAGTACGTTAGTAAAATTGTGGAATCATTGGCTGGATCCCTTCTCTGTCATAGATTGTACTCTGGGAGGGGAGGAAGAAAAACAGATGAAGGAAGTTTTAAGCTGGGTGGTGATCTGGGGTTGGAAAATGGGTTCACTGAACACCAGAGAAAATGGGGGTGGAGGGGAAGTAGATTTGCTTGCCTGGGATACGGTGGCAATGGAAGAGGAAAAAATGTAGCCAGAAGTGATGAGTGAATTAGCCAGGAAGGCAGCTGCCTAGAGGCTGGGGGATGCTTCCCAGTTTCTCCCAAACCTCACTGATGCAGAAGCCAGATTGAAGCATACGTTTCCATTCGCTGTGAACACAAACTGTACCCAGAAAATTAATAGTGAAAACTAGACTTGGGGAGACTCTTAAATCTTAAAGGAACAAATAGTTTTCTAGAACCCACTTATTAGAAACAATTGACTCGTTGGTTGTAATTTATTCTCAACTGTCTCTTCTATTCATGAAAGAGTTTCCTTCAAAGGATTTGACTTAGAAACTTTATTAGTGATGTTTCAATACCATATATCCTTAAGAGGAATCCGGATGCATTTCTTTACAAATAGTCTTCAATTCAGACATTTTACTAGTTTCAGACCCACCTGATTTCTAATATGTTTGAATAAATAAGGCTATGCTGCAAAGCTAATCTGTTTCCTGAGGATTTGAGAAATAACCTGAAAATCAATTGTAAACCACTGTTTTCTGGGAAAACCCAATGTTCTGTAGCCAGATTCTCCCAAAGCACTATAAGTGAGAAGAATTCTTCATTTGCATTATTCACCAAAAGAAGTAAGAATTTCTCCCCATTGTCAAAACTAATTGAAATTTCTCTATTTTATTTGGTTTTACTTCATTTTATGATCTACTATTATCTGTGCTGAAAGCAGCAACAAAGTATAGTTCACCATAAAAATAAGAATCATTGAAATATATATAAGAACTTGTTGTGCAAATAGATTTTCACATTGGGACAATAAGCAGCACAAGGAAAATCAATGGTAAAAATGCCAGACTTTAAAAAATATACAGCTTCATACTGTCTCATTTGTTACAAAGGTCTGCACTTTATTTTAAAGGAGTGACTAGAATTTTTTGGTGACCTTTATACTTGTAGTTATATAATGGACTTTCTTGAAAAGCTACCCACGGGGAATTCCTTGGTGATCCAATGCTTAGACCTCCGCATTTTCACTCCAAGGGCTCATGTTCTATCCCTGGTTGGGAAACGGAGATCCCACAAATTTCACAGAGTGCCTCCCTCAAAAGTTACCAACATAATTAGAAATAATAGTTTTAGATCTTAAAACATTATGCAGTTGGAGGTGATTATTTAATTCAGAAGTAGCAAACATGTCTGTTGGGGGAAATAAAGGCAAAGCCTTTAGAAACAGTCCTTCAGTATATGTAATGGCGTGTCAAGAAATTGACAAGCTTTTTGACCAGTTCATTTTTAGCAGTCACTGAAACTAATACGTAGTGTCTTTTTAAATTTTTTTTTTAAAGAAAAAGTATTCACAGTAGAAGTCTAGTGAAGGTGGCTGAGGATACAGCTGTATTGGAATAAATGTGTGGCCAGTAATAATAGCCACAGAAGCCTCTGTCTTTGCTCCATACGGTCTGAAGTGAGTCTGATGAGATTTCAGATCCTGGCCTGAGATAGTCCAGGATTGTGCAGAGCTCCTGAATGAAAACTCCAAACTGAATCAAAACCTCAAATTCAGGTCAAGTTGGCTGAGAGGTTTGCTGAGGCTTGTGAAACGCCGAGTGAACCTGCGTGCAGTCCTACACTACATAGGGGCACATTTCAAGTGAACCTGAGATGAATTGTGGTTTCAGGTGGAAATCAAGCGAAACTCAGTTTCAGCTGTGTTTCAGTGTAAACTTAATTTAGGGTGAGAATCCATATAAGCTAAAATATGTGCTCTTTCCCAACGTCTTGTGAACCTCACACAATGGAAAACATGAAACCTCCTACCGCTCAAGTTAATGACATTTTTGTAACAGGCATGCTTTTGTCTTGTACGAAAGTGTAAACCCATAGCCATGTTACTTCCAGTGAGTTTGGAGGCTTTGGGATTCCTGAAACAAAGGATGAAGGTATTAATGTCCTGGACAAACTTCAAATGGATATCTGGCAGAGTACCTCAACTCATCCTGAAATAATACTGTATACTGGCTTTTTGAACAGACAAAAAGTATGCTGGATAGACAGTCTTCATAATCCTCTGGCTGGCAGGATACATACTCTCCCATTTCATGGATAGAGAAATCAAGAGAGCCAAAATTCCACCGAATTTAAGTCCCAGGTCATTTGAACACAAACAATGAAGAAACGCTATTTTATTCCTTGTCCCTTTCCATTCCTGTCCTGTCCACACTACCTCTTTAAAAGATGAAGATAGTATGATTTTGTAACCTCTAATATGTTTTGCCTATGAGCTAAGTCAGGAGAAGGCAATGGCACCCCACTCCAGTGCTCTAGCCTGGAAAATCCCATGGACGGAGGAGCCTGGTGGGCTGCAGTCCATGGGGTCGCTAAGAGTCAGACATGACTGAGCGACTTCACTTTCACTTTTCACTTTCATGCATTGGAGAAGGAAATGGCAACCCACTCCAGTGTTCTTGCCTGGAGAATCCCAGGGACGAGGGAGCCTGGTGGGCTGCCATCTATGGGGTCACACAGAGTTGGATACGACTGAAGTGACTTAGCAGCATGAGCTAAGTCACTTCAGTTGTGTCTGACTCTTTGTGATGCTAGGGGCTGTAGCCTGCCAGGCTTTTCTGTCCATGGGATTCTTCAGGCAAGAACACTGGGGTGGATTGCCATTACATCCTCCAGGGAATCTTCCCGAACCAGGGATTGAACCTGCGTCTCTTATGTCTCCGGCATTGGCAGGTGGGTACTTTACCACTAGCACCATAATGTTTTAAGTCTCTTCCAAATAAGGAGGGACTGAATTGAGAGAGGTAACTGGGGACCTGACTGTTGGAAACAGAATTTCCCCTGAGGGGGCTAGAGAAGTCTGCCCTGGCACAGTAGGAAAGGCAGACAGAGAAGGGAACAGCACCCCGGGGCAGGGAACTTCATTATTGTGAAGTTCAAATGCTTCATTAATAGCTCCCTGTGTGCAGGCTCAGAATGGCTTACTGAACATCACCTACTGTGTGTCCGCGGGTGTGCATGCACGCGCATATGCATAGGAAAGTTAAAGAGAGGAGAGCAAGCACATTTGCTGTGACAGAGATTGGGAGAGAATATGCTACAGCAGTTACAGTAATTGGAGCCTCAGGATAATTCAGGAGTCACCTGAGATGTTGGTGTGGATGAAGAGCAAGTGACAAGAAGCTGGCGTTCCAATAAAGATACACGTGCTGGTCCTTCCGATCAACCAGAGCTCTTTCAGTTCAGTTCAGTTCAGTCGCTCAGTCGTGTCCGACTGTTTGAGACCCCATGGACTGCAGCACGCCAAGCCTTCCTGTCCATCACCAACTCCCGGAGGTTACTCAAACTCACGTCCATTGAGTCAGTGATGCCATCCAACCATCTCATCCTCTGTCATCCCCTTCTGCTCCCGCCCTCAGTCTTTCCCAGCATCAGGGTCTTTTCCAGTGAGTCAGTTCTTTGCATCAGGTGGCCAAAGTATTGAGTTTCAGCTTCAGCATCAGTCCTTCCAATGAATATTCAGGACTGATTTCCGTTAGGATGGACTGGTTGGATCTCCTTGCAGTCCGAGGGACTCTCAAAAGTCTTCTCCAACACCATAGTTTAAAAAAAAAATGCTAAAGAGCTCTTTAGTTTGTTGCTACTATGGTTCCTATCCTTTGCTTTTTTACCCTCCCTGAGCTAAGTGGCCTGACTAACATGTATGCATGTGTGTTTCTGCTTAGTCATGTCAGACTCTTTTTGACCCCATGGACTGTAGCCTACTAGGCTCCTCTGTTCAAGGGATTTTCCAAGCAAGAATATTGGAGTGGGTTGTCATTTCCTCTCCAGAGGATCTTCCTGAACCAGGGATTGAACCCACATCTGTATTTGTAGACAGATTCTTTACCACTGAGTCACTAGGCAAGCCCCATGCCTGGCCAACACCATAGCACAATTACAGTATGTACCCATCTCCCCCACCTATCCCACTAGTGTGTCCTTCATTAAAACAGGCTTTGTGAGAATTCGAACAAGGGCAGAGCTGGAAATTAGCTTGTAGCATTTAAGAATTAGCATATAGGGACTTCCCCGCTAGTCCAGGGGCTAGACTTTGAGCTCCCAATATAGGCAGCCTGGGTTTGATCCCTGATCAGGGAACTAAATCCCAGGTGCCACAACTAGAAGATCTCACACGCTGCAATGAAGATCCTGCTTTCCACAACTAGGACCTGGCACAGCCAAATGAAGAAATAAATGTTTTATTAAAAATAATGTGTCTTTTTAAAAAAAGAGTTAGTGTCTAATAAGACTATAGGAAAAATATATAAATGTGAGGGGGGTTTTAAGTATTCCAGAGATACAAAGCGCTGACAGTTCTGTTAAATTCTTTCCTATCTGTTTGTAACTGTCTGAAGAGTCTTTTTTTTATGATTAATCAGAAAATGGAAAGCTGGGCTGAAAATTACCATCAGCAATAATATAATATGAAAGGATTATGAAAAAGCTAATATGAGATATGGAAATATCATTTGATGTTTCAAGCAGATAAGTTCTTTGAACCAAAGGACAGGATGGAGAAAATGTCTTCTACTTGTTTTTCTAGATGACCAAAAACATCTCTAGAGGTTCTAAACTAGGAATTTTGTTAAATGCAAAGTTGTACATATTTTGGTTGTGATTTTAAAATTTCAATTCTAATTGAAGAGATCTATGCAGAGTCTTTTTTAAAAAGTATTTATTTATTTGGCTGCACCAGGTCTTAGTGGTGTCATATAGCATCTTCATTGTATCACATGAGATCTTTCATCGCTGCACATGGACTTTCTAGTTGTGGCATGTGAGCTTAGTCAGCATGGCATGAAAACTTAGTTGCTCTGCGGCATGTGGGATCTTAGTGTGCCGATCAGGAATCGAACATTGCGTTGCATTGCAGGGTGAATTCTTAACCAGTGGACCACCAGGGAAATCCCTACGCAAAGTCTTAATAGAAAGTGAAGTGGAGGAAAACAAATAACCCGTGGCTATAGTTAATACCAGCTGCACTGCCTGCCAATGCAGGAGACACAGGAGATGTGGATTTGATCCCTGGGTAGGGAAGATCCTCTGGAGAAGGAAATGGTAACCCACTCCAGTATTCTTGCCTGGGAAATCCCATAGACAGAGGATTTTGAGGAGGAGGAAGAGCCTGACAGGCTATAGTCCATGGGGCCACACAGTCAGGCACAACTGAGCACATGCATGCAACCTCACTCTACACAATAGTTAATACCCTTTTGGACATCTGTTTCAACTACTTTTGTGCATTTTCCATATTTTTTTTTAGCCAAAAACTTAATGAATTCACACAAAAAAATTATCTACATTTACACAAAATCATAAAGATGTGCTCTACACATAAGTAGGCTAACGCTGTTTTTGTTCCTGACATGGGGCATATTAAGTTTGTATTTCTGCTTGTTTGTATTTTGTATTATCAGCTTTGGTCAGATTCTCATTCTTAAACTTGGAAATTTTACAAAATAAAATTAAACAACAGTTGACCAAAATAGTATGTCACATACTTTTGAACCAATACTTATTTTGATCTATGGAGTAGATCAGGTTAATATACTTTCAACATGCTGTAGTTTATTCCTAAAAGAACTAAGAGTCTTTTTTGAATGGGCTTCCCTGGTGGCTCAGATGGTAGAGAATTTGCCTGCAATATGGGAGATCCGAGTTCAATCCCTGGGTCAGGAAGATCCTCTGGAGAAGGGAATGGCTATCCACTCCAGTATTCTTGCCTGGAGAATTCCATGGACAGAGGAGCCTGGCGAGCTACAGCCCATGGATTGTAGAGTCAGACAAGACGGAAGCGACTGACCACACACAGGCATGCACACAAGTCTATCCAATTGAAGGAGTATTTTTTTTTAACCATAAAACTTTTCCTACTACCATCTATTGACTTTTTGTTTTAATTCCACACTTCTGTATGAATAATCAGCTAAACAATGCCTCCAGTCTAACCTCAATGAAATCAACATACAAATTGGCCTCACTTCAACTTAAAGGTGAAAGTTGTTCCCCACATATCTATTTTCAGTTAAGTGGCTCAGATTCCCTTCTAGTCTTTGGATGTGAGAGGGGGGAGACAAACAAAGAAACTTGATTCTTATTAAGGTGGATCTGTTTCTATAAATTAATTATTAGAAATGTTGGAAATAAAATGAAACCTACATGCTGATTTAAACAAACCTAGGCTCTTTGTACATGCTCCTGAAAGACCTTTAAAGAGTTCCCTTAAAAACAATGGTGTCAGCCTATAGTCACTGAGTCCTCTATGGGACACCAAAACTCAGACCTTGAATAAATAATGATCAGAAAAGAGCTCTCCAACCCTAACCTCCAACCCTATATCCCTTCCACCACTATCCCCTCTATGCGGTGGAAATTGAATACAAACTTGAATCACCAACTTAAGGTGAACCCCTCCCCTTCTCATTTTACCTACTTACTTACATTTTAACATTTCTGACATCTTACAATCAATGGTCTCTTATAATCAATGTTGGCCAGGTAGAAGTCCTGACATAATTATCTTTGCTTTTGTACCCATAACTTTGAATTTGGTTGACATTTTGGAAGGATAACTGGATAACTGCAACTCTTCAATATTTGAGTCAACAAACTGCTAAAAGATAATCTGAGGAAGAAATAAGAATTCTGGCTGTTGTCTGAAAGCCTTCTTTCGATCTGGTGAGATCAAGCAATAACCAGCATTTGTAGAAATGGGCGTCTATGACTTGATGGAAAATCCCAGAGAGAATAGTGGAGCGTGCTTATGCAGCAAACATAACATTTTGATAGTTCACACAGCAAAACTGTGTGTGGAGAAATTTTCTAAATAAAAAAATGATTGTAAGAGTTAATACTGTATGAAGTGGCATTAGGAATACCATACTCTAGTCATTTTGCTTATTTTTTTCTTTGTATATGTGCATAAGTACAACATACGTGAAAGAAAACTCTGTCTAAATAAGCTTAAATTAACCCTTGCAATAAAAATAAAATACAAATTTTAAGTTACAGCTCCCCCCAACTTCCTGCCATTTTAATTGGCAGTACTTTTCTTTCTTAATTATACCTGCAAAGTCAGTTAGTCTCATAATCAATATCTTGGTTTTGATGAAATGCATAGTTCTATTCTTTGTGGGGGGAAAAGAAAAGAGGGAGAGAGTGAAAAAAGAGGGCAAGCTCAGAAGAGGAGATATTTCTCTGTGAATCAGCTGATTTTTCCATCTCTTCCTGCTATGTTAAAGTCTGAAGCTGAAATTAGCCAATGGTTCAGTCTGAAGATAGCAGATTAGAACTTTACATGGGATTACAACAAGTGTTCCAAACATCTTCAAAATAAGAAAATATAAGCAAGAGGTAAACCGATGTTATTTGTTTTATGACCTTTCAGTTAACCATCAACACTTGATGTTCCTGCAACTTTTTTCTTGGCAGTTTGCAATTATACTCTGATGGACCTTTGATCATGTGAGGCTGTTAGTTTGTTTTTACATCCACTTCCCATTTTTACAAAAATTGAAGCCAACCAGTGCCTCCTGTAAGAACTGAGTCAAGCTACTGACTGTTGAGAAATAACTGTAGTCCTCTGCTTCTGCCACTAGACAGTGTACTCTCTCTATATTCAAGGCACTGACAATGTGTATTTCCTTAACTCTGAGAAACTGGCTATCTAGTAGAAGAGTTATCCCTATAAATTACTAACCACTAAATGTAGATGGACTAGCCAATATTTACTACAGATCCTGTCTGGGATGTACTCAGTGGTGTAAGTGTTTGTCTCCTCTGGATTTATTCCAGGAGTAAGAGAGAGAAGACTCCCAGGAGTAATATTACATTTTTATGGCTCACTATTTTTTCTTGGGAAACAAATGATCTAAATTGCAGATGAATTCATTGACTCTCCAAAGCATAGGCACTAGCTCCTCTGCTCACGCACAGGAATCCAAAAACAGAACTCTTTCTTGTTTTCTGGAAGGTTGAAACAATAGAGAGATATGGAGTTCCTTAAAGTTATTATTATTATTATTTGATTGCACCACGTGGCATGCAGGACCTTAGTTCCCCTACCAGGGATCGAACCAGTGTCCCCTGCATTGGAAGTGCAGAATCTTAATCTTCCCTCACCAGGGAAGTCCATCTTTATAGCTATTTCTGAAGCAAACAACTGACACATATTCATAATAGAAGTACTGAGGTATGATAGAAAGAGCAAGGCTTTGATGTCAGATCTGGGTTGGCACCAAAATTGTGTAATCTTGGGCTGATTACCAAACTCCTCTGAGCCCAGATTTTATAATCTGCAGCATGGGAAGTTTATAGGAGATAAATTAATCACCGACTTTTAGTAGAAGCTCAATAAACGCTCATTTCTGTGGAAGAGACTGACTACTGTTATCCTTACTTTATAAATCACCTCTTAGAATGTGTGTTGTAAATAATGCTGCAGTGGACATTTTGGGGCACAGATCTTTGTCCAATTCTTCAATTTTTTCCTTAAAATATGTTCCTATCAGTGAAATCATGAAATCAAGGGTATAAACATTTTTAAAAGAAATTTTAACACCCACAAAAGCCTTTTCATAAAAGTTATACCTTTTATTGAGTAAGAGAATACCTCACAGGCATTACATTTAATTTTTCTTATTTAGTGGTATCTTTTATTTTATCTTTGCATTGATTAGCCTTTCTTGATTGCTTATGCAATCGAACTTTATTATTTATTTATTATTTGTATCAATCACACTTTTTTATGAACTACTGATTTGTGATGATTCGTTTTTCACTTGTTTTCATGCATACTAGAGTCTGATTCTGAATCAACTATGTCTTTCATAGCTATAGCTTTCCAGTCTTGTGTCAGTGTCACATTGTTTTAATTAGCATAGCTTTACTCCAAGTTTGAATATGTTTTGAAAAGCCTTAAGACCACTGAGCTCAAAAAAAGGCATCATGGGGTGCTGGGGGAAAAGCAAAAAAAGAAAAAAGAATTACTGAGACCTAGACAGAGATAAATGTTGGGAAGCCTCAACAAACTTCCCAAAGGCTTGCATAAGCCTTGCAATAAGATTTGAGAAGCCCCTTAAAATCAATGTAGAGATTAAAAAGATGTATAGGGAGGTAGTTTTATCTCTGTACCCTGATCAACCTCAATGACCAGATGATAGGTGATGAGTGGATCCCATTGCTTGTACATTCAGTTTTCCAAAGCGATTTTTTGTTTTTGTCGTTGTCGCTCAGTCGTGACCGACTCTTTGGGACCCCATGGACTGCAGCACGCCAGGCTTCCCTGTCCTTCACCATCTCTCGGAGCTTGCTCAAACTTATGTCCATTGAGGCAGTGATCCCATCCAACCATTTTGTCCTCTGTCATCCCCTTCTCCTGCCTTCAATCTTTCCCAGCATCAGGGTCTTTTCTAATGAGTCAACTCTTTGCATCAGGTGGCCAAAGTATTGGAGCTTCAGCTTCAGCATCAGTCCTTCTAATGAATATTCAGGATTGATTTCCTTTAGAATTGGCTGGTTTGATGTCCTTACAGTCCAAGGGACTCTCAAGAGTCTTCTCCAACGCCACAGTTCAAAAGCATCAATTCTTTGGCATTCAGCCTTCTTTATGGTCCAGCTCTCACATCCATACATGACTACCCAGAAAAACCATACCTTTGATTATATGGAACTTTGTCAGCAAAGTAAAAAGTGATGTTTTATTCGCCTGCAAATCACATCACATCACTTTTTTGATTGGAAATTACCAATCACCTTCCATCATGTAAGAGTGAAGACTATGTGCTGCTTACAAGGCACTGAATGACCTATCTATCCAGCCCTGTCTCTCTTGAAGACCTCCCCATTCTAATGACAGAAGATCTGAATTATTTGGGTAACCATCCCCCTTCCTCCTGTTCTCCTGATTTTTTTCCTCTGACAAATCCCCATAGTCCTTTACATTTCAGTTCAAATAGAATCTCCTTAATCAAGTCCTCCTGGCCTCTTTCAGCTGCTCTTTTTTAAGCTTTCTTCATCCTTCCATCACAGCTACAACTTTATTTTAAGGATATGTGTTCCTTGGGGGCGATAACCATGTTGCTTCATCTTTGAATCCTTGGTATCTAGCTTGGTTCCTGGCAAAGAATGAGTGATTTAATAAAAAGTTCTCAAATAAATAATGAGACAAAATTGAATCTTGGAAAGCCATGGAAGAGACACAGACACTTTTTTTCCTCCTCCTGGGAAGTACTCCAGAGTTAGAAACAAAATGCGCCTCAGCAAAAAATTTTTTTCAATACTAGTCTTTTGAGTTTTTTAATTTGTTTATCTGATATTGCCAGAAGGGTATACTCGAAGATTTTTCTCTAGCCACCTTAGTGAGGGATGTGTAATGATTGTAAAGTTCTCTTTGTAGCAAGGAAGCACGTGGCTGGAGTAAATGTGGCTAATCCAGAGAAGAGGAGCGAACATCTCTGGAAAAGCCCAGCAATCATCCAAAGAGGAGAACTCTCACAAATCCACCCACTCATCAAACACGCAAGTAGGACAAAAGCTATCAGCACGTTCTAACCACAAAACTAAATTATAAACTTCCGGCTGCCAAGCCTCCCTTCAGATCTTGCTCTTATTTCCGGCTTTTCCAGAATTTTCTGGCTTTTCCACACATGTCAATTTTGGTGCTAAACAATGAGGCACAGCTTAAGGCAGGAGCTGGACAAAAACCCCCACTGGCCTCAAAATCCAGTGCTTCTGGGGACAGTCCTTGGGAAGTGGGCTAGACAGGAAGCAGAGCTACCCCTCTCTTTCACAAGTTGTAATAGCCTTGCAGATCGTGTCTGTGGTCAATGACTGGCCAGAACTGGCCAGCCTCCAGCCAGCTTGTTTAGACTACTTGATGAGTTGACACAAGCAACGACTCTTTCCAGTGCTATTAGTGTCTGAACATTAACAAGCAGCAGTGTTCAGTGAGACTATTAAAAAGAAAAGGCATTTTAATCTTTGTTTTGGAAGTGAGCCCTCCAAACAAACCCGTGGTGAGGAAACCCTTGTGAGCCCATGGCTGGATGGCAGCGGCGGTTGACAGCGGACGGGCTGAGTCATTGCTGCCCAAGGATTCTCTGCTCAGGGACTGGGAAGAAGGGAGGGGACAGCCCCAGCCCACCACCCGGAGAGAGAGAAAATGCTAAATACACCATAGAATGAAGTTTCAGCACTCTGTCAGCAATACTATACATTTAAATTCCAAGCCAATGTCTCACAAAGGAGTCCCTTACCTTTTCTAACTGCAAAATAAACAAACCTCCAGGAGAGAGGGTTTCTCACCTTACAAAGGAACCCTGGCGATTTAGAGACTGCTAGGATGGTATTTGGAATTATGGTTCTGGAAACTGCTGTGGTTCCCAGGTGTGTCACTCTGTCAATGACCATCTCAACTAAAGGTGTAGAGAGGGTGGCAAGAATGGGACACATGAGGCTGTACCTCTAAGAATGGGCATTCCGAGCCAAAACAAAGGCAGATGGTTCATGCACAAAGGAGAAATGTGTGCTGATCTTTGCTTTTATTTTTTTTTCCTTGTCCTTTTGTCAGCAAACCTAAAAACAGAGAATCATAAAACTTAGAGTTTGAAGGGAACTTAGAGGCCTTCTGATCTAAGATCAGTCTGCTTTGCATATTATTAAGCTGGAGAGTTCAGCTAATGAGGGCCTAACCATGGTTTTCATCATAGAGTAATAACCATTTAATTTCCTCCCTGGAGACTTACAAAACTAAAAAGAGAAAAGTGGAATCTTTCTGCATCCATGAGTATAAATCAAGAATGATTGGTAGGATCTATGAAATCTCTACTGAGTTTATAGAGTGTGCATCAATGTTTATTTTTAATCATTCTTATGCAGAATTTTCCAAACAGCAAGAAATTATCGACTGTTCCACAAAATCTGTTTTCTTCCAACCATTCGGTTAACTGAGTCCATTGATTTCGTTTATATAACGGGGGCTGAAATGAAAAACCAAGAGTTTTAACCTCAGACTGTCTTTCACATTTAATCAAAGTGTTTGAAAATGAGAGTGAGTGAGAAATATATAAAACCACCATATGATATTCAAGCTGAAGAAGACAAAATAATTGGACCTATCCATCCTTTCATCCAGGATTTCCCAGATGGTGCTAGTGGTAAAGAATCCACTTGCCAACACAGGAGACACAAGAGACGTGAGTTTATTCCCTGGGTCAGGAAGATCCCCCGGAGAAGGAAATGACAGCCCACTCCAGTATTCTTACCTGGGAAATCTCATGGACAGATGATTCTGGCAGGCTGCAGTCCATGGGGACACAACAAAGTGTGCGCACTCACACACACACTCTTTCATCCTTCTCCTCCATCACTGAGGAAAGTATAAACACTGGATTGTGAGAGCCCACTCAAATAGTAATCTTGGAGAACAGAAAAAGGAAAGAATGGTTACAGGTGCAGTTACATTAGCGCCCCTGCAAGCCTGTTGCAATTATTTCTCTGACAATGTTAGAAATGATGAGATAAATAACTGGTACCCGTGTTCACTATGAGCCATAGATGCTGATGATGACTTAAGGTTGTCAGAGAAATAACTTCAGCTGCCTTTTCCCTCCTTTATCTGTTTCTTTCATGCATACTACATATTTTAGAAAAATAAAATTTGTCTTATTGCAAATTTGGAAGTAGAACTTTTAACCACCAGCCTCCTATTCAATTATATGTTTTTCACTATGGTCAGCTGGATAATGTTATAGTTGTTCACTTGCTAACTCGTATCTGACTCTTTACAACTCCATGGACTGCAACATGCCAGGCTTCCCTGTCCTTCACCATCTCCTGGGGTTTACTCAGATTCATGTCCATTGTGTCGGTGATGAGAGCTAACCATCCAGGTCCCGATTCCTAGAAATTATGAGAGGTACTTTGTATGATTAAAGCGACTTTGCAGATCTAAGTTCAGGTTCTTGAGATGGGGTGCTTATCCTGGATCATCTTGGTGGGTTCTAAATGCAATCACAGGTATACTTCTAAGGGGTAGACTTGGTGATATTCATAGAGACAGGAGGAAGAGATAATGTGACCACTGACACCAAAGTCTACACTGTTGAATTTGAAGAGGAGGAATGGGTCATGAGTCAAGGAAAGCAAAGGGCGCAATTCTAGAAACTGGAAAAAGCAAGCAAACAGCAGTCCTGCTGACAGTTTCTATTCAGTAAAGCCATGTTGGACTTCTCAGCCTCCAGAACTGAAAGCGAATAAATTTCTCTTGTTGTAGGTCACTGAGTTTGTTGCAATTTGTTACAGCAGCCACAGGGAACTAATACAATCAACTTTTCTTTAAAGGGCTTTGTAAATCACTCACAAAATCAACATTTTTCTCCCTTAGAATTATAGCTGATATATATGGGAAACCTGGCTGTCTTAAGAAGTTACATCATGCATGCACCACATTAAATTGAAACACTGCCCCTTTTAAATCAGTCATCTTTGGAATGACACTTTAGCTCAACTTTTGGCTTGCAATGTATAGCTTGTATAACTCAAATATTACGTATTTCTAAAATTAGTATATTTTGACATAATTTTTATTTAACCCTTCATTTTTAGTACTCAATAGTTAAATATTCCAACTTGAGCTTTTTGTTCTTTTTAAAACAAATTGTCCTTTCCAAAATAGGTTATTTTTCCTGCTTCTGAGACATTAAATAAAGTAATAATGGCTGTCTATGTTGAAGTGTTTGTCCTTTAAGTGATTTTTAAAAATCTCGAGATGGTCATATTCTGAAAATCTGAAATGGCATAGGACCATTAAAGGTGTGACTAGCAAGGGAGTGACTCTGGAGGGAAGAACTGTAGAGAAAATTGACACCAATGATCTACATATTGGACTGGCCAAAACAAATGTTCCTTTGGATTTTTCTGTAAGATGTTATGGAAAAATCCAAACGACCTTCTTGGCCAACCCAATGCTTCATTACCAAGCCTGTTTTTACATAGGAATCCTCTCCCTCCTGGCACATTTAGCTACAACACCTTTGTGAAAATACTTTCACTACTTGTCAGACTTTTATTTTATGTGATCTCAGTTTATCCAATACATGTTAATTAGTACCTGGCAATATGCTAGATGGGACTTCCCCGGTGGCTCAGTGGTAAAGAATTTGTCTGCCAATGCAGGAGATGCAGGTTCTATCCCTGGGTTGAGAAGATCCCCTGAAGAAGGAAATGGCAACCCACTCCAATATTCTTGCTTGGGAGATCCCATGGACCCATGGACAGAGGAACCTGGCAAGCTACAGTCCATGGCATCACAAAAGAGTTGGATATGACTTAGTCATGTCCAGCAACAACAATTACAAATGTGGTGGATAACAGGGAGATAGTGTTAAAAGAAGACTGAAGTCTTTGCCCTCTTGGAGCTTATATTTTCATCTGGAATCAAATTTAAAGTCTTTATCACCAATCTTTAGCCAATATTCAATATTATGAATTTCTCTTTTCTTTCTATCCAAGGACATACCAGCTTCTAAATAAATCAGTAAAAGAAGTGATGCTGTCTACTTACAAAGGGTTACAGAATTTATGAAGCTTGGAATCTCATGTAGAGAGCATACTCTTTTCATTCCTTATTGGATTTACAATTATTCTCTTACCTTCTCTACCCCATAGTCACCCAGCTACCAATAGATCTTTACAATTATCGACCAAATAATCCTTCAGCTGAGTGCACTTTGCAACCCAAAGAGGAGTCAGAAAAGAAAAAAAAAAGAAAGAAAAGAGGGAGAAAAAAGAAAGAAAACATTTGGGGAAAAAAACACAAAAACCCAAGGAGTCAGCTCTTGGGGCTATGAGTGAATGTGCTGGCCAGGAGTTCATGAGGACAAGCCTAAGAGATTTAAAGGCAAAGAAGACCAGAAATGAGAGATCTTCTCTCCTATGGTTTGCTACAGAATGGTGTCGTCAGTCAGCGGTAACAAGAGACATTAACCAGATACCCGCTTTGCAGGAGGCACTGTGCTCTGCTCTAGAATTGAGACGAAGATCCCCCATGTTCAGGGAGCTCACAGACCATGAATTTAATCAGTACCTGCACGATAGTATTGTTTCTCTTAATTACCATAACTCACGAGGATAATAAATGAGAAGATCACACAAATGTGTCTCTTTATGCTTGGTGGATTGCAGGAAGGCCCAAATCAGTCAGGTCCAAATGTCAGCTGGTTATTAATCCTAGTTTTATACGATTTGTTGTTTTTTGTCTTTGGTGAAAAGTACTGCCCAGCACCAACCATCGTCTCTGCTTCTCTGCAGTGTTCATTGTGTGGTTTTTATAGGGGAAGGTGAAATGGTGATGGTGGACAGAGAAGCATGGGTTTTAGGAGTCAAAGTGTCTTTGTGACAATCCCAGCCCTGTTACTTTCTAACTGTGTGATTTCATATGGATTTCTTAATTTCTCACTATCTTCATCTGTAAACCTGGAGAAAATATCCATTCATAATGGCTTTTTAAAAAGAATCAAATGAGATAACGCATAAGGAATATATCAAACAAAAGCCAGGCACCATTGCCCTAGGCGGAGAGACAAGACATAACAGTGCCATGTTGGAGTTGGGTCACCACCGTGAACAGGGATTTTTTAGAGCACTGACATTCAGCTGATGGGCACTGGCTCTGCTAGAATTGTTGTTTATACCTGAGGTCCATTTTGATTGGTGGTGTTTGCATTAGCCTGAGGAGATCAGTCCTGCGGGTTCATTGGAAGGATTGATGTTGAAGCTGAAACTCCAATACGTTGGCCACCTGACGTGAAGAGCTGACTCATTGGGAAAGATCCTGATGCTGGGAAGGATTGAGGGTGGGAGGAGAAGGGGACGACAGAGGATGAGATGGTTGAATGGCATCACCGACTCAGTGGACATGAGTCTGGGTAAACTCTGGGCGTTGGTGATAGACAGGGAGGCCTGGCGTGCTGTGGTTCATGGGGTCGCAAAGTCAGACCTGACCAAGCGACTGAACTGAACTGACTGTAAAATATTCTAACATTCACTCTTGCCTTGCAGGAAGCTCTTTCTAGGATAAAACTACTTGTTGGTCTGCTGGCTCTAGAGCAGTTGAAACCACCTCATAGAAGTCAATGCTCCCCTCTTATAAAAATGCCCTTTATTATTTTAAGTAAAATTTGTAAACAATACAATGTACCTACAATGCAACATGTGTTATATAAAGGAGAGCTAAGACAAAGTAATTGATGAGAAAAATCATCATTTTTTACGTCTCAATGTGTAAATTCATGGTCATTGATACACTAAAAAATATAATAAAGTGGCTATATGCTTGCACTTCTTTATAGTGAATAAGGCTGGCATTAAGAAGTCATTCTGGGGGTATTCCTTGGCAGTCCAGTGGTTAGAACTTGGTACTTCCACTGCTGGGGATTGGGTTCAATCCCTAGTTAGGGAACTAGGATTCACAAACTGTGTGGTGTGGTTAAAAAAAAAAAGTCATTCTGCACAGGAACTATAGGAAAATTAAGGAGTAAAAGTACAAATAGATACTTGAATAAAAACTAGTATTAGGGTAAATAATAACTATATATATATTTGCAAATAATAATAAAAAGAAAATTAATCTTAAGTAAGGGGAAGTGTCAAGAAGAAATACAGGGTCAAAGTGCAGAAAATGAAGTCTAATACTTTTTCAAAATGAGCTGGGTTCTGTTTGTAAGTATATCTAAATGATTTCAAATTTATGACATGGATTAGGATAAAAACAAAATTTAAAAAAAAATTCTATCTCCTATCTTACCAGACATGTATTTAGACTCTAGGATTTTGAAAGTCCTTTGAGGTTGTAATTTTTGATGGGTAATGAGGAATAGACAATTTGGGAAAGGGAACTAGTAGTTCAAGAGGTTGTCGAGAAGTTGTGTGGTGGTACACGCTTGGAGACAAGTCAAGTCAGACTGAAAAACAGCAACACCCCAAAATTAGCAAGTAAATACTTTCAAAACATATTTTTCACAGTAGATTTTTTATCTTGCCTTCAAATTTTTGAATATGAAATATTACAATCCAGCTTTTTTTTTTTTTATAGTTTTTTTTTTTTTTTTTAGTTGGAGGCTAATTACTTCACAACATTTCAGTGGGTTTTGTCATACATTGATATGAATCAGCCATGGATTTACACGTATTCCCCATCCCGATCCCCGCTCCCACCTCCCTCTCCACCCGATTCCTCTGGGTCTTCCCAGTGCACCAGGCCGGAGCACTTGTCTCGTGCATCCCACCTGGGCTGGTGATCTGTTTCACCATAGATAGTATACATGCTGTTCTTTTGAAATATCCCACCCTCACCTTCTCCCACAGAGTTCAAAAGTTTGTTCTGTATTTCTGTGTCTCTTTTTCTGTTTTGCATATAGGGTTATCGTTACCATCTTTCTAAATTCCATATATATGTGTTAGTATGCTGTAATGTTCTTTGTCTTTCTGGCTTACTTCACTCTGTATAAGGGGCTCCAGCTTCATCCATCTCATTAGGACTGGTTCAAATGAATTCTTTTTAACACCTGAGTAATATTCCATGGTGTATATGTACCACAGCTTCCTTATCCATTCGTCTGCTGATGGGCATCTAGGTTGCTTCCATGTCGTGGCTATTATAAACAGTGCTGCGATGAACATTGGGGTGCACGTGTCTCTTTCAGATCTGGTTTCCTCAGTGTGTATGCCCAGCAGTGGGATTGCTGGGTCATATGGCAGTTCTATGTCCAGATTTTTAAGAAATCTCCACACTGTTTTCCATAGCGGCTGTACTAGTTTGCATTCCCACCAACAGTGTAAGAGGGTTCCCTTTTCTCCACACCGTCTCCAGCATTTATTGCTTGTAGACTTTTGGATAGCAGCCATCCTGACTGGTGTATAACGGTACCTCACTGTGGTTTTGATTTGCATTTCTCTAATAATGAGTGATGTTGAGCATCTTTTCATGTGTTTGTTAGCCATCTGTATGTCTTTTTTGGAGAAATGTCTGTTTAGTTCTTTGGCCCATTTTTTGATTGGGTCATTTATTTTTCTGGAATTGAGCTGCAGGAATTGCTTGTATATTTTTGAGATTAATCCTTTGTCTGTTTCTTCATTTGCTATTATTTTCTCCCAATCTGAGGGCTGTCTTTTCACCTTACTTATAGTTTCCTTTGTAGTGCAAAAGCTTTTAAGTTTCATTAGGTCCCATTTGTTTAGTTTTGCTTTTATTTCCAACATTCTGGGAGGTGGGTCATAGAGGATCTTGCTGTGATTTATGTCGGAGAGTGTTTTGCCTATGTTCTCCTCTAGCTACCAACAGTATTTTTCACAGAACTAGACCAAAGAATTTCACAATTTGTATGGAAATACAAAAAACCTCGAATAGCCAAAGTAATCTTGAGAAAGAAGAATGGAACTGGAGGAATCAACCTGCCTGACTTCAGACTCTACTACAAAGCCACAGTCATCAAGACAGTATGGTACTGGCACAAAGACAGAAATATAGATCAATGGAACAGAATAGAAAGCCCAGAGATAAACCCACGAACCTATGGACACCTTATCTTTGACAAAGGAGGCAAGGATATACAATGGAAAAAAGACAACCTCTTTAACAAGTGGTGCTGGGAAAACTGGTCAACCACTTGTAAAAGAATGAAACTAGAACACTTTCTAACACCATACACAAAAATAAACTCAAAATGGATTAAAGATCTAAATGTAAGACCAGAAACTATAAAACAGCCTTTTTTTTAAATGAGCCTCAATCTGATCTCTGTGCTTTGTGTGTCTCTGTTCATATAATATTTGAATGTTAAATTCATTAAAATACGTCTCAGGTATCTTTTATCATGATTTTTGGTGACATCTATAGATGTAGACTGAAACGTTTATTGTGCAGACTATTGAAGACCTTGAACAGCCCAGCAGCTGGTGACACACCTCTTAAAATGGCGACTAGCTCTTACTAACCTTTTAAACCAAAGAAAAGAACATTCTTCCTATGATTTACATGATCTGTTACTCTCCTGGAAAATCAGTGTCTATTAAAGCTGTTCAAAAATTCTGTATGTAAAGTTAGCATTAAGTTTCAGTCTCAGATAATTGTAAAGAAATTTCTCATTGATGTGACTATTTTCTGGGATATTTAAAAGTTGGACAAGGCTCAGTGTCTTAATTGAACATACTGTCTCCTGCCCTGGGAGACCTCTAGCATGCCTGCTCCATCAACTGCTAGAAGTATACCCCAATCATCCTGAAAACAAAGAATACCCCCACAGATTTCCAAAATGCCCTCTAGGGGGTGGTACCACCTCTGTTGAGAATCAATAATCCAGATCTGTGAACTTGCAACTATTAGGATGGCCATTCTCATCTAGCCTGGGAATACATCCTTTCTCCTTTGTTTGTGTGTTGCATGATACAGGCAATTCTATGTGAGATTTCCAGTTTTAATGAGAAAAGAATGATAGGATAATTAAAATATTTCTGAAGGTAACGCCTGAGTATAAGTCTAATTTGGTTGGACCCTGATTTTAGTCTATTTGCTTAACACACAAGATGTGATCTAGTGAGGGAGATACTTCATAAGTTATAGATCTGAACATGGGCCTTATTAGAGATGGCTGAGAGCTTAGATCTCTTGAGCCCAGGATTTGCCTTTTTTTGTCTCTTCATCAACTAGGACAGTGCCTGGCCCGTAGCAGCTGCCTCTGTTTGTTTCTGTTGGGCCAGTGTTGAACGTGGTATGCGGCACACCTGTTACAATGCAAGGACGAGGAAGGAGGGACTGTGTCAGAGCGTGGCATCGTACTCATCCATTAGGGAGGATGGTCTTTTGTGGAACTGGTACCTGAGGGGCACACCAGGCAAGTCGTAATCCTAGAGCTTGTGAGCCCAGGGGGTGTGTAAGCTGGGGGGGAAGGGAGAGGAGTTATATGGGGTTCTAAAGGCTGGGGTAAAGGGCGTGTGACCAAGTGTCTTGGGACAACACCTCGGCCAGCAGGAACCAGGTCGTGCACCACTGGTTCACAACCCATGGCTGGGCTGAACTCCTGGGGTGAGGCTCCCTGTCCTCCCGGGAGGACCGTCGGGCACACAGTACAGCAGAGACGTGAGGACTGTGTCCCAGGTCTCAGGGAGATCGGAGGGGGTAAGCTAGGCAACAGGCTGGACATTTCGGATCAGAGTCAAAGGGAGAGTCCCAGTGCGACGGCCTGAAAGGGGAGCATGCAGGCTAGGGATGGGGTGAGATGTGCTGGGGGGCACTTGGACAACCAGGGGCCGTGGTCTCAAGTCTCAGGTATGGCTAACAGTGAATGGGAGCTTGGGAGCCATGTGGTGGGACGGAGTCTGCCATGGGGCCCTGTGGGTGGGAGCGTGGCATGTTGAGATACTTCCCAGTGAAAGAGAACCTGAGTGTTTTCTGGAAAGTAGGGTCAGGCTGGTCTCGGCTTTGAAGGACTGGATGAGGCAGAAGGAAGGGAAACTAGCTGAGTGGGTGGTAGAAGTGAGCTGAGGTAGGCAGCATCATTTTTCAAGTATAAATTTGAATTAGGTGATGTATTTTGACCTGTAATATACTGTGAGGTTCCTGAATTATGGTTAGTTTTAACTGTGTAAGTAAATCACGGGGACTTACTGAGAAAGGCTTAATTCTTAGTTGCCCCAACCAGAGGGCAAGCAGACCAAAATTTCCAGGTTAATTTTCAGTAACTAAAATGCTGGGGAAAGGTCTAAAGTCTTCCAGATGGAATGTAACTTGAAGTGGGAAGCAGGAAGGAGGGAGAAGTGGGTGCCATTTCTCACCTTGACTTTACATCTGTTATTACTTTCTTATTTCCCTGAAATACTAGGCTTGTCTCCACAAAAAACAATCCCTTCTTCATACACACTAGCTCCTCCCGCCTCCCCTCCCATAACAAAAAGAAGGCAGTAATATAAATGTGAGGCTTTTTTGTTTCTCAGCCTATCAATAGGATTGATTTTATTTGAGCATCAGTTAACTTATATTTCAATATTGTCTTATCCTCAATCAAGTAGTGACTGCTTATGCAGAAACAAAGATCACACCACTGTTTAATGAAAGGGGTGTGATAACAGCGTATTTTACTATAAAGAGGAATCTCGACATTAACAATTTTCAGGTTATTGAAATCTCAAAATTTTTTAGCCACATGGCCTCATATTATGGATTCTTGGTCCTCATTACTCCCAGGTTGGATCCACTGGGAATGACAAGTAGTTATTTGAACCTAACATTTTGTATAGATGAAAATATAGAATCAAAGAGAATTGTTTAAAACAATAGAGACCAAATTAAGTAGAAGAAATTTAAGCCATTATATCGGCCTCAAGGTCTAGTAAGCGGTATTGATTCAAGAAGAATATCTTATCACTTTTGTGGGTCCATTCATGCATTAGATTTAGAAGCAGAGAATTTAAATTTTGGGATGTTTACGAAGCAAAGAGGAGGTTTCTCACAGTCATCCTTCACAGTCATCAAGTAGCTCAGGACAGTGATCTATGAGAAGATACTGTGAACCTAATAAAATAGCTGCTAAAGGCCAGACCCTTCACCTGGATGATAACTAGTGAAACATTTTTGCCACACTGTCAGTATCAGTTCTTGCTGTTGCCCAAGACCCTTTTTTCACATCAGTTTAAAGTTAGGTTAACCTACAGGAGCAAGTAAGCCTTCCGCACTTAATAAGAACCATGGTTGGAAATACAGTGAAAAGATCCTAACCATGTTGGATAAATTAAGCCTATCATTGCTATTTTGCAAATAGACTGCATTCTCTTCTCCTTACCTAGAACACCCTCTCCACAGCCTCCAATGATCTAAACACCATGCCTCGAGGCCTAGTGAAAGTCATTCATCATCCTGGACCCTGACCTTCAGTGAAGCCCCCTACAGTCCTGAGAGTCTCAGCTGTATATTTCAAGCTGCCTTTCTCTGGGTTTTTCTTTTTTTCTTTCTTTTTATTTCTTCTTCTTCTTTTTTTAATGCATGCTATTGCTTTCAGTATTAATCTTGCCTCCTCCACCAGAGCGCTTCACTTATCCCCTTAAGGCAAGTTTCATCTAGTAAGCATCTTTTGCCTTCTGGTACAGAAATGAGTTACTGTTTTTGGCAAAATGAGTTTAAGATTTACAAAGCACTTTCCTGTATATTCTCCTTTAATCCTCATGATAGTTCTGTGAGATGATACTATCATTATCCTCATTTTATACATGAGGAAACAGACTCACACAGGTCAAATAAATTATTTACCTGCGATCACACCCTCAGGGAATGGTGGGGCTAGAGTTGAGCTCAGTATTCTGGATTCTAATCTTTGGCAATTTCCACTCTGTAGTTGACCTCTTCTCTTATATGATAATTCTGTTATATAAGGGCGAGGGCATGTTTATGATTGTTGTGGTTTACAAGATGGAATTTAGTCTGAGAAAATTCAAATATTTTAAAGGTTCATGCTTATAAAAATTTTAAATGCATCAATATTGTGGTAAAAGATTGATGTGAATTTCATTTTCATAATTGCCTGGAACCATGTCATTTTATACTTATATGTAGGTACATACTGTATATGTTCAGTTGTTTTTCCTTTTTTTATTAAGTAAATAATTTAATTTTGAAATTAAAGATTTCATACAGTTGATCACCTTCACTCATTTAACCCATTTCCAAATCTCCTTATCCCTGGTAATCTCCAATCTGTTCTCTGTATCTATTAGTTTGGTTTATGTTTTGTTTGTTTTGTTTTTTAGATTCCACATATCAGTGAGACCATATCAGTTCAGTTCAGTTCAGTTGCTCAGTCTGACCCCATGAACTGCAGCACTGGTATTATTTCTCTTTCTCCTCTTGACTCAGTGGAAACAGTAACAGACTTTATTTTTTGGGCTCCAGAATCATTGCAGATGGTGATTGCAGCCATGAAAAGATGCTTGCCCCTTGGAAGAAAAACTATGACCAACCTAGACAGCATATTAAAAAGCAGAGACATTACTTTGCTAACAAAGGTCCGTCTAGTCAAGGCTATGGTTTTTCCCGTGGTCATGTATGGATGTGAGAGTTGGACTGTAAAGAAAGCTGAGTGCCAAAAAATTGATGCTTTTGAATTGTGGTGTTGGAGAAGACTCTTGAGAGTCCCTTGGACTGCAAGGAGATCCAACCAGTCCATCCTAAAGGAGATCAGTCCTGGGTGTTCATTGGAAGGACTGATGTTGAAACTGAAACTCCAATACTTTGGCCACCCGATGTGAAGAACTGATTCATTTGAAAAGACCCTGATGCTGGGAAAGATTGAGGGTGGGAGGAGAAGGGGATGACAGAGAATGAGATGGTTGGATGGCTTCACCGACTCAATGGACATGAGTTTGAGTAACTTCTGGGAGTTGGTGATGGACAGGGAGGCCTGGCATGCTAGTCCATGGGGTTGCAGAGTCAGAACACGACTGAGAGACTGAACTGAACTGAACTGAACCACTTGACTCAGTTGACTTAACGTAGTACCCTCAAGGTTCATCCACACTGTCACAAATGGCAGGACTTCATTCTTTTTCATGACTGAGTAGCATTCCATTGGATATCTTTATCCACTCCTCCATTGACGAGACACCCGTGGTTTCCATATCTTGGCTAGTATAAACAAGCCACAGTGAACATAGAGGTTCATGTGTCTTTTCAGATGAGTTGTTTTTATATCCTTCAGATGTGCTTGTGCTCAGTCAAGTCCAACTCTTTGTGACCCCATGGACTGTAGCCTGCCATGGTCCTCTGTCTTTGAAATTGTCCAGGCAAGAATACTGGTGTGCGTTGTCATTTTCTTCTCCAGGGTTTCTTCTCAACCCAGGGACGGAACCCGAGTGTTTTGTGTCTCATGTGTTGGCCAGCAAATTCTTTACCACCAGAAGTCTAATAGCTGTGTCATATGGTACGTCTATTCTTAACTTTTTTGAGCAGTCATTATACTGTATTTCCATAGTGACTGAACCAATTTGTAGTCCCACCAACTGTGTACAAGGGTTGTTTTTTCCCTCCACATTCTTGCCAATATTTATTATTCCTTGTTTTTTCGATAATAGCCATTCTAACAAGTATAAGGGGATATCTCTTTCGATTTGCATTTTTGTAATAATTAGTGATATTGACCATCTTTTCATGTGCCCATTGGCTATACCTATGTCTTCTTTGGAAAAATATTGGTTTAGATCCTCTGTCCATTTAAAAAAAAGGTTTTTTTTAAAATAAACTTTAAAAAAAATATGTATTTGTTCTTTGGCTGGTCTGGGTCCTCATGGCTGTGGGTGGGTTTTCTGTAGTTATAGCAGGAGGGAGCTACTCTGCATTTACAGGGCACAGGTTTCTGATTGAGGCGGCTTCTCTTGTTGCTGAACATGAACGCTAGGGGCCGTGGACTTCAGTAGTTACCGCACGTGGGCTCAGTAGTTGTAGCTCCTGGGCTCTGGAGCACAGGCTGAATGGTTAAGACACACAGGCTTAGTTGCTCCATGGCATGTGGGATCTTTCTTCACCGGATATTCAACCCGTGTCTCCTGCATTGGCAGATGGATTCTTTATCACTGAGCCACCAGGGAAGCCCCATATTCAGTTCTTTATTCAACCTTAAAGTTCTTTTTTAAGTATGGTGTGAGGCAGGGATTCAATTTATTTTTCCATTTGGAAGACTAGCTGTCCCACACTATTTGATGAGTAATCCATCATTTTCATTGACCTTCAGTACCATTTCTATACTCCTTAAGTTTCCATGTAGGTTTTTGATTCTGGACTTCTTATTTGAATCCATTAGTTTTTCTATCCTTGTGCATTAAACTTTATAGCTCCTTAATATTTTAGGGAAAATTCCTTACTCTTCAAAACCATTGTGATTCTTCTTGGCTCTTTTTTCTTCTAGGCTCTTAACCAGTTTGATAAGTTTCACAAAAAATCCTTTTGGATGTTGTTTATAATTGCATTGAATTTACATGCTTCCTATACCCATGTTAGAGAAACCGCAAAAACAGAAACAACAAAATCTCACAATACTATAACCCTAAAACCATCACTCATGGATACATACATATTCATATGTGTGCTTATTGTGTATTTCCCACCAGAAAGTTTCCTCCCTGAGAACGGGAAGGATGCGTAGCTTGTATCACTACAATACTGGTACCTGGAAAAGTGCCCACCACATAGCGGATACTCGGTATTTAAAAAAATAAATAAGTAAACATAGGTACATTTTCTTATCATCTTTTTTCATCACTGCATTTTTAAGTAGTTTTAAAACATTTAACAGAGGGGCTGGATTTTTTTTTCCATGTAGATTTGTGAAGAGTAAGACATTATTCTAAGAAGACATTTCCCATAATCTGTTGCACAGACATTAGACTCGCAGGATGCTGTGAGAAAAGAGAGCTCAGTGGGCAAACATGTTTGAGAAATGCTCCATGTTGTCTCTTAGAGTCACCATGTATATTAGAGTATTAATTGTTCTAAGAAGTTTTATAGTCATAGAGCTAGCTTAATTTTTTTTTCAGAAATGACCTGCTCCCCCGACCCCTTTTAAAAACACCAAGCCCCTTGTGATACCAAACACAGATGCTATTCTAAGAAACAAATCTACTATATCTGGGAACATGTAGAATTGTAGAATTGGAAAATATTAGAAAATTTAAAATGATTTAAATATCTTCTCCTGTATAATTGAACACTTACTGCTGTAATGTTACATGCCATAGAAAAGATTAGTTAATGGGACTGACACATCCCTTGAGAAATCTTCAACGTTAATAACTTCCCCTGCTAGTATTTGAAAGTGGAAATGATGAGTTTCTGTAAACTTCCAAATTTCTGCTAGTTCATAGAAGTAAAATGTAGTCGGAGAAATACATTTACAAATAGCAGTTTCATTAATTTTGCTGCTGAAAGAGAATAAACTTGCAAAAGCTGTCTTGTGTTTGCATGTCTGTGCTGTTATACTCATGTTGGCGTGGCAGCCAAGCAACCTCTCTGCTATAGTCCTTTTTTGTTGCTCTGATTCTTTGGTTCCCAGAGGAGGAAAGTTATTTGAGTAATTGAATATTATATACTGTGACCACCTTAATTTCCAGAGTTTAGTGACAGGTGGTATTTCCTATCCTGGACCAAACACTGAATTTATAAAATTTCTTCTAATTTTAATAATCATTCTGCAATCGATTTTACATTGAATAACTATAGCTTGCCAGGACTTTCTTAACAGTCAATGTGAGCATTGTTCTTACATCAAGATAGTAGACATAAACTAGGACTGTCCCCAGCAAGTCAGGCACACAGTTATTCTAATTACTTAAGACTCATTTCAAATGACTCCTTTGGTGCATGATAACTGATTGTAACTATCCTATTTTTGAGGGCTTTAAAACATATATATTTTATTATAATTGATTGAGTCATTTAAAAAATTACCCATAACTTTATGATTCCATCACAAAATCAAGAATGTGAGGGAGTTGTAAGTGATAAACATCAGTCGTACCAGGCGTTAGAAAATGTAGGCTCTCTTTTTATGAAGCATCATAACAGGGAACTCTAAGACCCAGAATAAAGACAAAGCCAGTGTGTTTCTTTTTGTTTGCAGGTCTTTTAAAATAAAATTTATATATCATAGCTTTGAAAAATGCCCGGATATGTTAGCTACCCTGGAGGTGACTGCATTGGAATTGGTAACCCATCTTCGACTTCTGGTTTGGGGAGGAGGGGGTGGCCCTTTCCAAGGGGAGACCTTAAAGATAAAGCAGTGATAGCATTTTCACATTTTTCCAAATGATAAAGTAAGATTCCTTATGCTATTTAGAATTATTAATTTATCTTTTGGGGACCTCTTTTCAACATCTCCTTAGAAGATAGAAACAAAAATAATTCCCCCGATTGTGTTTTATGAGTAGAATCATCTTGCTGTAGATGATAGATCCAGTTGGTCTGTAACGATAGCCTGGGAGTGCTTAAATTGAAGTCTTATGTATACATAATACAATTATAAGCATAGCCAGGTACAGATATAGATACACATGTTATAGATACACAGATATCCACCCTACTTCTGAGGAGTTTCCCAGGAGGACAGTTTGCTTCTTTCAAAAGTACGTTAATCAGGTGTGAGGCCTTAGTACTAACATAACCATGTCATATGTCTAGCAGCACATTGATAAATGATAGATAGGCAGGTAGATAGATAGATAGACGTAGGTATGGGTCTAACCAGAGTATATAGCATATTTCAAATGTAAATATAGATGTCAGTGATACAAATATATGTGCAATTAGAGAAGTGTCATTGAGAGCGTTAGTTTCTCAGTCGTGTCTGACTCTTTGTGACCTCATGGATTGTAGCCTGCCAAGCTCCTCTGTCCATGGGATTCTCCAGACAAGAATACTTGGAGTGGGTTGCCATTCCCTTCTCCAGGGGATCTTCCCGACCCAGGAATCAAACCCCAGTCTCCTGCATTGCAGGCAGATTCTTTACCATCTGAGCCACTAGGGAAGCCCAAGACAGAGACACAAATATTAATTGTATTGCTATTTCTTCCCTATTTTAATGAACGCACCTTAATAGCAGCAAACTCTTATTTTCATTTTGGTTTATTTTTCCCAAATGTATTTTGAATGTTACATAAATGAAACCCAAGGAATGGCCAAGATTCACATTAAGATTATAGACTTCCTCCCTCACATGCTAATCGAGTTGTGAGTATAGAGAATAACTGATTTAGAAGACTATTCAAAGCCTGTTCTCTGCTGGCTCCTCAGCCTGAAGTGTTCTTTCCAGAGATTCCCAAGGCACAGTGTTGATTTCGTTTGCTCAGGGAGCCCTTCATGAGCACTCTGACCAAGAGAGTGAACCACCCCCCAGCTCTCTCTAATACCCTGCCTGGTTTTATTCTCTTACATTTGTCATTCCTGACTCCTTCCTTCCTTTTTTCCTTGCTTCCTTCCTTCCCTCTTTCTCCTTTTTCAATGGTCTCTGTCTCTAAGGGCTGGAACTTCATTTACATCATTGTGTTTTCAATGACTGGAATATCGCCTGTCACAAAGTAGATGTTCAGAATATCTTTGTTACATGGGTAAATGGATGAATTGACCCAGTTTGACTCATCAGAAAATGAGAATTTTGTGATCCTCCGTAAAGAAGACAACAATATTGCAGGCACTGTGCTAGGAATTGCTAGGAATATCATTCAACAAAATTACATGGTGTGAAATGAAGCTGTTCTCATGTTTCTTTGAAAGTGGAAGTGTTGATCGCTCCATGGTATGTGACTTTGTGACCCCAGGGACTGTAGCCTGCCAGGCTCCTCTGTCTATGGGAATCTCCAGGCAAAAATGCTGGAGTGGGTAGCCATTCCCTTCTCGAGGGAATCTTTTCGACCCAAACACAGTTCTCCTGCCTTGCAGGGGGATTCTTTAGCGTCTGAACCGTGTGGTGCCCAGACAATGATTTAAAGAAAAGAGAGTGAAAAGAAAGGTTAGCTACTATATGGTAAAACACAGACAAAACATTCGTTTGGACTTTTTTCCTTATCAAAAAGGTTTGCCATCTTCTGTACAAATCCAATGAATGAATGCTGGTCAAAGGTGACTTTCTCACTTTTCAGTGATGAGATCACTGACTGCAGTGGTGGTCGCTGGTCCTGTCTCCTCAGCCTTTAGTCTAACGAGCTTGGCACAGTTGAAAAATGGTGAGTATTTCATCCTTAGAGTTTTGCTGTTTCTTGAATGGCCATGACCTGTTGTTATGGTCAGTTGCTCATTTTCTTTCTGCCCATCCCCCAAAGAGAAAGCTTTCGTAGAGGCCTTACACAGAACAGCTGCTTGGAACATGCATAGGCCAGTTTACATTAGGCTGTTTTTTCTTGAGAAAGTCATAGTTTAAACAAATGGTTGTGTCTATTTTAATCATTTTTGCCCTCTTTTGAAGTGTTTTTTCAAACATAAGTTTTTTTTTTTTTAGAATAGAGTTTTGCATTATAAATTAGTCTGCTCTGTCATGTCCCTTTTAAACACAGCTGTTACTACAATGTAAACAGAGTTTTAAAAATGTAGATAAACAGTTACAAGAGGAAGAGTTTCAAGTGTTTTTAACACATGGTCAGTTTTTGCTTACTCAAATTCTGTGGTTTGAAAGTTGAATTCAAAATACACTTTTGATTTCACAGATGTCAGGCTATTCAATACAGCTGTTCCTGGATGCCCTAAAAGACATCTTAATTTCACAGTCGTTGCAGTTTCGACAATGTCATATTTTTGAAGTCATGTTGGTAGTAAACCTAAGATGAATATGGAAATTTTATAATGGTACACTGCATAATGCCCTTTTGAGGCATAAAAGTGGAATGGAAAAGATATCTAATGGCCCAAAGCTAAAGTGTGAAATCACTGTGTATGGCCAAACCAACAATGTGAAATACATAGTAAATTTTTGTGTCTCGGAGGGAACACCGAAGTTTAGTGTTAATTTTGGTAGTCTTAATAGGAGAGTTCTAATTCTTCAGTGGGCTTCCCTGCTGGCTCAGTGGTAAAGACTCCGCCTGCCAGTGCAGGAGACATGGGTTTGATCCCTGGGTCGGGAAGATCCCCTGGAGAAGGAAATGGCAACCCACTCCAGTATTCTTGCCTGGGAAATCCCATGGACAGAGGAGCCTGGCAGGTTACAGTCCATGAGTTCGCAAAGGAGTTGGAAATGACTTAACTACTAAACAACAACAATAATTCTTCAGTAGAGTGATCTGATACATGTAGTCTAAGACTTGTGCCTAAACCTATACCTTGGAATGTGAAAAATTAGGCACTATTTGAACATAAAGCTGATCTAAGTTTATTGTTTAACAAATATTAAAAAAATGGACCTGGATACACCATGAATCTCATACTTCCTGAACACCAAACCAAGTGTTCCAGGTACACAAGAAACACAGCATTTGAAACTGAGAGAATATTAGAACTAGAACATTTCAATAATTTTTGGTGGCACAATGACAATATATTTGAAATCAAATGCTTCCATGAAATATCTGGAAATCTATTGTCAAAATACTCTAATGGATGTTTAAGGATATCACTGTATAATTTAGTATCCAATTCATTGTTAATAATGAATGATTCATTATTGTTAATAACAATGACTCATTGTTTATCTGTAATAACATGACTTACATAACTTGAGTGATAAATTTTGGAACCACAAAATTGTAGATGATTATTTGGAAAGTGAAAGCATTAAAAATTGGAAAATGTTCTCCCAGGCAATGTCACATAAAGTAAAAATGAAAGTAAAATTATGTCCTAGCTAAAAAGTACTCTAGTTAGAAAATGACATTGATTTGAATGTCCAAGAAAAACATACACAATTTCTATCCCTATTGTTCCCAAACCACCATGTCTGAGTTATGGATCTTAGGGAGGAAGCCATGTTACTAAACCTAATTACTCTGTGTTTGGCTTGGAAAAACAGTTAACTGATTATTTAGCTATATCACACAACCCAATATGACCTCATCTTCAATAAAAACATCTGATTTGATCCAAAGCCTTCTGCAGTACTCCATAATTAGACACCTTATCCATCAAGCTGCAAGGAAACCTTGGTAAAGAGTAAAACAAGAATTTTCATGTGTTAAGTTATACAGTAGAGGGAGTCCCGTGAATATAATACAAACATACTGATATTGCCAAAGAAAAGTCAATTAAAAATTATATGCACTCTTAAGAGTTACAAAGCTCAAAACGTGCTGTGTAATTCAGGTCAAATAGCCCTTGAGTAAAGGTATTCATGAAAATTAGACTTCATTTATTAGAGTTTTCATCTCTAAGAGCTTCTAAGACTTTTCCTAAGTGAATTTTGGAACTGATCTAAAAAGTATAAACAACATTTTTTCTTCATCAGAATGTTCAGAATACATTTGTATGTATGAACACGCATATTGTGTATTTATAAGCAGTGCCATGTTTGGAATCTTATATTTTCCCCTAAAATTTGATCACATACCTGATCCTTTAATGTTTTTACCTCCAAAGTACATAAATCTTGTTTCAAGGTAAATTGAATTGACTTCCTTAAATAAGAGAGAATCTGGATCTCTTCCAAAAAGTCACCTCTTATTTTTATTCACTGTGATGGCTGTCCCTTATACCTCTCTAAGTCATGTAAGTGAAAGCTAAGACCAAGATGTTTTGCCAAATTTTTTCCCTTTACTTCTCTTTCTTGTTCAGCCTCACACTGTACAATTGACATGGAGAATCTTGCCAAATGCAAGTAGCAGTAACTCTATAAGACTACAGTGATTATGGCCCCCAAAGAGCTTTGAATAGCGCTTGGAAATTTAAGGTCAAGGGAAACTGTTAAGATCTTCATAGGCTCTTCATTTACTTATTTATATTAAAAAAAACACATTTCTCTGGAGGTTATTTTGCCTATTACTATAGACCACTGATATAATTAGTATAAAATGTAGTCAACTGCTATTTTTTAAACTTAATACAGAAGGACCCACTCCAACATATAAGCCATTTCTTTACTAGTTAAGAGGAAAGAATTAGTGAGATGTTGAAAGATTTAGGCAAGGTGTTAAATTGCTGCTGAAAATGTAGACTCTCCTAGGTGGACAGTTACTGTTTTACTGGAGAAGCTATCTTATTGGTATACTTTCCTGTTTCTTTTAAATATTCTTAATATGACTTGGAAGGAACTGTCTTGAGGTCAGACAGAGAGATGTAAAGTGATGAAGAGATGATTGAGTTGACTATTATGAAACTTTCACTCTTCATTATTTTAGCATAACTCAGTCTTACGCCAGTTTAGTCATTTCTATGAGATATGAAGGGCATGTATGGAATGATGAAAAGGAAATGGTTTCATTTACTCTTTTAATTATAGTTTCTTTTTTGACTTCTTTTTTGTTAATTTCCTTTATTTCAACAACAAAAAAAAGGTGTGTACAAATAGGGAGGAGTGATTTATCAGTACAGTGCTAGTCATTGCCATTTTTGTAAAGAAAGCCCAGCTAACTTGAAGGAATGTAATTCGGTAAATATTTATGCCTTATCGCCTCCCTGCGTTTCTGACGTTTCCTCTTGCCCTGGTCCCTTTTCTAAATGCCCCATGGTCTCCCTTTTCATGTTTGCCAGTAGCTTTGTCCAGGATTACCTAGTGACCTTCCTAGCCTTCCTCTAATTCCTCTTTGTTGCTCAATCAGTGTATTTCCTGGAGATTGATCAGATAGTCCTTTCTCCTTGAGGGAAAATGTTAGGTTCCCACTGGAGGCTTTGTGGCACTGAATAAATTCCATGACAGTGGTGGTGTCCTGGTCAAAGGATGAAATAATTCACACTCTCAACAAATAAAACACAAATGTCCCTTGGGTGCAACCTCAGCTCAGTAAGTTTTCCCACCCCATATACCACACCATTTCCACTGGGCAACCAAGTATTTAAAATTATAAATATGTTTTATTAAAGTTTTTTAACCATTATTATGGTTTTATTTTGGAGAAAGAAATGGCAACCCACTCCAGTATTCTTGCCTGGGAAATCCCATGGACAGAGGAACCTGGCAGGCTACAGTCCATGGGGTCATGAAGAATTGGACACAATTTAGCAAATAAAAACAACAACAAATGGTTTTATTTTTTATTTATTTAAATTTTTTTGATGGTTTTCTTTTGATGTGGACCATTTTAAAAGTTTTTATTGGATTTGTTACAATGTTACTTTTAAAAAATGTTTTGCTTTTTTGGCCTTGAAGCATGTGGGATCTTAGCTTCCAGATGGGGGATCTAATCTGCATTCCCTGCCTTGGAAGGTGAAGTCTTAACCACTGGACCACCTGGGAAGTCCCGGTTATGATTTTAAATGACAGAGAAAAATCAAATTCAATCTTGTATAAGCAATAAGAGAAATGTATTGGTTTATTGATTCAGGTAACTGAAAAGCCTGGGAGTAGATCTGGCTTCAAGTGTGGTCTGATTTAGTGACTGAAAGGATGTCATTGGGATCTTTGAGTCTTGGTTTTGCATTTTCTCTATTAGCTTGCATTTTTCTGTTAGGTTCCAGAGGCACGTATTCACTGATAAAAGTTGAGAGGAAAACTCAGTTCTTCCTGGTGGGTCCCACCGAAATCCCCAAATTTATTTTTATTAGATCAATTTGCAGCAAATGCACATTTGTAAACCCACAGCTGTAGTTAGGGAGAAGCAGTTTCCATTGATTAAACAATGCCTGGTAACAAGTTCCAATCCTGGGGTTGGGAATAGAGATCATCTAATCACATCATCTCAAAGTAGAAGAGCGCTGGTTCCCCAAAGAAAGTTATGGTACTGTTTCCAAGAAAGGGAGGTGAACACTGGGGCAATGTTATCTTCTCAACTCTAGGCAAAGACACAAAATGTCCTGTTTTCAAGGTGGGCTTTCATGTGGCTCCAGAAAAACGAGGCCATGTTCAAGGAAAGTAAAGAAACAGGTGTCAACATCCGATTGGGCACTATAATGTCCAATACGATAGTAGGTGTATTTTAAATAAAGCAAAAGTTGTGTTCCAAATCAGTTCCTTCTCTTTAATTCTCCATTTTTGTAAGCAAAACCACCCTTCTGCTAATGTTCCAGGCCCAAATAGTTTAGGGCTGGGTCTATGGTAGATGAGGAGAGTGAAGGGAGGTATTTTCCCTAGATGCAAAATTTAAAACTCAGTGTGGTAGACTGAAAACTAGCCTCTCCCCTGCCCCCAACATGGAAAAATGGAACAACAGACTAGTTCCAAATCGGGAAAGGTGTACGTCAAGGCTGTATATTGTCACCCTGCTTATATAACTTATATGCAGAGTACATCATGAGAAACGCTGGGCTGGATGAAGCACAAGCTGGAATCAAGATTGCCGGGAGAAATATCAATAACCTCAAATACACAGATGACACCACCCTTATGACAGAAAGTGAAGAAGAGCTAAAGGGCCTCCTGATGAAAGTGAAAGAGGAGAGTGAAAAAGTTGGCTTAAAGCTCAACATTCAGAAAACGAAGATCATGGCATCCGGTCCCATCACTTCATGGAAAATAGATGGAGAAACAGTGGAAACAGTGGCAGACTTTATTTTTGGGGCTCCAAAATCACTGCAGATGGTGACTGCAGTCATGAAATTAAAAGATGCTTGCTCCTTGGAAGAAAAACTATGACCAACCTAGACAGCATGTTAAAAAGCAGAGACATTATTTTGCCAACAAAGGTCCATCTAGTCAAAGCTATGGTTTTTCCAGTAGTCATGTATGGATGTGTGAGTTGGACTATAAAGAAAGCTGAGCGCCAAAGGATGCTTTTGAATTGTGGTGTTGGAGAAGACTCTTGAGAGTCTCTTGAACTGTAAGGAGATCCAAGCAGTCCATCCTAAAGGAAATCAGACCTGGGTGTTCATTGGAAGGACTGATGTTGAAGCTGAAACTCCAATACTTTGGCCACCTGATGTGAAGAACTGATTCATTTGAAAAGACCCTGATGCTGGGAAAGATTGAACGCCAGAGGAGAAAGGGATGAGAGAGGATAAGATGGTTGGATGGCATCACCAACTCGATAGACACGAGTTTCGGCAAGCTCCAGGAGTTGGTGATGAACAGGGAGGCCTGGCGTGCTGCAGTCCACGGGGTTGCAAAGAGTAGGACCTGACTGAGCGACTGAACTGACCCACCCCCATCCAAATCTTATTCTCTGGAACCTGTGACTGACAACTTTGCAGATATTAAGTTAAGATTCATGAGATGGAGATATTATCCGGGGTTATCTGAGTGAGCCCTAAATGCAGTCACAGCTGTCCTTGCAAGAGAGAGGCAGAGGCAGATTTTACACAGAAAGAAGAAGAAAAGGTAGTGGGACTGCAAAGTAGAGGTAGAAGTGTCCGACTGCAGCCCGCCAGGCTCCTCTGTCCGTGGAATACTCCAGGCAGGATACTGGTGTAGGTTGCCATTTCCTTCTCCAGGGGATCTTGGCGATCCAGGGATTGGACTTTGGTCTCCTGCATTACAGGCAGATTCTTTACTGTCTGAGAAATGAGGAAAGCCCAGGGATGGAAGTGATGCAGCTGCACACCAAGGAAAGCTGGCAGCTATCAAAAGCTCGAAGAGGCAAGGAATGAACTCTCCCATAGAGCCTTTAGAGGGACTGGGGTCCTGCCGACATCTCAGTTTCAGACTTCTGGCCTCCAGAACTGTGAGAGAATACATTTTTGTTGTTTTAAGCCACTAAGTTTATAGTAATTTCTTACAGCAGCCACAGGAAATTAATGTACTCTGTAATCAAGATCAATATTCTAATGCAATATTTATTTTTAAACATCAAAATTAATGCAAACCATCCATGGTAAACAAAATATCAAAACTTTAAACAAAGATGGGCTGTCTTGGAGTAGCTTTTACTTCTTTTGCTCTCTTACTTCCTACAGCCGATCATTTGATTGCCCCTGTGGTCTGTGCCACTATAATTTCTCTTGACTTGCTCTTTTACTCATCATTCCATGGGGGCCAGTTTTCAAATGCCCATGATTTCTCACTATTGTGGTTTCAGTAAGCAGTTATCTACTTTGCCTGTCTCTGCTTTCTTCTCCTTTCTAATCCACCCTCATTACAGACAGATTTTTCCTAAAACATATATTGGGTCGTGTTCTTCTACTTTTCAGAAATCTTTAATGGGTCCTCAAAGGCCTTGGAAACCAGCTTTCCAGTCTCATTTAACACTTTTCTGTTCCACGTAGCCTTAAGTGATTCAAATACACCCACTCTTTCCTAGCCAGCTATCTTTGTCATGCACTTTCCTTTTATTTCTCATCTATTTATGTTTTATAGAGAGACCATGGTGTAAGCCTTAAAATTAAGCCCCTATATTATGTGCTGTCTTGACATTTGATCAAATTGGAAGGACTTCAAATGGTCCAACTGCAAATTCCCCTTTCCACCCTGCTTCTGCAGATAAGGTCTCCAAGGCAAACAACCCTTCCTATTAAGGGAATCACAGACAGCTCCTGACTATCCCTGCGTAGCAGTTTTCGGATCCTTAAAAGCCTGCAGGATTATTCAAACAAGCCAGTCATATTCTCCTGTGGAATAGGAGATACATCACCCTATTGATGGGGCTTCCCTGGTGCCTCGCTCAGTAAGGAATCTGCCTGCAATGCAGGAGACCCAGGTTTGATCCCTGGGTCGGAAGATCCTCTGGAGGAAGGCGTGGCAACCCACTCCAGTATCCTTGCCTGGAGAATACCCATGGACAGAGGAGCCTGGTGGGCTACAGTCCATGGTGTCGCAAAGAGTCGGACATGACTGAGTGACTAACACTTCACTTCACCCTATTGATACTACAGAACCTGCTTCTCACAGGTTCTGCTTTTCTCCATTTCTAAATGTAACCTTGGCCTGCGATGTCCCCCTCCCCCAGGTGGTGTGTAGCTGTGACTAATGAACTGCTGTCCATGTCATCTGTCTGGTGTTGGGTGTGGTCTATTCAGCCATCCCCATAACCCTAGCATAGGAATTCCTCCCTCACCAGTCAGTTCAGCTCCATCACTCCATGGTGTCTGAGTGTTTGTGACCCCATGGACTATAGCACCAGTGGAGTGAATTGGAGATTAAAACCGAGATTCCTGTCCAGACCCCAACATATCACTTACTGTATTTGTGACTTAAGGAAAATAAGGACAGGAGCATCATTTTAAAATTTAACAAATTAGAAGCATTATCATCTCATTTGAAAGTTAAAAGAAAAAGGCTGCCAAGGAGCAGCTTCAAGGTTCAAAGTACTGGACTCTATGGGGGTGCCATTCAATAGCAGTCAAACGTTCATGATCTGGAGTCAGTTTTCCTGGGTGAAAATTGTGGCTCCATCACTTACTAGCTGTGCAATCCTGTTCAGGTTTCTTAGTCTTCTTAAGCTCTAGATTCCTCAAGAATCCAGATGGTGATAATATCTACTTGTAGCGCTGTTGCATTGACCATATAAAGGAGATAATCTGTGGAAAAGCCCTTCTAGCACAGAAGTGCTTAGTAAATATTAGTTTTTATTATTATTCATATTATAGCATGAGCCAGGGGCAAACAGACCTACATTTGGCTCTGCTACTGAGATTATATTTGATTTCAAACAATGAAGGCTCAAGAGGCTCCTGAAGTCCTTAATCCTAGTTTCATGTCTGCCATTTCATACATATTGTCTTAATTGTAACAAAAATGATACTCCTAAGAATTCTATCATAGGGACTGCAGACAGGTTGCTCTGGGTGGAATGCCACCCTGTTGGATAAGCCCTCGCCTTTCACACTTTTTGATTCTATTGGAAGTGACAGTCCTCAAGTTAATCCTCAGGATTACCCAGGTGATCATTCTAGCCCCTTTCTTGAGGCTTCCTGCTTGACACCTTGCAACTGTATTTGGATGAGTGATGTGCGGGGATGAGGGGTGGGGGACAGTTTACATTCACACAGCAGCATCTGTCTTTCTACCATACAGTTTTCTCCCATAGCAGGAGCAGAATAGAAACATCTTTACATACTAGTCAGATTTTTGTGTGTTGTATTTTGCCAAGTGCCAGACACTCTAGGTAAATGAGATTATACTCCATGTTTTGCAAAGTCATTTCGAATTAAACAACTTTGATTCTGAGTTTTCAGACTGCATCCCAGAACACTGTCTGGTTAAACATGTTTTTGTTTCCTTTTAGTCTCTGAGTGTCATTCCATAAATATTGATTTTTTTAAACTAATCTTTCTACAGGATTCCATTACTGTCCCCAGTTGCACTAGGGCTTACAGCAGCCTCGGAGTTCATCTCACCTTATAGCAGGGTAAATAAAACTTCTCAAAAGACAAGTAGAAAGATGGTTGATATCGTCCATTCATCACAGAGGAGGAATCATTGCCTGAGAGCTTCCATCTCCCAGATTTAGTTTCAGATCCTAGTGTGGTTAGGGACCTGTTTAGTTTTAGATGTTTTGAACTTTTAATTTCCACTTTGGCAAACCCTCTATGGCACTTCTTCTGCCTTCCTCTCTTTTTCTTTCCTCCATTAAAAAAAAAAATCATAAAGAAACAGACTTTGTATGGTGGGTGACCCAAGCATTATGTAGATGGTTGAGTTGTGGAGAGGCTAGGAAGGGGCAGAAAGGGAAGAAAAATGGTATTAGGAATAAGAAAAATATAATGGGGGCAAATTCTCTTCAGTATAACCTTTTTAATTGTAATATTTTAAAATTTTTTTAATTAAAAACTTTTAAAATTAAGTTTCAAAGCACAGTTGCTGCTGCTGCTGCTGTCGCTTCAGCCGTGTCCGACTCTGTGCGATCCCATAGACGGCAGCCCACCAGGCTCCCCCGTCCCTGGGGTTCTCCAGGCAAGAATCCTGGAGTGGGTTGCCATTTCCTTCTCCAATGCATGAAAGTGAAAAGTGAAACTGAAGTTGCTCAGTCATGTCTGACTCTTAGCGACCCCATGGACTGCAGCCTACCAGGCTCCTCCACCTATGGGATTTTCCAGGCAAGAGGACTGGAGTGGGGTGCCATTGCCTTCTCCGTCAAAGTATAAAGTATAGTTAAATATATATAAATCAAAGTATAGTTGATTTACAATGTTGTGTTAGTTTTTAGTGTACAATAAAGAGATTCAGTTATATACACGTATATACTCTTTTTCATATTTTTCCATTATGGTTTATTACAGTATATTGAATGTTGTTTCCTGTGCTATACAGTAGGACCTTGTTTATCTATTTCATATGTAGTTGTTTGTGTCTGCTAATCCCAAACTCTTAATTTATCCTTGCCCACCCCCTTTTTCCTTTGGTATTGCTATATCTGTGAGTTTGTTTCTGTTTTGGAAGTAAATTCATTTATAGCATATTTTAGATTTTACCTATTAGTGATATCATATGGTGTTTGTCTTTCTCTATCTGATGACTTCACTTAGTATTACAATCTTTTTAGGTCCATCCATGTTGCTGCAAATGACCTTATTTCATTCTTTTTATGGCTGAGTATATTCCATTATATATATAGGAGTTTTATGATGTCATGTCTTACATTTAAGTTTTTAAGCCATTTTTACTTTATTTTGTGTATGATGTGAAAGTGTTCTGACTTCATTGATTTACATGATGCTGTCCAACTTTCCTAATGCAACTTGCTGAAGAGACTGTCTTTTCTCTATTGTATATTCTTGCCTTCTTTGTTAAAGATTAATTGACTGTAGGCGTGTGGATTTATTTCTGGGCTCTCTATTTTGTTCCATTGATCCATGTGCCTATTTTTGTGCTCATACCATGTTGTGTTGATTATTGTAGCTTTGTAGTAGTGTCTGAAGTCTGGAAGGGTTATGCCTCCAGCTTTGTTATTTTTCTTCAGGATTGCTTTGGCAGTTCTGGGTCTTTTATGGTTCCACATAAATTTTAGGACTGTTTGTTCCAGTTCTGTGAAAAATGTCATGGGTAATTAGATAAGGATCACATTAAATCTGTAGACTGCTTTGAATATGTGACCATTTAAACAATATTAATTCTTCCAATCCAAGAACATGGGATATATTTACATTTCTTTGAATCATCTTCAGTTTCCTTTATCAAACTTTTGTAGTTCTCACATGTAAATCTTTTGCATCCTTTGCTAGATTTATTCCTAAATATTATTTCATTTTTGGGGATGTGATTTTAAGAGTTTTTTTTAACTCTTCAGTGTAATCTTAATCCCTGGCTAAGAATCAATATATATATTGATAAATTAATTCTTGTATTTATTGCAGTCTCTTTAATGTAGCTGTGGGGCATTGTTAACAAGCAAAAAAAAAAAAAAATGTGGAAAATGTACATACCTTCTCAACAGCTGAGAATATGTATGAGAAAATATATGAGAGTTTATTTCTCAAGCCGATTTCATTTGTAGAGAGAGAAAACACAGAATTCCACACTCTTAGCAACCTGACCCCTGGGCAAACAGGAACAGACTCAAGATGATGTGTAAAGAGTGAAGGTTACATCTCCGGCCGGCAGTGTTCACACAACATAAGGCCCTACTGTCTGCCTTCTGGGGTTTTGTGAGAAAATTCTCATGCGGGGAAATTTGTACAAACCACTAGCAAGACAGCCATCACCAAATAGCTTCAAGAAACATAGAATATCAACCTGAAGACTGTTCTTGTCATGAGGCCAATGTTTTGGTGTCAACAGCTCCTACCAGCTGTGCAGGGTGATGGACTGGGGACAGCTGTTGTTTTTGCCTGCCCGGCATCTAGCTGCTTTTTTTCCGGTATAAGCACCTCCATTTCCACTTGGGAAATTACCCAGTGACCGTCACATGCAGGATTGGCAGGACCTGTACTTGATTTGCCAAGGAGTGGGAACAAGAGCCAAACTACGATGCTCCTATTTTTTCCTCCTGGGAATGTGATTATTGAATGGAGTGACACAATAAAGAGAAAGGATCAGAGTGCATTTATCCAGGGAAGCAAGAAGTACAGTGTATATCCAGCAGTGGGAGATTCATTTTGCTCATATTAAGAGTTTGACATCCCTATTAGATACCTGGTGGAGCTGTAACGCAGGAAGTTGACTATAAGTATCTGGAGCTCAAGGGAGGTTGGAGATAAATATTTGAAAATCAGCCACATAAAGATGACATTCAAAGCTACATTTCCTTTGAGATGAAGCTTAAACAGAGAAGAAGGCTGAAGACCAAAACTTGAGACACTTGAACATTAGAGGTAAAGTAATAAATGATGGCGCTAGTGGTAAAGAACCCGCTGGTCAACGTGGGTGACACAAGAGATGGGGGTTCGATCCCTGGGTTGGGAAGAGCCCCTGAAGTAGGAAATGGCAACCCACTCCAGTATTCTTGCCTGGAAAATTCCATGGATGGAGACGCCTGGCAGTGTTCAGTCCATGGGGCTGCAAAGAGCCAGACATGACTGAACCCAAGCATAACAGATGAGATTCTAGCTAAGGAGCATGAAAAGAAGTAACCAGTTGGGAGCGGCGGGGAGGAAATTCAGGAGAGTGTGGTATGAAAGAAGCTGGAAGTGGAGATTATTTCATGAGGGCAAGAGAATGGTCGACTGTGTTCAGTGCTTCTGAATGTCTTAGGAGCATGGACTTAGCAATATGGAAGCCACTGGTGATGACAACCAGGGCAGTTTTAGTAGAGTGGTGGAAGTGGAAGCTAGATTGGAATGCATTGAAGACTGAATGAATGGGAAGTGATTCGCGCTAAGAGTATGTTTAGAGATCTTTTGAGAAAGTCTGCTCTGAAAGGAGACAGAGAAAAGGGGCAACAGTTGAATAGTTGAATGAAAGGTTGTCAAAGGATGATGCTAACATGGCCCTATAAAGATGATTCAGTAAAGAGAAAGAGATTGCTAATACACAAAAGCTGAAATAGCTGGTCAGGAAATGTCCCTAGGAAAGGGAGAGGAGATGGTGGTGGTGGTTTAGTTGCCAAGTTATGTCCAGAGTCTTTCAACCCCATGGACTGTAGCCAGCCAGGCTTCCCTGCCATGGGATTTCCCAGGCAAGAGTAGTAGAGTGGGTTGCCATTTCCTTCTCCAGAGGAGATATATTAGAGTACAAATGAAAGGACTTCTTACCTTTTTTTAGGTGTAAAGATGATTTTTCTATAAAAGCAGGGGAAAATGCTTAAAGGAATGAATAAATGTATAAATACCTGGTTGACCAATCAGAATGCTAGGGAGCTGCTTTTAAGGTAACAGGAGAAAAGTATTAAGTGTTAATTGGGAGACTTCCCTGGTAGTCCAATGGTTAAGACTCCCATGTTCCTAACACAGGGAGCACAAGTTCCATCCCTATTGGGGGAACTAAGATCCCACACGCTGCATGGTCAAAAGAAATGTTTACTTAAAGAGCAAGAAAGGAAGTTACAGAGCAGATGATTTAGAACTATTGGGCAGTGATTTGGGGATTTGGGGTGTGGGGTCATGATTTCTAAATAAATTCTGTTGGCCGGATCTCATCTGGCAATGTTGTTCGTTCACAGAGATAGAAGAGAATTAGGTTTGAGATTAGGATAAGTAAGGTTGTATTGAGGTTTTTTGGTTTGTTTGTTTGTTTTCTGTGTTTTCTCTTGCTTTGCTTTATTTTAACCAGAAGAGTAGGACGAAGAAAAGAGAACGAAAGGAGTTGAGGGTGTTTACAGTGATACACAGTGAAATCTAAATTGAATTTTAAAAAGTAGGTGAAGATACAAAGGATCATGAATAGTGTGACAGTTGTAGGATAAAAGAACAGTAAAGAAGGTGGGGTCACCAAAGCAGAAAATTGTTGCAGTGGAAGGCATCAGAGTCAGTGAGTAGGAAGTAGGGATTCCGTGTTTAAAATCAAGATTTTGGAAGAGGCATGATGGATTTGCAATGGAGTTGGGGGTGGAGTGCATAAGCAGTAAGAAAAAATGCCGCAGGGAGAAAGGGAGGCAGACCCTACCTTTTGTTCCTGTAGACCTTTCGCTGATTGATTTTTTTTTTTTTTTTTTTTTGGTCAAATTCACCTGGTGAGATTTAGGCCTGCTTTTTAAAACCTACAGTGATCACTCCAAGTTCCAATGTATCACGATTTTGAGTGTCAGATTAAGCTGAGGCTGGATATGTTCTGATGGAGATGTATTTTGCTGCCAATAATAAAAGATTCACCAACACTGGCTTAAACAACTAGATGACTATTTTTCTAATATCGTAAGGAGTTTGGAGAGATGTGACTACTGGCCTCGGTTTAGTGCCTCTAAAATGTAAAGGCCAAAGTTTGTGATCTTTTGGCCTTTTCCTCTTGGTTACAAGGTGGCTGCTGCATCTTCATATATAACGACTTCCAGGTCAGTTCTCTATGGAGACCAGGTGAAACCATTTCAGATTCCAGGAAGAGGATGGAAGAAAAGAGTCAAACTAGACAGTCACTAGGATATATAAATTATTATTGTTGTTGTTGTTATTAGGAACTGTTACATGAGTGCAAATGAGCTTAAAACTAAAAATATTTTCAACCTCTCATCAGATGTGCCCCTTCCCCAACTCCTACCCATCTCTCCAAAAAATGTGTTTATAGACATGCACACTAGATTTATCAGAAATCTATAATTTGGTTATCTTTGGGCAAAGAAACTGCTCTACACATATTGTTGAGATTCTAGATACAAATGGAAAACTGCAGACAGTCAAAGAAATATGAGTTTCACCTACAAGGCTTTTCCGGCCATTTCTGCAACCCCACTTTAGGCAACCTCCTCCCACCACCCATAAATCCTAAGGAATATTAAGTTTCTTATTGGAAGCAGATGGGATGTCTTCAGGAGTTGCCACCTCTATGTCAGTGACTTAAACTTTAAGTGTTGGGGCATCTGTGGATTTCTGAACTATATGAATGGAAATGGCTAATGAATGGAAAGTAATTAAAATTCTGTCTTTAAAAATAGTCACCACCCAACTTGAGAGGGGTTATTTAGCCAGTTTCAGTTCTGCTAATCATGCTTATCTAAATAAAAATCATAGCTAGATATTCTATATTTTGTTTGATCTTTGGCTTTTATTGTTTTAGACATATTTGATTTTATTAAGAAATATTTGATTTCTTAATTATTTCCTGCTTTATAACTTCATGAAAGTCCATTATGAGAATTTCTTACTGTTGAATTTAACCTACAGATTAGTAAATTTGTGCCTTCAGTTGAAAGGATGGCATCCATGGACTTACATACCTTCTGTTAGTAATTGTTACGTATGAAATCTACTCTGTGCAGAATTTTAAAAGAAAAGCATAGATGACCCTGAAAATCAAATCCCTAGGAAAGGTCACAATAGCAAGAGTCCCTACCAGCACAGAGTTTTAAAACACTGTTAATTTCCAGTTTCACTGAAGTGAATTTCTGTGCTTTAGCCTGTTGTGTTTGAAGCTTTTCTGATCTGGCCATCTTGTTATTGTTACTCTAAAAAGTGCTCTTAATGTCAGCTGCCTTCTTAACTATATCCCCACTTTCTATTTTAGAAAAAGAGCCATAAAAACAATGGACAAGTTAAATATACACTTACTTTTGACCTTAATGTTGACCAGTGAGGATTCTATTGGTAATTATTTTCTTGTATCTAACGAGGAAGGGAAGCCTCTCTGATTTATAGTTCACTTAACTTAGTAACACTGCTATCACAAAGTACTGCAGGTCGGCTCGCCATCAGTATGGCCATTGTCATAAATAATGACAAAAGCTTCTGAAATTGCTGAAATATATGCCCATAATTTCACTTTGATCTCTTCTTCCTTAAGACATGAATGACAACATCTACTTTAGGCACCGTCACTCAAAAGGAATATAAAAGACTTTGAGGAGTTTATAGTGGAATGACCCACCCTGTGGGCAGGATTTATAAACTACGCTGATATGGAAATTCTCCATGAGTATCCAGACTCACATTCCCATTCACTTGGTGTGTGTCCTGTCTTATGATGTTCGAACACACTTAAGTTTCCCCTCACATCCCAAGGTGCAGTGGACAGTTTCCACACTGGTTGTGATGCTGTTGACTTTGCCCTTTCTCATAGGTACCTTTATTTTTAACTATGAAGACTGTTTGTGGGGCTCAGGCCTTTGATGAGAGAGGGGGAGGATTGAGCTTTTGGGGTATAACAGAGATATGGATGATAGTTCAGAAATCAAGAAACTGGATGCTAATATACAACTGAGTAAAACTTACTGAGCACCTAGTTTAAGCTAGGCACTATTCTAAACATCACACAAGGTAAACTCTTCCCACATTCTTATGGCTCATCATCTCTAGTAGACTTTCCCCAGGCTTCAAAGAATTAAGAAGGTTCAGGAAGGAAGAGAAAAGATTAGTACCTAATGAAAGAAAGGATTTTTGATGTTGCCTTTCTTATCCTTTGACTAAAGGAATTGCAAAGGTGACCACACGAATAGATCAACGGTAAAACCACATTTTTAAACTACTAATTGCTCTACACAGGATGCAGGTGTTTCTAACAAAGTCTTTAGACTACTAGAAACAGTTATCACCCTAGAAGACTAATAGGCCCAGCTTTGTTGACAAACCGTTAGAACTGTTACCAGGTGTTTAGTGCTGTCTTTGCGTTGAGCAGCTCAGACCCTAGCAGACTCAGGAAAGTGTTAATAGCTCCCTTCCCACGCTTGGTTGGCATGCCAGATTGGGAGGTGAAAGACTCTGAGCCTTTCCATTCATATTAATTCAATTCAGTAATGTTCAATTCATTTAAAATGAATTAAGACATGACTCTGCCTTATGTGTTTGGAAACTACTTCATACCCAGTCTATCCACTAAATCCAGGCCTAGTTGGCTTCCTACTGGGTTTTTCCACATGACTATCTCACAGGCACATAAAACTCAACATTTTCAAAGTGTGTTCCCCCAGTGCACTCCTTGCTCTGTGTTCCCTGGCTTAGGGAGTGGAGCATTGTCATCTCAAATCACCAAACCTGGAAGATGGGCATCTCTCCTTCCTTCAGCCTCTCATCCAATCAATACATTCACTCACTCTCAACATGTTCAAAGAGGTAGTATTCCAGCCACTGGAACCCAGCAGCGTGTAAAACAGGTAAAATTCCCTGCCCTCAAGGAGCTTAAATTCTAGTGGGTAGGGCGGAGGTGGGAGGGGAAATTCCTTGGTGGTCCAGTGGCTAAGATTCCATGCTTCCAATGTAGGGGACCTCTGTTCAGGGAACTGGAGGGAACTAGATCCCACATACCACAACTAAGACCTGGTAGAGCCAAGGAAATAAATAAATACAAAATAAAATAAATTGGGGGCAGACTAAATAAAGTAAATCTAAGAAGGTAGTAAGATTGATAGAGAAAGTCAGGTCAATGGGGACTATTAAAGTCAGGTGAATGGGGAGTGTTGGCTTTACATTTAAAAAAAAAATGTGGTCTGATGACTTTGAGAAAAGATGTGAGGAACAAAACCAAGTGAATATCTGGGATAGGGGCATTACAAAGAGAGGAAACGGTGGGGCCAAAGACCTCGAGGCAGGAGCATCCTTGTTGGAGGAATAGTCAGGAGGCCAGATGACTGGGTCTGTGGGCAGAGGGAGATGAGGCCACAGAACTGGGGACTCGGTCATGCAGGGCCTTGTAGGTCATGGTGAGGACTTTCTCTTTTACTCTTGAGTGATGCAAGAAGTCATCAGTGTGGTTTGAATGGAGTAGAAGAGTAGACCATGATCTGATACATATTTTTAATGATGTCATGGTAGCTAATTATAATACATTAAATGGAAAAGAATCTATGCGTCTACATGAAAGTCAGAAGAAGAGGGAGAAGTACGAGGAGGAGAAAGAGGAGGAAGGGAAGGACAAGAAGGGGAGTCAGGGATGAAGAAAAAGGGAAAATAGGGAAAGAAATTTTTTACTAAAATGTCTGCTAAAAAAGAGAGTGGGAGTATTTTGAAGTCACTGCTTTCCAACTTCAAGTGTAATAAATAATGTAGGAACTGGTTTTACCCTAAAACCAGTGGGTAAAATACTGTTGTGGATAAGATATTTGGAAGGTGCCAAAATATTGCCCTACAATTTTTTGCTAATTACCTTCACCATGGAAAATTCTGACAGGTCACCACATTAACTAGGTGATCAAGCAGCATCACTAAATAATATTTGGACAACCTGACATTATCTACCTCTTGATATGATGCAATATGAAATATATGACATCATCTGTGAGGAAACTCACAAATTTAGAATGTGTGAGACCCTATATGGAAAGGTGAATGTCATTTTATTTTTTTTTCCTTTTTAAAAAAAATTTATTTATTTATTTATTTTACTTTACAATATTGTATTGGTTTTGCCGTACATTGACTTGAATCCGCCATGGGTGTACATGTGTCCCCATCCTGAACCCCCCTCCCTCCTCCCTCCCCATCCCATCCCTCTGGGTCATCCCAGTGCACCAGCCCCGAGCACCCTGTCTCATGCATCGAACCCAAACTGGTGATTTGTTTCACATATGATAATTTACATATTTCAATGCCATTCTCCCATATCATCCCGCCCTTGCCCTCTCCCACAGAGTCCAAAAGACTGTTCAGTACATCTGTGTTTCTCTTGCTGTCTCACATACAGGATTATCATTACCATCTTTCTAAATACCGTATATATGCATTAGTATACTGTATTGGTGTTTATCTTTCTGGCTTACTTCACTCTGTATAATGGGCTCCAGTTTCATCCATCTCATTAGAACTGATTCAAATGCATTCTTTTTAACAGCTGAGTAATATTCCATGGTGTATATGTACCACAGCTTCCTTATCCATTCGTCTGCTGATGGACATCTAGGTTGCTTCCATGTCCTGGCTATTATAAACAGTGCTGCGATGAACATTGGGGTGCACGAGTCTCTTTCAGATCTGGTTTCCTCAGTGTGTATGCCCAGAAGTGGGATTGCTGGGTCATATGGCAGTTCTATTTCCAGTTTTTTAAGAAATCTCCACACTGTTTTCCATAGCGGCTGTACTAGTTTGCATTCCCACCAACAGTGTAAGAGGGTTCCCTTTTCTCCACACCCTCTCCAGCATTTATTGCTTGTAGACTTTTGGATAGCAGCCATTCTGACTGATGTGTAATGGTACCTCATTGTGGTTTTGATTTGCATTTCTCTGATAATGAGTGATGTTGAGCATCTTTTCATGTGTTTGTTAGCCATCTGTATGTCTTCTTTGGAGAAATGTCTGTTTAGTTCTTTGGCCCACTTTTTGATTGGGTCTTTTATTTTTCTGGAATTGAGCTGCAGGAGTTGCTTGTATATTTTTGAGGTTAATTCTTTGTCCATTGCTTCATTTGCTATTATTTTCTCCCATTCTGAAGGCTGTATTTTCACCTTGCTTATAGTTTCCTTTGTTGTGCAGAAGCTTTTAATTTTAATTAGGCTCCATTTGTTTATTTTTGCTTTTATTTCCAGTATTCTGGGAGGTGGGTCATACAGGATCCTGCTGTGGTTTTGCCTATGTTTTCCTCTAGGAGTTTTATAGTTTCTGGTCTTACATTTAGATCTTTAATCCATTTTGAGTTTATTTTTGTGTATGGTTAGAAAGTGTTCTAGTTTCATTCTTTTACAAGTGGTTGACCGGTTTCCCCAGCACCACTTGTTAAAGAGATTGTCTTTTCTCCATTGTATATTCTTGCCTTCTTTGTCAAAGATAAGGTGTCCATAGGTGCGTGGATTTATCTCTGGGCTTTCTATTTTGTTCCATTGATCTATATTCCTGTCTTTGTGCCAGTACCACACTGTCTTGATGACTGTGGCTTTGTAGGAGAGCCTGAAGTCAGGCAGGTTGATTCCTCCAGTGAATGTCATTTTAAAAAGCAAGGGGATGGATCTATAGTAAGAGACACTAAAAAGATATAACAAATGAATTCGTCAATATGATGGGATCCTGGATCAGAAAAAAAAAGCTATAAAAGACATTTTATACTTGATTGTTTAAAGTTTTTTTCTGTATCCTTGACAAGTTTCAAATAAAAAGTTTGCAGGATAGTTTTATTCTTATGGCGCAGAATGCAGGGGGCAGGGGAAGAAGCAGGGACACAGGTTAGGAAGTTATTTTAAGATCCAGGAAGAAAATGGTGATGCCTTAGATCAGGATGGTAGCAGTGGAGGTGCTCAAAAGTGGTCAGATTCTTCATAAATTTTGAAGTTAAAGCCACATGGATGTGCTGATGGACTAAATGTGAAGTAAATACAAATAGCCAAGAATTAGTAACATCAAAGTTTTGGATCCATGAAACCAACAATGAAATTGCTTTCCCCAGAATGGAGAAGACTGCAGGTAAAAGAGGTCTAAAGGGAGGGCTTACATTCAGATTGGAGCTCATTAAGTTTGCTATCTGCACTTAACATCAAAGTGAAGACATTCATTGAATATTCAGGTCTAGAGTTCAGAGAAGTGTGAGTTGACATTATGAATTTGGGTATCATTGCAGGTTGCTTGAGACTGACATGGGTGTGGGTGTATCTAGACAAAAAAGAAAAGGACCAAGGATTGTGCCCTTGGGGTGGGGCAGGGGATTGGGCTCCAACAACAAGAGTCTGATCGTCAGACCCTAAGCCACAGCCCAGAGCCCATCCCCGGACCCTGTCTCTTCTATGTCCTTTTTAAAAAAAAATTTTATTTATTTGTTTGTTTGGCTGCTTCAAGTCTTCCTTGCATCATGTGAGATCTTTTGTTGGGGGCACTTCAGTAGTTGCAGGACACAGGCTTTGTGGTCCACTGCACATAGTGTCTTAGTTCCCTGACCAGGGATCGAACCTGCATCCCCTACAAGGCTAATTCTTAACCACTAGACTTCCCACCAGAGAAGTCCGTCTTCTAGTTCCTTTCCTTACTCTCTGAGCCCACTGAGCTTACTTTCATTCCGGCTCAATGCCCTTTTCCCTTTGGATTATCAAGATAAGGCTCCTAACGAATCTGCTTACCTACAACCTTCCTTTGCCCTCATCTAATCTCTCCTCAGCACTTCTGCACATGGCCTCCTGTCACCCGTCTGCTGAAACCTTTCAGGGCTCCTCCTGGGTACCATAGAAAGTCACCATGGAGCTCTTTATAAGATCCAGCCTCTGGCTTCTCTCCCTGACTCCATACCTTACGCGTTCCCTAGTGCTGCTCACAATCTGCATTTTTCTCAAGCTCAACTGACCTTTTCACAGCCATCTTCTACCCTGACGTCTTGCCCCTAGACATGCCTTTTTGTAGGTCTGTCATTTACCCATTTGGTACACTCTGTGACCTTGCCTGTCATGGCATGTGCCATATTTAATTGTATGTTTCCCGCGCCCCGCCCCCCATCTCTAAGCTTCTTGAGGTCAGGGGCCTCACCTTAATTCCTCTCTCTCTGTCTCAATAAGTGGGACGCACTTATTTATCCAATAAATATTCATTGAATGAATGAATAAATAAAGATTTGCCTTTAGGAATACTGAAGTTGAGGATGGTGGCATGACCTTAATCTGGGGGAAAAAACCCTCAGATGTTATTGTATCCTGACTGCTATAGTCTGAATATTTGTGTCCTCCAAATTTATGTGTTGAAATCTAATCCCAGTGATTGGATGGTATTTGAAGGTGGGGCTCTCAGGAGGTGATTAGGTCATGAGTGTGGAACCCTCACAAATAGTATGAGTGTCCTTACAAAAGAGCCCCAAGAGAGCTCTCTCACCCTGCCACGTGGTGTTATAGGAAGAAGGTGGCTATTTATCAACCAAAAAGCAGATTCTCACCAGACATTGAATCTGCTGGTGCCTTTATCTTGGACTTGCCAGCCTCTAGAACTCTGAGAAATGAATTTCTGTTTATAAGCTACCCAGTCTATGGTATTTTGCTATAGCAACCTCAATGGACTAAGACATCTACTTTACTTAGATGAAAAAGTGGGCGTTGTAGGTCTTTTAAAAATAAGAATCACAAATGAGTCTAGACCAGTTTAATTGTAATCCTGCCAAAGGCTGGAAAGAAGTGATCTCAGTTAAGTCCATTTCAAAGCACTGATTGCATATTTCCACTGTTTCTCCCTCCATATTAAAACTCTGAGCATCTGGGTGCCACATTACTGAATTTGAAAAGCTACACTATGGTGATCCATAGCAAAAGATTCTATGAGTCAGGTGATGATCCATCCATCAGTCATAGGAAACATGAGGCACTGAAAATTTAGTATGAAACCCCAAACCCACAGAAACTAGCCACAGTTTCCTATCTCAGGGGATGTGACTCATATCTCAGCAGGGGTAGGCATACCTTATTACAGTCACAAAAGAAAATGTTTCTCAAACAAACTTTTTCCCCCCAACATCATTTGCACAGAGCAGTAATTTGGTGAAAATCTTTTGAAACTTACAAAGTAATTTATTTCTTTGTGGTTGGTGCATATTGCTATGCTTGGTTCTTACCACAATGACTCTTAATTTAGGGAACAAGATGATGGGCAATTAATCCTTTAACCATATTCAGCTGAACCCAGAGTCAAATTGAGGATGGATGGAAAGAAAAAGCCTTTGGCTGACCTAACCTCTGGACCTCCCAGAAAGAGCTCCCACACTCTAGGGATGCTCCCAACGACACCCATGACCAGGAGTTCCGAAACTGGCCATCTCAGTCCTGAGTTCTGTGCTATAAATACACTGCTTTTCTTCGTTGTGGATAAGGAAGAGATGCAAAGGAGGGAGGTGTTGCTGAGAGAGAGATCACAAAACTACATGTTTAGTATTGATCTGAATTTATATCAAAGAGCTTTTTCTTAATACATCTTTAAAGTCGCAGTGCAGAGTTGATGATTTTGTTTCAAAATAAAAAATGAGAGGAATGAATGCGCGGGTAGCATGGAGACCTCACTCATTTGTTCAGCATTAATTCATTACACGTCTGTTATGTGTCAGAGATTTAATAACAAAAGGCCTAAAACATGAGCCACACCCTAGACAGAGCCAGTGCATGAAATAGCAGTGTAAACAAGGAATTACAGCAACATCATAGAATATTCATAAAAGGTCCCTAAGGGAGGATAAAAGGTAAAATATCTAATTCTGTCTGGAGGTCAGGGAGCACTAATCTGAAGGCGATGTTTGTAAGTTGAGTCTTACAGGAGAAGTCTTGAGTCCTAGAATATGAAACAGAGAAAGGAATTCCAGGTATAGGGAACGATGCATGCAAAAGCTGACAGTAAACAGCATCATTCAACTTCCAGATGACGAACTGAGGGGTCACAGCATGTTCAGTTCTCACTGCTTTGACTCTGAGGATGTTTTGAGGCTAAAATTATTTTTTAAAAAATAAGCCTTTAAATGAAAATGGTAACAACATTAATGCATTTTTGTCAAAAAGGCATTTTCTGCAGTAATTTTCCTTAATTAGTTAAACCATTTCCAGTTACTTTTTTCCATTTAAAATTTTATTTAATTTTTATGGAGATTAATTCTTTCTTCTTTGGACCAATATTTACAAAATGTAATTTATCAATCAGCTCTTTGATTATAGTAATTCTATGGATTCCAGTTTTTGCTGTGGAGGGGGTGGGAATTACTTCAATAAATACAACATCCCTGGGACAAATTTTGTAACTCTAGATTTTACTAAGTATCTTTCTAGTTGTTGATTTTAATTTGTGTTAATTATTTCTATTAATAGTATAATTTAGAAATTGAATAAAATATATATCCAGACATATCTGGTTAGTCAACCAGAAAAATGGAGAGAAATTTCTTTGAATAGTCTGAAATTACTATGCAACCTGCTGAACAGTCCTGGTGGATGCCATATTGATTATTAGCACCAATTAAGTGAAAGTGTTAGCTGCTCAGTCATGTCTGACTCTTTGAGACCCCATGGGCTATAGCCTGCCAGCTCCTCTGTCCATGGGATTCTCCAGGCAAGAATCCTGGAGTGGGTAGACATTTCCTTCTCCAGGGGATCTTCCCAACCCAGGGATCAAACCCAGGTCTCCTGTATTGTAGGCAGATTCTTTACCATCTGAGCCACTAGGGAAGTCCCTGCTCCACTATGTTGGTCTTCTAATTTTTTATAAACCTTTCTTCATTAGCAGTTCATTAAAGGTTCAAGCAAAGAGTGATAAATGTTGGAGACAAAATGTCCTCCTTCAGGTAGAGCCCATCCATGGCAAGTCATATCCCATATTAACCCATAGTCCAACTACCAATGCCATATTGCCATTTGGGAATGTTACCATCCTCTAGAATGGTGGTGGTGGTTTAGTCACTAAGTCATGTTCCATTTTTGTGATCCCATGGGCTGTAGCCTGTCAGTCTCCTCTGTCCATGGGATTCTCCAGGCAAGAATACTGGACTGGGTTGCCACTTCTTTCTTCAGAGGATCTTACCGACCGAGGGATCAAACCTGGGTCTCCTGCATTGCAGACAGATTCTTTACTGACTAAGCTATGGGGGAGGCCTACCTCTAGAATATAACCACCCAATTAAACAGTGTAGACTGCTGGCAAAAGGATCCTTTAAGACCAATCAGTCACCATTCAATCTTAAACAAGGCCCTCCATTCTTCCTCGCATCTCTGGATTTGATTCGTAAACTCCAGGTGCCATTTTAATCAGCACTCTCTTGGGTTAAACCTTTCTGTGTCAAATGTAACCCTTCTTCCTTATCATCTGCTCTGTTCAAGCTGTTTCAGCTCATTTATTTCCCAGGGAACCTTACAGCTGTACTATTTTTTAAATAGAATGGATACCCTTCAGAAGTTACGTAGAATTAGTGGTCTTTAAAAACTGAGATAGGTCTTTTTTGCTTTCATTGTTTCAAGGATGACCACCTTCATATACAATTAAATTTTCATGGACAGGATCTCTTAACATTTAGCACTCTGATGAGTTATTGGTCATCATGCTGTTGTTCAGTCACTAAGCCATGTCCAACTCTTTGTGACCCCATGGACTGCAGCATGCCAGGCTCCTCTGTGGGTCACTCTCTCCCAGAGTTTGCTCAAATTCATGTACATTGAGTCGGTGATGCTATCTAACCATCTCAGCGTCATTGGTCATTAAGAAAGGCTTTCAATGAGGTGAAGCATCCTTTCATGTGAATCTGCAGCCCATAGAGTGGTGGTTTTATATGTCAAGATTTTACAGTATGGTAGGATAATATATGTATATTAGCTTTTGCTAGATAATCAGGTCTAAAGTTAGAAGTCCAATTAGTTATATTTTCACTTAGAATTCTTGACATCAGGACACTCTCATACCTCCGAGTTGGTGTCATAAGAAGAGAAAAACATCTTCAGAATTCATATAGATTTTTTGTCCTAATTGCATTTAAAGACACATTTCGGGCATCTCTTGCTCTCTCAGACCTTGCACACCCCATACCAGGTACCCTCTCTCTTAAGACTGATGGGTCCTGATGCAGAAAGGGCTCTGCACTTAGAGTTAATTAGTCTAACACATATACTTCATATAGCTTCCTTTTCTTAATAGTCTCCATTTAAACAAAAAAATCAAACTTTCATCTTCAAAGTGTTGTTAGACTTTATCTAAATGGTCTTGAAACCCTTAGGAAGAAAAAGAGAGAAAAGAAACGAGTTGATAATTTTCCAAATCAAGCAGCATGGCTGTATCTGCATTTTAAAGGCATTTCCTAACTAAAGAGCAAAAGGATATGTTGGTATCTGTATGTTAATTAAAAAGTTGGACATTGACATCTTTCAAAATATCCTATCTTAACAGGTTGTGTTGGCACGAGAAATTTCGATGTTGTATGTTCCCTTTCTGCTACAGAGGGACGTTGTCACTGATCATTCTCCTGGGAGCAAAGATGGAAGAGTTTCTGCAAAAGTGACCTTGGCATTATATAGACATTTACATACACACAGTTTTGGGTGTGTGTAGGGGGAGTGGTGAGAAATGGAGGATGGTTCTTATTTCTTCTCCTTTTGTGTTGTGCTGGCACATCCAGTAACCCGACTGTCTATAAGTCATCTTTTATCTGCATGGCTCTGAAAAAGCAACAAGAATATTTGCAGTTTATGCACATAGTAGTTGGAAAGGAGCAGAGCACAGTGGACACAGCATTAGAAGTTGGAGCACTTTATCAGCTATAGGTATGCAGTGTAGGGTGTGAGATAGCAATCTGATAAGAGCTCAATCTCATTGACTGCAGCAAAGGTTCAATGAGTAAATGGCTCTAGAAAAACAGGAAATACATCAACCTAAAATCAGGTTAGTCAAGTTGTCTGCATGCACACAGGCTCTCCACAGTTAATAGCGGTGACTTCTGAACAAGAATATTTTCCAAGAGAGAGAAGGAGCGAGCTCTGATTTATTTCAGGCTCAAACAAAGGTCAGTTTTTAAAAAAATAAATGAACTTCTAATTTTAGAATAATTTTAGATGTACGGAAAAAAATTTGAAGGTAGTTTAGAGACTTCCCTTGTTCTTCATGCCTGGTTTCTCCTATTCTTAACATTTTTACTTTAGTAATGATAAATTTGTCCTGATTAGTTAACCAGTATTCATGCATTATGTTGTTTGCTTAACAAGCTTTCAGAAGAAGTATCACACTTCTTCTAATTCATAAGATGGGAAAGGAGGGCAGCTCCCTCCCCCACCAGGGAAGGGATGCCTATGAAGTTGGTCAGTTGAGCTGTTTTATACCCCTGGCCAAGAAGATGGTCCTTGGGAGGGGGCACTCCAGGGACCCTCACAAGGAAGGTAGGGACTTGAAATGAAATGATCTATCAATTATTTGAAAAGATACTGGCAGTAATAAAAATACCAATTTACCTCCCTGTTGATAAACAATATAAATCAATCCACTAGAAAATACTTGTGAGATAAACTTTGATATTTCTGCTTTCATCATTTTGAAATTTATCAGAATAATTTTCCATTCTATTGGGTTTGTGTTTTTTTTTTTCCTACCTGAGAGATCAAGTCACAGCAAATGACTCTAATGACTTTGAATAATTCCAGAAATGGTTCAAAAGCAAGGGCTCTCAAACTTAAGCCTGGATCAGAATTGCTGAGAGAGTTTGTTAAAACACAGATTGCTGGGCCCCTCCTCCAGCATTTCCAAGTCAGTAGGTCTGGGGTGAAGTCTGAGAATCTTCATTTTTAATAAGTTCCCAGGGACCCCACTTTGAGCACACTGCCCTAGAATATTCACAGGACTTTTTTTACATGTATATTATTTAGACTCGCACATCATTATGACAGAAAGTGAAAGTGTTAATTGCTTAGTCATGTCCAACTCTTTGTGACCCCATGGACTGTAGCTCTCCTGGCTCCTCTGTCCATGGGCAAGAATACTGGAATAGGGAGCCATTCCCTTTTCCAGGGGATCTTCCCAACTCAGGGATCAAACCTGGGTCTCCTACACTGCAGTAGATTCTTTACCGTTTGAGCCACCAGGGAAGCCCTGTAACAGAAGAAGAATCTTATTATATTCATTGCTACAAAGAAATAATCTTATTTCTTTTTATAGCATAGTATAAAAGTTAAACTAGATATCATTTTGGAACTGGGATTTTTGAGAGAGATTTTCAATTTGAACTTATCAAAGCACATACCTGCAGATCCCTCCACGGGCACAGAAATCACCCAAGGACCTTGCTAAAACAGAAATGCTCCATCTGGGTTTCTGGGACAGGGCCTGAGAATTTGCGTTTCTGGCAGGCTGCCTGTAACAAAGCCAGCCCACAAAAACAAGGCTAGCCCATATAAATTCTTGGGAAACAAAAGGTTTTCTGCATCTCTAGTCCCCACCTGTTGGTGAAAAGATGACTTCCACAGAGTGAATTAATGGATGATTTGGAAGCGGCCTGTTGCTTTCTTGCACTCTCCTCTCCTTGAGAGCTGGTCTCAGCCTTTCTTTTTGGCAATTTAGTTCAGGTTCCTCAACTTTTAGTTTAGGTAGACTCTTACTGTGACAATTATAATTTAGGTTGAAATTCTAACTTTCCAAACACTTGGTGATTAAAGAAACTGGAGGCTGGGGATAATGCATCCAAGTTCTCTGGTGACTCTTTGCCTTTCACACATGCCCAAATGGCCTTACTTTTTAATTAGGTTAGTTTAATTTGTACATAAAGCCATCTCTGCCCTCCTAGAGGCCATGCCCCCTACAGCTCTGGCAGCTGCTTCTTTCTCTCCTATTTCCACTCTGTTCTTTTCATTTTACCCTTGTATTTCAAGAACTTCTGGTTTTGGTGACTGTCTCCAATGGGTAAAGTAGCTCGATTTCTTTAAGCAGTTGTGTTTCTACAGTTTGGGAGTAGACTTGACTTTTCAATCAAATTCTTACTGCCTCACTCAGTGACATACTGTGGTCCCTGTGTGTTGTGAGCTCAGCTGCTTCAGTTGTGTCTGACTCTTTGTGACCCCATGGACTGTAGCCCACCAGGCTCCTCTGTCCATGGGATTCTCCAGGCAAGAGTACTGGAGTGGGTTGCCATGCCCTCCTCCAGGGGATCTTCCCCACCCAGGGATCGAACCCTTATCTCTTAGGTCTCCTGCATTGGCAGGTGGGTTCTTTACCACTAGCACCACCTGGGAAGCCCTTAATGGCTCCCTAGTGCTGCCATATCAAATCTGTACTCCTCTGCCAGCATTTAAAAGCAGTAATTTCTGGTTGGGCTTCCCTGGTGGCTCAGCAGAGAATCCACCTGCCAAATGCAGGAGACAGAGTGTTCGATCCCTGGGTCAGGAAGATCCCCTGTAGGAGGAAATGGCAATCAACTCCAGTATTCTTGCCTGGGGAATCCCATGGACAGAGGAGACTGGTGGGCTGCAGTCCATGGGGTCGCAAAAGAGTTGTCAGACATTCCTTAGCGGCTAAACAACAGTTTCTAATGACCTGACATCTAGCAGGCTGTGGATTTTTACAAGCATCTTTTCTTTCTTTTTTAAAGATTTTTTTGATGTGGACCATTTTTAAAGTCTTTATTGAATTTGTTACAATATTTGCTTCTGTTTTATGTTTTGGTTTTTTTGGTCCGGAGGCATGTGAGATCTTAGCTCCCTGACCAGGGATTGAACCCACATCCCCTGCACTGGATGGGTGAGGTCTCAACCAGTGGACTGCCAGGGAAGTCCCCAAGCATCTTGTCTAATTGAGACCAGCACCTATGGTATCAAGCTAGTAATAATACAGCCAGTGTCCAGCCTAGGTCAGTGTTCTTCTTGAGCTGAAAGCTGAATGATTTAAGAGAAGAGCTCAATGAGAGTTCTATATCACAGAGCCATAGCTGGCCATCCTTTCTTGAAAATTTTTTGATTATTTTATATTAATAAGAAACAGGCCAAATTCTTCAATCAGTCTCCTTGAGTGAGTGAAAATGTTCCAGTTCAACATAACAAGGCTGCATCTCTTATAATAAATGAGTGGGAGTTACATAAAAGCAAATGAAACTCTAGTACATCCGATCTTGTGATTGTTAACATCTATGGATATTCAGTTCAGTGTTGAATTCAATTTGATGTTGAATCACTTCAGGAAATCCAAAGCATTCTCATTACACATGGGTGAGTGTGTTTCCTTAAGGAGGTACAGTACTTGGCATCTCCGAGATGAGTGTGAATCACCACTCCGTCTGGCTGCTACACAAGTACGCATTGTTTTATTGAATAAGAGGGTAAAAAGTCACATAAAACACTGCATACTACAAATGACTGGGGAATAATTTGACCTGACTTGGTGCAACTTAATTTACACTTTAGACTTCTGGAAAGAAAAAAAGAAGGAAAAAAAGATCAACTCTTCCATAAATACAGCTTAGTCTGGGCACATAAACCATGAATGGCTTTGATTATTATTTTTTAGTTAAATTCCTCTTGCCCCCCCCCCCTTTTTTGGATTATAATATTTTAAAGATATAACTACTTGAAGGCAGGGAGAAAATGAAACAGAATGAAAATAGGGTAAGATGGACTTGCAGGAGGCAAAAAAGAAGACGAATAGAAATTTTTCTCAGATTTCTGAAACAAAATCGTGTATTCCCAACTCTACCAAATATAGCATACTTCCTTCTTGCAGGGCTGAAATTTTTTCCCCCCACACTTCTGATTTTTAGCCATATTTAAGGCTTGGCATTTTGTCTCCAGAAAGAAACTATATAGTGAACTTGCATTTCAAGCTCAGACAACACCCGGGGGATATTGCTTTAAATAGAATGTTCTTGCTGATTTTGTAAATTATGTTTTTTCTCTAGTCTGTCACCATCTCTGGAATTTTGTGTACAGGAGGATGTTTGGATAAATATCATATGCAGAGATCCTGATTTGAGCTTTTGTATTAGTAAAGGGGAAAATTAGACTATAGCTAGAACATTGGCGGTGGTGATGGTTGAGTCGGTAAGCTGTGCCCAACATTTGTGACCCCATGGATTGTAACCCACCAAGTTCTGCTGTCCATGGAATTTCCCAGGCAAGTGTACTGGAGTGGGTTGCCATTTCCTTCTCCAGGGGATCTTCTCGACCCAGGGATAGAACCCCGGTCTCCTCCAGTACAGGCAGATTCTTTACCTACTGAACCTACTGGGAAAGCCCAGTGCAGGCAGATTCTTTACCTACTGAATCTACTGGGAAAGCCCAGTAGCTAGAATATTATCTTGACATTTCCAAACATCGCATACCTTTGTCCTGAAATATCCTGCTAAGTGATGCTCAAATGTCTTCTGAGGGGAGGTCTGAGTTACTTGGAACATTTAAAAGTGAATAACGGGTATGGATATACATAGATCTGGTTTGAATTGGTTTCTACTCTCAGAATCAGAATTAAGGAAAAGGGAGAGACAGGCACAAAATTATGTTCTGGAGCTGTTCTTCATTCCTCACCCCCTGGGGCTATAGAAAGCCTTGCTGTCACCCAGGGTTCACTATCTAGCAGAGATGAAGGTATGAATTTCTGTCCTCTTTTTGTGTTCAGTAGTTCAGAGCATATTTTTTATTTCTACACATCAGTTCATTGTAACCTCTTAGCTGTCTTTCTGGAAGGTAATTTAAGAGCAGACTGGGGCTTTGCTATGGTTTCGGGTAGTGCTAATTTTTCTGAGATATCCTTTGGGTTGTAGATTATTGCAGCTCACATGGCCCCATCAGGTGGGGCTGCTTGGGCCACACGGATGGGAGAGCAGCCTTTGGTCTTGAATCCAGGACTGTGTCAGCTCACAGCTACTTCCCATCATCTCCTCCCATGACCTCCAGGTGGTAAAAATCCATCTTCCTCCCCTCCCCCCAACTCTAAAATGTCTTCCTAGTCTAGCTGAAATCTCTCCCTCGTCAAACTCTCTCCTCTTACATGGCTTGAGGCTTAGAAATAAAACCTGAGAAGTCCTGTTTTGGGTCTCTCATAGGCAAGGAAGCCCAGTTCAGAGTCTTCTACTAACTTGAATGCAAGAAGAGAAAATGAATAATATTTCAAAATTAAATGGCCACACATGGTGTCTTGTTTCTGGATTCTTCAGTTCCTGGATCTGGACCATAACATCTGATTTTCACAACACAACTTGGATATGAAAGGCTCCTGGGAGGCCAAGTTTCCACCATTTGGTTAAGAAAGATGGACGCCATGTACCTGGACTTGGAGCCAAAGATAAGAGTTTGGATCCTGCCTCTAACTGTTACTCAACTGTCATGGCAGATAACCTTCTTAACACTTCCCCTCCTCATTCCTCTTCCCTCATCAGACCTCCATGTCTTTCACCAGGACCACGATGGAAATATCCTTACTAATCCCTTGTCTCCAATATTACCCTCTTCAGTCTATCATCTCTTTTAATCTTATACACAAATATGGTCATCTCAGGGACAGAGGAGCCTGGTGGGGTCGCACAGAGTCGGACACAACTGAAGCGACTTAGCAGCAGCAGGTCCTTGATCAAAAACTCTCCAGTGACTCCCTGTTGACCAGAGGGTGAAGTTCAGAATTCATAGCAATTTATAATTGGTTTTTTCATGCTTCTCAGTGGCAGGTACTCCCAGTTGTCTTCCAAATTCCATTCTCTCTTCTTCCTTATGTTAACATCGTCACAAATTTATAACTAAACACACTGGCCAGAAAAGAATCTATTCGTCTTTAGTGGTAGATGTGGCCGTGTGACTAGTTCTCATGAATGAATTAGGAGCAGAAGTGTCCCTTGGCAGCTTCTATGAATCTCCCTTAAAAGAAAGCTAGCTTATGCCTTTGCTCCTTTTTTTACTTTTCCTTCTTTCTGCTGCTCAGAATGTGGATGGGATGGGTCAATCAGGAGTAGCCATTTTGGACCACGTGGAGATCGTGCGTGGTGAAAAAAGATCAAATGAATCTGATTTCTTGAAGACTTCTTTTCACCCACCCATCATACCCCCAGAACCTTCTTGCTCCTCACTGGTCACATGTTCCTGAGGAAAACACACTCAGTCTCATTTTCCTCCCTTCTGTACTCACAACCATGCTCAACTGTTTGCAGTTCTTGCATTCATCTTATAGCTGCTTGCTTTTGTACCTTGCCACTTGCTGCTTCTCTGCCCTATGCTTTATCATTTCTGGCAGATTTCTTCTTACTTACTAAGACCCACTTCAAGAATCTTCTCCTTTGAAAAGATTGTTCATTCACAGCGGGACAAGTTTGGTAATTCATTTTTTGCCATCTTTGTATTTACATAACATAGTACTTATCACTTCCCACTGTCAATGTTTTATTTGCCTACTTGTTTTACATAATAGACAGTGAGCTTCATAAAGTGTTTTCATATTTCTATTTCCAGTGCCTAGTACACATTTGGGTCCAAAATTAAAATTACTGAATGAGTGAATGAAATTTGCTGAACTCAATCATCTGTAAAATGACATTACTATTAATTCCCATCCTATAGAATTTTTTTTTTGAAAAGTACATGAGGTGAGAAATGAGAAGTTTCTTCACAAATGATAACTGTTATCCAAAAAAGTAAAATAAAGATATTGTGTGTTTATGTAAATTTCAACTATGTGTTCAATCATCTTGCACAAATATAATGAGTTTAGAATCCAGGACTATTGACCTACATTAAACCTACAGGAAATGGAAGCAAAGGATGAATCAGAAAGAGAGCATACTTCTGATATTAGCAATGTAAAAATTAGTAGTTTCTTTCTGGATAAAAATTTCTTTTTCCAAAAGGGGAAGGGTAATATTTTAAGAAACTCTCTTGATTGAGTTAATGCATATAAGTCATTAGAAATTTTAAAAAAGACTTGGATAATTCTACACCATACATGAGTGATAACTAGAGATAAATCATACTTGTATAATGGTCCTCAGTTAGGTTGGAATAGTACTACTTAAAAAAACTTTTTTGGGTTCAATTTTAAAGCTTTTGATTCATAAATTCCAAGCTAAGTACTAGAGCTGTCAGGCCCTCCAAATCAATCATGCATAACCAAGGGTTCTTATGATCAATTTAATACGTATAGCTTGATAGTTAAGCTTATTTAAGCCCACCTGTTCTACAAATGCTTAGCTGTAAGTAACCTCTTTAGCCACAGCTCCACACAAAATAGTTCCACTTAAAAAAAGTAAGACATATCAAGTAGCTTCCATTTCCTGAGATCACCCCTGGAACATAGACTAGGTAGGCCTATAAGCCAAGGGCTCAGCTGATCTAAGAGAACATGGGACAGTCAGAGTTGGAGCCCGAGATAAGATCCACCCTTGTTTCTGCCTTATTAATGGAAGCAGCCAGGAAACTCCAGACATCTTTGGAAGAAAATGGATCCTATGGGGTAATAGACATGCACAGTGCATGTTCACTTCTCTCTTGGGACTTGTATTCTAAGCTCAGCAGTTTCATGAAGTCATTAACCAGAGCCACTCTGTGATGTGGGTTCTACTCTGGTTCTTCAACTGTCTGCTGTCCCTGGATCCTTGCTTTGGTCCCTAAGACTTCCCAGCACCAACATCTCATGTCTGGGATTCTAAAAGCCTCTTTTTTACAGCCCTCAATTTGCTCTCACGACTTCAATGGAATCCAGTCTTGTTTTTCCTGTAGGTTCCTGTCTGTGGGGGTGGGGGGCATGGTGGGGGGCATAGGTTTAATGTCACCTCTTATATTATGAATCAGTGACATAGGCTTTTAAAGCCAAAAGTATTTGTAAGATCTTTTTAAAATATAGAAGATTTAACTACCTTCACTTTCCTATTTAAACTGATTTCAGAAGGAAACACAGGGTTCAGAGCAAGGTTCAGGCTCTTCTCCGTATATTTGCAAATGCACAAAGCTGGGTCTGTTACGTCCTGTCTGAAAGGCTATCTATTTGTACAGCTTTATGCATCTCTTCAAAGAACACCCATGAAGTTACAGCTCATATTTCTGCTTTAAATATTCGATCTTTTGGCTCTAAACACCCATAAGGGTTATTTGTCAAAACGGATCTTAAACCTCGCCCCACAGCTCTGCGACAGATCTTTAAAGTAATGCTGTGGAGGGGGGGGAAGGAAAGGGTGGGGGAGACGGGAAAAGTCAGCCATTCAGCAAGCATTTATTGAGTGCCAAGTACGTGCAGAGCATATGGTATCTAGTAATAGGTGCTGTGAGGGGGATAAAAAAGAAATGGAAGACGCGCTCTTGCCCTCAAGATGAAGGAGACGGAATCATAAGCACTGTCAGTTTAGCCCTAGATCTAGACATTTTAACCTTGTTTTCCAAAGATGTTTGAATGAAGAGCAGTGACCAGCAACCTCGGACATGTAAGAACCCTTTAGCTGCAGAGGTGTGTATGCGCGCGCGCGCGCGTGTGTGTGTGTGTGTGTGTGTGTGTGCACATGGGTAATAGGCGTGACTGGGGAAGGGAAAGAGAGAAAGAGGAAGGAGGGAAAGGGTATATAGGTACAGTGATGGGACTGAGGGTGAAGAAAGAGTCATGCCTTGTATGGAAGGTTCTTTCCTGTGTTTGCTCAATCAACTTCTGATGCAAGAAGGCTTCTGTTAGTTTTCTGAGACCCCAGCAACAAGCTCCCATGGTTCCTTTTAACAGCCATGCATGTGTTCCCACCATCTCCCTGATCCTTGGGATCCAGGCTTTCTGTTTTTCTGGATTCGTTTTGGTTGTATCTCAGACCAGCTTGCCGTGCTCCTCCTGTCCACTCACTTCTACCATCAACCTCTGTGGTTCTAAACTGTTGGAGACCAGACTTCCGGAAGAACCCCTGTGTGACCCAGGAGGCCTGTCTCTAGGTGCTCAAACACAGGCGGACTCCTTCTCCTGCCCACAGGACACCCTGCCGCTCTGGTCCTCCTCCTGGGAGTGGAGACGTGGAGACCACTGAGGATACTGCTGAGCCCTTCAAACAGTGTGCAGAGTAGTGAAGAGTCAGGCGGGGCTTGAACTGGAATCCTGCTTGCACTATTAACCACCTTAGAAAACCACATTGAGCTTCAGTTTCTCCATCTGTCAGATGGAAATTCTCTCATGTTATGATAGACAAATGAATTAGTGCATATACAGTGCTTACCTAGCATATAGTAAGCACTCAATGAAAATTTTGGCTAGTATGATAACATTAACATAGTTTTCATTATATTTAGCATTTGCCTTGAGGGTTTGAGGCCTTAGAAAACATTTTTTTTATCCTACAGAGTATATGACTAAGAGGAAAACAGGAAATGTGACTTGCTCTACCCATTAAACAAGGATTGTTTTTTTTTAAAGTGCTGGCTTCATTGCCAAGTACTGTATCAGATCCCTCCCTTCCTTCATTCTTCTACATTTACTGTGTGTCTTTGAGGTGCTAGGCATTGCATTAGATTCTAGAAAAATGAGACGGACAGATAGGTTTCCTTCCATCAGAGAACTTATGATTCATGGAGGAAAAACATGTATTACACAGTACACCAAGGTGTAGAACCAGGTGTAAGTTCTAGGCTCTACCATAGTGCTCATGGGATATGGGAAATCTGATATGATCTGCAAGATCAACAAGACCATCATAAATTTCCATTTTTGAGACCAGTTCTCAAAGAGTTGCAGAGTTGGACATGACAGAGCGACTGAACAAAAACAACTCAAAAGAGTAAGTGACTTGATTTCCAATAGATTAGTGGTATTTTCATTATGTTTCCCTAAACAAGCTAGGCATTTTCTAATGAGATATCAATCAAATCCAAGAATTTCCAACTTCATATTTTAAGTGACATAAACTCTCTTCATTGGAATATTTGAACATAATGGCTGTTGAAAAAGGAACATATAAAGAATCAAGGGGCTTCCCTGGTGGCTCAGAGGTAAAGAATCCACATAGCTGAGTCAGTAAAGAATCTCTCTGCGATGCAGGAGACCCGAGTTCAATTCCTGGGTCAGGAAGATCCCCTGGAGAAGGAAATGGCAACCCACTCCAGTGTTCTTGCCTGGAGAATCCCACGGACAGAGGAGCCTGGCAGGCTATAGTCCATGGACTTCCAAGAGTCGGACACGACTTAGTGACTAAACCACCACCACCAGTTCAGGAGACATGGGTTCAATCCCTGGGTCAGGAAGATCCCCTGGAGAAGGAAATAACTCATTCAGTATTCTTGCTTGGGAGATCCCGTGGACAGGGAAGACTGGTAGGCTACAGTCCATGGGGTTGCGAAAGAGTTGGACACAACTGAGTGACTAAACAAACAGAAAACCAAAGAATCAAGATTTAAAATAAGGACTTCATAAGTACAACCTGGTGTGTGCCTTACTAATAATGTGATGTGTTTTTTCTTAATAGTTTTATTCTGAACTTAATCCCCCAGTCCAGACTTAACTAGAATATTTCCTGGTGCATCATCTTCCATTGATTAAGGCAAAAGTCAGATTATGAATATGGTTCTCAAACTTCTCAAATCATATCTGTAACTTTCTTCTGCAGCTGATGCTTCCATGCCATTATAGTGAGGCCTTAGAAAACATTTGTTTTCTAAGAAATGGGGACCTTATGTCTACTGATGACCCATTGTGTGAATGTCAAATGTAATCTCATGTGATTCTCACAGGAACCTTGTGAAAGAGGTCTTGTTTCCATCTGTTTTTACATATTAGGAAATTGAGGCTCAGAAAGATTAAGAAATTTGTCCAAATTTGCACACAGGGCTTTGTTCAAAGCCAAGACTACTTGATTCCCAGGGATGCTCTCAATTCAGCCATGTGTCAGCTGACCATTCACAGAAAATCACACAATAGAGCTTATTTCCACTGTGCACAGTATGTTTCAATTTATATAACCACTGTAAGCCTGAACAAGCACATAATAATCATAGTTTAATTTCTAAAAATCCAGTTGTGGTTTTTGCATCACAAATTGTGTACAGTTTATTCTGGGCTCTAGGAAATCTCTTCACTTTTTTTGCCCTAAATCTGTATTTCTTTGAAATTCTTTTCATACATTATAGTTTAAATTTACAGGATGCTTAAGCCCTTTCAAGATGCTACAAATAGGAAAAAGGTCCTACATGTATCATTCTTTCTGAGATTATAATTTGAATTTTCCATAATCATGAAAAGGTCTCTTTTCAGCATAGCAAACTTAGAATATTTGTCCTCATTTGGTGTGCCTAAAATGAAACCAAACATCTTCCATCAGGACTGGATTAATCTTCCCTGTTCCCTGTTTTTTTTCCTGGAGCCGTTTGCTTTGGCAGGCACCTGGGGTCAAGTCTTTGGAGTCATCTCCAACTCCTTGCACCTCCTCATTCTCACACGTCGAGATACTATTTGTAATAAGAACAGCTTCCAAGGACTTCCCTGTTGTTCAGCGATTAAGACTTCATGCTCCCAATGCCAGGGGGCCTGGGTTCCATCCCTGGGGGCTCAGGTTCCCTGCCCCAGGTCCCACCCCTAGACCTGGCATGCCTCTACTAAGAACCTGCACGTGGCAACAAAGATCCCACGTGTCACAACTAAGACCCGGAGCAGCCAAAAAATAAAGAGGCACTTTTTTAAAAAAAAGCAGCTTCCACATCAAATGGCAATATCCATTCACTCTCTCCTTTGACTCAGTCTTCATAGCAGCAACAAATACCATTGCATTTTGTTATCAACTATAGTTACCAATTCCATTTGACCGATAAGGAACCTAAGCTTCAGAGGAGTCAGAAGCTGATAATGAGAGAAGATTGGAACTCAGGTCTTTATGGATCAAAAATACCATCTGTGCTTCCTTTGTCATTGATCTTGTGCTCAGCTATTTCCCTTCATTTCCCTTGAATGCACCCAAGTCAGACCTGCATTTCTTTATGTTCAAATTAATACTACAGTTTCCTAATCATTCAGTTCAGTTCAGTTCAGTTGCTCAGTCGTGTCTGACTCTTTGCGACCCCATGAACTGCAGTATGCCAGGCCTCCCTGTCCATAACCAACTCCCAGAGTCCACCCAAACCCATGTCCACCAACTCCGTGTTGCCATCCAACCATTTCATCCTCTGTCGTCCCCTTCTCCTCCTGCCCTTCCCAGCATCAGAGTCTTTTCAAATGAGTCAGCTCTTCGCATCAGGTGGCCAAAGTATTGGAGTTTCAGCTTCAACATCAGTCCTTCCAATGAACACCCAGGACTGATCTCCTTTAGGATGGACTGGTTGGATCTCCTTGCAGTCCAAGGGACTTTCAAGAGTCTTCTCCAACACCTCAGTTCAAAAGCATCAATTCTTCGGCGCTCAGCCTTCTTTATGGTCCAGCTCTCACATCCATACATGACCACTGGAAAAACAATAGCCTTGACTAGACGGACCTTTGTGGGCAAAGTAATGTCTCTGCTTTTTTATATGCTGCCTAGGTTGGTCATAACTTTCCTTCCAAGGAGTAAGCGTCTTTTAACTTCATGGCTGCAATCACCATCTACAGTGATTTTGGAGCCCAAAAAAGTAAAGTCAGCCACTGTGTCCACTGTTTCCCCATCTATTTGCCATGAAGTGATGGGACCGGATGCCATGATCTTAGTTTTCTGAATGTTGAGCTTTAAGCCAACTTTTTCACTCTCCTCTTTCACTTTCATCAAGAGGCTCTTTAGTTCTTCTTCACTTTCTGCCATAAGGGTGGTGTCATCTGCATATCTGAGGTTATTGATATTTCTCTCAGCAATCTTGATCCCAGCTTGTGCTTCTTCCAGCCCAGTGTTTCTCATGATGTACTCTGCATATGAGTTAAATAAGCAGGGTGACCATATACTGCCTTGATATACTCCTTTTCCTATTTGGAACCAGTCTGTTGTTCCATGTCCAGTTCTAACTGTTGCTTCCTGACCTGCATACAGGTTTCTAAAAGGCAGGTCAGGTGGTCTGGTACTCCCATCTCTTGAAGACTTTTCCACAGTTTATCATGATCCATGCAATCAAAGGCTTTGGCATAGTCAATAAAGCAGAAATAGAAGTTTTTCTGGAACTCTCTTGCTTTTTTGATGATCCAGCGAATGTTGGCAATTTGATCTTTGGTTCCTCTGCCCTTTCTAAAACCAGCTTGAACATCTGGAATTTCACGGTTCACCTATTGCTGAAGCCTGGCTTGGAGAATTTTAAGCATCACTTTACTAGTGTGTGAGATGAGTGCAGTTGTGCGATAGTTTGAGCATTCTTTGGCATTGCCTTTCCTTGGGATTGGAATGAAAACTGACCTTTTCCAGTTCTGTGGCCACTGCCGAGTTTTCCAAATTTGCTGGCATATTGAGTGCAGCACTTTCAGGGCATCATCTTTTAGGATTTGAAATCGCTCAACTGGAATTCCATCACCTCCACTAGTTTTGTTCGTAGTAATGCTTTCCTCAGTTTCAGTCTGAATTCTATGTCCCAAACCAGATATATTTCTTCAACCACTTACTTTTTCCATCGTCTAATGCAGTAGTTCTGAAGCTACTAAAATTCAAATAATAATGGTGTTTGACTCATTTATAGAAAAGGAAACCTTTATTTCTTAAATAAGTATCTAAAATTTAATATTTTAAATATCTCTCTCTGAAGTTTTTTTCTTAAACCTTTTTTTTTTTTCTTGGCCACACCACACAGCATTTGAGATATTAGTTCCCCAACCAGGAATCAAACCCATCCCCCATGCAGACTCTTAACCACTGGACCACCAGGGGAGACCCCTCTTTTTTTAAAGCTTTTGTCCTGATCAATGGCTAATACATAGTTATTTTATGCATGTGCTGAGCCCATATCCTTAGCCCATGTGCTAAGTCATTTCCAACTCTTTGTGACCCTATGGGCTGTAGCCCACCAGGCTCCTCTCTCCATGGAATTCTCCAGGCAAGAATACTGGAGTGGGTTGTCATGACCTCCTTCAGGGGATCTTCCTGATCCAGGGATCAAATCCGCATCTCTTACATCTCCTGCATTGGCAGGCAGGTTCTTTACCACTAGCACCACCTGGGAAGCCCAGTTAGTTCATATTGCCTAAAAATACCATGGTGTCTAGTTGTGGTTGTTGTTTAGCTGTGTTGATGGTTTCTAGGGACCCTGTCATTTGTCAATTTGAGATCCACAGCTTTAGATGGTAAGTGCCAAATTGATGGTTAAGACTCTCTAAACTCTGTTCCCAGGTCACGTTTCCTCTACTCTTTAATCCAGCATTCTTCCTTTCTGTGTGGAGGTTTAAGCCTATTCAATCAGGGTCCCAGCCCATTGCTCAGAATATGGGTTCTGCTGTGGGGCATTCCTGTGCCCTTGCTCCCAATGTCTTCCTTCCCTCTCCTTTTTAATCATGATTTAAAAGATAACAGTTCATATCTCATGAATGCTCCTGATGCTCCAGACCCTACCCAAGGACATTACATACATTAACTCATTTAAGTGGCTCAGTAACCTGTATGGTGGGAATGGCAAGATCTCTTTCTGGGCTTAAGTTTCTGAATTTGTAGAAGAAAGATTAAAATAATACTTCCTTAGGATTTTTGTGACGGTTCAGTGAGTTAACCCATGAATTGCATAAGATGTGGTAAGCACTTAGTAAATATTAGCCATTATTCTCTTATGCACCTTCCAGTTGTGGAAATTAAAGCTTATGTTGAGTAACAACTTGCTAGTCACCAGTAAAGCCAAAATTTAGACTGTCTAAATTTTGTCCATGTCTAATTTGGCCGTGTCTCTAGAGTCTGAACTCTGCAACACTGGGTTTCCCTATTTCCCTTGCTCTTTTTCCTACTTACTCGAATATCCACAACCCCCTCCCCACCTCCTCCGGAAGTCATGGTCACTTTTTTATGTTCCTAATATCTCGTTTGAAGACATCAGAATGTGGAGCATAGTGCTCGCTCACATAAGACCTATATAAAATTCTTCCCACCTGGGTTTCCATTGTATTAACAGTCGGAGATAGACCTGTGCAAATGACATAGTTTTCCATTTCTTACTTGTGCTGCAGCTCTCAAGACCTCTCTCAGGCTCAGTGACTCTAGGAAAACTAAGGGGACTCATCTTCAAAGTCATAGCCATAACTAAGATTTATATAGCAAAACAGTACAAAGCCGAATCAGCAAAGGGAAAACGTATACAGGACAAACTCTGGAGGAAAAATCAGGCACAAACTTCGGAGAGTCTGCACCGAGGGGGGTCACACGGGATGTGCTGCATGGCTCTGGCAATGAGTTTTGTTTTTATTTTGCTATATAGTCAGTTCTCAGTAGCTATCTATTTTATACGTGGTGGTGTATATATGTCAGTTCCAATCTCCCCATTCATGCCCCCTCGGTAGCCATAAGTTTGCTCTCTACATCTGTGACTCTATTTCTGCTTTGCAAATAAGTTCACCTGTACCAGTTTTCTAGATTTCCACATATAAGTGACATTATATGATACTTGTTTTTCTCTTTCTGACTTGCTTCACTCTGTATGACAATCTCCAGGTCCATCCATGACTCTGCAAATGGCACTATTTCCTTCCTTTTTTTGGCTGAGTAATATTCTGTTGTATATATGTACCACATCTTCTTTATCTGTTCCTCTGTTGATGGACATTTAGGTTGCTTCCCTGTCCTGGCTATGGTAAATAGTCCTGCAATGGACATCAGTGTGCATGCATCCTTTTGAATTCTGGTTTTCTCCTAATATATGCCTATGAGTGGTATCACTGAGTCATATTGTAGCTCTATTTTTAGTTTTTTAAAAGAACTTCCATACTGTTCTTCATAGTGGCTTATATTAGTTTGTATTCCCAACAATAGTATGGGAGGATTCCCTTTTCTCTACACCCTCTCCAGCATTTATTGTTTATAGATTTTTTTGATGATGGCCATTCTGATTGGTATGAGTTGATACTTCACTATAGTTTTGATTTGCATTTCTCTAATTACTAGCAACGTTGAGCATCTCTTCATGTGTTTCTTGGCCATCTGTATGTCTTCTCTGGAGAAATGTCTCTTTAGGTCTTCCCTGGCAATGAGTTTTGACAACCCATGAGACTTGTTGTCTCTCAGGGTTGCTCTTTAGAGACTCAGTGCCCAGGGCTTTTACTGGTGGCTGATCACATTCTCTGCAGAGCACATAATAAAATATCAGGCTGTGAGTACCTTTCCTTATTCTTCATGGGAATAATGAAAGCAGATATTCAGCATGAACTGCATTGCTCACAGTTTAGATACAGAGGGTCACTCTCATCAGTTCTGGAACCCTCCTGTGATGATTGACTTGATGTCAAATTGGAGAATTAGGTTAACATTTTAATTGTGCATTCTGAGTGATCAGGTTTTCGTCCATAATATGGGTGGGCCTCATCCAATCAGTTGAAGGCCTACATAAGACAGAAAATTGGTCTCCCCAGCAGAAGGGAATCTTCAAGCAGACTGCCTCTGGATTTCAGATCATCTCTCCTGGATCACCAGCCTGCTGTCACACATTGCAGACTGTAGACTTGCCAGTCTCCATGAGCCCCTGTCCTTATAATAAATCTCTTTCTCTCTATTATACACACATATTTTTTTTGGTTGTGTTTCTCTGCAGAAACCTGACTAATCCAAGTTCCCAGATGCCAGCTAATGGTCATCCTTGCAAGCAGGACTCCTAAGGACAGTAGTCTCAGGGTAGCTCTGTTCTTCACATTACTAGCATTTGTAGCAGCAGAAGCCACAGATGGTAATATCATGGAGCAGCAGAGCTCATGAAAAACAAGAAACTATAAGGTAGAAAGAAGAGCATGGAGAGAAGTTGGCTGGTGGTGGCAGAGAAGTGGAAGCAGCAGACAGAGTGCTGGGGTGGAGGCTTCATATAACAGTGGAACATTCAAATAGGAAACAGGAGGTGTCTGTAGCTGGGGGAGCCGAAGGAGCAGGTAAAAGATACTTCTTTATCCCACAAGACCTGACTACATAATTGTGGTTTGTGGTGGGTTAAAGACAGCCAGAGTTTCTTTGACACTCCTTATGTGAAGATGAAGAATCTGTTTCTTCTCTTCTTAAGTCTGGGCTGGAATGTGATATGCTTTAACCAGTGGAACACCGCAGAGTTGGCACTGTGACTATTCTAGGCATGAGCCTTAAGAAGGCCTGGAAGCTTCTGCTTTTGTGCTTTGGGGGACCATGGGTCACCATACCGTGAAATTAATCTATTCTGCTTGGAAAAACTTGGGGAGAGAGAGAGAGAGTAAGAGAAATGCCCAGCCAGCTCCCAGCTGTTCCAGCTATCCCAGCTGAGGTTCATGCATGTAAATGATGTCATTCTGGATGTTCCAGCTCAGTTTGAGACTCCAGATGATAGCACCTGCATACATGACCCCAGGTCAGACCAGCAGAAGAGTCACCCTGCTGAGCCCCACTCAAATGACAGAATCATGAGCAATTAATAAAGTGTTGTGACCCTAAACCACAAACTGTTCAGATGTCTTATTTCATAGCAATAGATAAGTGATGTGAAGCAGCTGAGATGGTCTAAGCACAGTGCCTTCATTGTAAGGCTAGACACCAGAGGAGAAAGCAGGAGATGTCTGTGGCTGGGCAACAGGGTGACTCCGTGAGACTTGTCACAGGCAGTCTTTTCCAGTTTCCAATGTTTCACAACACGGACATGTGTCATTTCGCAAAGGAAACAGTCTGTACTCTTCTGAATTAAGCTTTACCCGAGAATCTTTTCCAGACCTTCCCAACCCTCAAACCGAAGTTTGTGAACAGTTGATTGAGATCCCATGCACCATGAGTCATGTTTGTCTTCAGAATGCCTATTGCCTTAGTGGAGATCTTAGATCATCAAAAGTCCCATGCCCTGGGGCTCATTTCTTCATTCCGGAAGCCAACATACAATGTATAACTTCATCTCCAGCAAAGATTCTCAACATGTGCCTGAGCCTATATATGCAGGATGCCAAATCAGTGAATCCAAAAATGTAACAGTTACCCCCTCAAAAAAAGACCAGTCTGACTGATTTCATTGACAGATTTAATGGGTCATTTACTTGTGGCAGAAACTGGGCCTATGACCAATTGTTGCAAATATTTTCATCTCTCTTTTATGGATGAGGATACCAAGAGGGAGAGACACAGAGAGATCCCATGAATTACCAGAGCCACTCAACAAGTCAGAATTGAAGGCAAGGACATTATCCAGGGCTCCCAGATCTCTCTTCAGGGTTTTCTCCACTATTGGCAGCGTTAGTTTTCATTGATGTGTTTGTATATTTCTCTGCTGGAGAGGGCATAGGTGCAGCCCAGCATTTTTTTTTTTTTTTTTATTACCTTAAGCAAAACATATTTCCTTTTTGTGATATCACTGTTTCACCCTGGACACTTGATTACTTTCTTATGGGCAGTCTCAGCTATCTTTTGGAGAACAAAAAATAAGATTCAGTAAGAAATAACCTCCCCAAGGACCTTGTGTTGAGAAAGAATGCATAAGCCTAGCCAACAGGGTGAGTGTGGAGAGGCTCTCCCTGCTGATAATCTTGGGAGAAAGTATTGCCTGACTTAGAAATATGACATTTTTCTAGGCCACCTCATTTCATCTGATAAAAAATGATCACTTTCCAATATGTTCTTATTAAAGAAAATGAATGAAAACATGGCCAGGAGGTGACCTAGAATGGTAAATCAGAGTGAGTAAAATCTACATGTCCATATCCAGTCAGTAGATACTCTGTTTTATTTATATCATATGGAGAATTCATTCACTCATCCATCCATCCATCCATTCATTCATCCATCCATCCATTCAGCAAATGTTGATTGAACACCTACCACAGCAAAACCCTGTGGAGACATATTGGGTACAGACCATAGCTCCTGGTCCTGCATTTTACAGCCTCATAAAGGAGATAAGAGAAGACGTGAACACAAAGAACTATGATCAAGGTGATAAATGAGTAAGTACCATAGGAGAGAAAAATAAGGTGAGATGAAAGTTCAGAAAAAGGAGACATCACTTCTGGCCAAAGGAAACATAGAGTAGAATGATTTCTTAAAAGTATAATCTATCACCCTCCAACTCCTGGTGTAAAAGCCTCACACAGTTATTAGCTATATGACCTTGGGCAAATCATAAATTTTCTGTCTTAGTTTGCTTATCTTTTAAAAGGAAGGGTTGGACTAAATGATCTTGAGGGTCCTTTCCGCTCTAAAGTCCTAGGATACATAATTTTTCATGAGAAGGCCTAGTTTAATATGTGACAATCTATTCTTTATACAACCAGAGTCACTCTTTAAACCACAATAAGATCATGTTACCCATGGCTTAAAACCCTTTCATGGCTGCATTTCAAAGAAAACCCAAACTCCTTTTGTTGGTGTGCAAGGTCCCACAGCATCTGGCCCTGCTCTTTTCCTAACCCCATCCCCCAGACCACCTCCTCTTGGTCCTTAATGCACCAACCAAGGCCTTCACACACACAGTTCCCTCTCTCAGGAATGCCTGTCCTTGTCATTTCGTCTCTAAGTCGTGTCCAACTCTTGCGACCCCATGGACTGTAGCCTGCCAGGCTCCTCTGTCCATGGGATTTCCCAGGCAAGAATACTGGAGTGGGTTGTCATTTTCTTCTCCAGGGGATCCTCCCAGCCCAGGGGTTAAACCCATGTCTACTGCATTGGCAAGTAGATTCTTTACCACTAAGCACCAGGGAAGCCCTAGGAATGCCTTTCCTCTCCTGTTTAAAAAAAAAAATGTATATGTGTGTGTGTCTACAATTTTTATGAAGAAAAGAAATATATAAATTTAAAATAGTCAAATGATATTATAAGGTTATAACCCAAACCCAGAGAGTTAGGAGGCTGGGAAGGGTAGAAATCACATTCTAATATGTAGATTTGTGCTTAAAACCTTGTTTCCACGCATCTTCACCCTACTTCCTCTGGGCCGGGCATCCTGGGTATGAAGCCACTCAGATTTTCTATAGAATAAAAATCCTCTGGCATCCTCCAGGATGAGGGAAGGACAATTGCCCTGGATAAGTGGAACAGAAGAGAGAATCTGGGAGTCTGTGTGTGCTTTATTCTGAGTTTCAAACCATTCTTCTGATTTCTCACCAATACTTTCACCCCTTTATGCCGCATATCATGTGCCTCTAATTCCCAAGACTTTTCTGGGGAGTTCATTTCTGTGACTAGGCTCTTTTAATAAGAGCATCCCCTCTGTAAGAACCTGGTATTTTGCATTCTTAGTTTTGCTAACCTTCCCTTTGACTTTTCATCTTCTGAAACTGTGGTCATTCTTTGCAACCACAATGATATCTGTCTTCACCCATTTTCCTTGTCTTTCTGAGTTTCTATCTCATTAATTCTTTTAATACTCAATTTGAATAGGAATTGTGGAAGGGGTCCATATGAAAGAATGTTTTATACCTTCCATGTTTAACTAGAGTGCTTCTTCCGTTATCTCAGCTTTAGAATTTATATCGTCTAGATATCAGGTTCAAAGTCAGAATGACTTCCCTGACCACGTGTCTAAGGAGTTCCTCTTGGGTTTGTCTAATAGAGCACTGTGTTTGCCTCTTTTCTAACACTGAACACAACTTATAGCTGAATCCTTGTGTATTGACTTACATATGTTTATGGCTTTCTTTAAGGTCTGTTGCTCTCACTAGAGTGCAACTCAGGGAAGACAGGAACCATGGCTATTTTCTTAAATCAATTTATACTGAGAGCTCAGCACAGTGCCTCACCATAGCCGATGCTCAAGAATTCTTATCCGTGATGGGACTTCCCAGTAGTCCAGTGGCTAAGACTGCGCTCCTAACACAGGGCACTGGGGTTAGATCCTTGGGCAGGGAGCTAGATTTCGAATTCCACAACAGAGTTTATATGCCACATCTATAGAGCTGCAAGTAAAGATCCTGAGTGCTTCAGCTAAGACCTGGAACAGCCAAATAAAGAAATATTTTTTTAAAAAAGAATTCTTATTGGTGCATGTTGACAGACACAAAGACCAAATCTTAGACTCCACTGACAACACCACCATCCCAAGGACAATCTGAAAAATAAGAAGGACGAAGATGTAGCACATTGCTCAGGAGGATGCACTCTGGAGTCAGACTTTCTGTGTTCCAATCCCAGAATGACAACTCACTTAGCTGGGCAGATCAACTACGTTAGAAAGGAGATAATAATAGTACACTTATTTCATGAAATGCTTACAAAGATGAAAGTGAGTCAGCATCGTTAGAACTCTTAGAACAATGGCCAGCACATAGTCAGTGCTTTGTCAGTGTTGAGTGTTATATATCCGAGTATTCGGCCTGGGAAGACCTTGGCTGGGTGAGGATCACACTCTGAAGTTTTGCTTCAAAAATGTAAGTCTAAACTTCCATGGAGTATAAACACATGGACCTTGTAGGTCCAGAATGTTTAGAATCCAATTTTGGATTCTGGGTTCCACCTCTTGAGTTTTCAAGATGTGCCATTTATTCCAGTAATTTATAAAGCAGGTCCCCTTGGGGTAGCCCTGAACAAAAGATTCCTCACTGGGGATAACTTACGGTGGGGAGGATGGGGTGATGGATTAAAGGAAGGAGGTAATTGGATAAGCTTAAATGAATAGAAGGCCTAGAAGAATGGGGTATGAGGGTGGAGAAAACTGTTTGGGCACTAGGAAGGCTTTGGCTGAGATGCCAGCTCTATTTTACCAGCTGTGTGACCTTGCTAGATCTCTTGGTGCTTCAGTTTCCTTGGTATCACAAATATGAGATGCTCCTGTTCATGCTGAGTCACTCAGTCATGTCCAACTCTTTGCGACCTCCTCTGTCCATGGAATTTTCCAGGCAAGGACACTGGAATGGGTAGCCATTCCCTTCTCCAGGGGATCTTCTCAACCCAGGGATCAAACCTGGGTCTTCTGCACTGCAGGCAGATTCCTTATCATCTGAGCCACCAGGGATGCCCCAGTACATATAAAACTTAGATGAATACCTGATAGAAGAATACTCCAGTATTTAATAGTGAAGAATACTTCACTATGATTACAATTAGTCAGGAGACCTGGGTTTTAATCCCATCTCTGAATCTGACTGGCCTTGTGGCTTTCAGTTCAGTTCAGTTCAGTCGCTTAGTCATGTCTGACTCTTTGTGACCCCAAGGACTACAACACATTAGGCCTCCCTGTCCGTCACCAACTCCCGGAGGTTACTCAAACTCATGTCCATTGAGTCGGTGATGCCATCCAACCGTCTCATCTTCTGTTGTCCCCTTCTCCTCCCACCTTCAATATTTCCCAGCATTAGGGTCTTTTCCAGTGAGTCAGTTCTTCACATCAGGTGGCCGAAGTATTGGAGTTTCAGTTTTACCATCAGTGAATATTCAGGACTGATTTCCTTTAGGATGGACTGGTTGGATCTCCTTGAAGTCCAAGGGTTTCTCAAGAGTCTTCTCCAACACCGCAGTTCAAAAGCATCAATTCTTCGGTGCTCAGCTTTCTTTATAGTCCAACTCTCACATCCATACATGACTATTGGAAAAACCACAACTTTGACTAGATGGACCTTTATTGGCAAAGTAATGTCTCTGCTTTTTAATTTGCTATTTAGGTTGGTCATAACTTTTCTTTCAAGGAGCAAGTGTCTTTTAATTTCATGGCTGCAGTCACTGTCTGCAGTGATTTTGGAGCCCCCCAAAATAAAGTCTGTCACTGATTCCATTGTTTCCCCATCTATTTGCCATGAAGTGATGGGACCAGATGCCATGATCTTCGTTTTCTGAATTTTCAGTTTTAAGTCAAGTTTTTCACTCTCCTCTTTCACTTTCATCAAGAGGTTCTTTAGTCCTTCTCCGCTTTCTGCCGTAAGGGTGGTGTCATCTGCATATCTGAGGTTATTGATATTTCTCCCTGCAATCTTGATTCCAGTTTGTGCTTGTGGCATTAGGGGATTCATTTTCTTTTTCTCTGTCTAAGGGGCTCATCTCTGAAACCAAGTCATCCTATTTCTTTGCAGTTTATGAGTCTGAATGCTGCAGTGGCTACTTCTGAAGACTGCTTCCACCACTCCCTACCCATACACACACATGCATACACACGCTCACAAATCCTGGGATCCTGGGCCTTTTATAGCTCTTGCCAGGACAGTATTTACCAATCCTGGTCTGCAGCTGCACAAAATTAACCTACATTAGAACATTAAGAGTCAGGGGAAGCCAGGCTCCAAGAGGGTTCTCTCGAGCCCCATTTCCTAGTATTCACACCCTGTGCAATCCCTTCCCACAGTGAAGAGAACTGACCAATGTAACCAGTACGTTTTTTTTTTTTTTTTCCATTTCATTTCATTTTTTAAAAATTGGGGTATAGTTGCTTTTTAGTGTTATGTTACTTTCTGCAGTACAATGAAGTGAATCAGCTATATGTATACATATGTCCCCTCCCTCTTAGACCTCCCTCCCACCCCCCAATTCCATCCATCTAGATCACCAGAGAGCATTCAGCTGAGTTCCCTGTGCTATATAGCAGGTTGTCACTAGCTGTCTGTTACAGATGAATGGATAAAGAAGATGTGATACATGTGTACAATGAATATTATTCAGCCACGAAGGGATCAAAATTGGGTCATTTGCAGAGACATGGATGGGCCTAGAGTCTGTCATACATAGTGAAGTAAGTCAGAAAGAGAACAAATATCGTATATTAACACATGTATGTGGAATCTAGGGAAAAATGATACAGATGAACCCATTTGCAGGGCAGGAATAGAGATGCAGATGTAGAGAACAGATGTGTAGACTTGGGATGAGTTGGGAGATTGAGATGGATGTATGTGCACTGCCAATAAGATTTTTAGAAATGTCAGAGAGTGACACCAAGACTAGTTCATGAAAGATATTGAGGCTTTCCTGCTTGTTCTTGGCTCTCTCATTCTGGAGGAAGCCGGCTGCCATGTCTGAGGACATTCAAGAAGCCCTGTGGAGAGATGCATGTGGTCAGAACTGATGCCTCGTCTCAACAACCAGCACTAAATTGCCAGGCATGATCCTCCAGCCTCAATGAAACCTGAGTGTGACCTGTCCCGGCCAACATCATGACTACAACTTCATGGGAGCCGCCGAGTCAGAACCTCTCAGCTAAACACTCCCCAGACCCAAACCTCAGAAACTGTGTGTGGTTACTCATGCTCCTTTTGTCTCAAGTCTCTACATTTTGGATAATTTGTTATGCAGTGTAGATAACCAATACAGGGCTCCCTAGAAACATGTTACGGTTATGTACCGTTGAGTTAGCTTACAAGTGCCGACCCTCCATCTAATCTTCACACGGACTAAAACCCTGTGAACCTTTCTAAAACATCACTTATTTCTCTTCCTCTCTAGGTAGCAGACTTGTTTCGTAGGTCTTAACACTTTGGATTACCGTTCCTTTTTTTTCTAAGTTTTCTTGTTCTTTGTTTTGCATATGGAGGCATTGTTCAGAGGTTTCTTGAATACCCACACCAGTGTCTGGCAAATTTCAAAGTCCTTCATTTGCAGTTCTATTTTCAGGGCCCTGAGAGGGCCCTGTGCAATGTAGTCACACAGTCATATGGATGATAAAATTTGTGAAGGAACAACAGTTGGTGACAGTCTGTGAGCCCATTGTGTTTCTATTTCACCTCCTCTATCATGCCTCTCCTTGGATTCTGTGGCATTCAAGTGGCCATGGGCATTTTGGGCATTCAGCTGAGGGACAATTGAGTTTAATTTGGATGTGGTGGGGTATGTTTTGTGGTTTACAGGCACTTCTGCATGGAGTTAAGCAATTTCTGGCATTCTCAGTGTTGGAATAGCTTCCAGCAATATTCCTGGAAATACTGCCATGCTAACACAAAGGGGCATGACCAGAAGCCCTATCACAGTGCTATGCCCTGCACCACGTCCTGTGAATTGAAGAGGAGAAATAAGGCTGGAAATATATAGAGCCAGAAGTTAGCCTGTGAAAACTTCTTCCCATCTTCAGTTGTTTAAAATAGTAAGCCAGAGATTGACCAGGTCAATGTCTAATCAAAAATACCAAAATTTAAACAATTAATCATTTGACAGGCTAACGACTGAATAATTTTTCTATTCACTCTGTAAAGAATTATGCTACAAAGTCATTTTCATAGGAAGAAATGAATAACCTAAAAGAAAATATAGCTAAAAAGTAATAATTAAGAAAACCCATATAGATGTGTATCCAAGAGTACAATTCTCATATTTTTCTGGGTTTCACAAAGTCTGAGGTATTTGCTTTTAAAAATGTGTAATGCATTATGGAAAAAGGCATGGCAACCCACTCCAGTATTCTTGCCTGGAGAATCCATGGGCAGAGGAGCCTGGCGGGCTACAGTCCCAAGGGTTGCAAAGAGTCGGACAAAATAGAGGGACTGACATAATGCATTATGATTTCTCTTTCTAAATAAGTACGCACTTTCAAACCTAAGTTACTGTTTACAATTTTATGTTCTTCTAAGGAGACTCCTGGAAATTGAATGTTGCTTCAGGCTCCACAAAACCTGGCCCTCATCCTGATCCTTCCCACCTAGCTCCAGATTCTTGTAGAAAGAGCTCCTTTATTCTGCAGCCCTGTCGCCCACTCGGCTCTGAGTTGAGTTGCTCTCCATTCTGCTTACCTGTTCTCAGTAGCTCTCATGAGGCTCTTCTTCCTTTTGGAAGAAAATGAAGATTCCTTCATTTTCTGAGTGCCTTCTTGTATCTCTGCTGTCAAGTCGTGATTTCTCTCTCCTTGAAACCCAGTTTCCTCTAGAAGCCGCTGCGTACTTTTTCTTTGACAGGAGTTCATGGCAGCCTCAACTACCCCACTGACAGAGAGCACTCCCCTGGGTCTCTGTTATTTCCACCTGCCTCTTGGGCACCATTACCCTCACCATTAGCTCCATGAGGTCAGGTAACACATTGGAATCATTCAATGTGTGATAAGTGCAGAAACAGGCACCATAAAGGTTTGTAGAAGAGACCACAACAGGCACATAAATTATATCTCTATTGGCATAAACATGAATCTTCATTTAGGTAATCAGTCTTCAAAAATTTTTAGTGCCAAGGAGGCAAATTATCCTAAAATCAATTAGCTTGTGGTGAAAGAGTATGTTGTATGGAAAATATATTGTTTTCCATTGTTGAACCTTTATTCCTGAGTTTTCTTTTCCTTCCTCTTTTCTACCCTTTTCCCCTCACCTGTTACTTTCATCTAACATGTGTATGTGCGCCCACCCACCCACCCACACACACACACACACAAACACAAATACTTATATACACTGGAGGAATTGGTTGTGAATTACCTAAGGCTTGTGGTTAGAGTTATTTTATTTAACACTTAAATTTGTTGCCCAATTTGCTGTGAAATCTGGAGAGGGCGAGAATAGGGGAAATCCTATGGTCAGTGATCAGCCATGCCCTGTTCCAGCTGACAGTTTGCAGAAGATGAGGGACATGGATCTTAAAATGGGCCTCAGGAGAGAAAACACAGGTATAGGACTAAATCTCCTTTAGCTTCTCAGAGTTGACAGGAAGGATGCCTTATTTTCCCAGGAATAATAGATTTCCTTCATTGAGATAAGTGACCTGTAGCTTTATTTCCTTGCAAAGTAGATTATAACCCTCTAAAATGAAACACCTCACCCTATGATATTTTCATGGAATGGAGTGGACAGCTGTTGCATTAGCTTGTCCAGCATCCATTACCTGTGATTCCGATAACAGTCCACTGGGTGTAGGATGGTGGGGGCTCACTCCATGCCAAGATCCAGGGATAAGACTGTATCAGACATTCTTATCCCAGAAATTAAAATTTGAATAAACTGTCAGAAAATGAAAATTGTAGCCATTCTTTTATCTCAGCCTCAGAGGCCTGAAGAAAGTGTCCTTGTATTCCTGGCCCCAGATCCTCGAAGCTGTTCCAGTAACACCTAGTTCTTTTTTAAAAAATTGAGGTATAGTTGATTTACAATGTTTCAGGCATACAGCAAAGTGATTCAGTTATATACTTACGTAGTTATATACTTTTTCTGATTCTTTTCCGATTTGGGTTATTAGAAGATATATAGTAGGTCCTTGTTTTTTTTTTTTTTAATCTATTTTATATATAATAGTGTGTATCTATTAATCCCAGACTCCTAATTTGTCCCTTCCCCCCTTTCCCCTTTGGTAACCATGTTTGTTTTCTATGTCTGTAGGTCTATCTCTGTTTTGTGTATAAGATCTAGTTCTTTTATTTTCAGGACTTCCCTGGTGGCTCAGATGGCAAAAAAAATCTGCCTGCAATGCGGGAGACCCAGGTTCGATCCCTGGGTGGGGAAGACCCCATGGAGAAGGGAATGGTTACCCACTCCAGTATCCTTGTCTGAAGAATTCCATGGAGAGAGGACCCTGGGGGCCACAGTCCATGGGGTCGAAAAAAGTCAGACACGACTGAGTGACTAACACTTCTTTTATTTTCACTTCTAGACTCATTCTCTAACCTTTCAATTCTTTTCCTTCTTTTTTTCTTAAGTGTTCCAGTGTGGGTTTCAGTAGCCTGCAGTTGAATCTAGCAGATACAGATAACTGAAGTGGACCTAAGATGCCAAGAAGAACAAAATCTGGGGCCAGACCATGATCATTGCACAGCTGGAAAACAGTTATTTTTCTGACCCCCATTTCTTTTCCATTTTCACTTCGATGTGAAGCCACAGATTTCTCTCCTCACACCATCACCTCCACAATGCTCAGTACCGTGATGCCTCTTCCAATTTCTCCCTAAAAGCACCTCATCTCCAGAAAGGCACTGACCCCAGCCGTCATTTACTTGGTCAACACAGAGCATCTACTATATGTCAGACACTTTTCCAGGTGCTTGTGATACAACAGCAAAATCTCTGTTGCAATGAGAAAGCAGACATCAGGTAAACGGATAAATTAACAATATAACTGAACAGAGTGATGAATACTACAAAGGGTGATGAAAGAGAAGGCTGGGACTGAGCACTTGAGTGCTGAGCGCTTGAGCTCAGTCGTGTCTGACTCTCTGTGACCCCATGGATTGTAGCCCACCAGGCTCGTCTGTCCATAGGATTTTCCTGCAAGAATACTGGTGTGGCTTGCCATGCCCTCCTCCAGCGGATCTTTCTGACCCAGGGATCGAAGCCTGTGTCTCCTGCGTCTTCTGCATTGCAGGTGGATTTTTTACTACTGATCTCCCAGGGAAGCCCTTCCCCCAAAAGCAGTCATTACAGCGGAGCTGGGAGTCATTTGTGGGAACTAGACGCTTAAAAATATGGGTGCAGGGAGCACAGTTATAAGGGCAGATGTACAGTCAGTACAGGGACAAACCTGGTGTATTTTGGTGGTATGTGTGAGAGAGGGAAGGATAAGAAGTCAGGGATGTATGCTGGGGCCAGATCATCTTGGGTTTTATAGACGCTGGTGAGAAGTTTTTATTTTATTCTCATTGCAATGTAAACATTAGAGAGACATGGCATGATTTTTTAAAGATTTTTTTTACGATTTTTAAATATGATTTTTAAAAATTTCTGATTTTTAAAAGATAACTACATTATGGATAATCAATCATAGAGCAGAGAATCCAGCTGGGAGGCCATCACAGTAATCAATGCAAGAAACAATAAGGCTTGGGCAAGAGTGGATACAGAGAGATGGGAGAGGATATTTCGGAAGTAGAGGGGCAGGTGCTGGAAAAAGATGCCATTTGCTGAGATGACAACAGAGGAGGTAGCAGTGTGATGGAGAAGTGAACTCAAGAGCTGTTTCAGCTGTGTTCAATGTAAGTTTGGCCATCAGACAGCCAATGGGACTGTCTGGGGTCCAGTGGAAGAGTCTGGGGTTATATAAAGCTGGGAGTTGTTAGGATAGGAGTGGTACTGAAGGCTGTGAGATTAGGTGAAATATCTGAGGGGAACATCACAAGAGAAGAGAAGAAGGTCATGGACCAAACCTTGGAGTGTTGACTACTGCAACATTGAGCCATCATTATTCATTTAATTAATAATCTTAATCAATATCTTCAATCCTTCCCAGCATCAGGGTCTTTTCAAATGAGTCAGTTCTTCACATCAGGTGGCCAAATACTGGAGCTTCAGCTTCAGCATCAGTCCTTCCAATGACTATTCAGGACTGATCTCCTTTAGGATGGACTGGTTGGATCTCCTTGCAGTCTAAGGAACTCTCAAGAGTCTTCTCCAACACCACAGTTCAAAAGCATCAATTCTTTGGTGCTCAGCTTTCTTTATAGTCCAACGCTCACATCCACACATGGCTACTGGAAAAACTATAGCTTTGCCTAGATGGACCTTTGTTGGCAATGTCTCTGCTTTTTCATATGCTATCTAGGTTGGTCATAACTTTTCTTTCAAGAAGCAAGCGTCTTTTAATTTCATGGCTGCATTCACCATCTGCAATGATTTTGGAGCCCCCCAAAATAAAGTCTGCCACTGTTTCCACTGTTTCCCATCTATTTGCCATGAAGTGATGGGACTAGATATCATGATCTTTGTTTTCTGAATGTTGAGTTTTAAGCCAACTTTTTCACTCTCCTCTTTCACTTTCATGAAGAGGTTCTTTAGTTCTTCTTTGCTTTCTGCCATAAGGGTGGTGTCATCTGTGTATCTGAGGTAATTGAAATTTCTCCTGGAAATCTTGATTCCAGCTTGTGCTTTATCCAGCCCAGTGTTTCTCATGATGTACTCTGCATATAAGTTAAATAAGCAGGGTGACAATATACAGCCTTGATGTACTCCTTTCCCGATTTGGAACCAGTCTGTTGTTCCATGTCCAGTTCTAACTGTTGCTTCCTGACCTGCGTACAGATTTCTCACGAGGCAGGTCAGGTGGTCTGGTATTTCCATCTCTTTCAGAATTTTCCACAGTTTGTTGTGATCCACACATTCAAAGGTTTTGGCATAGTCAATAAAGCAGAAGTAGATGTTTTTCTGGAACTCTCTTGCTTTTCTGATGATCCAGCAATGTTGGCAATTTGATCTCTGGTTCCTCTGCCTTTTCTAAATCCAGCTTGAACATCTGCAAGTTAATGGTTCACATACTGTTGAACCCTGCCTTGGAGAATTTGGAAAGACTGAAGGTGAGAGGAAAAGGGGATGACAGAGGATGAGATGGTTGGATGGCATCACCAACTCAATGGATGTGAGTTTGAGTAAACTCCTGGAGTTGGTGATTGACAGGGAGGTCTGGCATGCTCTAGTCCATGGGGTCTCAAAGAGTTGTACACGACTGAGTGACTGAACTGAACTGAACTGAATCAGTATCTTAATCTGCATCTTTGATCTTGATGAGTTTACAGTCAAAGATAGTATTTTTAAAGCATTTTTTAAAATGGCAGGATATTCCTCAAAAGAAATCGTGTAGCTCAATCTAAATCTAAAATTGGAAGTGCTCTGGTTGTTGCTGGTTGGGGGTGGGGGCTAGCCCCAAACCCTACACTCTCAGGTTCCCTCAGACACCCTTTCGCAACCCCGCACTCACACTCAAAATGATCTCTGAGGACTCACTGTGGAACTCGATGGATACATGGAGAACAGAACAAAAAATCTCTGATCTTCACTTCTCTGATCAAAGGTCACCTCTTTGATAAGAGAATATAGAAAAATTACAGATTGTCTGCATGACTACCCTTAGTCCTCCTCTGATACTTTTAGCCTATGCTTTACTTTTATCATTTTATTTTTTTAAAGATTTTTTAATACAGAACATTTTTAAAGTCTTTATTGAATTGGCTACAATATTGCTTCTATTTTGCTTGTGTTTTGGTTTTTTGGCTGTGAGGCATGTAGGATCTTATCTCCTTCATCAGCCATTGAACCTGCATCCCCTACATTAGAAGGGGAAGTCTTAACCACTGGACACCCAGGGAAGTCTCCAACTCTTTATATAACTCACATATAAAATAGTAACTGGGGATTTCCCTGGCAGTCCAGTAGTTAAGACTCTGAGTTCTCAACGCAGGGAGCACGAGTTCAATCCCTAGTCAAGGAACTAAGATCCCGCATGCTGTATGGCACAGCCAAAAAAAGAAAATGCTAACTATATGCTTTACTTATTTTTATTGTATTTTGAATTGTCACTCTTTGCTAGAAAATAAGCTCCACAAAGCAGTCATTTTTTCCCCCTGTATATTGATGTTTCCTACACACTTACAAGTAGTGACTGGCACATGATAGCACTCAGTCAATGATCCTGGAATGGTTGAATGAATGAATGAACTAATGTTACAAAAGACGCAATTCCTCAGTGAGCACAGTAGTTTTTAATCTTTCAAATATTTAATGAATATCCAGATAATCTACTCTGTGCCCAATAATACAGGAAAAGGAAAGGCATTTAGAAAATTAAATTTCAAATAAGGATTTGTCTTATTCTAGGTATCTTGGAGAACTCAGTGGTGTAATTTCTGACTCTAGACAAAAGTAATATTTCCTTCCTATTTTAAGTGGTAGATTGGAATGCTGGTCTCAATTTTCCACTCTTACCCTAGAAAAGCAGAGACATTACTTTGCCAACAAAGGTCCGTCTAGTCAAAGCTATGGTTTTTCCAGTAGTCATGTATGGATGTGAGAGTTGGATGGTGAAGAAAGCTGAGCACAGAAGAATTGATGCTTTTGAACTGTGGTGTTGGAGAAGACTCTTGAGAGTCCCTTGGACTGCAAGGAGATCCAACCAGTCCATCCTAAAGGAGATCAGTCCTGGGTGTTCATTGGAAGGACTGATGCTGAAGCTGAAACTCCAATACTTTGGCCACCTCATGTGAAGAGTTGCCTCATTGGAAAAGACCCTAATGCTGGGAAGGACTGGGGGCAGGAGGAGAAGGGGACGACAGAGGATGAGATGGCTGGATGGCATCACCGACTCGACGGACTTGGGTTTGGGTGGGCTCTCGGAGTTGGTGATGGACAGGGAGGCCTGGCCATGCTGCGGTTCATGAGGTCGCAAAGAGTCAGACACGGCTGAGCAACTGAACTGACTGACTGACCCTAGAAAAGCATTCTGATTCCGTATCACTTGCCATATAACTTTGCAGTGCCTCCTTGTAGAGCAGATAGGACATTCATCTCTGACTTGGGCTTTGCCATGTTACTTGCTTTGGCTGATGGAAAGTGACCAGATTTGTTTTGGGAGGAGGCTTTCATGGTGCTTTCATGATAGGGCTTGTCCTGGGCTTTTGCCGTCTGCCAGGAAATGAGCAAGGCCCAGTCAGCCACTGGTCCCAGAATGAGAGACCAGGAGAGAAAACCTGAATCCAACCCAAAGTCTGACACTGAGCCACCTGCCAATCCACAGACCCATGAGCAAAAAGTTAATATTTGTTGCTGTTATAAACCAATGAGAGTTGAGGGTTGTTTATTCCCCAGAATTAGCACTTAGAAATCTCACTAATAGAGTCACAAGTAAATATAATGAACTTTATAACAGTGGCTCTCCTTGATGGAATTTAAAATGGAAAAAAAAAAATCCACCTTCCATTAAAACTGGAATTAGAACGCATTTCCTGGATTTTCTTAAAACACTAATAAAGCAAAATTGAGGCCTATTTCCCAAGGGAAATGTGATTTAAGGTGTGATTCTAAGGAAGGGAGAATGATTCGGCAAGAAAAAAGCAGAAAGTTGAGTCCTAGCAGATTATGCCCTTCCCCTGGGTGAGACACAAGAAGTCTAGTAATTCCTGAAGGGTTCTGCATCTAGAAAATGAGGGCAGCCAAGCAGATGGTTGCTAAGGTAACGTTCTCTCTAACGTCAGATTCCCCATCCTTATGGAGAAGCAGAAGAAATGTTATTATGTGGTAATAGAAGTAAAGTACTCTATTGATGGATGGAAGCAATTAAGAATTAAAAAAAAATTCTGTGCAATTGATTTATTTTATTGGGTTGGCCAAAAAGTCATTTGAGTATTTTGATTTGTCTTACAGAAAAACACAAATGAACTTTGGGGCCAACCCAATACTATTGTAAATAGAGCTTTAAAAGCAAATGGAAAGAAGAAAGTGAAAGTGAAGTCTGCAACCCCATGGACATAGTCCATGGAATTCTCCCAGCCAGAATACTGGACTGGGTACTCTTTCCCTTCTCCAGGGGATCTTCCCAACCCAGGGATCAAACCCAGGTCTCCCACATGGCAGGTGCATTCTTTACCAGCTGAGCCAAAAGGGAAGCCCAAGAATACTGGAGTCGATAGCCCATCCCTTCTCCAGGGGATCATCTTGACCCAGGAATTGAACCAGGGTCTCCTATATTGCAGGCAGATTCTTTACCAACTGAGCTATCAGGGAAGAGGACAACCTCAAATCGAATCACATTGAAAGAATACAACTCCAGTCAGTAAGAAAGGTTGTTCTACAGAAAGGCTCATGGACATTTTTCTTTGATAAGAAAATAAATAGAAATGCACATTCAGTTTTCTTATAACTGTTTTGTTGAACTGATGTACTAACTTGGCAGAGCCTCACTCCAGGTTGTTGTCCAATGTTTGGAGCAGAGGCAGAGCAGTCAAAATGTTATCCTCAGAAAGGCAAACTTTATGGGAGGAATTCCTTTTTAGCTGTCTCCCTGCCCCTCCTCAACTCTTCTTTAAGAAAGATTATCTGTCTCAGTAAAAAGTCTTGCCTTTTCCTGATCACTTTTTGCAGTCTGCCTGCACCCAGCAATCTGCTACGGCAATCTGCTTTGTTCCATCAGGAGCTCTGTCATCTCTCAAGGCAGAGAGAATCATCAATGGCATCTCACTTCAACAAATTAGCCACAGTGTTTACACTGCAAGTCCTGGGGTTTGAGCTTTCTTGAGTCTCAAGAAATTCCCAGGATTCTAATGTTTTTCCAAGGGGGAGGGTTTGGAGCCAATGCATTTTACCTCTTTTGCTTAGCTATTATTCCATTATTCTTTGTGATCCCACTGAAGGCTTTAGGCTGAGATCTTGGGAATATTCACACACACACACACACACACACACACACACACACACACACACACACTCATTAAGTGTTGCAAATAAAGAAGCCAGTACAGTGCAAGGGAAAGAAACTGACGTGAAAGATAGGAAGCCCAGAGTCTTACATTCTAGTTCTCACTCAGGTTAAATCCTCCTTGTGTGACTTTAGAATCGTTTCTCCCTCATACTCTCTTTCTTCTACTGTCAAGTGGAGACTGATGGGGTTGGGCTAGATTATTCCAGCTCTAACATTCTATAACTTTAGAGTTCTAACTGGTAGCTTGATAGGGATGACCTTTCTTAAGGCCAGATCATAGGAAACCATCATGAATCAGTTCTATGATCAGCTTTCATCTCAAGCAGGAGGTGTTCTCATGATAGGGATATACTGAAACGACAGCCCCAAGGGACCACACATCGTTGCCTCAATGCCTATATAGAGTTACTAACACAGCTACAAACAGAGGTGTGTGTAACAAAACTTTTGTGGTCGATGCCACCCCTCTATTTTATGGTACTAGTCTTCTGAACCCAGAGTTCTCAGCCTTGGAAGAGCTCTTGTTATAGGGCCAAGGCTAAGGGAACAACATAGAAAAACATCCCAGTCAAAGGTGACCTAACTAACTTCCAGAGGTTCCTTTTAAGGCCCAGGGTCAATGTATGGAAGAATGGGCTTATTAATCAAAAATGCTGATCTGCTCAATGTCTAATTATACCTGTCACTTGTGTAGCCCATATCCCAGCCTGACGTGGTTTCCTTCTCTGAAGTCACATAGCTGTGTTTGCAGTCCAGTTTTTAGTTGCTCTGTATATTTTCTGTGTGACATGTCTCTTCTACGTGACAGTTCAAAATTGTCCAGAGAAACCAAAGCCTCCCTATAGAGCAACCCAGCAACCCGGACCACACAAACCCTCTCTCTCCTCCTCTGACTCCCCAGCCCCCAGCCTGCCGTTGAATTCCCAGCCATCTCTCAAGGCCAAGCTCAAATCCTTCCTCCTCCAAGAAGTCTTTCTTGATCCCTTCCCCACCAGACTTAATCCCTCCCTTCCTTCTACCCCCAAGCACTTTGTGCTGTTATTATTCTAGCACTTACTTACCTGAGTCTGTCTTATATTAACGTTGTTTTATGCATATGTCTTTCCCATGTCACTTTGAGCTTCTAGAGTGCAGAAATAAGTTTTTTTGTTTTCTTTCCATTATTTGCAGTATACAGTAAAATGCTTTGCACACAGTGGGCACTTAAAATTGTTCCATGGAGTGTGAGGGTAGAAAATGAGTGAAGTACAAGGCATGTCTTACCCATTATTTTATTTTCAATAGCAAAATGCTTTCTATGTAGTGAACTCTTAAAATTGTTGGGTCACTTATAAATGCATTAAGCTACACAAAAATGCTAAGGTAGAAAACCAATTAGCTTTGTAATTTGTTCATATTGCATATTAAAATAAATTCAGTCTGTGTAATCGATGTCAAGAATGAAATTTGCCAGTAATATTCATTTAGAAGTAAATGCTCCTTTCATTCACCCAATGAATTTATTTATAACGAGTCTCTACACACTTTAATTTGGAAGGAATGCATACTTTTAATGAAACACTCAGAGTATTTAATTAATCATTTACAACAAGCCATAAAAGACATGAAAAACCATCTTTCCATTTAAATGACTGTTTCCTAGTATAACAAACTTTTCCACTCCTACTCAAGGCAAGTACAGTCATTTCTGTTACAGCACTTTACATTTGTCAACTTTGCCATCTCCTCGTTCTTTTTGTCCTTTTTTCTCTTTTGCGCTCAATCAATTAAACTAAATCAAAGGCTATTAAAGTGATCTTGGTCTATCTCAGCCTCTTTCTGCCCCTCCCTCCACTTCACCTAATGTCATAACATCTTTCACATACACTTCTTAAAATTCTCAAAAGTATTCTCTGAAGTTTGAGCTTTACAGACTTGTAACGAAAATGCAGTATCTTGCCTAATTGCCATTTTTTCCACACCTCTTTTCCATACAGGGTTCTGTGCAGTTCACTAAAATCCAACTGTCTTTGGATAACTTGTGTTCCCTGGGCAGAGTTAAGCAAGCCATGTGCTCATTGTCTGCGACAACTGTGCTTTGACTCTCCCCACAATAATGCTATTATAAAATGGTGAAGTTTGACGTAAGCCAATGCTGAATCTGCTAGCATAGAACAGTTCCATTGGAGGGGCTTCCATTTTCTTTTATACAAAAGACAGAGAGATATACTTCAAATTTTTCACAATGACCATTCATTCAAACAAACATTTGTTCCTTGGTTACTGAGCATCTGTTATGAGATAGGTGTTGTTCTAAAAGGGTTTTAGTCTTGTCAGGGAGATGGATTAGCAGTAAACTTTTCAATGCAGTGCAGCCAGTGCTACAATAAAGTACATGCTCCAGTCTCCCACAGGGAAACAGACAAAAGTTAAGACAATCGATAGAATGTGACCAAGGAATTATACTGGGGTTTTATGGAAAATCAATACAAAGATAAATTGGACCTTGAAAAGTGTAGACATGCTATATTTAAAATAGATAACCAACCAGGACCTATGGTATAGCACAGGAAAATCTGCTCAATGTTATGTGGAAGCCTGGATGGGAGGGGAGTTTGGGGGAGGATGGATACATGTGTATGTGTGACTGGGTTTCTTTGCTGTGCACTCGAAACTATCACGGCATTGTTTATCAACTATCAGCTCAGTTCAGTTCAGTCGCTCAGTCGTGTCTGACTCTTTGCGACCCCATGAATCGCAGCATGCCAGGCCTCCCTGTCCATCACCAACTCCCAGAGTTCACCCAAACCCACGTCCATCGAGTAGTGATGCCATCCAGCCATCTCATCCTCTGTCGTCCCCTTCTCCTCCTGCGCCCAATGCCTCCCAGCATCAGGGCTTTTTCCAATGAGTCAACTCTTACTCCAATATAAAACAAAAAGTTAAAAAAAAAGTATAGAGTACAATATGAGAGTTAGGGCTTGTGCTTACATAGCAATGACATGGTAGGGAACCTATTGGTATTAGAGGAAAGATATAGTCATGCTTTGTTAGGTTCTTCCCTGGTGGTTCAGACGGTAAAGAATCACCTGCAATGCAGGAGACCCAATGTGGCCCCAGTCCCTGGTTTCTCCCCTCTGACCTTCTCATCTGCTACCAATTGTGACAAAACTTTCATCAGAGATCACTTTATTGTAATCCTCCGTGAGAGCCAGCGAATAAATGGGGAATGGCACCCCCGAAGTGATTTGCTCATTTTCTTCCATAAACATACATCTCACATTGTTCATCATAATTAAACAGCAAACGCACCAGGCAGGAACTCCGCTTCACAAAAGAATCTCTATGTTCTTGGCTTTCACACTTTAGAAAAAGAAAAGAGAATTTTAGCACAAACAGTGCAGAGTCTGGACTTCAGCTGCTGTGCCGATCATAGTGGCCACTAGCCACATGTGGCTATTTAAATGTCAACAAGGTTAAAATGAAATAAAATTAAAAATTCAGTTTCTTAATCACCCTGGCCCCATTTCAAGTGTTCAGTAGCCACATGGAGCCAGGGATTACCCAGCTGGGCAGTGCCAATATTCAATACTTCTGGTATCACAGAAAGTTCTATTGGACAGTGTTGCTTTAGAACCTTATGGCTTAGGGACCTTGGGCAAAGTCCTCTATGCCTCAGTTTCCTCATCGGTGAATGGGATAATAAATAGTGCCTATTTCACAAAGATCAAATGAAATAATATTTGTAAAAAACTTAGAACAGTTCACGGCACATGTCAAGCCCTGTCTAAGTGTATGTTAAACCAATAAAAAACACACTTCATTTACACATCTGAAATATGGCGGCCACGTCCAAATAACATCCGATGTGAATAAAAGCTGGTGGGTGAGGAATCGATTCCTATTGTTTCCCACCAGCTGAGGTTCTCTTCCCACCTCTTCCCTTGGCCTCTACTCATGTTTGTTTTGTTCAGCTGGGAAGACCACCAAGCAGGAGTTCTTTTCTATTGCACAGTGAGTGCTTCATAAATATTTATACTAGAAATAATAATGATGTATATGGAAAAGAATCGTTCCATCATCTTGGAATCGTAGCCACTGCCAAAAAGTAGATGACTTCAAGCCCCCTCAGCTGTGCTCCATAGCAGATTAGGAGAGGAAGTGAAAAACTCAACTTGTTTGGGGATTTATGATGAGAAATAGTTCTGTTAACCAAAGTCTCTTGGATCCAACCCAGGCTGGTAATCCCACTTGGATATATATTTGGGTGTTTTATCATAAATACAAAAAAAGTGCCTGAGACACTCAAAGTGTGTGTTGTTGAATGAAATTCTTCCTCACTCCCCACTTCATGGGGATGATGGACAGATTGTGAAGAGAGAAACTGATGTCATCATGGTATGTGCCCAAACTGCAGACATCCATTTCTCCTGGCCTGGGAAATTTTTGTTCCTGTGCTTAACATGGTATATGACAATGTCTTGCATGGGCCTCATTATCAAAAATGTGCCTTTTCTCCTGCCATCTTTGTACCAGCTTTGCCCTCTGTCTCCCCTCTTACTATTCAAATTGTCTTCATCCTCTAGGTCCCTATAAAATATCCTCCCTCTAGGTGGCCTTCTCTGATCACCCCAGCTGGGCATGCTCACGTCCTCTTCTGAAACGTTTGTGTCATTAACAAATTGCTGCCATATGTGACATCTATGTGCTTACATGTTTATTTCCCCTGTTGATCTAATGTCTTTGCATCCTCTGCATTGAGCACTGTATTTTCAACATAGCAACTGTTGCTTGGTGTCTCAGACTGCTAGCTGCCTTCTCCAACATCCTGTTCCCCCTTTTATGTAGAAAAAGAGCCCTGAGTTTTAGCCAGGCTTCTCTCTATTTTTCTTTTTTTTTTAATTCAATATAAATGAAATAGCTAAAAATTTGCTGGACTCCCTGATGAATTAGTGTAGCCATTTGTCTAAGTGCCTGACCAATGAGATTGAAACAGAAGGATAATATAAAACGTCCATAAGTCTTGAAAGGGAGGAAGCATGTCTTCTACTCTGCTTTCTCATTCTCTGCTTCTTGGAAGGCAGATGTAATGGCCGGAGCTTCGGCAACCATGTCAGGCCATGGGATAGTAGTTAACTGCTGGTGTGAGAGCCTCAGCAAAGCCAGAAGCCTTGGTCTACAAAGTCTTTATGGTGTCACCACTCCAGCCCAGGACTGCCAACGTCTATTCTTATTTTACATGAGAGAGAAATATTCTCTTATCTTTTCTAAGATTTTGTTGTTGTTTTCTGTCAGGTATAATCCTAAAACTTGCAGTCATTGTTGATTGCATGCTTTATTCATTTATAAATGGTTATTATATAATTATACCCACTTCCTACTGTATAATGACTTCGGCTTTCAAATTTATTTTCAATTTTAGATTTTATTTTTTAAAAACTATGTTGGTGCATAGCAAAATTGAGCTGCAGGTACAGGGTTCCCACATAACCCTTACCCCATGCTCAAGCTCAAGTGACCATTAACATACTACACTCTATTTTGTTACAGTCTTTGAAACAACATTGACACATCATTAGCAACAAAAATTTACAGTTTATTATGCATGACTCTTTAGTTATGCATTAGTTACATTGTATCACTTTTGACAAATGTATAATGATGTGTATTCATCCTTACAGTATCATACAAAATAGTTTCACTACCTTAAAAATCCCCTGTGCTCCACCTATTAATCTCTCCTTCCCTCCCCTGAAGCCCCTGGCAGTCACTGATCTTTTTACTCCCTCCATAATACTCCCTCCATTCCTCTCCAGAATGTCATATAGTCAGAATCACACAATACACAGCCTTTTCAGATTAGCTTCTTTCATTCAATATTATGCCCTTAAGGTTTCTCCATGTCTTCTCATGGCTTGATAGCTCATTTCTTTTTAGCATTGAATAATATCCCATTGTATGTGTAATCAGAGAAGGAAATGGCAACCCACTCCAGTATTCTTGCCTGGAAAATTTCATGGACAGAGGACCCTGGGGGCCTACAGTCCATGGGATCTCAAAGAATCAGACACAACTGAGTGAATGCGCACATGCGGGTAATACCACAGTTTATCCATTCACCTACATAGGGACATCTTGATTGGTTACAAGTTTTGACAATTATGGATAAAGCTGCTATGAACATCCATGAACAGGTTTTTGTGTGCATGTAAATTTTCAACTCCTTTAAATAAATACCAGGGAGCAGAATGCCTGGATGATATGGTAAGGATATGTTTAATTTTGTAAGAAACCATCAAACTGTCTTCCAAAATGGTGGTACCATTTTGTATTTTCACCAGAAGTGAATGGGAGTTCCTGGTATTTTGTTGTTTTAATTTGCCATTCTTTAATAACAATTGGTATTGAGCATATTTTTATAATTATTTTAAATAATGATTTCTTCCTACAACATTGTGAGGACAGGTTACATTAATACCACCTGTACTTAGTAGCAGAGGAGATAGACCCAGAAAACTTCCTGATTGTCAGTATAATCTTTATAGGTAAGGAATGAGAAATCATGGTGAGAGTTCTGAGCAGTCCAGCTAATGGAGGCTTCATCGTTGAATCCCTGAGTGTTGCTCCCTCTGTTTAATGGGAGCCACGAAGATTTCTCCACACTTTGAGCAGTGGCTATGTTTGGCCATGCCTGCGTAATACAGAAGAAAGGAGATGCTTGGCAAACGAGGACCTGAAAAGAAAGAGCAGTCATTGACTGGCACACACTTGGCTGCCAAGAGCATGTCATGCCAAGCAAAACCATGCTTGCTGCTTTTCAGGCAAACCCCTCTTTCTTCTGAGAAACAAAAGCAAAAAAAAAAAGGGCCTTCAGACAAAACAAAACAAAAGCAACCAACAAAACCAAAAACACATGACATAAATCATATCAAGTCCCTCACACATGAAGCACCTTTTATAGGACCCAACAGACGCACAGCATTTGCAAACAAAACTTTGCTGGCAGGCTTTGATTTGCTCTTCCACATTTCATGTGGAATGCTAAATTTCTGAATCCCACAAACACTGAATTTCCTATGCATTACTTTCATACTGAAATTTGAATGCCTTGGTTACTAATCAGCTCTGTCTGATCTTTGAGCTCAGGATGGTGTTAGTATTAATCAAGAATCCAATAGATGCAATAGAGAAAAGTGTTTATCTTCAAGTTAATTAAATTGCAGAATATAGATACAGCATAATTCCCTGCTCATCTATAATGAAAATCAAACTCCTCAAGACTAGAAATAAGGACAGGAACTTTTGAAACACAAATTTTTGGATGGATATGTTCCCTAGAGCAGAATCCAGGGCATTGGGTTATACTGTTTTGTAATAATAGTTTAGATTTTTAATTTACAGTATGCAGAGTGGAAGATATTCCAGTCTGGCAAGTTACTTAGTTGCTAGGAGTAGAGGATATAAAAGTTGGGCAGCGATGGTGGTGAGGAGCGGGGAGACTGGGACTCCATTGGAGATTAACTAAATTTCTGCTTATTCAATACAGCATGTCCTAACATTCCATATATACATTTTTGGCACTGTTCTGAGTCAATCAGCCAGCTTTCTTTTTATTGCTTTACCATATTGAAGAAGTAAGTAACTTCAGAAATGACAAAATAAAAATGTAGAAGTTCTCTGAAGTCAAAGTGAAAAACAAAGGAAAGGTAAGATTAAGGAAAATGAGAAAAGAGATAAAGAAACATTGTGTGAAATAGGGAGTAAATCCTCCTTTCCTTTCTCATTGAATTGTAACATTAGTAATTCTTGTTTCCTCAGTAATAATCAGAGTGTTCATGGCCTTAGGCTCTGCCAAGATTAGCCAGTGAATTCTCAGATCAGAGTCAAGCAAGTTCTGGTCTACTTTTTCCAGGAGGCATTTGCCAAACTACATCTATGAATACCAAAGATTCAAGATGACCAGAAGCTACAGACCACATTTTTTTTTTTCAGGGTTCTGTGCTCTTTTGGAACATAAGGCCACCTTTTCACTGGATGTATTTAATTAGAAGACTTTGGATTTTAATAGAATATCCATTTGAAAATGACTTCCACAAAAAATCAAGAGGTACCTGACGAAGGATTGTAACAGTGACTCAGTGATCCAGTCACATCAAGATGTTCCTGCCCTTTCATCTGGTCCGTCCCATTGAGGCATCTTTGATCCTCAGGCTTGTCATGTCAGGATCACAAAACAGTAACATCATATTCTTTCACAGTTACATCAAAGAGAAAAAGAAGTGGCAGGGGGAAAAAAAGCAAAAAAACAAGTAAACAAAACTCTCCTCCCATTTCTCTCTCCTTTTATCAGAAAGGAAAAACATTTCCTAGAATCCTCCAAGCCAGAAATGGCCAGAACTGAGTCATGCAGCCAGCCTTAGGTACGTGATATAGCTAGAGCATTTTATGCCCATCTGGAACTTGATGTTTTTATCATGGGAAATAGGCTCTGCTAAGGAAAAAGGCATGAGCGGAGTTATACAGACCAGGGGTCCCCAACCACCACCCCACCCCGCCTTGGCCTATTAGGAACTGGGTCACACAGCAGGAGGTGAGCATCAGGCAAGGGAGTGAAGCTTCATCTGTATTTACAGCCACTCCCCATCACTCGAATTACCCCTTGAGCTCAGGAAAACAAGCTCAGGGCCCCCACTGATTCTGCATTGTGGTGAGCTATAAAATTATTTCATTATATATCATAGTTTAACAATAATAGAAATAAAGTACACAATAAATGTGATTCTCTTGAATCATGCCCAAACCATCCCCTCCCTCCTCAGTCCATGGAAGTATTGTCTTCTATGAAAACAGTCCTTGATGCCAGAAAGGTTGGAGACTGCTGATAGAGACAACAGGGTCTGCCGTTGCCATAAGTTTAGAAAGACTGCTGGGTATCCAGAGGAAATATCCCTCCTGACACAAAAGATAGAGTTGTTACTAGGATGCAGGACTGTCACACAACCACATAATTCAGACTTGGGGGGAAATTCAACACGGTCCTGCAGTGAAAATCTACCACCCCTCATCTGATTCATTCTGTATTGCAGCTTTAATCAAGAAAACCATAATGCTGAGGAACTGACTGATTATAAGCTGAAAGACTAACTTTTGTACCATGTGACTGGTATGCTGTTCCTCTCTTTCTTAATTCTTCTGGTCCCAGATGGGATTCACTCTATAAAAGTTAGCTTTCACTGATTCCCTGGGGCCCAAATGTTTTTCATTGGACATTGGAGTTGAATATTTTCATGAAATTTCCCATAGAGAGATGATGGGTGAAAACCCGCCCAGCCCAATAAAATCTGCCATCTCCTCCTCCAGGACCTTTAATCATGACCAAGCTCCAAATACTGCAGCTCAAAAACACATTTTATTTTCCTGCTTAAGATGAAAGGTCTATTTTGAAATAGCCAGTATTTCAAGACTAGGTTCATCCCTGCTCAAGAGTCTCAGCTAATTAAGATGATCTCAACTTACCTTTCAGAAACTCTGCTATCCTTTTTATTTGCTTGAACAATGTGTTGGTTGGGAATTTTAAATTCTCCACATGCTAGGAGTGCAAATATTCTTAGCTCTCATAAAATAATCTTCTTTTAATAAAAGAACAGAGAGATCACCCACAAAACAAAATACTTAGTCTGGGTTCAACTTGAAGAATCGAAAATATTTATGTTATCTTGACTTTCAATAGGAGTTGCCCTGTGGAATCAAATCGCTGTTTGTCAGAGCTAACATCCCCACCTCCTGTTTAGCCAGAATCAGATGTACTAGAGAAAAGGAAAAGGAAAATAAAGAGGGAAAGTCAAGATTATTGCACCTGGCCCATTGCGTAATATTCCCACCCTGGACGGTGAGGTGGAATTCCTTCTTGCCCCTCCCTCCACATGTGATCAATTTAGATCCTGGAACAGGAGACTTCATTTCTTTGTATCTTTTTTGTTCTCGCTCACAGACTTTTAAATGCTGGTCACCCTCATAAAATTATCTAATCCTTCCTCGAATCCCACTCCCCACTCCCTCAGCAGCCCCTAGTGGTAGTGACTGTCAAAGGTTGACTGTGCGGGTGGGGTTGAATAGAAGTGGGTTGATTTGCATCTCTTTCTACTGTTTATTTGTATTTTTCTTTTTAAATTTTTCCTTTTATTTATTTTCGTTTTATTTATTTTTATTCCATTTGTTAGCTAAAGTGGTGCTTCACTGCGGCCTGGGCTTCCCTCTAGTTGTGGCAAGTGGGGGCTCCTCTGTAGCCGTGGTGCTCAGCTTTCTTCTTGGGGGGGCTTCCCTTGCAGCACCCGGGCTGTCGGGCCCTCCAGCTTCAGTCGTTGTGGCTCCCGGGCCCTAGAGCACAATCATTGTAGTGCACAGGCTTAGCTGCTCTGCGGCATGTGGGATCTTCCCAGATCAGGGATCGAACCGGGGTCTCCTGCATTGGCGAGCAGACTCTTTACCACTGAGCCGCCAGGGAAGCCCTATTTGTATTTTCTATCTTCCAGTTTCAATGAATGTGCCCTGTTCTTATTTGAAATAAACTTTAAAAAAAAAAAAAGCCTTTGAAAAATCCCCCCGGAGTTACCTTTGATCTTGGTTAAGTGGGCTTATTCAAGAATTTTGTTGTCCCCAACACTCACTAAGAAACAAACTCTGAGAGAAGGTGAACAGATGAAAGTGGAAGCAGGTGGAGAAATGGGGGATGTTTGGGCGGTCTCTGCTCCTGGTGACGTCTGCACCGTGAGAGTTCCATAGCCGTACGTAAGCGGATACATGGCATACAACCTCCATGTGAGCTTCTGAATCACAAGTTAAAGACTCTGAGAGCTTGTCAGCATATAGAACACTCTTGGTCACATTTATTTAACCCAGTGTTTCCCAAACTCATTTGTCCTAGAAGCTCTTATTTTTGGGGACACGTATTAATTTCTTGTAGAACCAAAGTTTGAGAAATACTGCCTAAACAATTTAAGCAAAGTATCTTCTTTTGTATAAGTAATTAAATCATTAGTCACTGCTATGAACTCTAGCCATGTTTATGCACAGAGGCAAAGAGCCATATGCAGTAGAGGAAAGGGCACAATATTTGAAGTCAGAAAAATCTTGGATTTTGCTTATGTCAAAGGATGAAGTTCAACTTCTTAAATCATGATACAATGATAATTATATTACCACTCCCCAAGATTTCTAAGAGAACTGAAGAAAGGGTCTTGTGGAAAAGTAAAGCTTTAGGCAAATTAAAAAAAAAAAAAAATAGCCTACTGTTTGACACCTAGAATATATTATCTTGAATTACTTACTATTTATAAATGATTTTCTATTGTAAGTTGGGCTAGGGTTATTGCAGAAACAAATGATCTTCAAATCTCATTGCTGTTATATAATTAAGAATCTTATCTTTCTCCCCAGCACTGTTCATTTCAGGTGTTTCTGTTCAGGTAGTTCTCTTGGGTGGTTTGCCTCTAAGCAGAAACTCAGGGACCCAGGTCCTTTCCGTCTTGTGGCTCCATCATATTGTAGTGGAGGCTTGGTCTGTCCAGGCTTCAAGGTCACCCTGGCACTATCCAGCCAGCAGACAGCAAGGGAAGTAGGATTTCATGAAGAAATACACAAAATTATTTAGGGCCTGCAAGTATGTATACTACCACTTCTCTTCTCCTTCTGTTGGTCAGAACTAGTCATGTCACCCCCTCCTCAATGCAATGGGCATTGGGAACATTATATTTCTGTACTTTGGGAGGAAATGTGGTACTTGCATAAATATATAACGTTGTCTCCAGACATAGGCCTGATTTACAACTGGTCTATAAGCCCCTCCATTCCTCACACTTGGACTCCAGCTCCCAATAAATGTTAGTGCTAATAATGAAGCAATTTAAACATTTGTTTTTCTCCCTGAATTAGTTACAGTGACCTCAATTAGTTGGCATTTGGGACAAAGAGCTTCCACATCACTGTGCACAATTACAGGGAATATACTCTGGTGAAAATGTAGTCTGATGAGGGAGAGAGAACCCACATAAATATATCCAAGCACCAACCACAGACTCTGCCAAATACTTAAAACCAAATGCAGCTGTGCAGAGGACACATACATCTGTGGAGAGTGAGAAGGGCAGTCAAGGAAGGGGATGAGCTGGATGTCTGAAAGAATTAGAACCAGGAGGAGATCACTGGAGAGGGCTAAAATGTATACAGTATTTTTCAATAGCATATAATTTTTCTAATGAAAAAGGTACAAAATTTAGAAAATACAGAAAAGTACAAAATGTTAAAAAAAAAAAAAAATCCCCCATAATCCCAGTACCCACCCACACTTCATATACATTATCTCTGCAGAGGTGATCATAGTTTACTTTTCCATAGTCTTCCAGTCTTTTTTCTAAGTATATCCAATCTTTTTTCTGAGGATACATTCCCCTCCAATACCATATTCCACAGGTTTTAAGCTTAATTTTTTTTTTTAAACTCACCATTATAGTCTGAGTAGATCCCAGTATCCAGAACATGACTTCTGACGATTTGTATATTCAGCTAGTGCCAGTATTAAGCCGCTTGAGTCGTGTCTGACTCTTTGCGACACTATAGACTGTAGCCAGCTAGGGTCCTCTGTCCATGGGATTCTCCAGGCAAGAATACTGGAGTGGGTTGCCATGCCCTCCTCCAGAGGATCTTCCCAACCCAGGGACTGACCCCGCATCTTCCATCTCCTGCATTCCATCACCTCTAGCACCACGTATTCAATTGCAAATTGAATTGGGCAAAAATTGCTTTTAATTTTTTACTCTTGTAAAAATGCTGGGCTGAATGTCTCTTTGTATCCATCTTCGTATGCATCTCCAATTATTTTGCCCTCCAAAAGAACTGTCATAAATGGGAGTTAGCATTCATTCAATTTTATGATGTTTACCCAGAATTAAGTTCTTTATAGGTAATATCTCATTCAACTCTCAGAACAATGGTTATGCCAGTACAAGAAGTATCCCATTCATTTTACAGGTGAGAAAACAATGAATTAGAAAGGCTCAATCACCTGCTCCCAGCTTCCCGGGGCCGGGGGGGGGGGGGCGGGGGGGGCGCTCAGCGGTAAAGAATCTGCCTGCCAATGCAGGTTGGGAAGATCCCCTGGAGGAGGAAATGGCAGCTGACTCCAGTATTCTTGCCTAGGAAATCCGACGGACATAGGAGCCTGGCGGGCTACAGTCCGTGGGGTTGCAAAGAGTCACACAACTTAGCGACTAAATCACCAGCACCACAATCACTTGCCCACGTGGCACATCTCGTACACAGCAGAACTGGGATTTGAACCTGCATTGGCTGATTCTGAGCCCAAGCTCCATCCACTCTGCACATACTCTGCCCCAAGAGTCCACTTAAACTCTCATTAGTAGATTAACCTCCATGGAAATTTGACAGTGAACGAATATGGCTTGAGAAGAGGCATGTATAATCAGGGGGAATGGTTTATGTGATGGCTTAGAGGAGAGAGAGAGGGTAAAGTTTTATGAGGGATAATAACTTTTGCCAGGTTGAAGTAAAAAAAAAAAAAATATGAGCTAGTATGTCTAGGGAGGTAAATTCATTCAAAGGAAGGTCTCCAAGGCAAAGTTCAGAAGTGTTGGAAAATTATTTAAAGAGACAATGGGAGTGTCTGTCTGGTATATACAAAGGGGAGTGATGTCAAAGCAATACTTGATAAAGATGTCCTTGGTTTTATTCTTTGATTTAGGAAGCTGACTTTTGACTTGTGGAATGAGATAAAACCCAAGATTCAGAAGTCCTTTTGAAGACCTTTTGTCATAATTTTTTTTTTCCAAGTCTGACATGTTCTCTGTGGGAATGCAACTTTCTTCACAGAAGCTATAGAATTTTAACGGAGCCTAAAAGCCTGACCTTGAATGCCTCTTCCATCTCCAGCCTTTACACACAGCCACTTTTCTGAGTCATTCCAAAATCTAGATGGAATCAGGGCAGGAGCAAATACCACAAAGAGATGAAAACATTCACCAGAGGAGCAGAGGGTAGCATGGTGGTCATGAGTGTAAGCTCCATATTCTGATGACCCGGATTCAAACACCAGCCACCAACTTACTAACCATTTCAGTTCAGTTCAGTTCAGTTCAGTCGCTCAGTTGTGTCCGACTCTTTGCGACCCCATGAATCGCAGCACGCCAGGCCTCCCTGTCCATTACCAACTCCCGGAGCCTACTCAAACTCATGCCCATCGAGTCGGTGATGCCATTCAGCCATGTCATCCTCAGTCGTCCCCTTCTCCTCCTGCCCCCAATCCCTCCCAGCATCAGGGTCTTTTCCAATGAGTCAACTCTTTGCATGAGGTGGCCAAAGTATTGGAGTTTCAGCTTCAGCATCAGTCCTTCCAATAACTAACCATTTGACCACGGGCTATTTACTTATCTTCTCTATTTCTGTTTCTTTAACTGTAAAATGGGGTAATAATAACGCCTGCTCTTTAGGGTCATTGTGAAGATTACATGAGTTAAAAACAAATCATAAATGTTAGCTATGAGTAGCTCCAGAAGGTAACAGGTATAATAATTTCTGCAGTTGGTTCTCAGTCCCCAGTTCTTGGAACACTCAGATCTTCAGTAGATGTGGACAGATTCAAACTGGGAGGCCAGTTCTTCCTAAGTTAGATAATTCTTGCCCCTGAAGAATGAACATCTATTTGCCAAATATCCTCAGCACCAGGGTGTACAATCACAAACAGACTACCCCTAACATGGTCCTTTTCCCTTCTGAACTTTCTGGACTGTCGCACAGAGGCCCAGGGCCAGCACTACCATCTTAAGAACAACACAGAAAGCTCTTAGACCGATATTCCCTTCCTTCCCCTCTGCTGTGTGTACCTTACTTCCCGACAGGACATCTCTCATCGCTCCTCATTCACTGCTGAGGTACGTACCCTCTGTGCACAGCGTCTTAGCCTCTCTTCTCCTTTCCTCCTTTCCCATTTCTTGTCGTGTTACTTTTGTAATGGTGGAAGTTGAATGGGGGCCAGAGACCTCTCTGTTCCCCTCTCCCTTTCCCCCCCAAAAGTTTACTTTCATTTTTATCTTATATCTCTATTTTTAAACTTTTATTTACTTTTTTGGCCGCACCCTGCAGCATGTAAGACCTTAGTTATCCTGACCAGGGATTGAACCTGTGCCTCCTGCATTGGAAGGTGGAGTCTTAACCACTGGGCCACCAGGGAAGTCCCTTCTCCTTTTGTTATACATGATCAGATGGCATTAGGCAAGTAGAGGTCTAGCATCTATCTTTAGAGTTTTGAAGGTATCCCAAAGGCTTCTACAGGAATGTCTCAAAAGTCTCCATCTATTATCTCAAAAATCTAGAACTGAAGTGAATCTTCCTAGATGTCAGCATTTAAACTAAGGTGTAAATCAATCAATTACCTTCGTGCCGATTAGTTGCGAATATTCAATTTTAAATGATCATTTAAAAATCTCCAACAGTCTGCTACACTATGAGTTAAAAAACATTCAGAGGGTAGTCTGGGAACTAACTCCTCTGGGTGACATTGTTTCTATGGGAAAATGCACTCTGAATTCCAGACAACCCATTTACCCACTAAGTTTTGGGATATGACCCTTGAGTAAGTTGGAGACTGATTAAAAATACCAAATATTTTTATGTATTTTTTATCAATGCATTAAAAACACATTCTTTGGCTTTATCTTAATAGATTGAAGTGTTTTCTACACTCTTCCACAAGAGTTGCTTTCTTGACCTCTAAAGCACAATGAAGAGGGCTCGTGGATTTTCTGCAAAGAGCCTGGCTATTTTAATTAGCCTCATGTCTGTAAGATCAATTATTTTGAGACAGTAGACAAACAAAATCATTCATATCGTTGGCAGATTTGCACAAATGATTTCACAAGGGTAAATCACTTTCAGGTTACAAAGGACAGATTCATTCAATCTACGTGAGAATGTTTGGAAAATATTTTTCAATTCCTTTTTTTCAAAAGCACATGCTATGTGTGGAATTAACTGGAATCTGTTTCTTTATTTCTTTAGGACTCACACAATCATGATGGTTCCTACTCGCAGGGTAATGTGACATTTCTATGCTATCAAGTTTCCTGTCTTTTTGAGCATTTTCTAAAGGAGACACCATTTTTCCTTTGCCTTTGGAAGCTGGGTTCCCTGTGAGGTTTCACATGGTAGAATGAGTTGAGGAAATACATGTATGGTGGATGGTCTGTTTCAAACTCATTGTAACTGAAACAAAACCCACAGCCCATGGAGCAGAAAGGGCCCAGAACTCTCAGAAGACCCGAGATGTGGCCCTGACTCCCGAGTTGAGCGGCTCTGAGCAAGTCCCTAACCTCAGAGCCTCATTGAATCTTGACCTGCACAGTGAGGGGTTTACATCTAGGACGTGAGGTTCCTCTCTAGCCCTGTGTTCTGTCTCCATGGTGGGTAATGATGTAAGGATGCAGGGCACAAATTCTTCCAGAAGCTTGTCTCTCCACTCACATCCACTTCAGTGGGGGAACAGAGAGGATACACTGATATTACAATAATGTTTTTCAGTTTACATTAACTGTTTTCTTTTTTTTATTCATATATTTGACTGTGCTGGGTCTTAGTTTTGACATGTGGGATTGAACCAGGGACCCCTGCATTGGGAGCTAAGAGTCTTAGCTACTGGACCACCAGGGAAGTCCCCATTTACAGTGACTTTAAAATACATTTTAACAAATAGCAAGTTAAGTGTCTGTGAATAACAATCAATTGTCTCCAAAATTTTACTTCTTTCTTTCCTTATTTTTCTGCCCTGCCCCTTCCCCCCTTCCCTTCCACCCACTCCCTCCCTCCCCCCTCCACTTTCTTTTTCTTCCTCTCTCTCCCTCCCTTTCTTTCTTTCTTTCTTTCTCTTTGCCTTTAAGAGGCAGACACAACAGCCTTGGCTTGGAAACGCAGCTCTGCAGGTCAGGCTCTAACAAAGGGAAATCCCCATGTGCTGGAACCTTGCAACTCCAGAAACGGGCCGTTTATGAAAGTGAAGTACCGCTGGGGTGAGCCAAGAAGCCACTTACGATTCCAGCCAATTGTCCCCAGTCCAGACCATTCAGAGGGAAGGGCTGTGTGGATCTCCTGCCAGCAGCTGTCCAAGTCCAGGAGGAGCGGCCTCTGCTCGGGAAAGCCACTGCGCCAGGGGAGACGATTGCTGGGCCGGGCACACTTTCTCTTCTGTGTGGACAAGGCTGCCTTTTCCTTAACTTGAAATATTCTTTCCCTGGATCCTGAAGGTCGGACTATTTGAAGATGGCTTTCATATATTTAGTTTAATGCTTGCTAACTTTTGACATTCATGATGAATGGGAAGGAGGGAGGGTGGAGGATTGGGCGGGGTGGAAATGGGGGGTGGGGCGTGGGGGGGAATAGAAGATAAGGGCAGGCTGATGTGGGAAGGAAAAGGGTGGAGATAAAGGAATGGATAAATAAAAAACCTAATGAAAGAACAAGCAAAAGCCAGCAGACACATATGCAAACAAAAGAAGATATTTTTTGAGTGCCCACAATCTGCCAGGTGTTGGGTTGGGTACCAGGGTACTAGCAATGATCAATGTAGCCAGGTCTCCTCCACCCACCCCCCGCTCCAACCACCACCACCATTAAAGGCAATTTATCGTCCAAAGAGGAAAGATATTAAACAAATAATTAATACTTTAATAGTTACAGTTTAATAGTTACAGTTGTAAAGAAGATAAAGGACCTCTCTCTAATCCAGGAGGTAAGAGGGGTGGTGTTGAACAAATTTGGATATTTTCATACCATCTTCCACAAATAGAAATCTGGAAGTAAATTATATTACAAGATGGCATATTTTTTTTCTAAACGAAACTCAAGCACTTGTCCTGCCCTGCCCTACTCTACACCCTTGGATATTATGGGGTTCTTACTCCAATCTGCCAGCTCCTTCCTTCCCCTCCCAGGCTTACTGTGGGGCGCCACCTAGAGTTTGAATGAGGTATTCCTATAGCTATAGAGTACTTAATTCAGTTGCTAAGTCATGTCGGACTCTGCGATGCCATGATCTATAGCTAGCCAGGCTTCTCTGAGCTCCACTATCTCCTGGAGTTTGCGTAAACTGATGTCCACTGAGTCAGTGATATTATCTAACTATCTCATCCTCTGCCACCCCTTTCTCCTTTTGCCTCCAGTCTTTCCCAGTATCAGAGTCCAGTGATGTTTAAAAACCTAGGATATTTGCTGTTTTTTTTGAAAACTTAGAATGAATAAACAATCAATTAAAAAATTAAAGAATGAGCAAAGCAGCAGGAAAATACCCAAACAAGACAAAAACTTTCATTCACTGTCTTTGGCATCCAGACTGAATTAAAAGGGCTTCCAAGTTTTCTAGGAAGAATGGCTTTCTCTAGGCGCTTTCCAAGATTTGTTTTGCAAAGCTGCCAGGGGGAATTATAGACAATGAATTGTAAGTAACAAGTCTCATGGTGACATCCAAAGTGTTTTAAATCCAAACCTCAGAGTTAAAAGGCTCCAAGAAGATGCCTACAGTTTAATCCACTTTGTTCTTATTAATAGCTACCTGATAATGTACCGAACAGTCTGTATTATCGAAATACCTGTGGCATTAAGGCAGAACCAATGGTTGAGATTTATGGGGTGGGTTAATATTATAGCCATTAAGGAAAAGAAAAAACTGCTTGAGGTTTGTCATTTTTAAATCACCTTAAGGCAAGATATCCATTTTTAAATCACCTCATTCCAGTTAGTCTGAAAGGAACAACCAAACACATATTGAAAAAATGTTATCTCATATATAAAGATAAAAATGGAACTTATCTTTCTCCCTTGAACTAGGCATATACTTTCTCTCTTAAAAACTTGACCCAAATGAAAAACAAAGACAAATCCAGATAAGGAAAATTCACTTTCATGCATTCATTCACTCATTTTATTTAAACATTTATTGAGTACCTATAGTGGTGATACAGAGATGGAGGAAGACTCTGTCCCAGAGTACTTACGATCCACAGTAAGTCCCCTACATACGAACTAGTTCTGTTTCAAGAGCTCGTTCGTAAGTCCAATTTGTTCATAAACCCAACAAAGTTAGCCTAGGTACCCAACTAACACAATCGCTTATAGGGTACGTCCTGTAATAGAGTTATAATATTTTTCACACAAATACTATGAAACAAACACAAAAAATAAAACATTTTTAATCTTACAGTAGAGTACCTTGAGCAGTAGAGAACAGTGCAGTAGCTGACGTTTAGGGGTATGTTTCCATCTTTGCAAGTTCACAACTTAAAGGTTTGTAGCTAACTTCAGGGTGCTGCAGTTGGAGGAGGTTGACAGCAGATGCCAAGAAGGTAGCTATGACAAGAGTGAGCTACATCCAAATAGAAATAAGGAGAAGCACAGGGTATTGAGTGCACTGCTAAGGGGCTCCTACCAGTTTGGAGAGCGCTATGTCTTTAAATATCAACTTCTTGGAAGGCTAAATTAAACACAAACTTGTTTATGAATTCAGAAAGGTGAAAGTGTCATATTTACTGAAAACATTTCCATATGAAGAGCTTCCCTGCTAGCTCAGTTAGTAAAGAATCCGCCTGCAATGCAGGAGACTCCAGTTTGATTCCTGGGTCAGGAAGATCTGCTGCAGAAGGGATAAGCTACCCACTCCAGTATTCTTGGGCTTCCCTTGTGGCTCAGCTGGTAAAGAATCTGCCTGCAATGCAGGAGACCTGGGTTTGATCCCTGGGTTGGAAAGATCCCCTGGAGAAGGGAAAGGCTACCTACTCTGGGCTGGAGAAGTCCATGGGGTCACAAAGAGTTGGACACTACTAAGCAACTTTCACTTTTCCATATGAGAGTTATTGGGTCAAAAGAGAAAAACATAATGAAAATGAATATTAATAAAAAACCAAAGGACCATTTTGAAGTTCATTTTGACCTTGTCCACTCCTAATAGATCTATCACTTTCCAAAATGTCTAGCACATAATAGACATTCGATAAACTTTGTTGAAAGCTGGATCAACGTTTAACAGAATCCCTGTTTCAGAGGCAAAAACCATTGGTAAGTGTATATTTCAGTCACCCACAGTTTAAGGCAAACTGGTTTATTGGCTTGCTTTCTTAAAAGCCTTCATTGGCTGTCTCTTCTCTGCTTCACTGAATTTCAAGGTGTCTACCTATTTTTGTTTTCTACTTCACGCAATTTCAGTGCTTCTACCTATTTTAATTTGCCCATCTCAACCCAATTCCTCCTGATTCTACAAATTTGTTTCCTCCTCCTGCTCTTTAACGTGGCTTCCCTGGTGGCTCAGAGGTTAAAGCGTCTGCCTGCAATGCAGGAGACCTGGGTTCGATCCCTGGGTCAGGAAGATCCCCTGGAGAAGGAAGTGGCAATCCACTCCAGTATTCTTGCCTGGAGAATCCCATGGACAGGGGAGCCTGGTGGGCTACAGTCCACGGGGTCGCAAAGAGTCGGACACGACAGAGTGACTTAACTTAAACATAACTTTCTTGCTCTTTAACATGAACTGCCCTTGCCAGTCAGGTTGGTTTGCTTACAGTTCCAGCACCACCAACTGCATTCCCACAAGCAAAAATTCTCACTATTCTTCAAGAACAATTTTGAAATCACTTTCCCTGACCAATCCAGTTCCTATCTCTCTCTCCCTCCCTCCCTCTTTCAACTTCAAGCTCATATAAACTCTACAGTCTATATCACACCAATGACTCTTATATAACCCCCTGACATCTTTCACTTCTATGGATGTTAGTCTCACCTTCTCAACTAGACTCTAGATTAATGGTTATGTTTCATGCCTCATTATTTATCTATATAAAATACCCGCTTGGCTGGGGCAGAGATTCTGAATAATACAGGGGTGGAAGTTAACAATGTAAGGAAAACTGGGTCCAAATCATGGAAAACCTTGAAAGCCATGTTAAAAGATTGACTTTAGCCTTTAGGCAGTAGTCAGAGCATGTTCCACCATGTCCATCAGAGGAAAGGCAAGCATCCTCTTCTCCATAAATCACCATTACTAGCCAAGTGCTTACGAATCATTCATTACAAAGAAAAGCCCTGGAGAAGGAAAAACTTCAGGGATACTGTCTCTGATTCTTAACATCTTGATTTTCATTTTCCACAGTTTTCTAAAAGCTATTATGTGTGTTAGGTGAGAAGTTAATTAAATATCCTGCACTTGATTCTGCCTCTCTCTTTTTTTGGAATAGATTGAATCTGGTAGTCTCCATGAGATTTCTAAGCAGCTGTATTCCACCCAGTTGAAATAGGTGATGATATTATTCTTGACTAAATTGGAAAAGCAGTCATCCAGAAGCATTTGAAAGAAACTCAGAAAAGAATTAAAAAAATCAGGTATTACACTTGTAGAATCTTTTGTTTAATGAGCTCTTCTCCTAACAGGCAAGATTCTTAAGAAGTTAGTTAAGATTAAATTTAGAAACTCTGAAAATAAATAATCTTTGTAAAACTCCTCTTCTATATGAAACAATGCTATAAACCAAGAGTTGTACCTTTGGACTCAGAGAACTTAAATGAGCAAAAACTAAAGGATTGTATTTAGTCATAATTTGGTTTTTTTTTTTTTTTTTCCAGTCAAACATTTAGGCTGAAAGAACAATGTTTCATTTTTCTGCTGAAATGTAGTATTTCTTTGCCTGGACTAGCTTAATAACTATGTCAGGAGGGAGTCAATCTACACTATTCATAGATTTTGTAATTACAGATGTGCCAACTTGCTACAATTTATTTGTAACCCTAAAATCAATATTCAGAGCGTTCGGCAGTCATTCACCATCGTAGACAGAATGGCAAAAAGTTTGATTTGTTCAATACACATACTCCCAGCTGAGGTTAAACAGGATGATACCCTGAGCGTTGTTTGGGCTCCGTACTGTGGGAGTATGCAACAGTATGTCACCGCGTGTGTTTGCATGATCATGCTTTTGTTGGAAACTTTGCTTTTTAAAATGCCCCTCCCCCAAATGTAATGCTATATGTTGTTTCTAAGTGCTGGAAAGCCATGAAGTGTCTTATGGGGAAAACATGTATGTTAGATCAGTTTCACTCAGGAATAAGTTACAGTGCTTTTGGCCAGGAGTTCAATGTTAATGGATCGGTAGCATATACTAAATAGGGTATCTTTAACAGAAGCACATAGAAACAAGATTATGTATAGATCGGTTGACAAAAATGGTGTGATCAGAGACTCAAAAAAACCTGACCTTTAATTTCCTCTGGAAGCAGTGATTCAGGATTTGCTAATTTGGTGTTTGTGGTGACTTTATAGCATATGCATACGTAGTGCGTGTAAAGTTGCTCAGTGGTGTCCGCCTCTTTGCAAGGCTATGGACTGTAGCCTGCCAGGTTCCTCTGTCCATGGAATTTTTCAGGCAAGAATATTGGAGGGAGTTGCCATGTCCTCCTCCAAGGGATCTTCCTGACCTAGGGATCAAACTCACGTCACTCTATGTCTCCTGCGCTGACAGGTGTGTTCTTTATTAGCAGCGCCACCTGGGAAGCCCTGATAGCGTGTAACTGTAGTGAATAATTGTAGGCTTAACAGCACATGGATTAAGAAGCTCCATAAATCTTGAATCCCCAAAATCAGGACTAAGATTTTGACAAACTGTTAGTCCACACAAAAGATAATATAACATCTGCTTTGATGTTGAGGGTTGAGACTCTGTCTACCTGTTAACTGAGTGACTTAATGCAAATCACTTTGCCTTTTGAAGGCTACCTTTCAAGGTTGTTAAGAGAATCCAGTGGGGTGATGTACACAGAGCCCAGAACAGTTAGCAACAGGGTAAGCCCATCATGCATTGTTACTATCAACTGTTCCAATTTTTCTCTCAGTAATTCAATCACCATCTTAATGGCTCATGAAATGATAAGGATGAAAATGACTTTCTGTGGACAGTATTCTTCACTCCGCAGAGGAGCTCATAAAATTCTACTTACGTCGACGTGCGTGTTAAGAGCCAGATGAGTGCATTAGTCTCTCAGTCGTGCCCGACTCTGCGACCCCATGGACTGTAGTTCACCAGGGTCCTCTGTCCATGGGATTCTCCAGGCAAGAATACTGGAGCAGATTGCCATTGCCTTCTCCGAGGGATCTGGCTGACCCAGGGATCGAACCTGGGTCTCCTGCACCGCAGGCAGATTCTTTACCATTTGATCTACGGGGAAGTCCCTAGATAACTCATGAGACCCTACTATATGCTCTGTGGTGATCTAAGGGAAGGAAATCCAGAAAAGAGGGGCTATATGTATATGTATAGCATATTCACCGGAGAAGGCACTGGCACCCCACTCCAGTACTCTCGCCTGGAAAATCCCATGGACGGAGGAGCCTGGTAGGCTGCGGTCCATGGGGTCGCTAAGAGTCGGACACGACTGAGCGACTTCACGTTCACTTTTCACTTTCAAGCATTGGAGAAGGAAATGGCAACCCACTCCAGTGTTCTTGCCTGGAGAATCCCAGGGACGGGGGAGCCTGGTGGGCTGCCGTCTGTGGGGTCGCACAGAGTCAGACACGACTGAAGCGACTTAGCAGCAGCAGCAGCATATTCACTTTGCTCTACAGCAGAAACTAACAGAACATTATGAAGCAAGTATACGCCAATAAAAATTAATAAAGAAGATTAATAGGGAATAAAAGTACATTGCTTAGAAATAATAGATCTAAAGTGAACAGAAGTCTCTACAACAAAAAATATATAGTTTTTTTTGCAGGGGGAGAAAGGCTTGAAATAGATCGGAAAACATTTTCACATTAATTGTTCTTTTCATATACTTCAGATTTGTACTTAATGTCTTTTTCCTCCTGGACATCAGAAAGAACACATGGATATGCTGGGAGAAGTTTATATTTTTCCAAATCAATTTCTGGAAAAAATGTATCACTTTCAAATTCTTGCATGATCCTTGTCACAAATAGTCTAAGATGGCCCAGCTTGTTTATGGGTTCCTTGTAAACAGAACTGCCTCCCACTATCCAAACTATGTCTACTTTATTATAGGAGCCTGGAAAACTAACTTCCAAATGATCTGCTTATGGTTTTGACCTATTCCCAGGGACTCTTGTGTCCAAAATGTGGCCTTATAGTTACCATGCGCCAGGCACTGTCCTCAACCCTACATCCATTCAGCTCATTTAAGCATGTTGCTCTTTGTCGCTAAGTTGTGTCTGACTCTTTTGTGACCTCATGCACTGTAGCCTGCCTGGCTCCTCTGACAAACAGCAGAAAAGCTGTCCCACAGTCAACATCCAGTCTGCAAGCTGAGAATCCTGAAAACTGTTCAGTCTGTCCTTTGGTTCAAATTTACACATTCTGTCTCAAATACATCCAGGGTTCACAGCATTGGAGACTTAGGAGGGACTCCTCGGGATTATTCAGCTTGCCCCTTTGCTTTCTCCTTAAGTGGAGAACGTTAGTCTTGGCCTCCAGGGAAACACCGCCCGGCTGTGCCTTTGAGTATTAGAAAGGGCTCCTGAGACCTGGTCTCTCAGATGGTTGCTCATATGACCATGGATAGTCATACCCAGATAGCTCCAAATTCACTTCTGGGTGGAGAGGTAGAAATGGACTTTAGGTTTTGCTGAAGAACAGGAGGAGGGGCACAAATCCTTTCTGACACCTTTTTCGCTGAGAAAATTAGCTTCCAGTTAGCATTTCTCCTTTACCTCCACATTCTAAAAGGATAGATGGGTCCCTCTCAGCTTTGAGTTACATTTCCAAAGTGCCTCCTCTCTCATCTTACCTTCAGAGGGGGGTTGCCAGGAAAGGGAAGGAAAACCTATTCCACCTTACTTGCTTTTCAGAAAGTTGCCATGTCTTTATTTTTTAAAATCTTGCATTCTTATAGTTCCCCTGGTACAATGAAGTCTCGCCTCTTATTTGAAGGGAAAAAAAGGGAAATTGAGCAGATCCTGAAAATAAGGAGAAATTACACTTACAATCCCAGAATCTCTACTGGTTGGACACTGCTGGGGATGTTAATTATGAGGGCTTATTTTCCAAAAACATCAGAGCACATCTAGAAATTAAATAAGAATAATAGGAGGTTTTAAATCAATTGACATTTTCCAAAGAATTCCTCAAGACAATAAGATGCTGCCCATGAGGCATACATAAACTTTGATTCTTCTCTACCTAAACAAGGCTTTAAAAATGGTATCAAAATTCACCTCAAATAGTTTGGTTTTCATTAACTGCTCTCTCTTGAGGGGCTTCACATGTAGAACTGAGATCTGCCTTCTTTGTTTCATTTGATTTATTTGTGTCCAAACTGAATGAATGAGTAGCTATTTCTAACTGGTCTTTTTGACCCTGCATAATTTGGACAGCAGGAGTTACTCCGAACCCTAAGGACAGAGACTCTGCTGTTGGAGGTGAGGATCGGATGGACACATCTCTCCTGAGAAATACTGTGATTAGGTGACTCTCATCAAAGAGCCAAGGTCAAAATTAACTTTGGATTAGCCTCCCCCACGACAAAAGGGAAGCATTCATTTGGAGACGATCTTCTTTGTTAGCAAGATGGTTGTTAGATGGTGCAAAGAAAGAGAAAGGAAGTGACTTCAACCTTCTGCTTATCTGTGAAACGCAGTGATTACTCCCTGTGGTTTGGTGCAGCCAGCTTGTCAGGAATCATGGAGCTGGGCCAGTTGGAGGCAAGTGTGGGGAAAGAGCCAAGTCTGGTCTTTGCAACCCCTTCCCCTCCCCTCCTCTTCCTAGCTGTGGCTCCATCCTCCTTCCCCTTCAGGTACCCTGGAACCTCTCACAAATCGCCAAATTCTCTGGGTCCCCCAACTCACTTTGAGTAATCTAACTTGAGTGTTATGAGTTGAATGTTGCTTACTTGCTAAGTCGTGTCTGATTCTTTGCGACCCCATGAACTGTAGCCCACCAGGCTCCTCTGTCCACGGGATTTTCCAGGCAAGAATACCGGAGTGGGTTGCCATTTGCTACTCCAGGGGATCTTCCCGACCCAGGTGTCAAACCACGTCTCCTGCCTTGGTAGGTGGATTCTCTACTACTGAACCACCTGGGGAAGCCCTATGAGTTGAATTCATATGATGAAATCCTAACACCTAGTACCTCAGAATGTGGCCTTATTTTGGAGATAGGGTCTTTAGCTTGAGCCCAAATCCAATATGACTAGTGTCCTTATAAAAAGGGGACATTTGAAGACAGATCTGTATAGAGTGAGAATACCATGTAAATAAGAAGACAGTTGGCAACAAGCCAGGCAGATCTCTGCTTCACAGGGCTCATAAGGAATCAACCCTGCTGACACCTTGATTCAGACTGAAGCCTCTGGAACTGTAAGACAGTACATCTCTGGGTTTAAGCCACTCGATTTGTGGTGCTTTGTTAAGGCAGCCTTGGCAATCAAAGATCTTGGATCACACTGTTGCTCTTGCTATATATTTGGTTCCCAAAGTGTGAGCCTCCAACCTGAATGAGCCTTGAAGTTCTTGCTAGAGACCGTAAGATTTATACAGTCATTTTTTTTTTCCTCTTAATTTAAAGCCAAGTAAAGACACTGTATGAATAACACATGTAGATTGCCCGGTGACCGTCCTTTGCATTCCTTTCTGGATTTAACTCTCATCACTTTCTCTCTCTCCTCACTCTATTCTAGCTGTACTGATCTACTCATTTCCTGCAGGGAAACCTGTTCTCTCACCTCAGAACCTTTGCACATGCTGTTCTCTTTTCCTTAAAATACCCCCACATTTGCAAAAATCTGGACATATGCCACAAATACATTAGTCTCGGCTGAGTTGCCACATCTTTGGGGAGGTCTTCCAAAATTGGGTTGGATGCTTTCCTATGTGACCCCCATAGCACTTGTGCTCATGTCTCTTCTATCAGTAAACCGGGTCTTTGGTCATCACCTCTTGACTTGGTCACCTAGCCCACGAGATGATGGGAGAGGCTGCTTCACGCTCAATTTCATATTCACAGCAGCAAATGCGGCAGGTATCACAAAACTCATTTTTACATACTATAATAATATGTCAAAATGTTTTGTGACTCTTCTTCTTAATCACTAGATGAGAAGATTCTACATTGCGAGACTTCACTTTTTTCTACATTGCAAAGTGGTCGTCATCTTCAAAAGTGTGGAAACTTTTGCTCTAATCCAGAGATCCCACAATAGTGACCCCAGGGCCTAATCCAGACAGCAGATGGGATGGTTTGGCCAGCCCAGTGTTCCAAATGTGGGCACCCTTCCTTGGGGCTGGGCTCTCTGCAGTCACCCCAAGCAACCTGTTTCCACTGTCTGGCATTCACCGCTTTCCTCATTACATTGCCCTACATAAGGACCTTCAAGTGGCGAGCTTTCAAAGATGGAACATGCTTTCCATCAACATCAGGCGTGAGTGACTTTGCAGCTTCCCCCATCTCCTACTGCTGATGATCCTTCAGCTCTGTCATCTCCCACCTCCTCTCCGTCCTGTGGTCAGTAACTCTTCTTGCCTGTTCCCTCAATGCCGATCCCTGAATTCCAGCTGTTGTACTGTCCTACTGTACTTTTCAAGGTGCTGTGCTATAAGATTAAAAATGCTTGCTTTATTTTTTGTGTTTGTTTTGCATGTATTATTTGTGTGAAAAGTGCTATCAACCTATTACAATACAGTACTGTGTAGCCAATTGCGTTAGTTGGCTACCTAGGCTAACTTTATTGGACTTAGGGACAAATTGGACTTAATGAAAGCTCTATCAGAACAGAACTCCTTCATATGTAGGGGACTTACAGTATTGTCGGGCTTCCCAGGTGGCCCAGTGGTAAAGAATCCACTCGCCAATGCAGGAGACACAAGAGATGCCGGTTTGATCCATGGGTTGGGAAGATCCCCTGGAGGAGGAAATGACAACCCACTCCAGTATTCTTGCCAGGAAAATCCCAAGGCCAGAGGAGCCTGGCGGGCTATAATCCATGGGATCACAAATAGTCGGATACAACTGAGCATACACATACACCATACTGTTACTTCTCATCCTCCTGAGGCCCTGGTTCCTAGAAAACATTCCCCCCAGATTCTTCATCAAAATTTACCTTTCTGATATCCCCCTGCCTCCAATGTATTAATGTAAGTAAAAACAGAGATCTAATAGGTTGTCTTCCTCTGGGAAAACCTGTTTATCCAGAAATGGTGAAGGGGATTATTGGGGGCATACATGTGTACAGAGGTTTTTTTTTGTTTTTTTTTTTCTGTAATCCTGCAAAGCAAAACACTCAAAGGAAGGTTGACAACTTTCCCCCTAGAGTTTCACCTTGTCTTATAGAAAGTATACAGGGTCTGGAAACAAATTAATTTTGATCAACCTTGGTCTTGCTTTCTAGACCCTGCCAAAGACACTAACAAGCAGAGAAACAGCCAAATCAGGGGAAAGTTTGGAAGTGGATGGAGTGGAAGGGGCCTTATAATCCTCAATCAGAATTGTGGCTCTCTAGGCAATGGAATATTAAATTACTGAAAGTATAGTATAAAATGTTGTTTTATTAATTCTCTTACGTCTTTAAACAACTTCAGAAAGGAGAAAAGGTAGTTTCCTCTTAGAATATATCTCGATTGCTCTGGGCTCCTGCTATGGTAAGTTTTAAATCAAGGAGAACTGCTTAGTGTATTTGTTTTGGAGTCTCAAAAAAAAAAAGGGGGGGGGGGAGAAAGAAAGAAAGAAAGAAGTGTGCTACGTAGCTCAGACTGACAATCAGAACATGATAATACAGAGCCCTTCCAAGTGGAGGTAAAATCCCCAGGAAAAAGACTCTGTCTGCTTGTGGCCCAGTTCTTTCTGGAGTTCCCACCCCCTACCCCACCCTAACTCCTTTTTATATAAACTTCTAGAGGGACATCTTTGGCATCCTGGGAAAGCCCTGTCCATCTGCCAAATACAGCTTCTCTTCTGATCTTTCTTATGATACTGTTTTCAAGGCTGACACATTTCTCTTCATAGTTACCCTTTCTTTCCTCCCCTTTTGCCAGTTTTTAGTCCAATATGCCAATTGTCCTACACTTCCATGACTTCAGACCTTAAACATTTTCACCAACAGTGGAGAATTCTGTAGAGCACTTTCTGAAAAACTCAGTCTCTAACCTCCTCCCTCCCCCCAGCCAGCTCACAGGGGCAGTGATTTCCTCAAAGAATTTCAACAAATTAGTTCTCCACTACTTCCCTTCCTGAAATGATGTTAGCTGTCTTTAATCAAGCTTGCTATTCCAACTGTTCTTGATTTGATACCTTCAAGTCGTTACAGAGTCCTTCTCTCGAACTGAAGCTAAACTGACTGGCTTATCTTCTGATTTCCAGCATAGCCACAAACACTGATAATATTTCAGAGAGGGGGTGTGGGTGATGAAGAGGAAAAGGATTCATTACATCTTTTAACTTATCCTACTCTTTTCATAGACACTTTTTTTTTTCAGTAAGTCCAAAAATAAGTGTTTAAAATCAGAATCCCGGAGAGAGGCATCTCAAAATCAGTCTTGGTGCTTTAAAAATGTTAGTACTCCTTTTACACGTTTGAACACATGTTTAAAGTAAGGCCACCTTCATTATCTGGTGCCAATGGCATGAATTTCCTACACTAATCATGGCTGGTATTTACTTGGTGTTTGTAGTGCCAAATCTCAACTTCTGAAGTCAAGAGGTTAAGTTATAAATACCCGCTATTAGATAGCTGCAAAATATTTGCCTGAAGGCTTTGATAGTTTAAAGCTTTCCATTATACGTATATACAGATATGTATATTCTTGTAGCTATGTATATTTTAAGATACATATGTATCTCCACAACACCTCATGTGTGGTCACGATATCCATCACATAAACTTCTGCATTTTCCAAACCCTGGGATACAGTTTCAAACCATATATAAACTGATTTTATACTGCCCATATGCACTGCATTGGGCCCTACCACACGGATGGCATCATTATTTCCACACAGTCTGATTCACAGTCCAAACCCAGGAGAGGGTCTCAAGGAAAAGACGTTTTAGGACCAGGTTTCCAACTTGAAACTCTCCATGGGAATTTCCAGAATAACTGATACATCAAGGAGGGAGAAAAAAGTGAAGAAGGGCTGAAAACCAGAACCAAAACCAAACAAAAGGAGAAGCATTAAAAAGTTATGTGATGAAGTGGGATGCTATAAAGTTTTTATTATGACTTGTTTGGAAAGAGCTTGCTTAACAAATGCAGTCATCCTCTATTCAAATGCAAAGCAATAAAACATTTTATAGTCCACTATCACATGCCATAATGTGTAGGGAATAGTTAAGCCCAATCAGATCTTAGAAAAGAACGCTGTGTTTGCTTTTCTAGGAAAGCTTGCCCTTTAAAAGAGAGAGGGGGGAAAAGTGAGGGAAGAAAGGGTTATGGAGATGGAGAATTGTCTGGAAATTATATCAACTGAGGAATGGGTGCAGAAAGAGGAGCTATCTTTTTACCTGGAAGAGAAAACTAGTGGGGGAAATGAGAGCTGTCTACACATATCGTAAGGGCAATTTTGTAGATGCGTTATTAATTTTAGAGTTATGATGTTAAGTTTTAAAGGACAGAACTAGATCCAATTGATAAACATTGGGGTGAAGGGAGGGGGATAGATTTGACTCAATAAATAATCTTCTGACATGATAGCTTTTCACAGAGGGATGATCTGCCTTGGGAATTATTGAGTTCCCCGTGTGTAGAAGATTAAGCAGAGGCTCAGAGAGCATCCAATAGGGATGTTATACAGGTTCCTACAGCAGATGGACTCTGGATGAGTTCACCTATATGGTGCCACCCCAGTCTAGATGTTTGTGATTCTAAGATTTGCATAGACGTCCAAATTGGTGGTTGGAGATATTTCATGTGCTTGCATGTTCCGCCATAGATCTGAGTATGCACTGGAATAGGATTTTCATGAGAAAAATTTTTAAAGTATAAATTTGTTGTCATTGGTTAGTGTTGCCTATGAAAAAAGGGGTTTCTTTTTTAAAGTGAGAAATGTCAGCAATAAAGTCTTTTCTGATCTCAGATTTGGAGCATGGAGTTTTTCTATTGTTCACTCATAGCCCTTTTGTCAAATGTTTTCAAGCCGGGAAGCACGATATGTTGAAAGGCTGTGGGGAAATTCCAAAAGGTTTAGAGAAATCAGAGCTGTCAAATTCTGAACAGAAATTTGATGTAAAGTATATTAGTTGATTCTTTTCCTTCCACATTATCACTCTATTCCTGTTTTTTTTTCCCCCAAAGCACACATCTGCCAAAAGCCCCCTTTCCTTTGGACTCACCCTCCTTCATTTTCACCTCCAGTGTCCTCTTAAATTCTGTTCTTGCCTCTCGTAGCATATTTTCTTTCTGACATAAAACAAAGCAAACCTATTCCTTTAGCTCTCTCCTTAATAGGAGAGACCGAATGGGCTCTCAGAAGGGGTAGGGAATGAGAAAGTCGGAGAATTGCTGAGCTAGGCTCATTGTCTCACTCCTTGTTTATCCTCAAACTTGCCAAAAATTGCCCAGGAACAGACTTCCTGCTCCATCATTTAAAATGACTCTCTCTCTCTCTTCTACTTTCTTGCCAAACTTACTTCATGATACAAGAGACTGAGATGGAAGAGGGCAAGGTAATAAGCTCAGGATGAATTTTATCCTTATTAAGTACCTTTCATTCCTCAGAATCCCCAAAGGCCTGACAATCTATATTTCATGCCCTTCAACCTCACCGCAGAAAGCTGGACTGTGCTGCGAAGGGCATGCACAATAAAAGCCGAGGTAAACCCTCTTCAAGCCCGATCATCACTTCCATTATGCATTAGCATTTCTGTGACACCCTGTATTGGTCAATGTTATATTACTCAGTCTAGACAGGAGGGAAAGGGGTCTTCCTGTAAATGGTATTTCCACACATTTTCCTTCTCTTTACTTGCCTTCCTTCTCAGGTTCCCTCTTTGGGTGCTATATTTTCCCTCTCACAGAGAAGTCTTCTATTTAAATCCTTCAGAATTCATCTCAGGAAGTTTATGAGGGAAGCGTTTACCTCACAAAGCAAGAGGCACAGAGTGAACATTTTCTTTTAAAGTTTTTCATTAAATAGAAATGTGTTATGAAATAAAATATTAAATGTGAATAGAACGTGACCCTACCTTAAAGGAAAAGATAGCTCATTCACCAAGCAGAGGAAAGACGGTCTTAACCACGACAGCCTAGCATTAGTTGTGAAAACATTAAAATAGCTGATCCATAAAGTGTGTGCTTAGTAGGTATCACCTGTTTTACATTTACTATCTCATTTATTTCCCACAACAACCTTATGAGGTGACACTGTATAATTTTCATCATGAAAGAGAAAAATGAAGCTTGGAGAAATTAATCAAGACGTGTGCAAGGTCACGCCAATTCTTTAAGGAATGTGGATCCATGGATTTCTGACTCCAAAATCTCTCCACCGAACCACTATTTTCCATCCTGCCTCAGGCATTACTCCCAGGAGGAACAGGAAGATAGCGGCCATTTTCATTTTGACTGGATCTTCCTGGCTGCCTCCATCTTGACTTAGGGTCAATGCAGTCTTTCTTTCATTGTGACTTTGGGGTGAACCCTGAACGCTGGGAGTTCTCCATTAGTGGGGAACTCCTGGTGGGTGGAATCTTCATTCAGATTTTCTTCCATTTTCTCTGTTCTTTTCCCATACATTCCTCTCTCAAGAGTCTGTGCTTGAACTTAGGGGGTGGGGTGGGTTGGGCAGAATGCAGGGCAAGCCTCTGCTTCTCACTGAAAGGGCAGCTGTCCACGGAGCTCACACGGTAACTTGAGTAGGTGTGTTACTTAATACGCCACGAGAAAATGCCCACCCCGAGAGTCTAAAATTGTGGATTTAATAGGCCTCCTGCTGCTGCTCGGCTGCCTTCCAAAGGCCCGCTGAATTGCTTCCTCTGCAAGCAAGACCTTCTGCCAGAGATGCTGGGGGAACCGCGGTTGTTGATCTGTGGCGAGAGGTGACAGGTGGTCGCTCGGCAATTGTGGGATGTTAAAACTGATATTAAAATTTTTTTCCAAAGGTTGAATGGAGACTGGGTAAAGAAAGAAAGGCTGTTTGATACTGCGCCCCCTTGTTTCTCTGCCTCTGGAGAAGGTGTGCTGGCTCCCAACCAGCTTTCCACACTCTGAGACTTAAATCCTCTAAAGACTCCTTCTGGGAAGGCCTTGGCACGAGGACACGGTGGGTACGCCCGAGCTGGGCCTTCACAGAGGTTCGTTTCACCAAGACCCCTCACCCAACCATACTTCCTCACCAGTGTCGAGAAGGGGGCTCTGGGTGGTTAGAGCATAACTACTACTTTCATAGAAGCTGTGAATAGAAGCCGCCCCCCTCCCCAACTTTTTTTCCTTAAGAATAGTGAGCAACTACTACAGATGGTCTAAGACGGCAGTCCCCAACCTTTTTGGCACCAGGGACCAGTTTTGTGGAGGACAGTTTTTCCATGGGGAAAGGTTTCAGGAGGATTCAAGCGCATTAGATTTATTGTATTTATGCGTTACATTTATTATTGCAAAATAAAAATAAAGTTAGAATAGAAACAAATATTTCTATGTTGTGACAATCTCAGGATATTCCAACCTTGACTTTAGGGTTAGGGTTCATGCTCCTATGAGAATCTAATGCCACCACTGATCTGACAGGAGGCGAAGCTCAGGCGGTAATACTAGTGATGGGGAGCAGCTGTAAATACAGATGAAGCTTCACTAGTTCACCAACTGGCCACTCACCTCCTGCTGTGTGGCCCAGTTCCTAACAGGCCATGAACTGATAGCATCTGTGACCCTGGGAGTTAGGGACCCCCGGTCTAAGACATGACGATTCCAGAGGTGATAGGCCTTCTTCTCTTGACCTATGGAATAGCCAACTTCACAGAAGGACTGGGAGCTTTTTAAAGCTCACCAAAGAAGTTTGTCACCCTCTTAGAACAGTGGAAGGCGGGAAGTTCCTCAGCCCATCAGAAGTGCTCAGTTCATGAACCTGAGGAAACCAAACAGCCTTTGGATAAAAATCACCTCCTCCTGGAGACAGTAGATGGGTCATTTCTGAAATATTGTGTTTTTTTGGGAAAAAAAAAAAAGCAAGAGATGTTTTGATAGTTCAAATAAAATGTATCACATGCTTTATATCAGTGGTTCTCCTTTATTTGGGTTTCTATGTTTAAACTGTCATGGAAATAGCTATACTGTATTGCTTTCTCCTTTTCTTTTTTGAAACTCTGAATATAGCTTTATTTAATGTTCAAAGAATTTTTTTCTTTGACAGGGAGACCTGGTGTGCTGCAGTCCATGGGGTCACAAAGAGTCAGACATGACCTATCAGTGAACAACAACAGTGTTCAAAGAAACAACTTCAGTTTCTGAATTAAATATATCATTTGCAATCATTTTTAAGGCAGTAAGAATTTAAATATATAGCACAAACATTTATTTATAACTGTGCATGCTAAGTTGCTTCAGTTGGGTCCAACTCTGTGCGACCCAATGGATTGTAGCCGCCTAGGCTCCTCTGTCCATGGGGACTCTCCAGGCAAGGATACTGGAGTGGGCAGCCACGCCCTCCTCCAGGGGATCTTTCTGACTCAGGGATCGAGCCTATGTGTCTTATGTCTTCTGCCTTAGCAGGTGGGTTCTTTACCTGCCTGGGAAGCCCAATTTATAAGTGTAATTATTATCATTTCTAAATCATTAGAGGTGTTGTTGTTCAGTCACTAAGTTTTGACTAACTCTTTGCAACCCCATGGACTGCAGCACACCAGGCTTCCCTGTCCTTCACTATCTCCTGGGGTTTATAAATTCTCATAAGCAGCTAAATCTATAAGATTCTAAAGTTTGAATGATCTTCATGTGTGATGAATACTTTTTTTTTTTACTGAAACAGCAAATTTTAGAGTTGAAATTCTAAGGCATTTATCTATGTATGTACTCTCAAAAATCAGAAGTCAGACCCCTTACTCAAGTGTATTCCTGACTTACTGTTGTTACGTTTCAGGATGTTCCTGAGAGATTGCAACTGTTCCCGAGACCAAGAATTCATTTTGATGATTCTTTCTCTCAAACGGTTTCTTAGGGAAGGAAGCCAGGCTCAACCTTCTGAATTTGGAGTTGGCAGCTGTTAGCACTGCTCTGTCACCGTGGACATTTGTCATTCTTTTTGGTTGCCCAGCAAGTATTTAAACTCCTTACCCATCCTGGCAAACTTCCCCCTTTTAAGATTCTTGGTGGGAGGCCATGTTATGAAGCAGCAAAGAAACTGAGAATGCTGTCTAGTCATTGCTCCTCAAATTTCTCTACAGTGAGGGCCCAAACGTGGGACCCGGGCTTCTGCAATCAGACACATCCGTCACAGATGGAGAATCTGGAATTCATGAGGCAGGGAGCTTGGATGGTGAGGAAGACTCTGGCAGCGGCAGTAGCTGCAGGGGAACCAAGGCCCTGGGCTGGCGGGGGGTGGGAAGGCCAGATGCAGCGTCCAGTTCTCAGCTGCAGAGTCTGGGGGTCGCACATCCCTGCGCCATCCTGCCTGGAGCAGTCCCACGGTTTGATTCTGGGCACTGTTTCTGGCTGTGGAGTTGAGAATCATGTACTCGAAGTTATCTGGCAAAGCCAGGAGCCAGTCTAAAGCCTTTGAATAAATTCTTCTCCTGGAATGGCTTTCTGTTGGCTGCTTACAACTAAAACTCCTATCTTAAAACAATAGAAGTAAAATTTGACTAGATAGAAGTTTTGATTTCTTAAAATTACAGAAAGATCATCTTAAAGTATAAAGCTATACACTGGTATAGTTCAGAGGCCACTGAACTCTATAAGGTGTGCATTATGAATATATTTACACATATTTACCTATTCATGCAAAGATATCTATACGGAGACATAAGCACATGTGTGTATGTGTATGCATGCGTGTGTGTGTGTGTGTATGTATGTGTGTGTATCCAAGTCACACAATTCAGTATGTCACATGTAGATGTGGAAGCCAATGGCGTCCAACGCCAGACTTTAAATTCCCTTCTGCGGTCTAAGACCACCCTCCTGCTCCCAAGTCGATCGCTTTCTGTTCATTCCCTCTCTTTATTGAAAGAATGTATTTTATCAAGCAGAACAGCCTTCTCCTCCTTTTCCAACCAATTTCAGCTGCGTTAATCACTGACGCAAAATGAACTAAGACCAGCATGGGATACTCAGCCAACACCAGTCTCAGGGTGGCATTCATTTTGAGCATTAAAGTGAAATGTGAAGTTGTTAAAAGGGGAGTATGTACCATATACCCTTGGGAATGTGTGCTTGTTAAGGAAGTCTAGGGCTCTGAAATCCTGGTTCACAAAGCACTAACATGTTTTCTTTTTGCAACAAGAAATCAAATAATGCAGAAGAAATTGAAGCAAACTTCCCTGGAATCTCCACTAAACTAGCGTTTTCCAAAGCTCCTAGCTAAAACATAACAGTGTTTTCAAAGCTTGTTCCCCTCTGTAGGTTATTATCACTGAATCCTTGCCACAACTGTGGGGACTAAACCAAGGTGAGTATATCTCTGTCTTACAGACAAAAAACCAAAGGCCAGGTCACCCAGATTGCTAATGGCTGAGCCCAGTACTAAATCATGATCTTCTGGCTCCTAGTTCATAGCTCTCTACCATGACATTTTTTAATATCTCAGGGTTGGCTTTCTGGTTCCCTGCTTTTGGATGGAGATACACACATACGCACACACATACACATGCATGCTTGTGTATACATATATATATTCATGTATGTATATGCATATGTTTATTGTATGCATTTTTACATATTCATTAAAATATTAAAATTTCCTAAATATATAAAATACTGTATAACAAAATGACTTCCAGTCAAAGGAATACATCAGGAAATTGCTTACACATTCCTTGTCCAAAAATAGTAAGAGACTAGCCTTCAGATGAGCCAACCATGAGCTGGTGGTCTCATCTTTGACATCTCTTTTCCTTTGTAATGACTGCTGTTGCTCCTCTTCCCCAAGATAACGCCTATCCACCCTCCATTGTCCAGCGTAAAGATCCCTTCTTCTGGGATGCCCCTTCTGATCCCCTCAATTAGGTCAAGATCCTTTTATTATATATGCTCCTAGTTTTGCATTCCTTTTTCTCATTGTCATGCATTACATATGAATTAGTGTGTCTATTTCTTTGCTGCCTGTTTTTGTGTACCATTCTATCCCCAGAACCTAGCCTATGACATGGCATAGTGTGAACAGTCAATCATCTTTCCAGAAGGATGACATGAGCACACAGGGAGAAGTGTGAATCAACAGTGGGTGGGTTTCCTCATTGTGGACAGTGTGGTAGATAAGATGGGGGCTGCGGTCACCATACTTTTGCTTGAAGCCTGGCTCTGCGACCGCCCAGCTGTGTGACTGAGCAAGTTGCTTGGACTCTGCCCTTGAGTGGCTTCATCAACATTTTGTTGATCATACATGAGACAGTTGCCTGTCTCATGCAGCTGCTTGAGCATTAATTGAATTTATACTAGGAAAGTACTCAAGACACTTCCTGGTACGTGATAAATGCTTAATAAATATTGGTAGTGCATTTTTTTTTTTTTAATTTATTTTTTGTCTGCTTCGTTGCTGAGCCAGGGTTTCTCTAGGTGCAGTGCATGGGCTTCTCATTGTGCTGGTTGCTCTTGTTACGCTTCCTGGGTTCTAGGGCGTGGACTCCATGGTCGTGGCACATGGGCTTAGTTGTAGCATGTGGAGTCTTCCCGGATCAGGGGTCCAACCGGTGTCGCCTGCATTGACAGGCAGACTTTTTTATCCATTAGACCACCAGGGAAGTTCAGCAGTGCTTATTTTTTATAAGGTGGAAAGAATGAGAGTGAATAAAAACAGGTTTCTACATATATATTACCATATGTAAAACAGATAGCCAATGGGAATTTGCTCAGGCAACTCAAACCAGGGCTCTGTAACAACCTAGAAGAGTGAGATGGGGAGGCAGGTGGGAGGGAGGGTCAAGAAAGAGGGCACATAGGTATACCTAGGGCTGATTCATATTGATGTTTGGCAGAAACCAGCACAATATTGTAGAGCAATTATCCTTCAATTAAAAATAAATACATTTTAAAAAATAATAAATAAATAAATTTAATTATTAAAAGAGAGAGAGAGGGAAAAATTAGGTTTCTAGGTTCAATGATGGGAAATTAAAGAAGATCCACTATGAAGACTTCTAATTTCTGGGCAAGTGAGAAGAGGAGAGGCAGTATGAGCGCCAGAGATCAGAGGAAAGTGCCGCAAACCAACCTGCTGCCCGGAAATCCTGCCTGCGTACGTTCTGTCATGGGGACTGCCTTTCCCCTCTCCCAGGGATTCCATGTGGACAGGCAAAGCCAGCTTGCCTCCCCCCAGGGCAAGCAATCAGAGTCATTTTACTAAATCTGCTTCAGCAATGGAAAGGCCTGACACATCAAGGACCCCTGAGCAAGCACCCAGTCAGTAATACCAAAGCCAGAGAGTTGCATGTGAATGTGGAATGCACCAGTTATACAATTAGGAAATAGTCTTTGCAAGAATCTGGCCTCTTTGCAGTTAGTCCTTAGTTTCTTGAAGTTCTGAGATTTTGTTGTATCCTTAGGGTGATCAGCTCTGTTTCCTTAATGTGTGCAATTGCAGACATCTGTTTGTTGGGGCAGACGAGCTAACCGGTCACTGGGTGATGGATGTTTTCCTATTGCTCTGCTGAAGAGCATTAAGTTAAGCCTTCACTCCAACTCCACAGATAGCTGAGACAACAGATGGCCTTTTTTTTGTTGTTGCAATTCTAAAGAACCGCTACCACAGGAGGTTCCGAAGAGCAGCTTCTATATGTTGATGGCTTAAAAATTCACTTGGTAAATAAAGAACTATTATTGTTATACATGCCAAAAAATATAGTGGCCGATGAAGGTGGGGTTGGAAGAAAGGAGGGAAAACTTGGTCCAGTTGTCTTCCTGACCTTGCAGGATGCAGTAAATTTAGGCTATGGGGAAGATGGAGGGAATCAGAGGAGTTTTGAAGAAGTCAAGTTCTATCTATAATACTTGCAGATGTTAAATATCTTTTCTGAGGACACAAATGTCCTCTTAAGTACAACTAGAAGACAGACAACATAAATCCAATGTCCAGAATGATTGGTATGCTTCAGTGAATATTTTAATATTCCACTCATTAAAAATACTTTCAATCAAACCTTGGAACCTGTGCATTTTTTAAATGACAGTTTGGAGACATATGAACAAGCTTGTTATCATTTATCCTGGTTTCTGAGATTTCTATGACCAGAGGAGGACTTTAAATTATCATGAAACAAAAATTGCTTCCCCTTCAATATATGTCTACTGCTTTTCTGATCATTTCTGGGATTCCAACATTTATCGCAGTAAGAAGTGCTCAGCTTCACATAAGACTAGATTCTTTGATGAACTCAGGAGATTATTCTGGCTTACCTGGTGGCTCGGATGGTAAAGAATCTGCCTGCAATGCAGGAGACCCAGGTTCGATCCCTGGATAGGGAAGATCCCCTGGAGAATGGAATGGCAACGCACTTCAGTATTCTTGCTTGGCGAACCCCCATGGACAAAGGAGCCTGGCCTGCTACTTTTTTGGATGAACTCATGGGATTATCAGCAGTGAATCTACTACCTGAAAATCATCTTTATTCAGAGCTATCAACCCCACAAAAGAAAATCAAAAGTCTGATTGGAAGGATGCAATTTATATTGTGTTAAAAGCTTACTGCCATCTGAACACTGCAGCTTAGGGGCTTCTTGGATGGAATGTCACAGGAATATCTCATTTGGCCTGAAGCAAAATGCACCCATTAATTGAATGGGATTTGATATTTGTAATGGTCTCACAAAAAACAGTGAGAGTACATGGTCACATGTATTAGACATTAAAGAGTCCGCTTCTCACAGAAACGCTCTCTATCACATGCAGTAGAGCATCTGCTACGGGCAAGAAATGCAAACGCTATAATATCTGCAGATCGTCCAGGCACACCACCCCTACTCAGGTGGCAGAGGATTATTCTACAGTCTGCTCACAGACCAAGGATGCAAAGTGTAAATGCTTTCAGCAGATGCTTGGAATCTTTAAGGCATATGTTGTTCATGCTTCTTTAAAAGAAATTGCCAAAACTGCTGTACTAGTTCAAATCGTCTGGCATTTGGGAACCTCAGTTACTTTTTTCATGTGAAAGTAAAACCAAGAGTTCGGTCATAAAAAGACAGTCCAGGGCAGTGTGGTTGGCAGTTTATGCAATAGAACTTTAATTTCCTTAACATGAATGCAAGGTGAGGATAATGATTTGTGGGTGATACGGAGGAACAAAAGCTCAACAGCAAACTAACACATCATGGTGTTTTTCAACGAAGAATTTAGCCTTCAGAGTGCAACACCCTCACGGCAGCAATGCTGCTGGAAAGATAAAGTGAATGCGCTCTTTGACTTTATGCCTAGAATGTGCTAGGCACTGTGATTGGCACTGGGGATACATAAAACCTCATAGAGCCAGAACCCCCTGCCCCAGGCCCCACCAAATTATTCCCATTATTATAGCCTGGATGTAGTAAATTGCAATACATACCCCTAATGTAATCCCCAAAGAATTTGAGTCTCATAAGAGGAAACCATGATCATTTCATCTAGATTTTGTTATTACATTCATTCAACTGAAATCTAAAGATAGACCTTTTGCTCTAACTAGGGAAACAGAAAGATTCGAATATCTGATTTAATGAGACATATCAGTTCAAGTTTTTTGGTTGTAATGAACAGAACGAGATTCTGAGTAGAGAAGTGAATTTAATGGAAAGGTTTGGGGATGCTCAGTGGACTAAAGAAACTTGTAAACCAAGACTCAAAAGGGACATGAACCAGGGCAGTTTCAGCAGGAAGAAATGCCCCTCCTGGGTAGGACACTTTCCTGGATGGATTTTTTTGTCCAACACTTTTAATACTTCTGGTAAAGCTGAGTATGGAGCACATTTTTAACACTGAAATTTTTCATGATTCATCACTACCATTTTTTTTTTCCTTTATAGGTTATGTATATGATGTTGCATCTACCTAAAATATCTTTGCCTATGTTTTATACTTTTGTAATTTTAGGCTTACATTTAAATCTATGGTCTATAAGTTAATTAATTTGAGAATCATGTTTTCATATGGTTCTAGGCATGGTTTTCATATGGTTCTAGGTATGGATCCAAGTTTTTATTTCCAGCATCATTTGCTGAAAAGACATTTTCCTTCACTGAATTGCCTGCACGCCTATATTGGATATTACTTGTCCACATGTGTTTTGTTCATATATCCATCAGTTGTTATATATTTGGATCTGTTTCTGCATTCTCTGATCTGTTTCATTGACCTATTTGTCTATATGTACAAAAATGCGAGTGTCTTCATTACTGTACAATAAGTCTAGTCTATATAAAGTCTTTACAGGAAGTCTTTATAATAAGGTAATATAAACCCTCTGACACTCTTTTTCAAAGATGTTTTGAGCTTTCAATGTTTTTTGCAATCCTGTGTGAATTTAACATTGGTTTTCTAGTTTCTATCAATAGAAAAAAAGCTTGCTAAGATTTTTATTGTTATTGCATTGAATCCGCAGATAAATTTAGGGAGAATCATCATCTTAATAATATTGAAACTTTAACGCCTATGAATAAGTTATATCTCTCCAATTATTTAGGTCAAAGTTTATTTCCCTCAGAAATATTTTGTAGGTTTTAGTGTACAAGCCTTGCCAATTTTTGTCAGATTTACCCCTAAGAATTTTACATACTTAGTGCTATTCCACATAATATTTTAAAATTTCTTTTCCAGTTGTTAATATAGAAATACAACTGATTTTGATATTGATCTTTTATCCTTCAAACTTACTAAATTTGAAGTTCTGAGTGTTTTTGCATATTTTATCAGATTTTCTACATAGACGATCATGCATTCTAAAATAGAAATAATTTTACTTTTTCCTTCCCAAAATAGATGCTTTTTTTGTTGCCTTAATGCTCTGTCTAAGCCTCTAGTACAGTTTTGAATAGGAGTGTGAGAAGGCACATCTTTTTATTCTTCTGAACTTAGGGAGAAAACATTTAGTCTTTCATCATTCAGTATTATATACTGCCTGTAGGTTTTTCTTAGATGCCATTTATCAGAGTGAGCAGAAGTTCTCTCTAGTCCTAGTTTGCTGGAAGTTTTTATCGGGAATGGATGCTGGATTTTGTCAAATGTTATCTCAGCATAAATTCAGATGATATGGGTTTTTTTTTTTAATGTGTTAATATGATGAGTTATACCAATTGATTTTTAATAGTAAGCCAGACTTGCATTCTTGGAATGAACCTCACTTGATCATAATGTACCATGCCTTTCATGTATGCTTGGATTTGATTTTCTAAAATTTGGTTTCAAATTTTTGTATGTGTGTTCATATGGAATCCTCACCTATAGTTTTCTTATTTCATTAATGTCTTTGTTTGGTTTTGGTATTAAGGTAATAGTGGGCTCACAGAATAAGATGGGAAGCTATTTCCATCTCTTCAATTTTCAGGAAGAGTTTGTGTAGAATTAGTATCATTTATTCCCTAAATATTTGGTGGAGTTAATTAGTGATGCCATTTAAATCTGGAATGTTCTTTACAAGAAGATTTTTAGCTACAAATTCAACTTTTTAAATATATATATATAATGCTAAGCAAGCTGTGTATTTCTTCCTTTGTGAACTTTGATAATTTGTTTTGTTCAAGGAATTTATCCATTTCATCTATGTTGTTGATGTTATTGACATAGAGTTGTTGGAAAAATTCCCATGTCATCCATATTTGTACTATGCTTCCATTTCTGCCTTTGTGGCCTTTATGATATTGTTTTTATCCATTTTACTTATACGTATGCCATAAACCCCATAGCACATTACTGTAATTTTTGTTTAAATAATAAAATATTTTTAAGGAATTTAATAATAAAAAATAAATCATATATTTTCTCAGAGTTTCCATGTATGGTTCTCTTCATTCTTTTTAGTAAATTCAAATTTTCATCTGGTAACATTTTCCTTCTGCTTGGAGACCTTCCTTTAACATTTCTTATACTGAGGAGCTGCTGGTGATAAATTCCTTCAGCTTTTGTGTGATTGAAAAAGTCTTTTTCTCCCCTCCCCCATCATCCTTCCCTCTTGGCAGTCACAAGTCTGTTCTCTGTATTTGTGAGTCTGTTTTTGTTTCACAGATACGTTCATTTGTGTCGTGTTTTGGACTCCACATGTAAGTGATATCATATGGTATTTGTCTTTCTCTTTCTGACTTACTTTGCTTAGTATGATAATCTCTAGGTCCACTCATGTTGCTGGAAATAGCATTATTTCACTCTTTGTAAAGGCTGAGTAGTATATTGTGTATATATTATACCACATCGTCTTTATCCATTCATCTGTTGACGGACATTTAGGTTGTTCCTTGTCTTGGCCTTTGTAAATAGTGCTATGAACATAGAGGTGCATGTATCTTTTCAAATATATTTTTTTATCTGGATATATGCCAAGGAGTGGGATTCCTAGGTCATACGGCAACTTGATCTTTTGTTTTTTGAGGAACCTCCATACTGTTTTCCATAGTGGTTGCACCAATATACATTCTCACCAATAGTGTAAGACGGTTCCCTTTAAAAAAGGCTTTATTTCACTGGGTATAGACTTCTAGGATGATAGTTATTTCTCCTTCAGTATTTTGAAGATGTTTCTCTATTGTTATCTTGCTTGTAATGTGTTAGATAATTTGCTATCTTTCTTATTTTTGTTCTTCTGTGTGTAACATGTAGTTTTTCTGGAGCTGTTTTTAAGATTTTTCTACTTATCATTGCTTTTGAGAAATTTGATTACCATATGTCTTGGTATAGTTTTCTTTTTAAATTTATTTTTAGTTGGAGGATAATTGCTTTACAATATCGTTACCAATACAACTGGTAACAAATTACAACAGTACAGTACAATACAACAACAAATTACAATACAAAACAATTACAATATTGGTTTCTACCATACGTCAACATGAATCAGCCGCAGGTATACATATGTCCCCTCCCTCTTGTACCTTCCTCCTACCTCCCACCCCATCCCACCCCTCTATGTTGTCACAGAGCACCAGATTTGAGCTTCCTGCATCAATACAGCAATTTCCCACTGGCTGTCTATTTTCCATATGGTAATGTATATGTTTCAATGCTACTTTCTTGATTCATCTCACCCTTTCCTTTCCCTGGGAAATGGTGAAGGCCAGGGAAGCCTGGCCTGCTGCAGTGCATGGAGTCGTAAAGAGTCGGAAACCACTGAGTGAATGAACAATGACGCCTTCCCCCGTTGTGTGTTTTCTTTATGTTTCTTGTGCTTGAAGTTCATTGGCATTCTCAGATGTGTAGTTTTCAGACGTCATCAAATTTGGAATTTTCCAGTCATGTCTTCAAATATATATTTTTTCTCTCACCAACCTCTCATTTGGAGACTCAGGTTACAGTCCCCAACTGACAACTTTTAGGATGTTAAAAGTTGCCTCAAAGCTACTGGCGCTCATCATTTTCGTTTTGCTTTTCATCTCATATTGCTTCTATTGCTATGTTTACAAATTCACTAGTGTTTTCATCTGTTATGTCTAATCTACTATTAATTCCATCCAGTGAATTTTTTTTAATCTTAGACATTGTTGCTTTTAGCTTGAGTTATTTGGTTTTTTGTATATGTTTTTCATACGTTCTATATCTCTATTTGGGGGCTTTCAGAATATAGCTAAAATAATTCTTTTCATGTCTGTTTCTGCTGATTCTAATATCTGTTTCAGTTCTATGTAGGTTTTCATTGATTGATTATTCTCCTTATTATAGGTCACATTTTTCTGCTTCTTAGGATAGTCTGTTATTCTTTTATTGGATGCCAGACATTGTGAATTTTGCCTTGCTGGCTCCTGACTATTTCTGTATACCTACAAATATTCTTAAGTTTGTTCTGATATGCAGTTGAGTTTCTTGGAAAAATTTTGATCCTATTGGGCCTTGCTTTTTAAGACTTGTTAGCCTAGACTAGCGCTGCATTTAATCTTGGTAATGTGTCCCTTAGTACTGAGGCAAGACTCTTCTACATACTCTACACCCAACACCTCATGAATTGCGACATTTTACGGTCTGGGTGGTGGGACAGACACTATTGCTGGTCCTTTGCGAGTGCTGAATGCTGCGCTTGGTTGCTCGATCATGTCAGACTCTTTGTGACCCCATCAACTGTAGCCCGCCAGGCCCTATCCATGGGATTCTCCTGGCAGGAATACTGGAGTGGGTTGCCAGGCCCTCCTCCAGGGGATCTTCCCAACCCAAGAATCGAACCCGTCTCCCGCATTGCAGGCGGATTCTTTTTTTTTTTTTCTCAACGTGCTGGACCTCAGTTTCGATGAGGAGACGGTAGTGAGTTCTCACTCATTTTCTGCGCAGGCGGATTCTTTACTGTCTGAGCCACCAATGAAGCCCAAGAATACTGGACTTGGTAGCCTATCCCTTTTTCAGGGGATCTCCCCAACCCAGGAATCAAACCAGAGTCTCCTGCATCACAGGCAGATTCTTTATTGGCTGAGCTACCAGGGGAGCCCGAGGGTTGAATACTTTTTTGTTGATGTTTTCTCCAATCTTGGACAGCTTTCTCATATACGTAAGCCAATCAGTCTCTGCTAAATGGTCAAAAGGAACTCTCTGCACATCTTCAGAGTTCTTCTGTATGCATCGTTCTCCTCTGACCCAGGTACTTTGTCCTACAAATTCAAGCTGCCTTGGCAGTTGTTTAAGGCAAGAAGGTAAATTTGATCCATGCTATTCCATCTTGGTCACAAATAAAGTCAATGGTATTTATTTTTAAATTACTTCAAACATACAGAAAAATTTCAAGACATGTATAGAGAACTCACACATTCTCTTTACTTAGCGTTCCAAATTATTAATATTTTGTCACCTTTATTCTACCTCTCCCTTTACATATATATATATATAATTTTATCATTATTCTTTTTTAAACCATTTAAGCAGTAACTGCAGAGTTGATGATTCATCACTCTCACTTCCCCCAGTTTCTATCTTTCCAAAACAAACACAGTCTTCTACACAACCAAAGTACAACCAAGCTCAAAAAGCAATATCAATACAATACAATACTATCAATACAAAACAATTAATACAACCATCCAGTTCATAGAACACTCTTAAGTTTTTCCAACTGTACCAGTAATGTCTCTTTTTTTATGGTCTGGTAGCCATACCAAGATCATTTAATTGTCATAGACTTCCAATATCACTCAGTCTGGAATAGTTTTTTTTTTTTTTTAAGTCTTTCCATCTTTTCAGTCTGTATGTATTTCTCTACCATAGTTTGTCCCACGTCCAGAATCAGATCATGTTTTCTTTGCAGGAAAATGATATGATATTATGTTTTATTGAGACTTCTCAGTTCAGTTCAGTCACTCAGTCATGTCTGACTCTTTGCCACCCCATGGACTGCAACACGCCAGGCTTCCCTCTCCATCACCAACTCCTGGAACTTGCTCAAACTCATGTCCATTGAGTTGGTGATGCCATCCAACCATCTCATCCTCTGTCATCCCCTTCTCCTGCCTTCAATCTTTCCCAGCATCTTCTCAGGAAACATGAAATTCACCATTTTCCCACTTGTAAATGATCAGCATTTTGTGGGAAAATATTTTGAGACTGCAGCAATACTTAATTTTTAATTGAAATTTCACCCACCAGCCTTGACCCCTATGGGTGACTCATGCTGAATCCACAGAACCTGTTCTTAACATGCAACTCATTTGGTTTTCCAAAGACATCAGCTACCCCGACAGAAGATCAGATATTCCAGCAGTAACAGTTCTAATCTCTGTTGAAAACCAATATCAAAAGAGAAACCACACCTACCTTACAGAAGCAGTTCTGTTCATTGAGCAATCTATCCATCCAACTACCAATCAATACATCACCCATTCATTGTATTGAATGGGTATTGATAGTACTTTGACATGGTGCCAGGCTGTGGATATAAACAACAACAAAAAGCCCCAAACCATAAGACACAGTTCTTATATCTAATAAGTTCCTGGTTTTCATAGGAAAATAATGTCAACAAATAATTACAATTCAATGTGATTATAATAGAAAATAATACTTAGTATTATTCCCTTGTGGCTCAATGATAAAGAATCTGTCTGCAAATGCAGGAGACGTGGGTTCAGTCTCTGGGTTGGGAAGATCCCCTGGAGGAGGAAATGACAGCCCACTCCAGTATTCTTGCCAGAAAAATCCCATGGACAGAGGATCCTGGTGGGTTACAGTCCATGGGGTCGCAAAAGAGTCAGAGATGACTGAGCAACTGAGTACGCACGAAGGTATAAAATACGTGGAATACCCAAGGAACATAAACTGTATTCGCATATAAGAGAAGGTTTCCTAGAGAGGTAATATTGGTCCTTTAAGGTGAATAGGAGCTTGGGAAATATTTGACAAGAACGGGAGTAAGTAGAACGTTCCAGTTGGAAGAAACAGCATGTGATAATGTAGGGTATAAAAGCATGAAGTACAAAGGGCATAGAAGTGGTTCACTGTCTGGGGAGGGGAGGGTCTGCGAGGGAAGGGGGATTGGTGGCGGGGCAGGAAAAACTGAGGTGGGGCCAGCTTGCTACAAAGCCACATTTTTTTGGTCATGCTAAGGAGCCTGGATTTTATTCACCAGGGGTTCCCACTATGAGTGCAGATTCCTGGACCCCATCCTCAAGTTATTTAAATTAGAATCCCTGAGGAAAATCTGGGAATCTGTATTTTAACAAGCACCTTAAGTTTGAAGATAACTTCTATAAGTCAGAGGAAGCGACTGAATGCTTTAAAATAGAGTGAAATAATCAGATTTGTGTTCAGAAAGATCACTCTGGGACTCACGGATGATGTCTTGGAAAGGGGTGCAGGCTGAAAGGGTAATCCAGACACTAAGATGCTCCAAAGTGAATTGTCAGATTATAGTAGCCAACAAGGCTTGTCAAAGGGTCTCATTCTTGAACACATGTATCACTCCATGTTCGGTTGCAGGAGTTGTGGGGGATATGATCGCTTGGCACTTGACATCTATTCCATTCCCCTTTCAGTGGAGTGGCTTTCAAACTTTTTTTTTACTCAACCACTAGTGAGAAAATATTTTACTTTGCAATCCATACATACGTGTGTGAGGCACAAAACAGAAATTACCCTAGGTTGATGCCCTCTGGAAATGTTATTCTGCTCTATTTTACTTTTTTCAGTGCTTTGATGATTCACTAACGATGAGTCCTGATCCCCACAGTGAAAGCCATTGCTATATAACAGTGCTGGAAAGCAAAAGACTATATTTTCCCACCCACTTCAGCTGGAGTTCCAGGTATTTTCGGCTCTGCAAACCCAGCGTCCTCGTGTGGCGTTTGCTGTTTCCGTTGCCAAGCATGCCGTGGAAGTGTTTGGTCTTTCTTGGCAATGCCAACAGAGGCTTAGTCACTAGCAGAGGTGCCTTTCATAGGTATTATGAAGGAAAAAAAAAAAAGGCTTATCAATTTTTGCTGGTGAAGTTTGTACCAGGCATAGAATGGTTCTGGAATCTGCCGCATTCATGACTTGATAAGCAAAAATAAGTGTCAGTCATTCAGTCATGTCAGACTCTTTGCGACCCCACAGACTGTAGCCCGCCAGGCTGCTCTGTCCATGGGATTCTGCAGACAAGAATACTGGAGTGGGTAGTCCTTCCCTTCTCCAGGGATCAAACTTGAGTCTCCTACTTGCAGGCAGATTCTTTACCATCTGAGCCATGAGGGAAACCCTCTATAAGCATGGAACCTTCTTAATCAGGGACAATTTCTGATTGCAGTGGCTTCAAGGTCAAGGCAGTGATGACTTAGGGCTGGAGGCTGAGAAGTTTTGAGTGGTAGGAGCTGCTTGGGTGCCCAGTACTGTGGTGTGGCTGGGGAGAGGGGAGGGAGGTTTCTGAAAGGTCCCCGTAGAGACTGTTTTGTCTGCCCATCAAGTGATCTGCATGCCACATAAAATCTGCAGTAAATCTCTACCTACATAGGATTCTCTTCTCTGCAACAGAACTCAGGGCACAGTCTCACTGAGGTACTAGTGAACTTCTAAGTCATGGAGACTTAGGACTTGCCTAAACCTTCACCTGTCAAACTTAATCTGGGTCCAGCCACAAAAATGAATGAAGGACAACAACATCTAGCAGCATGGGCCAATCAGAAACATAAAGTTGGATAAAAATAGCAAAACACGTAAGCCTATAGTTCTGTTTTATACAAAATTTAGAAAATAGGCAACTTAAACCACAATGCTTAGAGATCTTTATTTAAGGAATAGATCTACAGAAAAAGAGGTGTTTACCATAAAAATCAGATTGTTAGGTAATCAGTAAGGGTCATGGAGAGACTTCTGAGGTGCTGGCTATGTCCTATTTTTTACCTAAATGGTGATTTTGCATGTGTTTGACTTATGTACCTTTTGGTGTGTAAATTATATTTGACATTATCTCACACACATAAAAATTGCAACAATAGCAAAGATTTTAATTGTAATTCATGCAATTTATGGCCATCCAGTCCATTCATACAATTTATGATGATCATCCAGTCCATCTAATCATCTGATGCTTGAATGTCCCCACAGCCTTTTCTATCCTCTGACTGACCCCTTCTGAAGAACGGGAGGCACATAGTTGTCACTCATGAGAAAGGTAACACACTCAAGCAAATAACAGGTGAGCATCTTAGCTTTATTGTGATGTTCCTGTGTCCACTATCGTACGTCAATTCCCAACTGCCAAGTCATTGAAGACCATATTTAAAGACTGCAAGAGGATCCTCAAAACTAACATTGAATCTTACCACCCTCAGGATGTAACTTCCCTCTCTCTGACCCTTGCGTAACGTAGCTTGTTTTATTGTAAGAACCAAGACAGCAATGATCAATACCATAGCAGAAAAAGAGATACATTACATATGGGTTACCTTGAAGTATGAGTTGCTTTCTTTCTCAAATGGGCTGTTAAGTTTTGGGAAGGATTGGGAGAGCAGAAATGACAGGTGAGACTGGAAAGAAAACTCCCCTGTCGCTTTATTTTATATTTTCTGGCTTTATAAGATGAACCAGTGAGTTAAGTACGTACAAGACAAGTGTCTTGGACTGAAATGACCATCCAGTGAAGGAAAAGTCACAATATGAAGGTTTCCACTTCTCCAGTCTTCAAAGAGAGATACAGTATATCTGGGATGGGGGGTGGGAGACTAATGTTGTCAGGATTAAGTGTTAATACCTGACATCTTTTTCATCAAAAGATGCCATGTTGACTTCAAAGAATACACATGGATTACAAGTTGAACTTTCTGTTTTTAAATAAACATAGCCTCTGCAGAAAACTTTTCCAGAAGTTTTTCACCTTTTCCTGATGCTTCATAACACTTTACAGATTTTTCAGCTAATATGAGATTTCCAAACAAATGGGCATGATACAAAGAATAATATGTCTTTTTGTTTGTCCAGTAAATATTTGTTGAATTGGTCACAGTGAACAAATTAAGAGAAATTATAAAAGAATAAATCACTATTACAAATTAGGTAGCTCTTTTTGATACAAAGTTACCCATTTTCATGAGGATGACTTCTGAGAATTACAGGTAATGATTCTATTATGACAAAAATGTAGAGCTGCCTTTCTACTCCGTGCAGGCAAAGGAAAGTTGAAAAGTAAAGCCATTATCTGGATAATTCAGACAAAAAACTAACTATTGAGGGAAAGGAGGCCCTTTTTTTCCTGGCCCAAATTCATTTGAGCCATCCAATAACATGACCCACTAGAGTGGAATTTGGCATTCAAGAGGCTTGTCTTGGCTCATGTCCAGTGGGGTTTAGTTACTGAATTCTTTAAAGGACATTGTTCAAACATGGTCTCCCGTGTAACTGGGTTCTAAGGCAAGAGCTGCAAGAACCTTGACCCTATCACATGACTCCAGAGTATTCATCCATTGGATCAAATTATGCAGAAAATCACTCTCATTCCAGTTCACCTTTCCAGGTTAGACAGAAGCAAAGTGGATTGCCCAAGATTTGCTCCACAATAGTTACACGCGAATACTTGAAAGCTCTGCCTGAAAAGTGTGTTGATAAATACGATCCCTGTTCCTGGATGGCGTCAATAGCAGCAAATAGGCCAAAGGTGGCAGCTACTTGGCAGTTCCCCACTCCCTATCCCTGCCTGCCGCATTCTCAGTTCTTCGGAACGCACCTTTGATTACTGAAAGAATTGTGTTGATTTCATGAATGGTAGAAATCACAACAGTTGAGCTGCCTGCCCTTCCAACCTCCTTTCATGACTCTAATGTGCTCCCTAAACATTTAGTTAACAACTGGAAAAAAAGAAAATATGAGGATGTCTCGCAGAGAGTGACTATGTTGCAGAAACAGCAACTGTGACCTTTTGCTTGCTTTCCTTTGCTGGCCATGCCTGAGCAAGGCTTTTTTGTAAGATGACCTGGGGTTGGGCATTCTGCCCACGCGCACACCTGGCAGCTTGAATCCTCCTATCCTTGGGAACTTGGATACATGCTGAGTTCCCATTTTCTTTGACTGCAAAACAGACAAGGACCAGCTGGTTGATGCTGACACGACTCACATGACTGGCGGGAACACTACTTAAGTGTTCAGTGTTAGCTCGCTATTTATTAATGCGGAGATATTTCTCTGAGAAAAGCATATCCTTTGTCTTCTGATGGAAAGTTTGTCCTTCCAGTGGGGAATGATCTAGAAAGCAAACAAATTGACCATTCATTTCCCATGTGTGAGTCCCATGTGTAAGTTTTCATTTTAAAGGTTCGAATCCAAATATAAGAAATGAATTGTGGCCCTAGAAATACCAGATACTTAACTTCTTTCCCATAGCAATATGATTTTTAATAGCTGAATATGCCATCTCTCCTTGAGCAGGTTGCTTTTATCACCAGTTTAAAGTATAGATTATTGTTATAAATACTATTAATTATTTGAAGATAATATCACCCTGGAAATAATTTTTAACATCCTCAGTCTCAAGGTATCAAATAGTGCAATGCTGGGTTTAGTATGTTCTTGTAGGCAAAGTGCTTTCCTATGTGGCTACATGGACCTAGCTTGAGCCTGCAGACTCTGGGAGACAGAAAAGTGGAAAATCAGACACTAATAAAGTATAGAGAAGGGTCTTCCGATTTTCTAACATTATGTGGGATAACATGAAAAATGTAATAATGGAATTTTTTTATACCTCTACCTAAAATTAAAAACTCTCAAGCTCTCCTTCTTCTCCTTCTCTTCTTTTTCTTCTTCTCTGCCTCTTTCTCTTCTCTTTTCTTATTCTTTTCGGTTTTGTTAGATTGAATGTCAGGAGCTCTTTGAATTATTCATGTTACTCTGGTTAATGCTGGATTCATATTCATCCAGAGAAGCTTATTTTTGCTTAAGTTTTCCGACCATGAAACTAATAGAGCATAATGGAAATGTAACTGATACTTAGCTATTGTCCTGGAAATAGATCCCATTATAATTATATGTAAGAGATATTTAAAAATAACTGTAAAACAGGAGGAATATTTATGCTCTTCTGAAGATGAATAGACTTATTTATAGGTGGAGAGACATTCCATAAGATAAGCTAAAATTAATCATATTGCTGAAGTTTTCAAAGAGGTCAGAGTCCAAATTAAATATAGAAGGGCAAACCGGTTTCTTCCTCTTGCGTATTTTAATGAAGACTAGAGAGGCTGGAGAAATATTTATATTCTTTTATTCATATTTTCAGGATTGCCTCATGTCTCGATTTTTTTTTTTCCAGATCTTTCATTTAAGTGACGGCACTTCAAAGTGAATATGGGTATTCTCAACTCCTCATATCTTAAAAAAGAAAAAAAAAAAAGGAAGAATTAATGGGACTGGAAATTTTAAAACAACAGATGTACTAAAAGTGTGATTAGTGCCTGAGTTAGACATACGGGGGAGTGCCACCACTTTATGTAGCTTTGGCTGAGCGCTGATTGTATCGGAGAGGAACTGGAGCCCCAGCGTCAGGCTGAGACCATCTCTAGGAAATGACTGCTGATCTCCCTTGGAGTGCAAGAGATAAGGAGCTGTTTCTCTCTAAACATAGCTCTCTGACTGCTCTGTGGTTAACTAGATGCCCTGCTAAGGATTGTGGGTAATTCATTGAAGGATGAATATTGAAACGTGCTGTGCGGTGCTCCCAAACCCTGGCTGCTTTACTCCGAAGGAATAGAGAATTAGAGAGGGACCAGCTCTCTACACCCTCCACTAAAGGGCCAACACACATGAGCTGAACTCCAGAATCCAAGGTCAGAAAAAGACTCCCAATAGTACCACTTGGGCTAAAGTGACATTTCTTCCATCTGGCCCCAGTTTTTTTTTTTTTTTTTTCTTCCCCTCCACAGAGCTACATACTTCAGTCATGACGCCTTAAGCAAGAAAACAACTTCTTCAGACAGTGGCTGAGATAAGAAAGACAAGGCAAAGCTTAGTCCTGAGTACAATGGTGTGCATGTTGATATCACTGAGTTATGAACTATTTCCTTTTAATCCAGTTTCAAAAGATAACTTCCTCCATATGCAATTAATTCCACATATAACTACAAGGAACTGCATATTTTCGAACAGTTGTGTCATCATTATGAATGTTTAAACAATCTCTGTGGTCTCTTTCCCACAAACTGATTTAACATGTATATAAAGAGGCTTTTGGAATGAGCACTTTACATTTGCTTCTCAAACTTCAGCGTCTGTTTTTAGTAAATATTGAAGATGAAACTTCCCCCATTCATGCCTGGAGCACTGGCCAATTGCAACTCAGGAATGCAGTTCTTGGGCTTTTCATGAATAAAATTCTCTGGTTGTGAACCTAGTCTTTCTCAGGCCTTGTCAACAGGACCAAAACTGAATGGATGTGGGATAAAGCACTCATGGCAGGTGGCTGAGCTGGTCACAGATTATCCTAATTAATATCAAGAGAATAAGAGCCACACAGACCTGTTCAAGTCCTGACTCTGTGCTATAGATGGGGGACTGTGTATCCCAGTGTGTCCATAGTGGTCCCAGTTCACTCTTAGCACTCCAGGGTAACTATAAATAGTGGCCCTTTCAAAAATGTCCCAGTTCGGGTCCTGTGGTTGGGAATCCGTCTGCCAGTGCAGGGAAGATGGGTTTGATCCCTGGTCTGGGAAGATTCCAGATGCTGCAGGGCAACTAAGCCCTGCATGGGCCACAACTACAGAAGTCTGAACACCCTAGAGCCTGTGCTCCGAGAGAGAAGCCACCGCAATGAGAAGCCTGCACATCGCAACTAGAGGGTAAGCCCTTCTCGTCACAACTAGAGAAAGTCTGCACGCAGCGACAAAGACATAAAAAAATGTCCAAGTTTAAGCTAGAATGTATATGATCACCCTACTACTGGCAACACCCACTTTAGGTCCCCGCGTTCTTGCTTTTCAGGACTGCAGCAATATGTGTTGGGGTTTCCCAGGCGCTGGTGGTAAAGAATCTCCCTGCCAGTGAGGAGATACAAGAGACATGGGCTCTATCCCTGGGTCAGGAAGATCCCCCCGAGTCGGAAATGGCAACCCCCTCCAGTATTCTTGCTTGGGAAATTCCATAAACAGAGGAACCTGGTGGCCTGCAGTCCATGGGGCCACAAGGAGTCGGACACAACTAGTGACTAAGCACAATATGTGTTGGGTCCTAGAGACCCATTTTATTGGCCAAAATCATCAAAACTGATCATGAAAATTAGAGTTAATTAAAATACAACTATACGTGTAACAATAATTTATTGACAGATTAAGGTGTCATTTTTCTCCCCACATATTTGTTTTGTCTTTTCTCATCTCAAGTAAGAACCAGTCCCTCCTGTGCTCCCTTGCCTCAGGGATTTTTGCAGGATGGAAGACAGAAGCCCCTGAAAAGTCTGCAGTTCCTCCTGTTTTTTAGTAAATGCCTACGGCCATTGAGAAAATAACACGTCCTCCAGACTCTAAGGAAGAGGAAGGAAGCACTGGATGGCAGAGAGTCAGAGACAGAAGTTCTTCTTAAGGTGGTAGAGGGAAACAGGATGGCAGCAGGCTGTGCTGAGAAAGTGATTGGAGGAGCTGGGGGCTTAAACCCACAGCAGGATCACCTATGTCATTTGGGGGATCCAGTGCAAAATGAAACACGGCGGTCCTTGCCCAAATTTCAAGATGGAAACCACAGAGCATTAAAACAAATTCAGGGCTCTCCTGAGTTCAGGGCCCTGTGAAATGACACAGTCACATGGCCACCATGCAGCCAGCCCTGCCCAGAGGAGATGACTTCTTGATGTGCCTAGAGGGAGATACCCACTGCAAAGCCCCCTACTCACAAATGGCACCACCAAAACCCAGGGCCCCAGTGTAAGCATCACAGATTGATGCCAGTGATAACTTAAAAGGCTGGAGATCAGAGGCTCTTCCTCAATTGTCTTCACTGCAAGTAAATCCTCTGGTTTCTGGTGTGACTCTTGGAAGGAGATGGAGTTCCTGACAAGGATGAAATAGACAATCTTGCTGTCTTAGAGGAAGCATGGCAGTTGAGAGTCCGAAAACTAATCCGATTTAAAGAAATAACGAAATTGAGTTGAGGTCTATCCCGATGGGGCTTTTTCTATAAACCTACGTCGTTGGAAACGCCTCATAGAGTAACTATGTAGTTTTCTTTACTCATAGAACTATCTGTTAGATCTGTGGGAAAGAACTACAAGACATAGCTGCCTATTAAACTATGAAAAACCTAACAATTTTTTTTTATCTTAGAAAATAAAATAAAAAAAATAAATAAATTAAAAAAAAAAGAAATAACGAAATTGATATGTTTTGCACACGTCAGTTTGCGTACTAAAATTTATTTTACATATGCTTTTACAAATATTTAAGTTTATAAAGCCAAATGTTTAATATAAGATCCACGTTGTAAATATTCCTTTGAAAGTTTTTTCTGCATGGGCTAGAATGACTGGGCTTCTTAAAATATAAGTCCATAAAGTGGAGGAAGATGCCTACTTTCTTGGTGAGCCTCCCTGAAATACCCACAGGCTTCTTTCACCACAGCAAGGACCTTTGATCTGCATTTAAAATTCAGATTGTTTGTCTCAAACATTTTCCTTATCCATTTCATGTGCAAAAATGCTCTGAGTGTCACTTAAGGGTAGTTTCTATGGAATGAGAAGTTCATGGTTTGGGTTCACTGATCGTATATGTGCACATCTTATTTATGGCAGTGAATTTTTTTTTCTAAAAAGTTGTGATTCTCTGTAATAGTGTGTGATATTTGAGCAAGTTATTTAATCTGCTGTCTTCATCTGTAAAATGAAAATCATACTCACCTCTTGGGATGCTGTCAAGGACTCGAGTCAGATGACAGAGCCAGCACCCAGCACATATGAAATGCTAAACGGTTGCTGAATCTTGGACATGACTTTACCATGTTAATCACACAACAGTGACCCAGTTTCTAGTTTATGGGTTACCTCAAGCTTTTTGTTGTTGTTGTTGTTGTTTTTTCCTGGTTGTAAATGACAGAACTTCTATTCACCATGAAGTTCTGGGAATTTTTGTGTTTTAACATTAAGATAATTGTCTTCTCCCCCAAAATACAAGTTGGCACCAATCTCCTCGGATGCCTGTGGACCACAGAATAGCTTATTTTATACCTCTGCCAGCTCCTTCTGGCCTTGAGCAGATATTGAATCATCAAGGATTAGAATCGAAAAGGACTGAAGATCATAGCCTTCAGTAGTGATTTACAAACTCCTGGGGGCGCCCAAGGGGCTCTCAAGTACATGTGGTCCCCGACACCTCCTCCGTACTTGCCAGAGGAAACTCCAAATGTATCTGTTTTATATATTGTCCATCTAAGTAAAAGTTTATTTAACAAAAGGGCACAGCTAAAAAAAATAAAATAAAAAGACCCTTTGAAAATAGCAGATCTGGTCCAACCCCTGCAGTTTCGAGCTGATGGAGTTTAGAACTAGAGGATTGTTTTAACCAATATCACCCAGCCAGTTTGTGGTAGAGCCAGGAGTACACCAAGGCCAGCTCCCAAGTCCATGCAGCTTTCATTCTAGCAGGCTGCCTCTTGAGGAAAGATGGAGCTGACACCACAGATGTTGTAGGGTCAAGATTTACAGCTTACAAATCAGATGTACCAAAACAGTAGCTTATTTGTTTTCTATAACTGATTTAATCTTACTGCAAAGCTCTCAGTCCTACAGACAGCAGAAATAAACTTGCTGAACAACCTCTTCCAGGGTGAAAAAAAAAAGAAGCGGTGCTGAATTCACGCAGTTCAGCCGTTGAAATTCCCTATCAGAGCCAATTCTTTACCTTCTAAGCTTCTGCCTCCTTTGTTCTCAAGATGGCATCTGGATGAAGGAGAAGTGTATGGGCCCTCATGCAGCCGAAGCAGGGATGTGTAACTCACAGGCTGTCTTTCTCTGTAGGCTCCTGATGTTCTACAGCTGGGGGATGAGTCCTCTCAGTCTCGGGGCATCAGCCTCTTTGGGCATGTAACCTTCCTACATGTGCTGTGTAAGTGTTTGCAGCTGGTGTAATTTGCGGTTTGCTCTCTCCGCATGGGCAATCTATGGTGATAGCTCCCAGGGAGCTAGGCCATCTCTCCCGGGGAAAATTCTAACCAGGGTACCAGTGCCATGGGAAGGCCATCTTCCGAGAGGAACTGACTGCTGTTCCCGGAAGCTCTTCTTTCTCAGACACCTGAACAACTGAAAATTAACTAGAGTTTTGAACACCTCCTTCTCTTAACTTTTTTGTTGAAGTAAAAAAATTTAAAGCAGACACAAAATTACTTTTAAACCTTGGTCTTCTTGTTAAAGACAGCAGGGTAAAAACACATTAGCCATTCCTCTTCCTAAAAATCCAATGAAAACAATAAATGGAACAAAAATAGAAGGAAAAAAAATCTTTCTATCATGAATGAAGCAAGGAAACAGCTACAATCCCAAACCACAAACTATGAAGAACACCTGCCAAATATTATGGGCATGGATGGAGCTGAAGGAGGCGCTTAATGCTGACAAATGCCTCCTTGGATCTCAGACAGGATCTATATTTCTCTAAAATTAAGTGAGGCAGCCCCAAAAAGTCAAACCAATGATCCTTTGCTTAGAGAGAGGAAGTTAAAGATATGAATGAGAGGAGAAATGGGGATTGCCCTGAAGAGATACTGAGTTTTCAAGGCTACAAATTTTTTGCTTTTTTGCACTCTTCTGAATTTGGGGGCAAATTTTTATAAGTAGTTCTGACCAAAACAATAACCATTCTAACAGTAAGTAAAAGCTAAAAAGAAAACAAAAAACCAATGCAACTGGTTATTGACTTTGTGTGAAAGGGTTCATGGATAATTAACAGCTACCTCAGAATTCTTCTTCAGGTATAGTCTTTATTATACTATTTTAATAGGTTATTGAGTGTAAAAGGATAAATCAGATCCAGAGTCTGGAAGAAGAGGGGAAAATAGAGTAAGACCAAATTGTTCTGCATTCAAATATGGGCATAATGAGTAGGGTCTGTTTGTCAATTACTCCTGAGAAGCAGGAAGCGAAGGAGTGAGGGACCCAAGAAACAATGGGAGGGGAGGAGGGAAGTTAGTATTAGAACCTGAATTAGCCGAAATGGCCAAGTCTCTCTAACCTTGAGAATGCTGAGGTTTTTAAGTTATTTACATTACTTTGATAAAGACTTGGCTTCCCTCTGCTACACCCACAAAGGTCTTGGTTTTTATTTACTTATTAGATTGAGTCGGTTGATTGGTTGGGTAGATATTAAGGCAACCAAAGGAACGAGACAGCTCTTCCATGTTGGAGATGATCAGCAGAAGCAGAAGCTGTCAATCAGAGCTCATTAGGGAAACCACAAGCCCCTCCTACCTCCACCCCCAGCACATCCACTGCCGAGTTCAATTCCTTCCCCACAGCTTCAAAGGGGATTGAGCCACTTTCATATGTACCTTGACTGTCCTCTGAGTTAACTATGCCGTAAGATTTGGGTTAGAAAGGAAAGGGATGGGGCCACAGAGTCCAGGTAGGAGGGCATAATAAGAAAGCAGCAGAGAGGCGCAGACAGAACAGAGAGATCAACATGGTTTCTGTTCACAGGTGACTATTCCACATCTTGAACGGCCACTTGTATCCCATCTACATGTGTGCGGCTCAGGCGCTTCAGTTGTGTCCGACTCTTTGAGACCTTGTGGACTATAGCTCGCCAGGCTCCTCTGTCCATGGGATCCTCCAGATAAGAAAACTGGAGTGGGTTGCCATGTCCTCCTCCAGAGGATCTTTCCAACCTGGGGACTGAAGCCACATCTCCTGCATTGGCAGGCAATTCTTTTACCCACTGAGCCACGTGGGAATCCTCATCTTATCTACAACCCACCCTAGTTCTCTCTAGACCACTTCTCTTCTCATCAACCACATGTTAAGCAAATCCAACGGATGGGAAAGAGGATAACACAATGATCTTACCATTAATATATCTGGAGCTCCTTCAAGAACTCAGTCCTTGTTAAGATAACTGAACAATATTTTAAGTCCAGAACACATTCCTTCTCAGTCTAGGGTCTTTCTTCCTCTGATGAATCTTCTATTTAAAATAGTAAGGGCTTCTAATAATGCTTTTTTTAAAAAAACTGTTATTTACTGAAGGCTGAAGTCTCAAAGACAAGTCATCTCCCAACACACTTGTTTTACAATGGTGGAGAAGGGACAGGATAACCAAGACTTATGAAACTTTCAGTTTAAAAAATAGAAGTATAATTACTCAGTGGTCATTGCGTGCATGCTCACTCGCTTCAGTCACATCTGACTCTTTGCAACCCGATTGACTGTAGCCTGCCAGGTCCTCTGTCTATGGGATTATCCGAGCAAGAATACTGGAGTGGGTTGCCATGCCTCTCCAGGGGATCTTCCTGACCTAGGGATCAAAGCCACATCTCCATCATCCTCTGCATCACAGGTGGATTCTTTACCACTGAGCCCCCAGGGAAGACCTCAGTGGTCATTAAGCAATAGCAAATACCAGATCCTGCTGAATAGAGAGAGCAATGGCTCCCAGTCCAGGCACTTACTTGGTTGGTGATACGAGAAGCTGCCGTCTAGGGTAATCTTTTTTCCAAATTATCCTACATGAATTCATCCTGGGTAAATAATAAAGGGCTTCCCTGGTGGATCAGTGGTAAAGAATCCATCTGCCAATGCAGGAGACGCAGGTTCAAACCCTGGGTTGGGAAGATCCCCTGAAGAAGGAAATGGCCATGCACTACAGTATTCTTGCCTGAGAAATCCCCTGGACAGAGGAACCTGGCAGGCTACAGTCCGCGGGGTTGCAAAGAGTCAGACACGACTCAGCAACTGAACAGCAGCAACAACATTAAAGAACATAGCTTTCTGGGGGATGTATAGATTTCATAGACTTCTTCCTGTTGGTATGGACCTAGAGGCCTGGGATTTGTTTTCAAGATAAAATCATAGGTGTTTGCCAGGCAGTCTTGAAGCATCTTTGACAATGTGGTTTCCTAAATATCTCAGTTGGCTTCTTTTCTCCTTGTTTCTGGTCAGTGGCAAGTACATGTAGACAATGGCCAAAGATCCTGTGTGAACAGTCTTTAAACTCAAAGATTTCTTCCTTTTCCTTCTGACATTAGTCATCTGTCCTTTCCTAGTCCTTCTTCAATGCCCACTTCTTCAAAATCATAGCTTCCTATGGTGAGACGTCCCCTGAACTGGAAGTTTTCCAATGAGTCTGAACAAATTGTCTTACAGAAAGCTGTTAATTAATGGGAGAAAAAGCATGGGGTCTTACTAAGGTGACTACTTTGGAGTCATGGTTTCTAATTGCTTCTCTGGGGCATGAAAGAGCAGTTCTCTCTGTCACCTTTGAAAGCCCCACATCACAAGGCTCTATCTAGGTTGTGGTCACAGTCAGGGGGCCCCTGCAGTATCAGCTAATCTCAGTCTTTGATGCGTAACAAAGACACCTTGCTTCCGCTGCCCAATTGCACCCCCCACCCCTAAGCCCAATCCCACACTTTAGAGTCTGATAGATCCTGCATTCGTGGGCCAATTTTTAAAATTAGCTTCCTTCTTTCTTTTCTCTTCCTTTGTTCTTTCTTTTTCTTTAAGTTGCAAACTATGGAATCCATTCACACTGACTTAAGCAGCAATTATTAAGAGTTATTAGTAGCTCGGTGACTCTTTGGAAGGTCTGGAGGAAAAGAAGCACAAGGCTAGGCTCCTCGGAACACAGAAGTGACCTGTGGGGATGCTCCTGCCCCCACTGCTCTTTGCTGCCACTTTTACCTGCAACATGGATGTGCTGTGCTCAGAATCGACTGTTGCCTTCAGTGGCTGGCATCCAAACCAGAGTTTAATGTGGGTGCTCTTGATTGGTGAATCTCAGGTTGCATGCTTGCTCCCTAGCTGTGAGGGATGCTGGGAATTTCTTTCCTGGGAAAGTAAGACGAAGAGTGAGGGAAACTGTGAGCACCATGGAGCAAGGGTTTAACAGAATGACAGGTACCTACAGAAGAAGACTTTTTCCTTTTCCTTCTTTTCTTTTTAACGACTGTGCTGGGTCTTCCTCACTGCACTCTGGCTTTCTCTAGTGGCAGCGAGCGGTGGTTCCTCTAGTTGCAGGGCACGGGCTTCTCGTGGTGGCCTCTCTTGTGGTGCTCAGGCCCGAGGGCACTCAGGCGTCAGCAGTCGTGGTGCACGGGCTTAGTTGCCCTGGGGTATGTGGGATCTTCCCAGAACAGGCATCCAACCACTGTCCCATACACTGGCCCACAGATTCTTAACCAGTGGACCACCAGAGAAGCCCCAAGAAGACTTTTTCCTAATGAGCAATTTGCTCCTAACAGTCCCTGAAAGAGTCAAGCTTTAGAGACACTACATACTACAGAATGTGATGGGGGAGCCGGAGGCTGCAACGGGGTTTGGATGACGACCTGTGGAGGGCAGACCTCTGAGTTTCCTCATCCATACCTATGCAGCCAGGCATTTATACTTTCACCTGTCCCTCCTTCCGCTCTGCTTAGAGGACTAGAAATTTCTTCTCTGTTGAAGCTTCAGACTCAGTATTCTAGGCCTCAGGGAGGGTAGGGACAAGGTGCTGGCCTAAAAAAAGAAATTAAATTCTGCTTGCTTTCTAAGTGTGGAGATAGCCTGCTTTCAAATCCCCAAGTGATGCTTTCAATGATCTTTAACTATATGCTCACAGCAGGCATTCTAGGAAACTTCACTCAGTCCCAGGTATCTTTTTTGGGCTGGGAAAGGAGAATGGGTTGTGCTGACCATCTACTTCCGTGCTCAGAACACGTTGGGAAGGTGGTCTCATCCTCTTCTCTTCTCCCCAGAATCTTTTTATTGTTGTTGTTCGTCCTGCTATTTCGTTCCTCAGCATCCTATGAGGCTCCCAAGAATGTCCTGGACAAGTTGAGGAACAGGGTGAGTCCTAATCATCTCTAGTTTAAGAAATGAGAGAGATGGTGTCTGAGTTATATTTGGTTTTGTTTCCACCACAGGTGACCTGGACATCATAGAAAGACACAGCTAAATGATCAAGCACAAAATCTAAGAGCTAAAACAAGCACATTTTTATTCCTAACTAACATTTTGACTTTTATGGTAGAGAAAAGATGGCTTTCCCAAGTTCAAGTGCCTGGGAGGCTGACGCCACATGCCATCTGCTGGTGTTAGGCTGCATCGCTCCACGGTGACCAGAGGCCAAGAAAGAACAAAGGGAACCCTCGTCTCCTCTAGAGAGAGGGGCTCCCGTGGGTCCCCCGCTGCAGGCTTTAGACATGAACAAGTCCAGACCACGACCTTGAGAAGAACGAGGAAATTAAAGACTATTCTACTTTGGCACATATCTCAAAATTATCATCATTTGTGTAAAGTTCATAACCACAAAGACATTCCTACTTATTTTCTCAGGTGTGGCAAAGCTTTGACATGGGATGAAAATATCACTTCTGGAGGCATAAGCTAGACTGATTCAGAGTGCCCTGATTTTCTCAAGAACCCTCCTCTCAAAGATTATGGCATCTTCTTAAGGAATCGAGTCTCAGTCTCTGCACCAGTCCCAAGTGTGGCAAGATTTCGTCCCACTCGACGATCTTCCCTGGGCTCCAATCTCTGTTCACTGCCAGGGCTGGGGGAAGGCAGGATTCAACAGCTGCCAGACAGCAGATAACACAACTCACACCTTTTCCCATAGAAAATATCACTAAATAGTCTTAACGAACGGATGCCAATTTTACTTTTTCCCTTGTTCCTTGTATTAATCAAAGTTAGATTATTTGTGCAACACAGGTCTGACTGTCTCCATGGAGTGCATGGTATGGAGGCCCCCAGAAATGACCTTGAGTGGTGACAGAAGATTTACTTTCAGGGTTTACTCCTCACCTTTTATAAACCAAAACACACACAAACAAGTTTCCCTCACAGGGAACGCATTCATATTTGAGGCAACAATTCAGTCAAATGAGTGGCAGGCAAATAACATGGTTATCCTCACATATTAAAATTATACTTAAGTGCAACCACTGTTTGCAAGTTGTAGCACCAAATAGTATTTTCATAGAGCCTATGATTCCAGAAGCCAGGTCCATCAGGCTAGAAATGGAGGAAGTCTCTGAGTCTTACTCATCCAGGGCACTTGGACAGCACATGTGCACTGGCTGGTATAAAACTGAAATATCCAATGGATCCTATCCCTGACGTTTTGCACAATGAATACAGTGAGCTACTGATCAATGACACAATTGACTTGGCACAGGCCTTGACTGTTCCCTGAAAGGACAGGCAGGTCTAGATACCACCACCAGAAGGCTTGGGAGTTGGTGGAGAGGGTGGTGGAGTGTGCAGGTGGTAGTGTATGGGTCGTTTCCAATCCTCTACAAGTCACCGATGGAACTTTCCCCTGGCCAGCATATTTTTTCCACCCTGAATATATGGCCACCCTAATGGCCAAGAAGCAGACCCCAGATTCTTAGGTCAGGTTTTACATTTACATTTCAGCCTCCAGGTACAGGGAAAAATTGATAGGTGGGGTGGAGAAGTCTTGGAATGAGTCCGGATATCCTGAAAGCTTGAGTTCCAGACCCAGGGTTGCCAACAATTAGCTGAGACCTTTGAAAGTTGATTTACCTTCCCAAGCTTCCATTTTCTCATCTTCCATCCCTACTCTTACTTTCTTCTCATCTCTCCCTGCCTACGCCTCTCCTCTTTGTGAACTGGGTAAGGGAATGGGGAGCAGCAGCAGTTTTGTGGGCTCCCTCCTTGAGGGAGGGAGCCCTTAGCTCAAGTTCTGTGGGGCGCAACTTTGAAATACACATGCCTGGCTCTCCCCATCCCTGAGTTCTGGCCAGCCCGTTATCTGTCCCCTCCTTTCTCACGGTTTTCCTTTCTGCCTCCCTTGTTTTCTTTCCTGCCCTCTCTGTCTATATCAGCAACCTCCTTTTCCTAGTATCTAACCAATCTTCCAATTCCGTTTCACTTCATTGGCCTAAGAGGCTATGCTCCCCTGGCAATGTGTTATTTCTTTTAAAAAACGTTGTGTGTATGGGTAGCTGGACTTACTGTAGAAATTTTACAAGGTGCAGAAAAGCACATAATCATAATGATGAGGAGGAGAAGGAAGACAGCTAAGTTCATGAGAACTTGCTCTTTGCCAGGCAAAACTGTGTATTCATTCATTCGTTTAACACTTCACGAACCCTATAAGATAGGTACTATTATTATCTCCATTTTGCAGAAAAAGAAACAGTGGCACAGAGAAGTTAAGTGACATAAGAGAGAAAGCTAAGGGGCTTCCCTTGTGGTCCAGTGATTAAGAATCTGCCCGGCAGTGCAGGGGACAAGGGTTCGATCCTTGGTCTGGGAACTAAGATCCCACATGCCGTGGAGCAATTAAGTGCACTGCAACTAGCCCACGCACCACAAGGGAAGTTCCCACAACCAAACAAATAAATGTTTTAAAAAGAGAGAGGGAGAAAGCTAAAAATTACCCATAAGGTCATGCTGAGAATAGCTATATATAACCAACATGGGATGCTTATTTCTGAATGAGTGGAAGGCCACTTGCTTCATACATGCATTTATTCTCTTAAACATCATTTTGCCACAAATGCTCTGGGGCCAGTGGTGGACTGAAGGATTTTTTTTGTGGTAACTGCTTTTGAGGTATGGCCTTTTGTCAAGGAATGCAGGGGGAACTTCCGGCCATTGGAAGAAGTAGGCTGAAATCCACCAGCCATCCTACATCCTTATTCCCAGATCCAGCCATACCAGAGACAAAAATCCAAACAAGAACCTAAGGTTTTGTCAAGAGCCAGCTTTGGAAGTGAGAGTATTAAAAATAAAACCCCCAAAGCAGCCGCTACTTCTGCTTGGAAGCAGTCATTTCAATGATTGACATATGTTCTAGAGGAACAAGTGTCATCTTACTAATGGGGTCTCATTAGTAGTGGCAGCAACGATAAAACACATACACCCCATGCACATTTAATGACATGGGAAAGTGCTCATGATGTATTAGAGGAGAAAAGAAAACCACAAAACAGAATGTGTGTGTGGTGTGATGGCAAACATTGTTCCAAAGGGGAAAAAAAAAGGGCCCATATGCATTGAAAAAGTACAGGAAATTTTTTTGGAAAACAAACAACTTAGTAATCGTGCCTAAAGAAAGTTTATAGGAGATTTTCTTTTCTTTCAGTTCCCCAAATTTTCACAAAGAGCATGTATAGAAAAGAAAGTCAATAATATTTTTTTAAAGTTGTACGAGTTGATTAACAGCTGAAAGTCAACAAATTATATTCAGGTATAACTCAGAGTTTAAAAAGAACTCTTTAAACTCTGAATTGTATTTTTAAAGGGAAGAAAAATAATATTTACCTGCTAAGCATTTTGTCCTACATTGCTTGGTGCAAGCTTCATAAGGCTTTGTAAAATCAGCAGTCTATTGTTTTGGGAACGCTAAATAAAGTGACCAAGGTCACATGACTTTTATGGGGTAGAATGTCTCACTTCAGCTTACTCCCAAACTTGCACTGTTCTCTAGGACAATGGAGTTCCACCATCTCATTTTCTAACACAAGCATAATAACATACATTCATCTGTAGCTCTTTGAACCAATGGTGGAGAGTCAGAATAGGAAGGGTGGCAGGAGGTACATCTCAGAATATGCTGAAGGCTCCTAGGTGATTGGGATCTGTTCTTACTCCACCCTCTGTACTCCAAGAGTGCAGTATTATGGGGTTGGGGTGGGGGGGCACTGAGTCAGCAGCTTGATTACAGGATAGTGAGAAGGCCCATCACAGCAGCAGAATACCTCTCCAGAGACATCCTTTGGCTTAAGAGTCTTTGTGCCTTTAACTAAAATGCAAATGTCTCTGAGTACAAAATCACCTTACACAGTATCAATCCTGAGGATAAGTGGTTGTCCACTTCACTCCCAAGTGGACAAGAAGATGATTCTGAACACCCAGAGAAAGATACACAGAAGGCAGGAAGGGCATAGAAAAACCACTAGAATCTCCATGCCCTTCTTCATGGCCCTGCCTGCCAATGGCTGGCCTTGATTATAATATTTAGGTTTCTGTGTTTATAGCCTGTCAAGGGAAAGCCGAATATCACATTCTATCAAGTCACTTGAAAAGAACCCCTGATTTATAACTCCAAGGCACTAACAGAGTGTTTGATTTAAAGGAGTGTATCTATGTAACTGTAATAAACACACCACACTCCAGAAAGTCTGCAGATAGCTTTTCTCTGAGTAAATGGCAAAGAAGAACCAGAACTTGTTTATATTTCTTCCCTTTCCTATGGGTTATCAGGGCCTTTTTCATCACCTTAGAGGAAAAACAAATGATCAAAAGATGGATGACCCCTCATCCCTTCCGTATCTCCCTCTTGGTATGTCAAAAAGCTTTCTAGCAAGTCACTGGCAAGCTAATTATTTTCCTCTAATCAATCAGCTATTTTAATGATGTGTGACACTCCTGATCTATCAGTACCATTAAGATAACGTCTGCTGTGTTGGTCTGCAGCTAGGTTACAGACACTTCACTAGCCGGTGTGGACCCTCCAAAAATCCAAACTCATGATGTTCTGGGTATACACTCCAGGGCCTCAAGGAGGAAGAAAATCAGACCCGGACTCAAATATCTACGTGGAACTGATCTGAGGAATTACTGAAATGCAAGGCTGCCCCCAAAGCCTACCACAGAACTTGAAATTTCCACTGGTTCCTCTTGAGTTTTATCTTGGTTTTCAAAAGTCATTGTTAAAATTTAAAAAACAAACTTCCTTGACCACAGCTAGGTGTTACCAACAGAAATCTTTTGTCAGGACAACTGTCTTTGTTAGAGAACAAAGATGCAAACAGAAAGCTCTGGAATAGAGTCTGGTGTCACACCTCCACAGTTGGAAGGAGATAAGAACAGACTGGGCGAACAGGAGGGTCCTTCGGAAGGCGGGTGGGAGAGAGCGCTTTAGAGGAAGCCATGAAACTTGAGTACATGAGATCAAACTGCGTTTGGCTGCTCAGGAGGCCTCCAGCCGGCCCTCCAGCCCCTCAGGTGCTAAGCAGGGGCGGCCCCTCATTCTCAAGGACCCGAGTTCACAGCTGTGGGCCGAACACCGGTCTCCCCGTGGCCGGCAGGGAAAGCGGGCCGGGGAAGGAGGAGGCTGGCTGCGGCCTTCCCGACAGCCTCCCCCCCGGCTGACCTCTCCTGCTTCTCCTCACTTTCTCTGCGGCTTCCGAGGCACCTCCAGCGATCTCAAGGAGTCCGATGGGGCAGTCGCTGGCCGCGGCCTCGCAGCTGACAGCGGCCCCGGCCAGATGGTGCACCGGAAGCCCTCACGCCCCTCTCCCATCAGGCAGTCATGGCGCCCGGGCTGCAGGGGGAGGGCCGCCGGGCAGCCGGGCCCCAGCTGGCAAGCAGCTTTTGTTCTGGATGACTTCAGCTTGAAAATCTGCCTTAAGAATGTTCTCCTCTCAAAGGAAGGGGAAACCCTAGCGCGGCGTGGACACAGGCTGCTTTCACCTCTGAATGGGGCCGGTTGGGGGGTGGGAGTGGGGGAGGGGCAGCCCATCCTCTCTCTTCATAGACAGCCCTTTGTTCAGTAGGAGAAACGCACTTCGGACACCGCCACCAGCTCTGCCGCTTGGCAGGAGCCACCAGGACTGGCCGGCTCTCCCCGCACCCCTTCTCCTTCTGTGGAGTGTATGAAAATCTGTAGGTTCCTCACAAGTGTGTATCATGTGACTATGGCATTCCAGATGCTGGTGCTGGAGATGCAAAGAGGAATAAACCCTGCTTCCTGTCCTCAGAGAGTTCACTCCCGGGGAGAGGGGTCCAGAAATATAAACCTGCAATCACCGTGTGGTGTCATAAACACAAATAGAGATCTATACGGGTAGCGAGGAGACACAAGAGAGAGGAGAGATAGCATCACAGAAGAAGAAAGGGTGCTGTTGGGTCTTGAAGCAGAATAAGTAGGAGCTTAGAGATCAGGTGAGGGTGAAAGTCCGTCCTGAGAGAAGGACCTGAGTGTGCAAAGGCCCTGGGGCCCAGGGAAATTGTGGCCTATATCATTGCCTGTGTGCTCAGTAAGAATTAACAGGAAAAGAAATTTAAACACTAATTTATCCCTTTGATAGATTTGTTAGTTGCCATCATATGTTTCCATATTTCCCAGGTGGTTCAGTGGTAAAGAGCCTGCCCACCAAAGCAGGAGAGGCCAGAGAAGCAGGTTTGATCCCTGGATGGGGAAGATGCCCTTGAGAAGGAAATGGCAACCTGTTTCAGTATTCTTGCCTAGAAAATTCCATGGACAGAGGAGCCTAGTGGGCTGCAGTCCATGGGGTCACAAAGAGTCAGACATGACTTACCGACTGGGCACACACACATAGTATGTTTCAAGCACTAGCATATGGTGAGTAAACATAAGTGGATTTGGTTCTCCTGGAGTTTAAGGTTTAGTCATGCAAATAGGCAACAAGCAAATAAGCAAGCACATAAATTACAAACAAGAACAGCAGCTTTGAAGAAAGTAACTAGAGTTCTACAGGAGAGAAGAAGAAAGCAGGAGTAGGTTTGCTTTGAGTGGGATGCCAGGGAGGACTCTTGGAGTTATGGGGGAGAATCATCCAGAGAAGAAAGAGCCTATGCAAAGGTCCTGTGGCAGAAAGAAGCTTGAGAATATGGGAAAGTCAACAAGGCCAGTGTGAATGAAAGGCAGGGACAGAAGGAAAGGTTAGGAGACAACTTTGACGAGATCTGAGGGCCCAGATCATGAAGGGTCTTTTGGGTCAAAGCAGAGGGTTTGGGGTTTCTTCCAAGTGCAAGGAGAAGGCACAGAATAATGTGAAACAGAAGAGAGACTTAATATGAATTTAGCTGGGAAAAAAACAACAAAATCAAGAATGCAATTAGGAGGTCAATAAGAAAGTCTTTGCCCATGGTCCAGTAAGTGTCTGGGAGAGATGGATGAACTTATGATATTAATTTGTCATTTTGGTTATCTTTCATTTCTAACAATACTTCCTCTCTTTTGAATGGCAGAATTTAAGCACCTCTGAGAATAGTCTTATATTCCATTTGCCTTTATCGTTCCATGTAACAAGTGTTTGACACATGTCCTTGATCTGGCAAAGAAAGAAGACTCCAGTCCAGTGGCCTTTCATCCTAGGAGACTCTGGGAGCTTCTCTGGCCTCCTCTGTCCATTTTCCATGTCCAGTCCTGTCCAGAATACCTACCTCAGGCTGGGTAGGTATTTACAGAACTGGGCCTGGAGAAGAGAAGCTGAGGCCAGTCTCCCTCCTCCCAAACACAAAGTCTTCACTAAATCCTGTTCTTCCATAGTGTTTTCTTGCTTCCTGGGGTCTGGGGAGAAGATGCTCTCATGGCCAGCTTGTAGCAGGTATTTCTGCAGGTGACACCCTTGGCATCTTTCTGGCCTATGTTACATTCCTTTGTCTCCATCTGTGACTTTGAGGTCTGTCAGATTATCCCACTACTGCGGCTCCAGGAGTGGAAGAGCATGTGCAAAGAAGATTAAAATGCTCAGGTTAGCTTATAGTTTAGAACCTGCCTCCTTCCAAAAATTCCTGAGAGAAGCCTAAGTCATACTCAGGATCCTTATTTAGTTTTTAAAAGGTCTCCATGCATCCTCCCCTTTTTAGAAATATGAAGATTTATGTCATAGTCTCTTTTACCAAACTTCATCAGGCCTTCACTATGCTTTGCAGTAACTGGAAGACAATTGGGCCATGTGTGGGGGTGTGTGTGTGTGCAATCTCTAGTATGAAGCAGTAGAATTTATAATGCACTTCCCCATGTATTTCTCAGTTAGTACTTACTGCAATCCCATTATACAGGTGAAAAACTGAGTCTCAGAGAGGTCAAGCTATTTGGTGAAGGGCACTCAACTTATAAATTCCAAGAAAGTAGAATCTGTGTCTGCACTGTTCTCCTTTAAATCTCCAGAACCTAGCACAGTGCCTGATACAGGGTAGATTTTTAATAAGTATTTGTTGAATTAATGATACCCTGACAAAGTTGAGATTAAAATTTGAAATTGCAGTGTCTCTATTCACTATGAATTGATTTCCTCTGATAACAAAAGCACTTACTCAACTCTGTCTTGCAGCCTAGAAGCATTTTTGTGTGATACACATCAAAGTCCTGACACACATGAGCAAGTCTACCCATTTGGTGTATTGTGGGCTGAATGAGGCCATGCAGCAAGAAATTCTCAGATTAGGATTTCTCACTGTGTATTGACTCTATGACCCTTCAAGACTATTTGGTGGACTTTTTATGCCAAAATGGAGGTTTAATGTATAGTAAGTGTCTCTGATTGGGCTTCCATGTGATGCTAGTAGTAAAGAATCCGGCTGCCAATGCAGGAAATATAAGAGACGTGGGTTTGATGCCTGGGTTGGGAAGACCCCCTGGAGGAGGGAATGGCAACCCTCTCCAGTATTCTTGCCTGGAGAATCCCATGGATAGAGGAGCCTGGTGGTCTATAGTCCATAGGGTCGCAAAGAGTCAGACACGACTGAAAGTGACTGAGCACACACACACACACACACACACACACACACACACACACACAAGTGTCTCTGATAAGCTCTATGCCCCCCACAGTCTACATGGCTTCCAAGCAAGAAAGGAAAGACAGAAGGTCACAAGACGTTGTGCTCCTCACTGCAGGGGAACAGCAAGAGCTCACTAGAATTTCTAACTGGCTTGGAATGTTAACAGGAAAAGTTGGTCAAATAATTCTTTCAGATCCTTCTACTCAAGAAATCTCTGAGCAGCCTGCTGGTTAGTTGACTAGTTTTTCATTTATTTCTGAGGGATGAGAGAAGGTTGATTGTACAACTTTGCTGGTGTGTGTCTGGGAGCTGTCAGACACATTGCATCCAAGTCTTGGCCATCAGCATAAATATGACCTACTTCATGATTGAGTTGTCCTCAGAGAATTCGGAGTCCCAAGCCATCTTTTTACCCCCTTTCCCCCACTAATATTCTTGGTAAATACAAATAGAGTGGTTTTATAAACACTCTTTTAATAAACCAGAGAAACGGAGCCAAGACTAGCATCCACAATCCTGCTTTCGGGAACAGGCCCCCTTCCCTCAGATCATTATTCCTTGTGAAAATACCACAATCAGTTCAACAGACTTGCTGGTGTGGTCGAATAAAATGGTGAAATACAAAATAAAAAACCTTTTGTATGGAGGAATGAATGAAGTAAAATAATTCTTCTGCCAGCTCAAATACAACTAAACATCTCTAGAGTTCCATGACCTTCAAAATAAAGATGAATTTACAAATTCATCTTTACAAGATCAGCAGTGACAGCCTTGGGAAGTAAAGAAGGATGGCAGAGCCTAGCCAAGCTTTTAATGAAGAAAAAAGAATTCAACCATTGAGAATTCAGGGGCCCCAAATCTTGCATATAGCAATTGAATATAATGTAAGTTTCCCATATCCTCTGGCTACCACTGTGCCCTCACTTTAGAAAGGCCAAATTTATTCACATGAATGAAAATCATATGCTAACTATGTAAATTATAAAATGATATATAAAATTAATTTAAATTATGAAATAAAATATATAAAACAAATATATACCCATGTAACAAAAAAAGATATGTAACAAGATAATATACAATAAAAATGTTAATGTATACATATAATATACATATACATATATGTATAATAGTTAAGTAAGAACTATTTTTTGAAAGCAAGAAATAATGATGGTAAATATACATTTAACCCTTACCATGTGCCACAGGCACTCCTCTCAGGATTTCACATATATTAACTCATTTGATGTTCACAAAAACTCTGTGAGGATACAATTATAATCCGCATTTTACAGCTGAGGAAACTGAGGCACAAAGAATTAAGTAGTTTGTCCTGCACCTAGTAAGTGGCAGAGCTATTTTAATTTCAAGTTGTCAGGATCTAGACTACTCAAAAAAAAGAGCTCCAAGTAGAAGCTGAAGACAGAATTTCCCATGGGCATCAGTTCAGGTCAGTCGCTCAGTTGTGTCCGACTATTTGCAACCCCGTGGACTACAGCACACCAGGCTTACCTGTCCATCAACAACTCCCAGAGCCTACTCAAACTCACGTCCATTGCGCTGGTGATGCCATCCAACCATCTCATCCTCTGTCATCCCCTTCTCCTCCCACCTTCAATCTTTCCCAGCATCAGGGTCTTTTCCAATGAGTCAGTTCTTCCCATCAGGTGGCCAAAGGATTGGAGTTTCAGCTTCAGCATCAGTCCTTCCAATGAATATTCAGGACTGATTTCCTTCAGGATGGACTGGTTGGATCTCCTTGCAGTCTAAGGGACTCTCAAGAGTCTTCTCCAACACCACAGTTCAAAAGCATCAATTCTTTGGCACTCAGCTTTCTTTATAGTCCAACTCTCACATCCATACATGACTACTAGAAAAACCATAGCTTTGACTAGACGCACCTTTGTTGGTAAACTAATGCACATGTTGAGGCTGAAATGTGCCAGGGCTTGGGGTAGTATTGGTTCTACAGGACAAGTGTTGAAATCACCCACCCCTCCCTTTGTCCTATAAAACTGAATCCAAAATCATGCCTAGAGTTAGACACTGAGACATTTTGTCTTGATGTAGCACTAGGAAAACTCTGCCCCCTGGTTAGAGATATGGCACTGAAAAGGGGAGGGGCTTCCCAGGTGGTGCTAGATGTTAAGACCCACCTGCTAATGCAAGAGACATGAGAGACTTGGGTTCAATGTCTGGGTTGGGAAGATCCCCTAGAGGAGGGTATGGCAATCCACTCCAGTATTCTTACCTGGAGAATCCCCAAGGATAAAGGAACCTGGTGTGCTACAGTCCATAGGGTTGCATACAGTCAGACACATCTGAAATGACTTAGCATGCATGCACACACTGAAGAGGGGAAAAGTCACTTGAAAGAAGCAGACCCAGGACCACTCTGTCCAGGAGAGAGTTCTGAATTCACACTACTTGCATAAAATGGGAATGAGAAATTAGCATAAAAACTGGTCTGCAAGCAAACTTTGGGCCTCCCCAAAGAGATGCCTCACATAAGAGACAACTCTCCCTAAACATAAGCTTAGAAACACATGGGAAACAAACTCTCATGAAAGACAGTGAGCAGATCTATAAGAAAAGTGACAATTGAGCAAAATCTGAAAGAGGTTTTCAACTGGAATTTTTTCAAAATATTCAAGAGAACAGGAAAGAAACATGCAAAAAGAAATATTTTGGATAAAATAATGGGAGAATTTCTAAAAAGAGGCCAATTTGTATTTTAGTTATGAAACACAAAGCCCTTTAAAAGCCTTAATACATGAGTAAAACAGCAAAGTAGGGCTGAGAAGAAAATTAATAAGTTACAGATAGATGTGAGGAAATCACTCAGGACATAGTTCAAAGAGATAAAGAGATGGAGCTCATAAAAGATAAAAGATATGGAGATACAATGAGAAGCCCCACATGTGGAAGAGAGGTATTAGAGGAAAAGATGGCAAAATGTTTTTGCACATAAAGAAAATTATGAATCCTTATGTTGAAAAAGAATATGGAGTCCAATTACAATAATTAAATAAAAATTCATACTTAAATGCATATTACTGAAATAACTTTACATAAAAATAAAGTCTCCTTAGAGAAAAGGCATATTACCTTAAAAGAAATGATAATCAGTTTAACAGCAGATTTATCATCATCAATAATGGATTCCAGAAGACAATGGATTAATATCTTCTGTGCACTGATGGGACACAGTTGTTAGTTTAGCTTTTTACAACCTGTTAAGATACCACTCTTTAATGATAGCAAAATAAACATCTTTTCAGAATTCCAAAAACTAAAAGAGTTTACTGCTAACACTTCACTGAAAGAATTGCCAAAGGATATACTTCAGTAGGAAAAGAAAATTTGAGTAAGATGTAAGAAGATTGGTAAATGAAGAAATAAGCAAAACAGATCACGAAATTTAAGTAAGTATTTTCAGTGAGAATACATTGCTCTGGATCACTTTGGAATTAGGGAGTTCTGAGGTCTAATTCAGGAGAAAATTAAACATTGACAAACTCTACACTTTGAAAATTGTGTCATAAATGTAACTGTATAAAGTATGCTAATTGAACAAGATGATATTTTCTAGTCAGTTTAGTAATTATTAAATCCCTTGAGATGTTTTTTTAAAAGTACAGATTCTCAAGCTCCCTTCACAATTCTAGCAGTGTTTCTGGAGGGGAACCTTTGCTTCTGTACTTTTTCAAAGATCCCCAGCTAATTTTGCTGGGAAATCATAGCTGTTACTAACTAGCTCAGTAGGACACATCCTCTAGGTTCTTGCTCCTTAGATCTCCAAGATGGAGAGACAAGCTATGAGCCAGAACTCCTTGGAAAAACCAAAGTACCATGAGAAGAAACCCCTGAAAAGTGTCCTGGGATTATAATGGGAAAAGTCTCTTTATTCTCGCTGGCATGTAATGTTTTTCCAGGTGATTGGTTTAAGGAGGTAATTTAGTAGATCCTGGTAATTGGAAACAAATTATTTTGAAGTGATGATTTAAATTGTACATTGGCAGGAATTGACTATTTAGGCATAATGAGTTTAATTGAGTGTCAGGAAGTGTTTTTTACAATGATGTAATAACTGTCCGCATTCTGTTTGCAAAGCAGGGAGCTTTAAATGTTTGAGGTGATTGAACAGTGCCACTTGTGAGAAAGTGCCTTTTAAAAGTGTGTAAACATTATTAGCACCTTCTTTAGCCTGGTAAATTCTGGCTGTGACTGAAATAGGATCTCACCAAAATCCTTGATTTGAGGTCTCATGATCTGTTTCTGGGTGCTTCCCAGATGATGCAGTGGTAAAGAATTTGCCTGCCAATGAAGAAGACGCAGGAGACGTGGGTTCGATCCCTGAGTCAGGAAGATATGCTAGAGGAGAAAATAACAACCAACTGCAGAATTCTTTCCTGGAAAACTCTATGGACAGAGGAGCCTGGCAGGCTACCATCCATGGGGTCACAAAGAGTTGGACACAACTGAGCACACACTACACACGCAGAATATGTTTCTGAAGAATATTCATCAGTGGGGCTCAGTTCTGCAAACTCAGCAATATGTGTAAAAAGCCAAAGTCTAGGGAAATAAAAATGCACTTCTTTTTCTAACACTTGCTATATTGAATTTGGGGGGTTAAAAAAAAGGTATGTTGTGTGTTATATTAAAGCCCTCCCCCTTTGTTTGAAATCTTTAGGGTATGAGAACAGTTGGAATTTAGAAATCATGACCTTCACCAATTGAGTTTAGCACACCTGAGATTGAGTAGACTTCTCCCTCAGTTTTCCCCATTGACAGCAACCCTAAAAAACATGATTCTGTATCTCAGTTATGTGGATTGCTGTCACTCCTCAGAGCCTCTTTCCTCTGTTAGCCTGTGAATTCCTCAAGAGCAAGGTCTGGTTAATCAGGCAATCTCCAGGTCTAGCCATGTGCCTGGCACAAATAGGTACCCAGTATATTTTTGTTTTTGATTGACAGAATGAATGAAAAAAGGAAGTCCCTGAGTTCAGGGCACTTATCATCATCTCAGAAAAACATTTCTTCCCCTTTTCAGGGGCCCTCTGCCCCAGGTAACCTGGGCTAGCTGAGGACTTGGTTCAACATAGGTCTGTACTTTCCAATATGGTAGCCACATGTGGCTATTTACATTTACATTGATTCAGATTAAATTAGATTGCAGTTCTTTAGTCACACTAGCCACAGATTAAGTGCTCAAAAACTTTATATGGCTAAAGGCTACCATCTTGGACAGCACAGCGATAGTGCTATCTGTCACTGGAGAAAGTTGAGTTGGACCGAGTTAGTATAGATAGGCCCTTAGCTGGGGCCTCTGGAGCGCTATACCATCTCATATTTAACCAGCTAACAGTGTGAACTGGGCAAACCACCCAGGTTCACATGAGCTCCCTGCTGCCTTTGCTTGAAGCATTCTTCCCTTCCGGGGTAGTCGAGTTAATTACTTCTCATCTTCCAGGTCTAACAGACCCAGCTAGGTCAGGGCCTCTCACGGTACCTGTGCAATTTCTCATCAAGGTTAACATTATATTGTGTATATATATATATATACACACTAGTGAAAAAGTGGAGAAGGCAATGACACCCCACTCCAGTACTCTTGCCTGGAAAATCCCATGGATGGGGGAGCCTCGTAGGCTGCAGTCCATGGGGTCGCTACAAGTTGGACATGACTGAGTGACTTCACTCTCACTTTTCACTTCCATGCATTGGAAAAGAAAATGGCAACCCACTCCAGTGTTCTTGCCTGGAAAATCCCAGGGACAGCGGAGCCTGGTGGACTGCCGTCTATGGGGTCGCCCAGAGTCGGACACGACTGAAGTGACTTAGCAGCAGCAGCAGCAGTGAAAAAGTAGTGAAAGTGTTAGTCACTCAGTCATGTCTAACTCTTTTGACCTCATGGACTATGGCCCACCAGGCTCCTCTGTCCATGGGTTTTTCCAGGCCAGAATACTGGAATAGGTGGCCATTCTGTTTTCCAGGGGATCTTCCTGATCCAAGGATCAAACCCAAGTCTCCCACATTACAGGCAGCTTCTTTACTGTCTAAGCCATCAGAGAAGCCTTGTGCGTGTGTGTGTGTGTGTGTGTTGTGTGTGTATATATATTTAATTCTTCTTATCACTTTTAAAACTGAAAACACTTATGCATTTTTGTGATTTCCCACATTAATTAATTAATAGCTCTCACAACAAACTGTCAGCTCTAGGAGGACTAGGAACAAGTCTGAATTTGTTCAGCATTGTACCCTCAGTGCCTAGCAAAGTGAGTGACACATAGTAAGCATGTGATGTTCTTTGAACAAATCCATGAATGAACCATCAGTTTCACCACTCCAAGGGGTGAAATCGATGAATGAACCATCAGTTTCACCACTGCAAGTGGTCGGTGCTCTGTTGGCCTGATACTCAGGTAAGAAGCACAGATATGGCCATGTCTGTTTTTCACAGCCACCATCCCTTTGATGGTAAAGAATATCCATTCTGGTTCATTGTTGGCTGGGCTAAATACTTTCATCATCACCTCTGGCGTTTCGCCAGCACAATTTATACTTTTGAGGTGAATATACTGTGCCAATTGAATATCCACGAGCATTTCATTGAGGATTTGAGGCAGGCACTATCAACCTTTCTATAGAAAAGCCACTCATCCAGTCTCTCCATCAAGTAAAAAAACCTGACATTGCACCCCTGTACTGTTTTCTGGACAGTAACTCTTCTCTAGGAAAACTGTCACCTCCAGGGTTTAATATCCAGACCAACTCTCAGGATCATAGATAGGAAGTTAGAAAACACACAGGTCAATGCTCCAAAATTTTAGCCACATTTTCCCTAAGTGCTTCAAAGGTTTGCAACCGTCTGGGAAATCCTGAGCACCACCCCAGAACTCTTTCATCCACTGAACTGTTTCAGTGAAAACTTGAGGAAGTGGGGGCAGTTCCAGCTGAGTCTCCCCTGAAGTGGTTCAGGTCGGCACAGACCGCAGCCATCGAGTTCAGGCAGACCAAAACAGCAACAAAAAGAGCCGCCCACTCGGGCTCCTGTGAGCCTTCACATCTGAGTTCATGTGGCTTTCACTCAGAAACGGAAGTGGAAAACCAAATAAAGTCAACTCCATGGAGGTCCTGGGGACTTAACACTGAGCAGCCACACAAATTCCAGAGTGATGCATCATGATTCATGTTCCTACAATAAATGCCTAAGAAAGTCATAAGGATTTGGCACTTACTATAAAGCACTGGCAAGACAGCTCAACATTTTCTGCCTGTTGTAAAGTGTAGCCTGGGACATTTTCTCCCATTGAGCAATATGCATTAGCAATGTTATCTCTAGTAGCATAGGAGTTACTCATAAAGCTTTATTAAGTGATGTCAAGACTTTTTTTGTTCATGTTCTTTTATGTTCGGGGAGAGCCTTTATAAAAGACACTAAGTTGTTTTTCCCGCTGAGTCCATACCAGCCCAATATTTGAAGATGAAACACATACCTAGAGGATTAACAATCAGGAATCATTGACTTAATACTGTTTATACTTATAGAATAGACTGCAGAAGAAACAAGTTAAAGCAAAGAGCATTCCTATAGAGTAAATTCCTATATTGCCATTTAGGAAATCATGAAAAGAAGAAAGAAAAAAGATCAGGTGGTTCTCTAGGCCCTCACAAGTCTGGGAAGGGGCGTGATGCTTCACCAGGAAAGGGGCTTTTCCATTCAGAAAAACAAAATCAACAGCGTTGCGTCTCCATGGTGGCTCAGGCAGCTAGTGGCCCAGCCAACACATCCACTTGGGTCAGCAATAAGGTGGGCACATCACTGCTGGCAAATCAATTGTGTGATGATCTGTGTGGCTCATTAAGGCAGCTGAAATAGATAGGTAAGGTGCAGGCCATTTGTCTAGTACACCGAATGGATAACTCACTGGCGTGACGGTGGACAGAAGAGCAGGAAGGGACCTTGGGAAGAAGTAGTCTCGTCTGCCCTCCTGTTTGATATGAGAGGAAGCCAGACAACGTCTCCAGTGATTTTCTATACCAACAGTCTCAAGCAACATGAGTCAGAGAGATCAAGGGGACATGGGCCACACTGGCAGGGCAACAGCTGCCCACAGCTGTGGAAGGCCTTCCAGCATCTCTCCTTAGGCCCCTCTACTTCCTTATGGTCTATCTTGCCTCTAGGTCCTTGTGCAAGTGGTTCCTTTTGCCTGGGACCCTCTCCCTCCCCACCTCTCATCAACCTGCCTAACTAACTCCTCCTTATCCTTTCAAGCGCTTCCATTTGTCAAGAAGCCCTCCCTGACTTGGCAAGTTTAGGTTAGCTGCTCCTCCTCTGGCCTGTCCCGCTAGGGTGACTGACCTCTACTGTTTTCCTGGGATGTGTGGCTTTTAGTGCCCAAGTCAAGACATTCACCCTGTCTCCCATGCTCCCTGCCCTTACCTTCCCCACAGTGGGGGGTATTCTACCATAACTGTTTGCTTACTTGTAGCACTCGATGCTGTTAGTTCCCTGAAAGCAGGTATAGGGCCGTTCATCTCTGTAATCCCGCAGCATACCCAGCACAGGTCTGGCACATGGCAAATATTAAAAACCATCATTGGAACAGGTGTGTACATGTGTGCTAAGTCACTTCAGTTGTGTCCAACTCTTTGCAGTCTCATGGACTCCAGGCTCCTCTGTCCACGGGATTCTCCAAGAAGACTGGAGTCAGTTGCCCTTCCCTTCTCCAGGGCATCTTCCCAACCCAAGGATGGAAACTGCATCTCTTATTTCTCCTGCCTTACAGGTGGGTTGTTTACCGCTGAGCCACTGGACAAGCCCGAATGGAATAGGGACATAGCGCTGAATGAATGAATGTAAAATCGACGTTCTTTTTCATCTGCTTCCTGCAGCCTTCCCAGCCCTTCCTTGAACCCACGTGTGGGTCCTGAGATTTGCCCTGCTGCCTCCGCTGCCAGCACCCAGGGCAGCTAACGTATGTCTGGCGGAGGCTCCTGCATACAGATCAGGACACCCTTCCTTCCCGCTCCTTCCCTTACCTTTAGTTACTGTCATAAAGGAGCTTCCCAGGTGGCTCAGTGATAAAGAATCTGCTTATCAATGCAAGAGACCCAAGAGACTTGGGTTCAATCCCTAAGTCCAGAAGATCCCCTGCAGTAGGAAATGGCAACACACTCCAGTGTTCTTGTCTGGAAATTCCCATGGACAGAGGAGCCTGGCGGGCCCCCCAGTCCATGGGGTCACAAAGGGTCAGACATGACTGAGTGACTGCACAGGCACTGACATAAAGAGCCTAAGGCCTAGGAAATATATTTTTGTTTTTGTTCATTTCATTGAGAGTTTACGTGTCAAGCACTATGCTTTGCTCTTTCATTCATTTTCAGAATTATTATTCAAAATAGCCCTCAAGGTTTAGCCCTACAAGCCCTACAATTGCCACTATTTCCCAAATGAGGGCCTTGAAGCTCAGAGGAGTTAAGGAACTTGCCCCAAATGCCACAGTTGGTTACAGGTGACTTGAGGCTAGAACCCAAGTCAGGAGTTTTTGTTTTTAACCACTGCCTTCTAGTGCCAGAAGCTGTCTGCAGCATTGGAGGGAGGCAAGCTGGGGGACATTGCCATCAAGTTCATAGCACAGCAAACTGCAGCCAGGGACACATGGGGCTTTTGTCCCTCACCCACAACCCATCCTGAGCCTGGACCCTTCTGGGAGACAGGAAGCGTATGTCACTGAATTTCAGGGAAGACTGACCCAGTGGTTTTATTAAAGAGCTGAAAATAGCTGATAAAAAAAGATGGCTTGCAAACCCTTTGTGTGATAAATGAAAAGCCAGGTTCAAGAGGGGCAGAACTATTGTTCAAGGTAACACAGCCAGACAGTGGCAACACCAGACCCGAAACCTTAATCTCTGACTTCCTGTCCGTGTCGGCTCCCCACTTTCTTCCCCCATTCTATGACTGTTAAAACACACAAGTCTCTCTTCACCACATTCCTTGGATTTTAAAGCCACTGCGCCTGCTGTCGTCCCTGCCCAATCCTAATACTTTTTTCTTTCTTTTTTAACATTTGAGGAAGAAAGTGTTATGGTTAACAGCATTTGAATTCCACAATGTCACTGTAACATGTAATAAATACTTTTTATTATTTATTACCAAAATGCTTCAGGGCCATGGAAGACTGAAAGCTCTTCTATTCCTTCTGACGCAGTTCCAACAAGTTTGCTCCAGTCACTGGCTGGGGTGGGGGTGACATGGCTAGACTTGGTGATTTAATCTTCTCAGTGCCACAGGCTGTATCTGTACAATTATGCTAAAACTGTAGGTGACTGGAAGATTTATTTTAGCTCAGTCTTTGCAGCCCTGAGAATGGCGGTTCTTAGAAACAGCTATGCAGCCACCCAGGACCACCTGAATGAACTAATGGGGAAACTATTCCAAGAGGCTGGGTCACCCCGGAGTCCACAGGAATCAGAGTTCTGTCCCAGGGAAAGGGCAGCAGAAAGCACTGTATATTCAGAGCCAGTCAGGCAAACTAACTTTGGGGATATTTTAGGTACTTTAAAAAAACAGTCGCAGAGTTTTTTTTAAAAAAAGACCAGAGACTGTAAAGCCCTTCACACACCACCCCCACCGTCTTCCATACCTGCAACCCAGAAATTTTGCTTGCACTAAAAAGACATCTTCCAAGAGGACCTATGAACTTAAAACAAATGCTGTTTAATTTGCTCTTCATTAGGGGTGTATCTGGATTGATTTATTGTGCCCTTCTGACCCTACGTCTTTGGAACAGCATTCCTTCACGATTAAACAGGGAAAGGATTCAGGCAGGACATTCAGGGATCAGCGTAGAAGGCTACAAGGATACTTCAAATAGCTCCGTATCAGGTAACCCAAAGGAAACACTCTCGACGCAAGTCAGCATTGAATGCACGTGAGCCAGACAAGAGTTTGCAAGTTTTTTGACCCAGGTTTCCCAAGCCTTTCCTAAGGGATGTGGCCAGCACAGACCACTATTATCCAGATTATGGGCTTTTGAGTACTTCCACATTCAGGATATTCTGAGATTGCCTAACCACATACAATTGATCACAGAAATTGCAATCCCTTTTGATCCCAAGGAAGTCAGCTCTTCCTGGTAACTACTCAGCAGCAGAAGAAAAAAAAAAAAAAGGAAAGAAGAAAGATAAAAAAGAGAGAGAGAAGGAAAAAGAAAAGTAAAGGGGAGGGGATGAAGGAGAGAGGGTGTCGTGCACCAGGAGAATAAATCTCTCCTGGCAGCTCAATAGGCCAGTGGTAATCAGAAAATGAGAAAAACCTTGTAAAGTGCTAAGAAGAATAAGGCGACAGCAATTGCCCTTTAGAAATGAGATCAACAGCCTCTCTTGTGGGTGGCACAAGTATAATTACAGCAATTAAGAGGAAAGACTACAGTCCTTTTTTTGCTCTTAATGTGTAAACAAACGATTTAGGAACTTGTAAGCCAGAGAGAATTGGTACATAGCTTAATTTTATCTACTACTGCGGCTCTCCTGGCTTTAATTGGCTTCCAGGAAAATTTCAAGGGCTGAGGCCTTTGTGGTTGTGGTTTTACTTAAATGCACACATTTACCTGGAGCTGGGGTGGAGGAAGGGGGAGAGGAGGGCTTTCACTGGCTATGCAACTCCCTACCGACCTGTGAACCCCCAGGCTACCCATCCAGAGTGTCCAGGATGTGTGAAGCGCTGGAAGGAAAGAGATCCAGGCTGAGGGCATCCTGTGTTCTGGACTTCTTGGGAGGCCCTGAATACTGTGTGCTCCCCTCTGGAGCAGCCACAATGGCATCTGTTGGGTAGTCTAGCAAGCATCCTAATTCTGTTTTGTGTTCCTGTTGAAGCCCAAGGACCATAGAAGAAATAAAGAGTCTGGAGAAGTGGGTTGGGCTGGGAAGTGGCTCATTTTCTGTGGTTTGGGATTGACCAGGAAGCCTCAGAACCAGCCTCTTCAAGAAGGGGCTGACCTCCTACCATTTTGCGAGTAGCTGGCTTCCCTAAGGATTGCTTAGGATGGATTAATGCAGCTAAATAAATGAATCTCTGGCTATTGACCATGGAACTCAGCTACAAGGAATCACTGCTGTGAAAAGCAACTTGATTACACATCAAGTCCTGACAATTCTCTGGAGGATGACTGCCTACCTCTCCCTAAAGAATTTGGTGCATGCTCCCAGTCTAACTGTAAGCCAGACCATCCTAGATGTTGCCTCCAAATATAGTGACAATCTAGCCAGCTGTTTTCTCATGATGCAATAATGGGCCAGCAGGCAGAAAATTAATTGTATTGACAGAGATTTATTTCCTCGATTTAAGAATTACTCTTTTGAAATAGAAATGGTTTTTCTCCAAAATTTAGTGTACATGCAAAATGAGAGGATCTCTTCTCAAGTCTGATACAGGAAATGTATTGGGAGAGTGGAGCCCTCCTGCAAGCTCTTGCAGGCTATTTGGCTCAAGAACCAGGAAGCTGCCTGTCTCTCACTATCTCATACATGTGGGTCAGAGCTCTCTTGTTCTGGGCTGCCTTCCACGATAGGCAACAGGAAGCTCTCACCCCTCCTTCATAAGCTCACAAAGCCCACCTGAAGTTCCTCCTGATGATTTGAAAGGAACTAGAGTCAACCAGCGGAGAAGGCAATGGCACCCCACTCCAGTACTCTTGCCTGGAAAATCCCATGAATGGAGGAGCCCAGTAGGCTGCAGTCCATGGGGTCGCTAAGAGTCGGGCACGACTGAGCGACTTCACTTTCACTTTTCACTTTCACGCACTGGAGAAGGAAATGGCAACCCACTCCAGTGTTCTTGCCTGGAGAATCCCAGGGATGGGGGAGCCTGGTGGGCTGCCATCTATGGGGTCGCACAGGGTCGGACACGACTGAAGCGACTTAGCAGCAGCAGAGTCAACCAGGGCCTTCCCTGGTGACTCAGCAGTAAAGAATCTGCCTGCCGTGCAGGAGACCCGGGTTCAATCCCTGAGTCAGGAAGATCCCCTGGAGGAGGGTATGGAAACCCACTCCAGTACTCTTGCCTAGAGAACCCCATGGACAGAGGCGTCTGGCGGGCTGCAGTCCATAAAGTTGCCCAGAGTTGAACATGACCAAAGGAACTCAGCAGCAGCAAAGTCAATCAGGAGAGCTGGTGGAAGCTGGCAGACAGCTTTCTGGATCGAGTTTAAGGTCAAGTCAGCAGAGCCCACCAGAAGGTTCAGCAGAGTGGGTGTGACCGTTTTATCTCCATCATGGGGCCATGTTTTACTGAAAGCCTAGGCCCAGGGTGAGGACAAGCAGCTCAGAGGGAAAAGAAACCAGAGGCCCTGTAGGAACTAGGAGTCACCCCTAACAAGAGAATTATGTCTGTGTGGTGGTTTTTCCCGCCATCGCGTTCATGAATGCTCAGTTTTTTCTCTGACTCTTCAGTTCATTATCATAGTTGTGACTCTGCCAGCAATGGGTCTGTGTGGTGGTGGATGTGGTGGGAGATGTTGGAGGATATGGGCTTTGCATGCTCCTAACTGCCCCACCCTAAGCCCCCACCACTATTCCTTCTTTCTTTCCTGGCTGGTGTTACCCTCAGACTCTTGTTATTTAAGCCTTCGTGGCTTCATATTCTTTGTCGCATTTGTTCAGCATCGTTCAGCTGAGAAGTCTTAATGTCTTTGAATGCTCACTGTCCTTCCTCCATTGAAGCTTCCTAATTCTATGACCATGGGAATGTCCTTAATATCGCTCCACCTTTGTAAATGGTCCTAATTTACACCATGAGGATGCTAACAACCCTCGCTGGGTTATTGAGAGTTAAACTGAGGGTGTTAAATGTGTATATAAAACACAAGTCAATACAAGTTTAACACAAGTAAACATTCACTGCATGATGGCTAGTAGAATTCATATTAATTCATACTCTACTTTCTGTTTCTTCTGAAAATAATACAATTGTGGCAAGATTCTGGAATTATGATTGTCCTAAAAAGAGACCATCCTTTTCCTTAAAAGTTATTGAGCAGATCTGCCTTGATTTTTGTCAGGCACTTCCTCCAAGAGTCCTTTGTTTCTAACTGATTGAAGGCATTCACCTTACACAAACTGTAACAAAGAAACAGAGCAGGCAGTGGGGAGGATATTTGTGAAGGGTCTCTACCAACTGTTAGAAAGAAAAAGAGGTGGAAATAATAGAAGAAAGTGGGGTCACTCAGTCGTGTTCGACTCTTTGAGACCCCGTGGACTGCTGCCTACCAGGCTCCTCCATCCATGGGATTTTCCAGGCAAGAGTACTGGAGTGGGTTGCCATTGCCTTCTCCAGGGGATCTTCCCAACCCAGGGATCAAACCTGGGTATCCCACACTGTAGGCAGATGCTTTACTGTCTGAGCCACCAGTGAAGTGACAATAGAAGAAAAGCAGAAGAAAATTGCAGATGTGGCTTAGAAGACATGTGGAGCCAAAGGGACTTTGAGTGGAGAGCCTATATAGGGGTTGGGGATCTCAGAAACCATCTGCAGAACTTTCCTGTAGGATTGACCAGGGTCCATGCCCCAGGTGTGCTCCCTGCCCAGCGGGAGGACTCTTGTCTCCAAAATTTACTCTGAAGTCTGGTGCCGAGCTGAGTTCCGTGACCTCTGGAGCACACGACAAGCTTTTGGCTTTAGGTTGACCTGCACTTCATCCAGCAGAGGAGTACTTAATACAAAGTGATGGGACAAAGCTATTTAGTGTCAGGCTTTTGCCAGATCTTTCCATTTTGAAGCACGGGTTTGAGCCAGGGCCAGAGGAAAAAATAGTTGTTGGGTGGGGATCATGCGATGAGGGAGTGGGAACTGGGGCTGCAATTCTTAGTTCTACCACCAAATCTTTGTGGGAGAGTGAAACCCTCAGAGTCTCTATTTCTGATGGCAAAGCTAGAGAGAAAAATCTTTAGTAGCCATTAAAAGCCTGACCATTCCAAATGGTTTATGATGATTTTTCTGGGAAAATAATGTATAATCGAAATGACATGAGAGAATCAATGGGAAAATGCATAAGTACACAAGATTTCTACATCCCCAACACTGTATAATGTCACATCACATCACAGAGAAGAAAATAGAAAGAATAATGTGTCTCTGGAGAGTTTAACCACATCTCAAGCCTTTTTGTCCCATGAATACAAATGTTTATATTGTATAGTCAAAGTGCCATATTAGGAGATTGCTTTTCTGCAAGGTTTTCTCAACTGGGTAATTGGCAAATTGGCCCAAAATGATAAGAAAAAAATTATTTTCATGGTTCTCTGAAGTTTCCTTATGCCTCTGGGTTCCCATCTCCTTAATGTTCAGGCTGGATGGGGTATCTGAATAATGCTTACCCTTTATGGGAACACAGTGGCAGGAGTAGCCGTGGGACTAGCAATATCTGTGGCAGGTCTGGGCATCACAGCTTCCAACCCGTCTGATGGAATGATCAAGCCACATAGTTGGGAGACACACAGGGAAAAGAGGCCTCTTGACACTGGCTTAAACAAGCCATCCATCCATGAATTGGCCAATGACTTAGGTCTCACTCAGGGACAAGCTCTACACAACATGCAGAATTTTCCAGTGAACATCTCAATGACCGGAAATCAAAGAGGTTATTCAGAGTCAATTAAGGAAAATCCTCCTCTGGGTTTGAACCATCTCCACTGTACATCAGGGGCATCATCTCTGACAAGTTACTAGGCCTCAGTTTCCCTGTATGTAAAATAGAGACTATGGTACCTATCTCATCAAGTTACTTTAAAGATCAAATGAGTTAATAAATATTAATATAATGCAATCCCACGACTGGGCATATACCTTCAGGAAACCATAATGGAAAAAAACACATGTACTCCATTGTTCACTGAAGCACTGTTTTCAATTGCTAGGGCATGAAAGCAGTCTACTAAAAGACCCATTGACAGATAAATGGATAAAGAAGTTGTGGTACATATATACAATGGAATATTGCTCAGCTATAAAAAGGCATGCATTTGAGTCAGTTCTAATGAGGTAGATGAACCTAGAGCCTATTATACAGAGTGAAGTAAGTCAGAAAGAAAAAGACAAATATCATGTATGAATGCATATACATGGAATCTAGAAAGATGGTACTGATGAGCCTATTTTCAGGGCAGCAAAGGAAACACAGACATAAAGAACAGACTTTTGGTCACAGTGGGGGAAGGGGAGGGGGAAAAGACTAGACAGGGTAGTATTGAAACATATACATTACCATATATAAAATAGATAGCCCGTGGGAATTTGCTGTATGATGCAGGGACCCCAAAGCTGGTGTTCTGTGATAATCTAGAGATGTGGAATGAGGAGGGAAATGGGAGGGAGGTTTAAGAAGGAGGGGACATGTGTATGCCTATGACTAATTCATGTTGGTGTACAGCAGAAAAGTAATTATCTTCCTATTAAAAATAAAATAGAATAAGTAATTTTGTATGGTGAGAGATGGTTACTGGACTTGTGGTGGTGACCATTTCATATGTATTTGATTATTGAATCACTATATTATACAACTAAACCTAATGTAATATTGGACATCAGCTATACTTCAATGAAGTACTTCATTTAAAAAAGGAAAAAATATTTACATAAAGCACTGATAACAGTGACTATCCCTTGTAATAGTGACTTGCCCATAATAAGCACTCCATAAATGTTAGGTATTGTTACTATTACTATTTTTGCAATTAATATTAGTATTATTCTTACAAGAGAATACTGGCTTGTTTTCTAAAATGTCTAAAGGTATATGTTTAAGAACCTTAAATTGGGTAGTCTATTGCAAAACTGCGAAATAGGTGAAGGGGTCTCTGGGTCCCCTTCCTGGGGGCCAAGTTCTGTTAACCATCAGAGACCCTTGACAAGACTCTCAAATATCTTTAAGCCTCTCATGGCCCAGAGTGCTCCCTTCACCCCAATTTCACACTCTACCACCACCAGCTGCCACACACAAACACACACATGCACTTATTGACATAACCCCGAAGGCCTTGGGTCTTCACCTGACCTGACCAACTTTGGGATTCAAAGAATTAGGGCATTGTTCTTCATGGGACAGCACACATTCCTAATGCAACGCATTCCTGTTGCGTGTACAAATATCTCCCACCTTTCCAACCTCAAGGGGACAGCAGGGATGGACTGGCCTCCAGACTGTCTCACGGCTTAGGCTACAGCTGCTTTTCCTGGGACCTGCCACATTTTCCTCTACTAACAGAGAACACACATCGGGGTCAGGTCCATAGTCCTCAGCATCACAGAATCCCTGCTTCATCTTTCTGGTTCATTCCCCAGGAGTCCCCCCCTATGGACACAGTTTGCTCCTTCATACTTACGAGACTTTGCACACAAGGCTTCTTACACCCAGAACTGTTCTTCTCAGACTCTTCTTCCTGCCAAACTCTACTCAAAAGTCACCTCATTTGCTGTACTTCCCTAGACTTCCTTGGATAGAGACAGACACTTGCTTCCGTTGCGTCTGCCTCTTTGCACCCCCATGGACTGTAGCCCACCAGGCTCCTCTGTTCGGGGGATTTTCCAGGCAAGAATACTGGAGTGGGTTGCCTTGCCCTTCTCCAGGGGATCTCCCGACCCAGGGATGGAACCCACGTCTCTTACATCTCCTGTGTTGACAGGCAAGTCCTTTGCCACTAGTGCCATCTGGGAAGCCCTTTGCTCCCATAGCACTTGCTATTCATCCCTGCATTTGTTTTCCCAACCAGACCACTTCTGCATGTTGTTTTCAAAACCCCACATACCTACCAAAAACATAGTAGATGCTTTCCAGGGGTTAATCCCTTTTTTGTTTTCTTTTAAAACAGTTGTTTGGAATTCAGAATTCAGGTCTTCATTTTTGGCAGGATTATAATGTCTTCTAACCAGTCTCTCAGCTTCTAGTCCATTCCTGCCACCCAATTGTGTTATTTCAGTGTTTAAAAACCATCAGGGGCCCCACTTTGTCTACAGACTGAAGTCTGAAGTCTGAACTCCACAGTTTTGGTGTTCAGAGCTTCACCCTATCTTTCTAGCCTCCCTCCCACACTCCCCACGGGACATCCTAAGCTTAAGCCATCTGGAATACTCGGCAGTTCTTTCCCCTCTGTGGATTCGCTTGTGCCTACTGACTACAATTCCCTGGTCTCTTTCCTCTACTGGGCCAGCTCCTATGCAGCCTTCAAAGCCCTAGTAAAATTTAATCTCCTATAAGAAATTTTCTCTTGCCCTCTCTCAGCAGCACCAGCTGCTTCCTTCTCTCTTTTTTTATGACCCTTTCTGCATACCTCAATGATAAGGAGTTGCGTCCGCTATTTATGTACCCCAGCTTCTTCAGGCTGGAGTCCTTGAGGTTTCATTTTAATCCCTTTTCTTTGGGTTTTCAATTCTTGAGGAGCTCCTAGTCTCTATAAATGGTGCCTGCTGCAGCTGTGTGGTGCCCAGCTGTGTGATCATTTGCAGAAGCTCCTGGTAACAGGGGCCTTCCTGGCACCTCCACAAGCATCACACAGGATACAGCTCTGCTTTGCGCAAGAGAGCTCATCTGTGCAGACTACAAGAACATAACGACATTCTGACATTCTAACTCTCATTTTCAAGTGGCATGACATTTTAGTGACTACAGGCTGGAAATTAACTCAGCCAAATTAAATTTCTTCTACTCTCCCTTATTACATATTTCATTTAAAAAGTCTTTTACTCACTTGCCATCTTACCCACCTCCAAATGACTTTGTCCTACACTTTTGGTGGAGTCGGGGAAGAATTTTTCCTTAATAAAAATGTATGTGCATTGATGACTCATTCATGGGCTGATGAGTTCTGTCAGATCAGGTGAATCTGTTGCTCTTTTGAGTTTATTCATTCTGAAAACCCAAATCCATCTGGGCAGCCACTATACTGGGGGCTGGAGCCAGAGATGCAGACACCTTCCATTTCCTTGAAGATCCTCACTGCTGTGGGTTTCCTTCTGGCTGTTGTAGATCCTCCCTTCCCTTTAGGACAACTGTGATGTTTAATGTATAGTAAGTGTCTCTGACAAGGGCGTCCCAGGTGGGACTTCTGGTAAAGAACCCACTTGCCAATGTTGGAGATCTAAGAGATATGGGTTTGATCCCTGGTCAGGAAGACCCCCTGGAGAAGGGCAAGATAACCCACTCCAGTATTCTTGCCTGGGAAATCCCATGGACAGAGGAGGCTGGCAGGCTACAGTCCATAGGGTCGCAAACAGTCAGACACTACTGAGCTGACTTAGCATGCATGTGTGCATAGAGCTCTCTGACACTGGAGAATACGTCTGTGAACCTGGACCAGATGATCTTTAAGATGTTGTCCATTTCTCTGCATAAGTCTGTATTTTTGTGGGGTGATTCACAGAGCTAACTCCTCTACTGAGCCATAAACTCCTAGAAAGAAGGGATGTGTCTCAGACCTCTTTGACCCTTCCAAGGCATTTTGTATATAGGATGTACTCAGTAATTTTTGACTGACTGGAAGTATAAATAGGCAATGACAGAGGAAACAATAAATAGGAAAATAAATTCACATTTAAATTTCATCTTTTTGCCAAGCTAGTGAAAAGACTGATGCTGAAGCTGAAGCTCCAATACTTTGGCCACCTGATGCAAAGAGCCGACTCATTGGAAAAGACCCTGATGCTGGGAGAGATTGAGGGCAAGAGGAGAAGCAGGTGACAGAAGATGAGATGGTTGGATGGCATCACTGACTCAATGGACATGAGTTTGAGCAAACTCTAGGAGTTAGGGAAGGACAGGGAAGCTTGGTGTGCGGCAGTACATGGGGTCGCAAAGAGTCAGACATGACTTGGTGACTGAACAACAAGTGCTATAATACTGACTGTCCCGCTCCACTTTTACAGTGGAAGATGCCAGCAGCCTTGGCAATGACAGGCTGACTCCTAATTGGCTATTGCAGGATCTAATTAGCTGAATGCCTAAGAGAGCCTTTACTTCCAATCAAGCTGACAGTGGTAGGAAGTGGTTTAAACAAAGCTGACTTAAGAGTGGATTCAAAACACAAAAAATCCTACTCTTGGCCATCAGGTCCTGCATAATGTGGGCTGTCCCTGGCTCTTAAGCCCCATCTAAGTCACTTTCTCTCAGCTTTGCTGTTCCCCCTGTCTGGAACTCTGCTCCCCCATCTCTGCTTAGACATCTATCTCTCTATCCTCCGGCATGCTGTTTCAGTGTCTCTTCCATGGAACTTACTTGAGCCCCTCATTCTAAGTCTAGCTCCCATTACTCCCCATCTTATATAGCATTTATTTATTTTAGTTTTTGAGATTGTTTGAGCTTCCCTAGTGGATCAGTGGTAAAGAACTCACCTGCTAATGCAGGAGACTCAAGAGATGCAGGTTTGATCCCCGGGTCAGGAAGATCCCAGTAAGGCATGGCAACCCACTCCAGTATTCTTGCCTGAAAAATCCATGGTCAACGGGGTCACAAACAGTCAGACCTGACTGAAGCTAGTGAGCACGGCTCAGCAATCTCTGTCTTTTCCACTAGACTATAATCTTCTTGAGGGCAGGAACCATATCTATTTTGTCCAAGGTTATCTCTCTAGCACCTGGTACAATAGCTGGCATAAGGCAGACGCCTAAATGAATATTTGGTGAACACGTACACAAGACAAGTAAACAGCGATGGTATTTTTTTTTTAAGTGTTTCACGTGTGTCCAGCATTGTGTTAGCCACAAGCAATTGGTAAGTTTCTCAGGTCACTGAAGCGGAAAAAAAAAAAAAAATCTTTCCCTGAAATGAATTTCTCTTTTAAAACCAGCAGCCGAGCCCCTGCTGCCTGTCAAACATGGCTGCATAAGCCAGATTGACTAAAACCAGATGTCCTGCAGGGCCCTGCTTCACACCGTTTCCAATAGGATATGAATCAGACAAGATACCATCAACCAAGCATTCAGTCAGGAAACAGGACCCTGGTAAACCTTGCAGAGTGACCCGCCTTACACTGCCAGGATCCAGCCCTCCTGACAGCATCTATTATAACGCCGAGGAAAGGAACACACCAAAGCCCACAGAATGTGCGCCGGAGCCAGGCGGCAGGCAGCCACAGGAAGTGCGCTAAGTGTGGAAATTCCCTTCAAGCTTTTCAAGCAGCTCGAAACCATGAGCTAAGAAGGGACTTCAAAACGCCAAAGAAAAATTCCACTTTCCTTTTACTCGGCTCTGGGTCTTTCCATTCCAAACACAGCCCTACTGGTTGGAGCCACTTCATGAATGTGGGATTGTTAGGGTCGGTCCAGAGCCTCGCCACTATTTTTCTTAGGTTAAAACACACACACACAATTTAGCATACATGTTCTCTTTCATTTGCCCTGAAGAAATCAATATCCCAGTCTGGGGTTACCAGCTGTGGTTCACATACACCCTTAGGCAGAGCTGCTTTATTTTATAGTTGCTGACATTCTTCTTTGGAGCCTGAAAGCTTCTCTCTGGTCCAAATTTGAAGATGGGCTTATTATATCCGATGCTTTGATGAGGTCCTTCTTTATCAGCAGGGCTTCCTCAGTGACTCAGATGGTAAAGAATCCACCAGCAATGCAGGAGACCCAGGTTCAATCCCTAGGTCAGAAAGATTCCCTGGAAAAGGGAATGGCAACACAGTCCAGTGTTCTTGCCTGGAGAATTCCATGGACAGAGGAGCTTGGTGGGCTACAGCCCATGGGGTCACAAAGAGTAGGACACAACTGAACAACTAATACACACTTTCTTTATCTGCAGTTAATAAGAACTTATCATAGGAACCAAGCTTCCACCTCCACTCACTTTTTCCTGTCTGTCTTGAAACAAGTTCTAAATAGGCAGAATGCTATCTGTTTGTTTTATAAATTCAAGGAAATTGAATTTTATTTGTTACTGGCTCCATGGTTAGCTATTAGCTCGAGGGGAAGTTACTTCTCAAAGCCTCAATTTCTTTATCTGGGAAATGGAAAACAATATTTCTATGTACTTCATAGAATTGTCACAAGATTAAAAAACCAAGAAGAGTGGATATATGTATACATATAGCTGATTCACTTAGGTGTACAGCAGAAACTAACACAACATTTATAGCAACTATCTCTGATAAAAATTAATTTAAAAAAAGAAGCTGCAAATAAGGTATTAGCTCACTGCCTACATGTAGTATGATCGATTAAAAATGGTTTCAATTTTTTTTTTTTTTTTTTTTTGCTATTCTTTCCATTGAGAGGTGGAATATAATTTCTCTCTTTTTGGATATGGGCTGGTGTTAGGAACTTGCTTGATGTGGTGGAATTGATATTCTAAAACTTGCAAGGTTGAATCATAAGAAACCTTCTGACTTCTGTCTAGCCTCTTGGAAAACTCATTCTGGGGGAAGCCAGCTCTCATGGAAGAGATCCAACTACCCTAAGACCACCATGCTGTCAGGAAACCCAAGCTAGCCTCATGAAGTGGCTATGGAGAGAGTAAGATGCCTAGCCAGTCCCAGCTCTTTTCGCTAGTCTGGCCCTAGCACCTGTCATGTGAGTGAAAAATATGTCAGGTGCAGAAGATACAACTTGGAGAAAAACCAAGGAACTCAGGCAACTTTCAGAACAAATTTCCATATGCATGGCCCTAGGCAAGCCAACCATTCTCTAGCCATTTGAGCCACCCCGCTGAGGCCCCAGACAACATGGAACAGAAACGAAAGCTGTGGAGCTGCCTTCATAGAGCCCTGTCCAAATTCCTGATTTGTAAAAGGGGGGTTTCATAGCACCAAGTTTGGGGATGATTTATTATTCAACAATAGAAAATCAAGAAGAATTGTCCCCAAATTACTCCATTAAATTCTGAATTTTGTAGGACACATGCTTCTTGAAGGTATATGGTGCTAGAAGGATTACAAAATAACATGAGAGGATACACCCTAGAGAGACATAGACAGTCCCAAATGCCCTGCAAGTACTTGGCATTTCACAAGTACTCAATCAATATTCTCTTCGTGAATGAATGACAGACATCATATGTATATTTAGAATGTCTACCTCACCCCTAGATTATTTCTTCTAACAGATTTTGTTATGGAACAGAGTACAAAAGTCTTTAAAATTAGTAAGATAATACAGGAGACTTTCCTCCCAAATTAAACATTGGGTTGACTGTTCAAATACTGAAACCATTTCCTGTAGTTAAGAACTCCCTCTCCTTTGCCATTCAGTTCAGTTCAGTTCAGTCGCTCAGTCGTGTCCGATTCTTTGCGACCCCAAAAACCGCAGCATGCCAGGCCTCCCTGTCCATCACCAACTCCTGGAGTTCACCCAAACTCATGTCCATCGAGTCAGTGATGCCATCCAACCATCTCATCGTCTGTTGTCCCCTTCTCCTCCTGCCCTCAATCTTTCCCAGCATCAGGGTCTTTTCCAATGCGTCAGCTCTTCGCATCACATGGCCAAAGTATTGGAGTTTCAGCTTCGACATCAGTCCTTCCAATGAACACACAGAGCTGATCTCCTTTAGGATGGACTGGTTGGATCTCCTTGCAGTCCAAGGGACTCTCAAGAGTCTTCTCCAACACCACAGTTCAAAAGCATTAATTCTTTGGCGCTTAGCTTTCTTTATAGTCCAACTCTCACATCCATACATGACCACTGGAAAAACCATAGCTTTGACTAGATGAACCTTTGTTGACAAAGTAATGTCTCTGCTTTTTAATATGTTGTCTAGGTTGGTCATAACTTTCGTTCCAAGGAGTAAGTGTCTTTTAATTTCATGGCTGCAGTCACCATCTGCAGTGATTTTGGAGCCCCCAAAAATAAAGTCAGTCACTGTTTCCCCATCTATTTGCCATGAAGTGATGGGACGGGATGCCATGATCTTAGTTTTCTGAATGTTGAGCTTTAAGCCAACTTATTCACTCTCCTGTTTCACTTTGCCATTGGGAGTAGCTAATTAAGTTGTTAATGAATGAAAGTGAAAGTGCTAGTCACACAGTCCTGTCCGACTCTTTGCGAGCCCATGGTCTATAGCCCACCAGGCTCCTCTGTCCATGGAGTTCTCCAAGTAAGAATACAGGAGTGGGTAGCCATTTGCTTCTCCAGGGGATCTTCCTGACCCAAGGACTGAACCTGGGTCTCCTGCAGTGCAGGCAGTTTCTTTACCATCTGAGCCAGCAGGGAAGCTCAGTTAATGAACATGTGAGTTTTTACTTTGTACCAGGCATGACTGTAGATGCTGGAGATACAGAAGTGAACAAACAAAAATTACTACCTGTCTCTTGGAGCTAACCTTCTAGTTGGGAGAAACAATGAATGGAAAAGTCATGTGTGTGCTTCTGAGAGTGAGCGAGAAAAACAGTTCAAGCAAGGAGAATAAGAAGTGTTAAGAAGAGCTAAGAACTGCTCTTGTTAAAAGGATGGAGAGTGAAACCCTCATAGATGGAAGGTGACATTTCAGCAGAGACTAAAGGCAGTGAGGGTGTGAGTCATGTGGCTACTCGAAGAGGAGCATGCCAGGCAGAGGGAACAGCACATGCAAAGGCTTGTTTAAAAAATGATCAGATGAGCTGTGAGCCCAAAGGGCTGACCATCTCAGGGAGAAGGCTGGAGATGAAGTCAGAGAGGTGACTGAGAATTGCCACAGGCCCTGAAACACTTTATGGATCATTTTAAAGACTTGGGTTTTTATTCTGAAATACGGGGAACCATTAGATGGTACTAGGCAGAGAAACAATGGTTTTTGAATTTTCATTTTAAGGGAATCCCAATGACTGCTGGATGGAGAACAAGCTAGTGGGAAGTGGGCAAGAACAGAAGCAAAAAGTTCAGTTGAGAAACTCTTGCTGTGATCTTGGTAAGAGTTGATGGTGACTTGGTGGTGAGAAAGTTGAGGAGCAGAGGTCTGGACCATAAGAGCCCCGACTCTGACTCAGGTGAACTGGAACCAAGGGGAGCATCTCTGCCTCTGAAACACTTACCTCCTTGGAGTCTTAAAGATGGAGAAGAAGCAACACTGCAGACACTTCCGCTTCCTTTGAGAACTGTGCAAAACTATGTAACACTGTCATACATCTCCCATCTTTGAAGCAGATACTGGTGTGATTGAGTTTTTTCTTTAACAACCCCTCAAGAACTTTTCACATGCCAGTAAGGACAATCCTATTCAAAGTCATCCTAGGAGGCTTCACGATTTCCAGTTATGTCTCTATCACTAAAAACATGTTGGACATGCATACTATTTTGAAATCCCCTTCTGGACTGATATATGAACCTCAAAACAAGTCAGCCTCATTACTATATAAATGATACTTTTTTAAAACTTAAAGTAGAATTCCATTGTTTCATCACTCCTCTCCCTTTTGAGACTTAGCTCCATTTTTTTTTTTTTTTTTTTTTTGGTTTCCATCTGTTGCAAAAGCTTGCTTCCTCTGCTCTTTTCCACCACTTCAACACATCCATGTTTTTTTTTTTTTAAAGTTTTGACAAATTGAGCTAATTGTCTCCCTATAACCTAGTGTAGTACCTGGTATAAAACCAGCATCTAAATGAATACTTGGTGAATGAATAAATGAGATAGCAAATGGATTTTTTTTTTTTTTTTTTAGCATTTAATGTGTGTGCAATAGTGTGCTAGTTTTTAAAAATTAAGTTGGATCACATGGGCAAATTCTGGGGAAAGTGGCTGGCTAGAAGGTGAGGAGAGAAGAAAGTGGAAAGTGGGGTACTAATGGGTGAAAAAATAGGGGACTTGAATTTTCTGTCCTCTTAGGTCTGGGGTGTGAAGCAAAGGAATTACCACCTAGATGGCCAAGGTTCTGGCAAAATATAGCCCCATCTTATAGTAAAAACAAATTCCACTTCCTCCCACTGGTTGGGTTTTAGCTGTAGAACAAGAATAAAGAAAGAATAGGAAAATGGTCATTTCTGGCAGGTAGTGCAGATGGACAAGCTATACAAGGGTCTCAGCTTCACCTCTTGATAGAGGTTACTTACCAAAGGGGCTAACTGTGGGTGGACTGCCTAAAGGAATGTCAGTATCAGTGGCAGCAGGGCAGTGAGTCAAGACTGCTGGCCCAGGGCTGGCATAATAGGGACATGGGACAGTCTGCTTCCCTACTGCTGCGTGACAAACCATCCCAAAATGCATGGGTTTAAAACAATAATACCTGTTTCTCATGGTTTTGTGAGGCTGCTAGCTGCAGTTGGGTGGTTCTCATGCTGGATGAGAACTTCTTTAAAGTCTCAGTGGACTGGACATCCGAGAAAGTCCATTCACATGGCTGGAATTGATGCAGGCCATTGGCTGGAAGCTCAGTAGGGGACTGTCCACTGGAGTACTTGACCTCCACGTGGCTTATACTTCTCATCAAGTGGTGGCTGAGTTCCTAGAAGAGACATCCTAAGGGGAGGTAATCCAAGATGCAGAAGGTAGAAGCTGCCAGTTCTCTCAAAGGCTAGGTATAGAATTAGTTCAATGTCACCTTTGTTGTGTTCTGTTGGTCCAAGCAACCCCAAATCAGCCCAGATTTTAGCAGATGGAGGACAGACATTGCTCCTTTTTAAAAATGGCTTTAATTAATTGGTTTATTTTGGCTGCCCTGGGTCTTCGGTGCTGCACACAGGCTTTCTCTAGTCGTGGCGAGTGGAGGCTACGCTCTAGTTAGAGCGTGCGCTTCTGACGGCGGCTTCTCTTGTAGAGCGCAGGCTCTAGGCGCACGAGCTTCAGTCGTTGGCAGCACGCGGCCTCAGTAGTTGTGGCGCACAGGCTTAGTTTGCCACACAGCATGTAGACTCTTTCTAGACCAGGGATTGAATCTGTATTCCCTGCATTGGCAGGCAGGTCTTAACCACTGGACCTCCGGGGAAGTCCATAACTTCACTTCTTAATGGCAGAGTTGAAACAGCACAAAAGGAGAGAAGGAAATGATGGCATAGGTCTTAAATAAGCTACACATGGAGCATCTCCACAGAGTATCTTCTAGATTCAGTGAGACTCATTGGGCTACCGTTGAGTGGATTAGAATTGGTTGCCAGACAACTCAAGAGTTATGGAGAAAAAGATGGAAGAATAGTTAAAATAAGCCTATTTGTAAAAACTCATCTCTACTCTCCCGCCTCTCCACCCCAATGTTTCTCTTCACTTGCTAAATGTACACCTGGAGGCAGAATGCGGTGGTTCGGAATTCTAGCAGGCTGGTGGAGCTGAGCTATGGAGTAATGGGCTTATGTCATTGTCTTATCATTAAACTATTCCCCCAGGCTGGTATGGCCTGGAAAATAACCTGTTACACATAAGTAAAAATTCAGACTCAAACGACCAGGGTTTACCCATCATCAGGGCAATTCAAAAGAACATGCTGTAGGTTTGAAGACAATTTCCAGAGAGATGTGCATTCTCAGAATGCTTTCAGTAATGGCAAAATCACTTGAATAAGCGGCTGACCTCCTCCCCGGGGGACCATGCTCATTAAGATGTATGCATCCAGGACTGTTAAAATTCCAACTCATTACCTAATAGTTGCACCTTATGCACTTGGATACCTCTGAAAATGCTTCCAGCCCTTCCACTTCAGTCATAATAACCAACTGACAGTCTCTTATACCTTTGAGAAGCTTTAAGAGAATCCTGCTGCGGCAAAGTTTAAAATGAAAAGGAGAAAACTCAACAAGGAAGAAATCTGGATAATCCTCTCTATTCATTTTCTTTGAATTAATCTAAGATGCATGATGAATTAATTCTTTCCAGCTTTGAGGTCAGTGCTCATGTCTTCATTATTCTTTTCTCTCATTGATTTCTACATTCACCAGGGAAAACAATAATCCAACCTCAGGAACAGTTCCAGAGCCCAGGCCAACAGTGCCTTGGAGGCAGCATCAACCAACATCCATTGATTGTTAATGCTATCCCTTCAGGATCAAACTCAAGCATCCTTTTCACTGAGTGAGTGAAAGTCACTCAGTCATGTCCGACCCTTTGCAACCCATGGACTGTAGCCTGCCAGGCTCCTCTGTCCATGGAATTCTCTAGGTTACAATACTGGAGTGGGTAACCATTTCCTTCTCCAGGAGATCTTCCCAACCCAGGGATCGAACCCAGGTTTCCTGCATTTCGGGTGGATTCTTTACCATCTGAACCACCAGGGAAGCTCCCTTTTCACTGAAATCTTCCTCTAACCCTCCTTTTCCTGTGATAGAGTCAAATCTTTTGCACCAGCATGCTCCCTTTACTCTTCTATTAGAGCCTTTGACTCTTTCTTTTCGCTATATTTAACTCTTTGCTTTTTCTTCTTCTCTCTTACTAAATCTTGAGCATCTTGATATTAGGGACCACACTGCATTTATTTCCAACTAAGAGAAGGAGTACATCAAGGCTGTATTCTGTCACTCTGCTTATTTAACTTATATGCAGAGTACATCATGAGAAACGCCAGGCTGGCTGAAGCACAAGCTGGAATCAAGATTGCTGGGAGAAATATCAATAACCTCAGATATGCAGATGACACCACCCTTATGGCAGAAAGTGAAGAACTAAACAGCCTCTTGATGAAAGTGAAAGAGGAGAGTGAAAAAGTTGGCCTAAAGCTCAACATTCAGAAAACTAAGACCATGGCATCTGTTCCCATCACTTTATGTCAAATAGATGGGAAAACAGCAGAAAGAGTGGCAGATTTTATTTTGGGGGACTCCAAAATCACTGCAGATGGTGACTGCAGCCATGAAATTAAAAGATGCTTACTCCTTGGAAGGAAAGTTATGACCGAACTAGACAGCATGTTAAAAAAACAGAGACATTACTTTGCCAACAAAGGTTCATCTAGTCAAGGCTATGGTTTTTCCAGTAGTCATGTATGGATGTGAGAGTTGGACTATAAAGAAAGCTGAGCACCAAAGAACTGTGGTGTTGGAGAAGACTCTTGAGAGTCTTGGACTGCAAGAAGATCCAAACAGGCCATCCTAAAGGAGATCAGTCCTGGGTGTTCATTGGAAGGACTGATGTTGAAGCTGAAACTCCAATACTTTTGCCACGTGATGTGAAGAGCTGACTCATTTGAAAACACCTTGATGCTGGGAAAGATTGAAGGCGGGAGGAGAAGGGGATGACAGAGGATGAAATGGCTGGATGGCATCACCGACTCAATGGACATGAGTTTGGGTAAACTCTGGGAGTTGGTGATAGACAGGGAGGCCTGGCGTGCTGCAGTCCATGGGGTTGCAAAGAGTCAGACATGACTGAGGGACTGAACTGAACTGAGCTGCATTCATCTTTGGGTACCCAGAAACTAGCACAGTGCCTGACATCTGGGGAAGCACTCAGTCAATGTTTGCTGAGTAAATAAATGTGGTGGGTGGTTCTACAGTAAATTTGCCAACAAGGTGCATAGAGAAGCACCTTAAATGGGAAGATGAGTTTAATTATAACTGGACTGAAACAGACCCGACTTTGAGGAGGTTGCACTCAAGAAGATAAGATTTGTATGCAAATAATTATCATCCTAAGTAGGGCAAGATATGGTATGGAGAAAGCATGCTGGCTTATGAGATTTGAATTCCAGGCGCAGCTCAGGGTCTGAGCAACAGGTAGTACCTTCTGTTTTCCATCCAACTATTTATTGGTCTCCTTCTATAAACATGTATACCCATCCCTTCCCTCACTAAAGAACTTGAATTTGTTTATGAAAACACTTCCACTAAACGAAAAACTTAAATGCCAAAATAGTCCTGTTAATATTAAAAGGAAGGACACCCCAGTGATCTAGTGGCTAAGATTCCTCATTCCCAAGGCAGAGGGCTCAGGTTCTATTCCTGATCAGGGAACTAGATCCCACATGCTGCAATAAGGAGAGAAGATCCCATACATGGCAACTAAGACCTGGCATAGCCAAATAAATACATAAATAGAAATAATTTTTAAAAATATATTAAAGGGAAAAGTTATTATGTCTTTCACTTCTATCAGATATACCAAAAATTTTGCCCAGATACAAACACTTGCAGTTGAGGAATGGAAAGACGTGTTTGTAAGTAATATAAGAAATAAAGGACATTTAATTTGAGGTGCTCGTAAGTTATCCAAGTGGAGAAGTCAAGTAAAATGTTGGATAGGTTTATACGGAGCACAGAGGGCATAATATAGAAACCTGGGCGGCATCTTCATGTACTCAAGGTAAGATACGTTTTGGCTGTGTGGTTTGGAAAGAGGAAGAGCCTATAACTCACTGGGCATATTATGGAGACTTCATGGAGGAAACAGGGGCATTGGGGCTACCATCTCAAAGGGAATTCCACCAGGGGAATACTGGAGATACTGGAGGCAGCTCAGAGTTACAGTTTGAAGAATCTCTTGGGAGTCCACAGCATTGATATATCGAAGGATGAGGATGGGGGGACAGTGATACTGACAGCTGAACCGGGGAGGAAGGTGCATCTACTACACACCTTATACGGGGAGCTGAAAAGAACATGGTAAACTGGACTGGGAGGAAGACAAAGGAGTCAAAGGAAATTGAAGGTTTGATCCCACAAGTGAAAAAGGCTGTGGGCTTCTGTTGGTTTGTGGAGGGGAGGGCAGAAGAGATGGGGAAAGGCGATGAGTATACAGGGGCTTTGCCAGTGCCTCAGCGATAAAGAATTCGCCTGCAATGCAGGAGACACGGGTTCGATCCCTGGGTCGGGAAGATCCCCTAGAGGAGGAAATGGCAACCCACTCCAATATTCTGGCCTGGAGATTCCCAAGGACAGAGAAGCCTGGCGGGCTACAATCCATCGGGTGGCAAAGAGTCGGGCATGACTGAAACCACTGAACACACAGGCACACACGTAAGCATGGGGAGTATAGACTGCCCGTGAGATACCGGAGAGAAACGCCCTTCTCTGCTCCTCTAGAAAGCAAACTGGAAATTCAGATTAGGGCTTTTGTTACGTAAGGATACTCCTAATGGGAATTGGAAAAGACATGGTTAGCAGAAGAGAGAGGAGAAAAAGCAGAGGACTGCCCCAGGCTAGTGCTGAGGGGCAGGCAGTCACTCAGGTCCACGGAGCCCAATGCACACCGCACGGTGGATCCCTGTAGCTCTCCATCCTCAGGACCTCGTTCTCCTCGTGCCTGTAAGGCACTCCGCAAGCTAAAGAATTCCCCTGAAAGGTGGCCGCTGTCACCCAGAGTCCTCTCTCCTTAGCTGTGGCTACTGCTGTAGTTCCCCTGAAGACCCCAGGGTCGCCCTCTGCCCTTTCAGCGTCACTGCTTCTCACAGTGGGTGTAGATTCTCTCTGAGCTGCTTCCCTCAGCATGGATGAGGGTGGGGACACTTGTTCTATAATTTAGACCCCAATTCTCTCCCGTCTTTCATCTTAGCTATTTTGTACTACTCCTGCAAGTACTGGCCATATAGGAGTGGGATAGAGGAGGGCCCATAAATTATGTTGGAAGAGAGAGCAGCGTAAGGTCACACGAGGTGCACTGGCCACATTGGTCTCACCTCAGGGACGCTGAAAAGAAGCACGAGCACTAAGTGTGTATGTTGTGGGGAAAGATTTATGCTTAGTAACCTCACACATTTCTTTTAAAAAACAAGTTTTATTTAGTTATATATTTAAAATTTTTTTGGCTGCATGTGGCATGTGGGATCTTTGTTCCCCAACCAGGGATTGAACTTACACCACCCTGCATTGGAAGGCAGAGTCTTCACCACTGGACCACTGGGGAAGTCCACCCCACACATTTCTGTTGTGTACGTTAAAATGAAAAAGAAAATGTTTTAGCAGGAAATGTGCCTGTTCAGTATGTCAAAAAACACCGGAGTGAATAAACCAATTCCAAGAAATGTTTCACTTAAGGGAGATGGTTTGGGCAGTAAGACATCGCGGGTCCTGCCTTGGGCATTGGTTCGCTCCCAGCAGACATGGTTTGCTATAATGTAGTATCTGTCATGGTCTGACTGGATTTGTCCCCAGGAAAGTGACTGCATCGTCACATCACACCTTGCAAGTTAAAATTACTCATGCTTCTTACTTCTGACCCAGGGCCAGTGAAGCCTTCCTTTCCAGCAATGTCAAGATGTGAGTTTGAGGTATCGCTCAGGCTTTTCTCACAAATTCCCATTTCAGGTTTCTCAAGGGGTAAAACAAAGGTTTCATGTAAGTTGCTGTTTAGGTCATAGTCCTTAAACACATCCCTCTTCTTGCCTCATTTTTCTTCCCTTTTGGACTGCAGTGCGACTGGTGACCCTAATCCTTATCAGATGGCCTATCTTCATTCTCAGTTCCTGGGAAATAACTTGCCTCGTTCTCCAAAAGCATTTGTGCCTTAAAATCAAAGGTGCAAAAGTGTATCTTTCCCAACCTTTGCCTGAGGCTCCTGGGACCTAAGTCCTTTGGACAATTCTTCCTCATCTTATATGACCATCTCGCATTGTGGTAAGCCCAGCTTTCTGCTTTTCCTCAGGTCTCACCTCCCCTGCTTTCTCTCCCACAGTCAGAGATTGATTCCCAGTTCTCTGGGAAAGAAAAACACCATCATTCCCTGCTCACCGCCCTGAGCAGAGTGGGCCTTGATCCTTTCCCCAAGGAAGAAGGGAAGGAGTCGCAATATTGTGCTCAGGCTGCCGTGTGGAGTACCACAGGCTGGCAGCCTTCACCAAGAGCAAGTTATTGTCTCACAATTCTTGAGGCTAGACATCCAAGATCTAGCCATGGGCAGGGCTGTTTCCTTGTGAGGGTCTCGATGGAAGGCTCTGTTCCAGACCTCTCTCCTTAGTGTAGAGACGGTCATCTTCCTCCAGCACTTTTCACATTGTCTTTTCTCTTCCCATGTCTTTATATCTAATTTCCTCTTTTCATAAGGACATCAGTCATACTAGATTGGGTCCCACGCAGATGACTTCCCTTTTGCTTGAGTTCCCCTGTAAAGACCCTTACTCCAAATAAAGTCACATTTTGAGGTACTAGGGTTTGGGACTTCCATGTATGAAGTTGGGTTGTTGGGGGGACACCATTCTGTCCATAGCAGATCCCCATTTGACCATGGAGGCTGGATCTGGGGTCCGGCGTGAGCCCGAGTAAGAATCGACACCACCTCCAGGGTGAGAAACTCAAGTGTGGGTCGCTGCTCCCTGGCGGTCTCTCAGACTAGGCTCAGACTAGGCTTACCAGTCTGACAGTTGCCTTCCAGGATGGACAAGCTCAGGTCATAGTGTCTCTTTCTTTCTTTCTTTCTTTTTTTTTTTTTCATAGTGTCTCTTTCAACTTGGCAAGGTGGAGTATTTCTCAGTTTTATGGAGAATTACTGCTACTTTACAGCCACTGTAAGAGAGGAGGGGGAAAACTCGTGGAAGGACGTGATGCTCTACCTCTTATGGGCTCCTGTTCTTCCTTCTCATTTACTCCTCGGGTCACACCACAGATAAGGGTGAGAGCAGGGAGTGTGTGTCTTTCGCCTGGGTTTAAAGATCCTTTAATGAAGACTTCCTCGTCGATCCCCATGCACTCCCACAACCTTGGCAGAATAAAATACTTCCTCTCATGGATATCTGCATTTCTTTATTTGAATATTCACCGTATTACTATGATTATTTGTGTATGTGTCTTTTAGCACACACTGTCAGCCCATTCAGGACTCTATTACAAAAATTCCATAGGCTGTATGGCTACAGAGATTTATTTCTCACTGTTCTGGAAAATTGGCAAATTCAAGATCAAGGTGCCAAGAGAGTCTGTCTGGTGAGGACCCACTTCCTGGTTTGGAGAGGACCCACTTCCTGGTTTGGAGATGGCCTTCTTGTCACTGCGTCCTCACTTGCAAAAGAAACAAGGAGCTCCCTGGGATCTCTCACTTTCAAAAAAAATGTTTGTTTTTTTTTTTTACTGTTTTCTTTGGCTTTTTTGGGTCTTGGTTGCAGCACATGGGAATCTTCGTTGTGTCACGTGGGTTATTTTGATGCCGCCCCTGCAGGCTCAGTAGTTGTGGCACCCAGACCCAGTTGCCCCGAGGCATGTGGGATCTTAGTTCCCCTGCCAGGGATAGAACCTGTGTCCCCTGCACTGCTAGGCAGATCCTTAGCCACTGGACCACCAAGCAAGTCATCCTATGAGGTGGAGCCCTCATGACCTAATCACCATGTGCAAACACCGTCACACTGGGGATTAGGTCTCAACACAGGAACGGAGGGAGATACAAACATTCAGTTTACAGCACTTTTTGCCTATTTATTCAATGCTTTTAAGGTTAAGTGACAAAGTGAAAGAACGAATAAATGTCCTTAATCAGAGAAGTTGGCTTACTAGCAACTTCCGTACTAGTGCTGTGATGTAGAGCTTTAGACATGTAACACATTGCTGCAGTTACTGGAGGAAGTGTCTGTGGGAGAAAATAGGTTCAAGGGCGAGCAGAAAAGGCAGAGAGAACCTTCAGACCTAATGCGGGTCTGGCCCCTGTGAGGGAGGCCAGATAGGAACATCTCAGGGAGAAACCCCGTCCCCAGGAAGACTGAGCCAGACTCAACTCCTGGGGCATCCTTGAGCTGAAGTTGCAGTTCAAGGAGTCCCAGGTCTCTCAAGAGGAGGCTGTACCAGCATCTCTGCTAGGCTCCAACAACACCTTGGAGGACCCGGGGGAAGTGTAGCCTTGGGGCCAGCCTGGCGCCACCAAGGATTTAGGGCCCTGTAGCTGGGACCGTCCACTGTGTATACTTTTAACTTTCTGCATATGATATTTGAACATATTGAAAAACCTTTTCTGACGGGAGAGAGACTGCTCCTCCAAGGGCTAGGCAAGTCTAAGAGATAGTAAAGAACTAGGCCCTAGACAGTTCTTTCCATCCTGTCCTTGGCTGCTTGACCAGAAACCAGCTGTTCCCTGGGACACTTCGTGGCCTGCAATAACTCCCTTTCTAGGACCTGCTTAGTTCTCTTGTGCCTCTTCTGAGTCCTGCTGGGAGCTGCACCTGACTCCCCATCCCACGAGAGAACACAGGACAGTCCACTGCTGTTGCAGGAGGTCCGAGAGGCCCTGCTTCATGGCGGCCACAACACAGAATATTCATAATTAGCATGTATCGGCATGTGCTGTGTGCTCAGTCGAGTCCAGCTCTTTGCGACCCCGTGGGATTCTCCAGGCCAGAATACTGACACAGGTTGCCATGTCCTTCTCCTGGTCTTCCAGACCCAGGAGTCAAGCCCAGGTCTGTTGCGTCTCCTGCAGCGGCAGGCAGGTTCTTTACCACGGCATCACCACGTCTCAGCATTGTGCTGTGTTTTCTGGGCTCTATCCCATTACTGCTGACAACAAGACTGTGAGGGAACCTCAGTGCGCAGAGGAGGAGGTAGGCCTTAGAGTTTACATCTTCCCTCCACGCTTACTCCACCGAGCTGGCCAGGACCCAGTTGGGATCCTTGAGTCACTCAACTCCGATGCCAGGAACAAATACCTTGCATCGAGTTTCAGCGTCCCCCACAGCAGCAGCCCCGGCTCTGGACACACAGGGTCCTTCAGCGGCTCAGCCTAGACCTGAGGGTGAGCACACATACCCTTCCGTGTCTGTGCACATTTGCTCTTTCCTCGCAGCGAGCCTTCTGAAGTCTACCGACAGAGTGTGCGCTGCTGCCTGGGCTAACAGGATTTAGCTTTATGTGACAGGAAGACTAATATCGGCCCCGAGCCATGTGCTGCTGGCAACTGAGTGTGGGTGCTCTTTGTTAAGCTCCCGGGGTCTGGAAGGAAGCAGCTATGCTCTTGTTTAATTCCATATGAGCAGCTTTTTTATTTTTACAAATAGTCCTCTTGCTGTTAGGGAGTGAGTGAGCGACATAAATCATCATCATGTCTCTGGCAGCCAGGATTTCTTGGGCATGGTCCTCATTAAAGTCTTTAGTTGCAGGGTTCCTGGAGACCTTCCTTTGATACCTAAAAACATCAAACTGAAAAAGCCCTGGTGAGGAGGAGGAGGAAAGGGGGGTGGGGGGAGGACAGGGTGAAGCTCACGAGGAGCCCAGAATTGCAGTTGGGAAATGGCACAGACAAACTAAAGTGATTCTTATTCATGGCTACAAAAAAAAAAAAAAGAGGCAGGAGCACGAGCAGCAAAAGCAATAAAACTTCCCTGCTGAACAGAATCCAATGTGCCCGTACAAAGAAGGGAGACAGCTACACAGGCGGGAAGGGTGGCTTCTCTGAGGCGATTCATGAAAAAAAAAAAAAGGAAAGTTCTCTGAGCCTTTTCCTCCCCAGACCTCAGCCCAGCGGGCTGTGGCAATCAATGAAGTAGCCTTTTCCTAAGGCCTTGTCTCCCTGCTGGGCGGGAATCCAATCCCCGGGCAAAGGTCACTGGGAATACCATCATGCTGTTGGCAGTGGCTGTTCATTCACAAAATGAGCTCCTTTGTGATAAAAAGAGGGAGAGCAGACCCGGGGTTTGTGTGCATTCCAAGCTGGTGGAGGAGAGCTGCCAACACACTAGGTCAGTGGGAACCCGGCAGCACACGCATCTCAGTTTACACGATTGATGTGGCCCTGCAGAACCATGCACATGGAATTCCTATAAATCAAGCCGCATTTTAAATGCACTCGGGGAGCTGGCCGTTTAAAGGGACCCTGCAGTGCATCTCTGGGAACAGTGAAAAATCACTGCTGAATGGATCGATCTTGCCACGAGATAACAAATATTTATTGACTGCTTATCATGTGCCAGGCCTAGCTCTCTGTGCCATGAGCATTTCTTTCCATGGTGGTGGGTGGGGGTGGGAGTTGGGGGTCCCTGAGCTTAAGAAAAACCTTTGGGAGGGTGGTTGTTGCTTTTGGTTAAACCAGCTTGAGCTGAGTACAGAAGGAGGAGAGGTTGCAGCTGGCGCTACATCCTGTCCCTGCCAGAAGGCATCCGCCAGGCAATCTCCCTTTGAGCGACTGGGCAATATTTCTCATTCATGAAGACAAGCTGAGCTCATTGTCTGTTTAAGGCCCAAAGCAAGAGGCTATGGGCAGAGGCTCAATGAAAAGATCAGGGCTTCCTATTAGAAAATATAATCAGAAAATATAACAGAATAAAGTTTCCAAATCAATATCTACCCATGTTAGAGGCAGTCATCTGTCTCTATGGTTCTTTAAAGGAAACTCAATGTCAAGCTTATTCATCCTAAGATCTTGTATATACCAAGTTTGGTGTTACATATATTTATATACAGCATGAGTCAAATCGTATCTCCAAGACATACAAGTAAGTTCTAGACTCTAATATTTGGGAAATATAATGTCCTTGCAAACAGAACCTAAAATAATTGAGGTTGGGGCGGGTAGCGGGGGAACATTTGCAGGAATGCAGATTCCACCTGGAGGTTAAAAGAGCATAAATTCAGGTGTTAGACAGCCTGCACTAGAATCCCAGTTCTAGCACGTTGTTATATGACCTTGGGAAAGTAATTTATCCACTCTATGTTTTGGTTTGCTTCTCTGTGAAATGAGAATAAAAAATAGAGTCTACCTCACAGGATATCTGTGAGGATGAAAGGAAAAGTGACTTTACCGACCTCTCTGGTGGCACAGTAGATAAGAATGTACCTGCCACTGCAGAAGACATGGGTTCAATCCCTGGTCCGGGAAGATCCCACAGGCCAGAGACCAACTAAGTCCATGTGCCACAACTGCCGAACCTGTGTGCTGCGAATACTGAAGCCCGCACACCTAGAACCTGTGCTCCGCAATAAGAGACGCCACCACAATGAGAAAACTAAGCATCATAACAAAGAGTAGCCCCCACTCACCACAACTAGAGAAAGCCTGCACAAAGCAACGAAGGCCCAAAGTAGGCAAAAATAAATAAATTGAATAGATAAATAAAAGTGATATGCAAAAGAGAGAAACATTTAAAGAAAAGGGACTTTACATGTACAGGCTTAGAAGAATACCTAATACATAATACACGCTCAATAAAGTTAGTTATTGTGATGTTGGAGTTCACTTAAAAAACAAACCCTGGACATATATTGCATGGTTTAAGAGATCCAACTTCTTGGCAGTAGCTGATTTTCAGTGGATGTGGCATTATTAAGAAGGGACAATACATGCTCTTAAGTCTTACCACTGTTAGAAGCACATCATTTGCCTCCAAAGGGAAAGGAACTGAGCAAGCCATGAATGACCTTTGCAGACATTATTCTGAGAAGCATCCTTGGCATTTGGAATGGAAAGGGATCTTTGGGTCTAATCTCTTAATCTCTAAAGAGAAAAAGCAAAAAAAAAATTCAGATGAAGCAAGAGGATATACATCTTATTGGTTAAAAAAAAAAAAAAAAAGACAAAAATTTGACTCTCTGACCTTCCCATCTAGGATGCATGCTTCCTAGTGGCAGTTTGAAACTTCTTAGAGAGCTTCCCAGGTGTACTCTATCGGCCCCCAGACTCACAGAGGGCAGATAGAGGCCAAAGAAAGAGGCGACCACTCCAGGTTTATATGTGACAGGTTTAACAAGAAAAGGAACTTGTCTCACATGGCTGCAAAATGAATAGATCTCTGCATCTGCCCACCAGAATCTTAAAGGTTTATATAGAGGCCTTAACTGGGCTCAGTCACGTAGACCATCCAGATGGTCTCAAAACCACATTTCTATGTCAAGGCTGTGTCCTTGGGGCAGCTTCTGGGAATAGGGAAGGTAAGAAGTACACATATTCCAAGGACAGAGGAGGGATTGGGGAACCACCAATTACCCACATCCAGCTTGTGGGTCAACCAGTGGTCATGTCTTCCTGATGACCTCCACCAAAGCCCCATAAGAAAGGAATATTATCACCTTTCTAGTGGTAAGCAGCATGGGGGAGGTAGGAGGAGAACCATAGTGTACCTAGTCCAAATAGAAAGAAAGGCAGATAAGTAACAATGAGGTTTAGTGAGAGGGTTCTTGTTTTTATGGGTAAAAGTTTGTTCCAAAGTTCTAAGGAGGGACAATGCGTGTTCTAAAGTCTTATCACTATTAGAAGCATATTATTTGCTTCTAAGGAGACAGCCGGTGGTAAACATGTCCTCATCTGACAAAAGCCATGAAGAATACAGTGAGAAGTGTGGGTGCAGCTGACATGGTGCTGGCCTTTCCCACGCCTGGAGGAAACTTGTCGCTGGACAGACCTAGCTAACACTCGTGGTGGTTATACTGTACCGGGGGATGGTAATCAGCATGGATGAGAGATCCACTGTGGGACATGCTTGCAACGGCACGCCAGCTCTGCTCGTGTGGACCATTACAGAGGTGGGATTGTTAGAACTCAACTTCAGTCTCTTACCATGAGCAGGGAAGATTTAGGGGCAATAAATCCACACTGGCCAAGCAGTTGTGGATTTACCACGAGCAGAAAGAATTCTTTTTACCTATAGCAACTCTGTAGGCTGCACATGCTCCCCAGATGCCATCTCCTTAAATGTTCTTTATTAAAATGGAATGTACTGAGATAATGTCTCTTGGAACCTCTCAGGCAGAGCACAGATCCCAGGGAATTCCCAGAGACCTCCCCTTCCATCTGGGCAGGATCCTTGCCTCAAGGAATCTCCCTCTCAGGTCTTCTAAAACATGTCTTCCCTAGTTCTGAAGCAGAGACTTGACCTCATTCATAACTAATGGCAAAGTCATCTCTGTCCCAGGGCTCCCCCAGCTTTTCTTCCAATCACGCCCCCTTCTTAATGTTTTCCCCCTCCAATGGCCTAGGAGCCACTGGTAAAGTACCGCAGCTACACGTAGCCACATTTGAAAGTTAAAGGCACAGCATTCAAAGTACAATAAGCAAAAAAGCCATCTCAAGTGAAAATCAAAAAAAATAAATAAATAAGGCTCGAGCTACCTGATTCCAGAGTAAGATAAAATCAGAGTCCAGATGACAATATCAAGAATTGGATAGACAAAAGCACAGTACATTTCAAAACTATAAGGGAAAAACTTCAAAGGCAGTTTAAAGTGCCACAGAAGGTAAGCAGGAAAGCAGGGAGCCTCCCCTTATGGGGACCACTAGGAGGTGGCCAGCATAACAGTGAAGACAGAGAGAGGGTGAGCCATGTTGATTTCCCTCCCCCTGCAGAATGATCCATGTGGGGAAGCTTGAAAGGTGGAGAAGTACAGCCACATATCTGAAAGCTGTACTGGGTCAGGGAGGTAGTTTGGCAGTGAAATGTGGCTTTGAGATTTTTTGGGTTGATATTCAAAGAATGAAAGTCAAAGGCCAAGCTGCGGGGGCGCGGGGGTGGGGGTGGTGGTGTCAGTCCTTCTTGTTAGCCAGAAGCAGGAGGGCAAAACTTCCCGAGGTGCCCAGAGGGACCTTAGCATTCTGCAGAAGCATGAACATCCATAGATTGTATTCAAGGCTCCAAATTTCTAGAAAACCAGTCTGAGTCCTGCACTAGAAGCCACATGGTCGTTCTCTGGATTCTTGCCTTTATTTTCACTCTGCCTTCAGGAAAAGCAATGAGCCCACTGGCCTAGTGACAGGGACTCAGGACCTCTTTTCTCTTTGTGGAGAAGAAATTCTAAGAAAGAGTTTGGATATCAAATGGGGTGGACTCGACGCAAAGAAATACAAATGAGGTCTGGAAATACCACTGGACTGCAAACTTTTGAAAAATAAGGGTGATGTCATTCCCATTTTTTATGCCCTTGATGGGCTTGGCTTAGAGTTCATATTCTATGGGGAGCTATTGAATTGAATGGGTCTTAGAGACAGTCCCTCCAAGGTTGGAATCTATCTTTGCACTTATTCGTGGTTTAGGCAAGCTTGTTCATATCTCTGAGCTTCAACTTTCTCATCTTCAAAGTAACAACAATGATCACTGCACAGAGTTGCAATGAGCTACAGAAAGAGTTTTCTCTGTAGTTTGGCACACAGAAAACTCAGCAAAAGGTAGCCCTCATTATCGTCATCCTCTCCTAGTTCTCAGCTCAAGTCTGTCATGGATGTATTTGCAGGTTGTGACTGACATTTCTGTTCACCTGTCCCGTATGTAATAACAGCAGTGACTATCAAGCCCCACCCCATCTCCGCAGCTGAGTTCTAGAAAGGATTTCCTCCTCTCCCAGGCTGCTAATGTCTGAAACGTCCAGGCCTTCTCCCTGTTCGCGTCTTGCCTTCTCTCTCCACTGTGGACTGTAGAGCTGCCTGGCAGTCCTGCTCCTTCAGCCCACACCCTCTAGGGGGCAGGACTGGCTGCAAAGGGGAAGGGAGAGACGAAAAGTGCTGGGAACCGTTAACCCCAGCCCAAGCCCCTCTTCCACACCTTCCATGTCGAAGAGCTTCCAGAGTCTCCCAGGCCTGCGTGCTGGTTTCTCTCCCCTTCACGCCCACATGCCCATCCACTCCTATGAGGAAAAGCCCAGAAGTCAAGCCCCTCTGGGTTTTCCCCTCCCCAGCCCCACACACAACTGCATGCCTTCACACCTCTAGAACCCACTGTGATTCCCCAGGTAGCTTTCCTCCTTCCTGAGGGAATCTGGGTGAAAGAGAGAAGGGAGTGGGCTTGAGGAAGAAGGCTTCTTAAGCCTTGGCTGCTTCCTGTTTTTGTTACAAAGGGTACAGGCTTAGTTGCTTCAGTTGTATCTGACTCTTTGGAACCACCTAGACTGTAGCCCACCAGGCTCCTCTGTCCGTGGGATTCTCCAGGCAAGAACACTGGCATGGGTAACCGTTCTCTTCTCCAGAGGATCTTCCTGACTCAGGGATAGAACCCGCGTCTCTTACAAACCCTTACAGGATCTCATCAGTGAGTAGAGTTGGCCTTGTCAGGGAGGAGAGAGTGAGAGAAAGGAGGACAGCAGCTTCTGTTTATCTTCGAGACAGAGTTGGTTGAGCGACGCCAAGGATATCCTACCAGAGCAGCAGCTGGGGACAAAACAAAGAGGAGCAGGGGGCTCGTTCCTTGTGATCTTGTTGTTGTTGCTCAGCCACTGAGTCATGTCCAATTCTTTGTGACCCCATGGACTGCAGCACATCAGCTTCCCTGTCCTTCACCATCACAGTCTGCTAAAACTCACGTCCATTGAGTCGATGGTGCCATCCAGCCATCTCATCCTCTGTCACAATATTGAGGAGAAGGGAAAGCAGAAGGCAAGGACTGAACAGGACATTCACTTAGGCAGAATCTCCTCACCTCTCCCCACCCACCGCCATCTTTGCCCCATTGGCGTTCCACCAACCGAAGCCCTTAGATTCACCACTTGTGGTCCCCAGCCTCACCATCCAGTGAGATGCATCAAGAAAGGCTGCCCATCTCATTGCCTGGCCAAGACTGGGAGGCTGTAAGGGTAAAACATACGTTTCTCTCACCCAAGCTGAACTCAGGAACATATTTTCCAAGGAGTTAATGGGAGTCACAGTAATTGAGCTCAATGATTAGGATCCCAAGAGCCTGGAAACCTGAGCATGCTTGAAACAGCATGTACTCTTAAGAACAAAGAAAGCCCAGAAATCTGTGCAATATCATATTTCCTGTTATTATAGTAACAATCACATGGAAAAGAAGACCAATCTACCAAACTTGGGGTAAGACTAGAATGAGCAATGTCTTTCATAAAAACAGGCACAAAAATAAGCTCCAAATGGACTAAAGACCTAAATGTGAGACCGGACACTTTCATGCCCTCATGTATGCAAAGTTATAACCAATCTTTCATTTACTCTGCACCAAGTACTCTGAGTTCTTTGTGAAACACTGTTATGCTGAAAGGACTGAGCAATGTAACCTGGGCCATCATCTGCTTCTGGATAAGACTTTTCTGAAGTCATTCCAGCAATAGATTTATTTAAATCTTGCTTTAAATAGAAACATTGATTGTGCTCAAGACTGTTGAAGCCACAATGAAGTATCTTAGGCTAGGGAAGTGGATTCAAATCTGAGCTTTGCCATGGACCACCTCTGTGATTCTGGGCAATTTGGTCACCCACTCTGTGCCTTAGTTTCCTCAGCAGTAAAATAAGGCTCTGGTGAGAATTGAGTTATTGTATGTCAAGTTCTTAGAATAGTGTCTGGCTCAGTGATGATTAATACTACTATTTTACACCGTGTGTATGTGTTAGTCACTCAGTCGTGTCTGACTCTTTGTGACCCCATGGACTGTAGCCCGCCAGGCTCCTCTGTCCTTGGAATTCCCCAGGCATAAATACTGGAGTGGGTTGCTATTCTCTTTTCCAGGGGCTATTTTACTCTACCCTGAAGGAAATGTAGTAGTCTCAATATTTCCAGAAAGCAAGATGGCAATGTTTATCAAGAACCTTAAAGCTTACCATTTGTTACAATGATTCTAACTTTTAGAAATCCACCCTTAAAAAAAATAACTGGAGATGCAGGCACACACATAGATACAACGATAGCCACTGCAGTGTGAATTACCATACATAGCCAGATACCAGGAGTTGCTGTATACCAAGTCCAACACCAGGGAACCTGTTAAATAGACAGAAGTAAATCAATTGGATAGGTTATTTGCACAGTTATTAAATCTCATGTTTTCAAAGAATACTTATTTAATGTCATGGGAAATAATGATGATTAGAAAAAGGAAAGAGCAAAATAAAAGATAGTTTCATTACATAACCTACAATGACAGACCTTGGTTATAGTTACCAGGCAAGGCCTAATGGTCATATGTTTGTCTTTTTGGACAGAGCTGAACTAATTATCCGTGGAGAATTCTTCACAATATGTACATTCAGTCTAACAGAGTAGACAGAGGACTGGCAGATGACTACAAGGATCATACGAACATGCTCATGAGTCCTTAGCTAAGTCCATGCTCTTAGGCAACAAGTAAAAGGTGTAGAGAAATCATATGATGTCCTCAAAGTAACTCTGAGACTCTCCTGGCTCGTGGGAAAACATGCTATGATCAACTAGTGAAGTCTGTCATTGACTCAGGAGGGTGTGCTGGCAGTGTGTGCAATACACATAGTCTTTGCCCTCCCTGATACTGGTGATAAGGTGGCCAAGGAATCAAAGAATGATAATTTTGTCCAAGAAAAATGTCAAAGAAGTTTCCAGATTCTTAATGAAATTGGCCTAGCATCTTTAATTTGAAAATATATAACATGTCACACCAAAACATGGGCAACAACCAGAAAGGCTTGCTTGAAAGAAAAACTGAAGAGCCAGGCAGGTTAGACTGGAGATAGGAAGTGGAGGACTAGACCACATAATTCACTCCATTTGTTGGGAGGTTGTGAAAAGCCAGGGCCTGCAGTGATGTTGGTCAGGGCTCAGGAGGGTGCTGATACCAGGAGTCAAAGTGAGGATTATCAAGCATTCTTCAGCACTGGAAGCATTTAATCTTCCCAACTCCCTTATATGGTAGAAACTATGTTTCCTGTTTTACCAATGAGGAAAGTGAGGCTCAAAGATCTTTAAGGTCACCCAGTTAGAAATTGCAGAGCTCGCTTTAGTCACAGGTCTGTCAGATGCCAAGAACTAGGAGGTTTATCCAAGCCCCTACCCCAGCTCTCTCTGACAGGAAGGTGAAACCTGCTACCTTGTGGATTATGGGAGGATCTTTCCGTGGGATAAAAACCAAGGAAAAAAATCAAAGACCCAAAGATTCCTAGCTTGATTATTTCTCCAATTTGCTCTCACACTGTTTCTTTTCTTTTTTTTTTTTGGCTGTGCTGGGTCTTTTTCGCTGTGCACCGTGTTTCTCTGGTTGTGATGAGCAGGGGCTACTCTGCTGCGGTGCACGGGCTTCTCTTGTTGAGGAGCATGAGCTCTAAGCATGCAGGCTTCCGTGGTTGCAGCTGTATAGCATGGGCCCAGTAGTCATGGCACACAGTCATAGTTGCCCCGCGATGTGTGGTATCTTCCCAGACCAGGGATTGAATGCTTGTCCCCTGCATTGGCAGGTGGTCTTAACCACTGGACCGCCAGGGAAGTCCCTCACACTGTATTTCATTATCAATTATCTAATTTGGCTGAATCAATTAAATAATAAATTTCAAACAGCCACACACTGATCTAAACAATATTTAACCTTCAAAACCACCCGAGTAAGTGTTACCATCCTGTCAATTTTGCAAATGAGGAAAACACATACAATAGTCTTTTGCAAAAGGCATTGGGGTGCAATGACGGTGAAGAACATCCTGGAAGGATTTATCCTGTAGGGTGGGAGGTGAAGTGTGTACTGAGAACGTCAGAGAGGGGGGTGGGGGGAGCCTTATGTGCTTGCAGGTGCTAAACAAGCCGAGGATAGACCCGAGACCTGACCCAGCCCAAGGCTCTTCTCACCATGGACTCAGCAGCAGGGTCGCCAAAGGCCAAATTCAATTCAGTAAACACAGACTTCTGGTAAGCAAGTGTGCTTGCCTTCCTTCAGTGTCAGCTGGAGGTTGCTTTTGCCTTGAGTATTAAAACGTTCTGCAGAGAGGCCAAGTGCAGAAATCTGTGTCTGAGATTTTCTACTTTTACAAGAAGAATGACCATGTGGGGCGCTCAGCCAAGGTCAACCTAGAATTGGAAGGCTGAGCCCAGGCTCAGCAGAGCCAGAGCCAAGGTGGAAAGCTGCAGGCGCTGGGAGGGCAGGGACGGGGCGGCTAGACTAAAGGGCCAAGTGTGGGAATGTTTATTGAAAAGAACGTGCTGGGGAGAACCCAGCCCTCACACCTCCGGGACTGGGGAGCTGGCCGTCTGGAGCAGAGAGCCCTGCCAGAGAAGTTCAGCCATTTCCACTTCATAAAGTTCGTGGTACAAAAATGAATGGCAAACCCAGCCACGAACAGGATTTCTGAAAGGAGATTATTGAAAAGATAGTTTCACTTTTTCAGATTTCTCTTCTGGTGGTCAGGAGCAGGGAAGTAGGGAGAAAATTTCCAGGACACTTGCAGACATCCCCGTCCCATTCCAGAAACCACGATGTCCTCACTGCAGGACAAGGGGGCACCATACCTTCCAAGGTTTCTCAAGAGAAGGAGAGGGCTAAAACCTGGGCCAAAATGAACCCGCGAGTCTGGATCTGGTTGCCAGAAGACAGTGGGAAAATGGCAAGGGTGATCCTGAAATTATATGACCCCAGTTTGCCCTCCGGGTGATGGAACTTCAAGGTTTACATTAGACAGGCAGCTCAAGGAAGAGATACACTGATTACATATCTAATTTGCTGTCACGATCCTCATGACATCACATATGTCACTGTGGCTTTCTCAGATTACTCTCGACTCTGAATACCCAAATCTATTTTCCCTGATGAGTTGGTTTGAATTTTTTTTCTTGGCACTGGTTTCATTTTCTTACTTCCTGTCAGTCTCACTTCTTAGATCTTTGCTGGTGTTTTTGGTGTCTCTGAAACTTCCAAATGTACAGGAACTTTTTCTAGACTGCAGTCTTCTGGTCTTTCTCTCTCCTGATCACTCAGATGATATATCAAATCGTCTGGCATTGCTGCTTCTGGATATGTATAGCTCAGCTTTTCCCCCCTTGATCTTTTTCACTGTGTTCAGGGCTAGGGTAAAGTGAAGTCATCACAATTGCTCTTTCAAGCTTAAGGAATTTGATAAATGAAGTCGTGTGGGGTCCTGGCAGGCAATGTGCTTAAGCAAAGTACAATGACCATCTGTGGACCAGTCTCCTTATCCCTTTATTATGGCACATACTTAAGTTCAAATTGCTTTGTTAAACTTCTTTGTGTGTCTCTCTCTTTTTGTATTTCAGCTTTATACAATTATTCCCAAATCTTGCAAACTGACAGTGAGGGAGAGTAATTTGAAAGGACTGCTCAATTTCAGTCTTTTGAAGATTTGCACCATAGCTGCATTTTTCTAATTTCCTGGCATCTAGTCTATTCTCTTGGACTTCTCAAAAACAATTGTAAGAGAATGAATAAAGATAAATAACGGTTTCCACCAATACTCTTGAAACTTCCTTTGGATTTTCTAATTTTGGACATTTTAGATTTTAAAAATTCATACAACATCTAGCAATGTTTCCAAAAGAAAGACACAGAAAGACCAAATGAAGAGCAAGGAACAGGTATAGATGTCTATATTGTTTCTAAATATAGAGGCTAATGACTGGAGGAGAAAAGTTAGTAAATTAATTAATTATCCTTATGCTTATAATTACAGAATTGATTTTGGCCACTACATCAGACTGGGAGACAAAATGAAGTCAAATATTAAAATTTTTGTTTCAAGGAAAATGTCCTGTCTTGTTATCTAGAGAGTACCGCTTTTTCCCCCATCCCTGAGGCCCTTTCCCCTTTTGTGATAAATATAAAAACTGAGGATCAGTTCTGATCTTAATTGCTCCAGTGAAGTCTGTTTCAATCAGCAGGGGAGATATAGGTTCTAGAGCTGCAGAAGGTATCCTACTGCCTCATGGCGTAACTGGTCACCAGCTGAGCTTGCTGCAGTGAGTGACTAAGACATACATTGTCATCTCTGTGGACCTGTAGCTGAGGTGTGCGCCTTTGAAGTGGCAGTTCTGCTACTACCCACAAAAGCTTTGTGGGCTCAAGTGCTGTTCTTATAAACTGAAACATTTTCCCCTTTGCCAGGGAAAGCCAGAACTGCTTTTTGTTTTCTGGAATTTCTCTGAATCAACAAGTTAATTTGGGTAGAATTAACATCTTTTCAATATTGGATCTTCCCATGGAAGAATATGATATTATCTCAATTTATTTAAGGTTTCTAGTATATCCTTTAGTAAAGTATTATAATTTTCTTCACATAGGTCTTATGCATTTATTGTTAGATTTGTTCCTATGTACTTTGTTTTTGCTTTTGTGAATACGGTTTTTCTTTCCTTTATATTCTCTAAGTGAACATCACTATACATCAGATCTTTTATATCTGACTGCCTTGCTGAGCTATTTTTTTTTTTTTTTTAGTTCTAGTGGTTTTTCACTTGAACTTCTCAGATATTCTATATAGTGTTCTCTTTATTTCCATCTTTCTACATTTTTTTTTCTTATCTTATTGCAATAGCTGGGACCTTCACCACTATGTGGCATCTTGCAGTGATGGCTGGCATCATTGCCTTATTTCTGCATCTAGGGGTCTACTTTAGTATTTCACCAGCAACCATATTATTTGCTGTAGTTTTATGGTAGAAATTTTCTATGGGGTTTTTAAAAGAGAGAGATTTTCCATCCCAAGTTTGTTAGGATTTCTTACCAGGAAATATGTTGAGATTTATTAAATGCAAAATCTCATGAAATACAGGATTTTCATAACAATTGTTGATAATTCAGAATAAAGCTTATCTTACTATAGTTTTTTTATGTTTTTACAGCCTTTACAAATTGATCGGTAACTGTAGCAAAATATCTATAAATTAATGTCCTTCTTGGGGAAAGTAGACCTTTTTAATCTTATTTTAGAGTTGTTAGCAGGGCATAATGAATAATATGAATCACTGTCTTATATGACATCCATGATAACAGAGTCATATTTTTAAGATAGTTTAAATTGTCAATACTAAAATCCAAATTATAGGTGTCATTTCATGTTCTGATGAAAATAATCTCAAATCCTATATTTAAAAATCTAATCAGTTTCTTCATTCTGAGTCTTAAAATTCTTTCTCCTTTCACAATATATCTTGTCTCCCTCAAAGTCTTAACTCCCCAATTCCAAAAAAGGACCAGCTAGAAAGAAAATTTCAGTTCTCCTTTATACCTAAAAATCATACTTCACTTAAAACAAACAATTGGTAAAAATCCAGACCCAATGGGGATGGAACACTCAACAGCTTTGCCTTTCATGTGGAGAAGAGGGAAATAGGCTGTTACAGAATGGGGACCAATATTAGCCAATATCTGGAAATGTCAAAACGATTAACATGAAATACTAAACTCATGTGAAATCAGTCCTCTAATTGTAACTCCTGAATGCTCTCTGTACCATATTGCACACCAGGATTAAGAAAACAGTCCTCGAGTGTTTCACAATAGTGCCCTCTTCACAGCTGACCCCGTGTGCTTTCCAAAGTCCTTAATTCTGCCACTTTCAGCATCCCTGTCTCCGAGGATTTATGATGTGTTGCCAATATTATTACTTTCCCTGCTTCCACCCCTTCCACCCCAAATATTTCAGGCATTGTAAGTAACACATTTCCACATAAGGGCGCTGAAAAGTCAAGAAGCAGACTTTCCCAGCAAGAAGAGCTGTAGGTAAAGGGGCTCCCCTTTTGCATTCTAAGCTGGCATACGGGAGGCTCTGTGCACTATTGAGAAAGATGGAAGAGGGAACAAGGATATCCCAAGGAAAGATAAGGATGCTTAAGAGAAGAAACTGGCCTTCATTTCCCAATATGGTGAACACCAGACCAGCTCTAGGAGCAACAGACCTCCCCTAGCTTTGCAGGGCCTACTTGATTCCCTTAGCAAGAACTGAATGTCTGTACCTCTAGGCCTGTGGGATGCTCAGCAGCATGAAAGCTTTATTCATAGACATCATCACTGTGAAGACTTGTACACTGGAGAACCAGCCAGTTCTACTCTCCCATCACTTTTGTAAGAAGTGAATGATTGACATTAAGACACGGCTTTTCATGACAAATTTCCTCTGACTCTCCTAGAATCGAATTACTATGATCATATTATCACTTATTTTCTCTCTGAATACATATGCGCACACACACACACACACACACACACACACACACACACACCCCTCAGGCTCTTTTGTATCCTCTCCATATTAAAAAAATGCCTTTTCGCTGACTGACTTGTGACTCCCTTGTTGATAATGCAAAGCAAAAGCAGATCAAATAATGGCTGCTGGGTGATACTGTACTCTCACCTGTTAGATAATTTCAGCCAGGAACCATTCTAGTCCCTGCATCAAACTGTGACCTCTGTAGTGGATGCTCTGTTGCCATGCCCAATCACTGTTGTTCAGTTACAAAGCCATGTCCGACTCTTTGTGACCCCATAAACTGCAGCACACCAAGCTTCCCTGTTCTTCACTATCTCCCAGAGTTTGCTCAAACTCATGTCCATCGAGTCAGTGATGCCATCCAACCATCTCATCCTCTGTCACCTCCTTCTCCTCCTGCCCTCAGTCTTTTCCCCACCAGGGTCTTTTCCAAAAAGTCTGCTCTTTGCATCAGGTGGCCAAAGTATTGGAGCTTCAGCATCAGTCTTTCCAGTGAATATTCAGGGTTGATTTCCTTTAGTTGATTGGGTTTGATCTCCTTGCTGTCCAAGAGACTCTCAGACTATCAAACTATCATCTATCCCCTTTAGGACCAAGCCTTTCAACCTCTCTGCTGCCACTCACAGCTGAGTGTCTCTCCAGGACCTGCATCCAGCTAAAGGGAGCTGCCTCACGCAAGATTACCATGCCTCTCTGAGGCCAGCACGTATCCAATGCCTGGTCAATGGGGTGGATACAAAGGTCTGGCTCCCTCGCCTCCGTGGGAACAAGTCTGAGGGGCCAGCCCAGCTCCAGGGCTCCCATGAGTCCTCCTGGGGTCTCTGCTGCAAGATGCATGGCAATTCAGCTTTTCCCTTTGCCTCATTCTGTTTCTCTTACTTCCTCCCAGATATTGGGCCTACAAATAAATCTCCCCACTGTTCACCTGCACATAAATCTCCATTTCAGAATCTGTGTTCCAAGAAACTAAGCCCCTTCCTCCATCTGTTGTTTGATTTCTAATTTTCTATCCGCCTTTTGCTTCTTTCTATAAGTAGATATCTCTATGATACATGTATATATTGTGTGTTTGCGTTGTAAGGGCACATAGATCCTTTTAACATTTAGTATGTATCTAGTTGAATCAGGGGCTTTCCCAGGTGGTGTTAGTAGTAAAGAACCTGTCTGCCAATGCAGGAGACATAAGAGAGGCAGGTTCAATCCCTGGGTCAGGAGGATTGCTTGGAGGAGGGCCTGGCAACCCACTCCAGTATTCTTGCCTGGAGAATCCCGTGAACAGAGAAGCCTGGCGGACTACAGTCCATAGGGTTGCAAAGAGTTGGGCATGACTGAAGTGAGTTAGCAGCAGCAGTCAAATCAGGACCCAATTCCAAAGACAAAAATCTGATCTGAGATGGCTTAAGCGAAAGAGGTATTTTTGGCTTCCTGAATGGGAAAGTTCCAGAAGTCACCTGGATCCAGGAACAGCTTGATCAGGGGTTTCAAATGATGTTACCAGGACTCACTGTATTTTTCTCACTGTGTCTTTTAGCCCTGTCACTGCCATTTTGGCCTCTCTCTGAAAGTCACTATTGGTTAACGATTATCACAAGGATGCTGCTGCACAGGCACCTACAGAATATCAGAGGCAGTCAGCGACGAGCGTTTCCTTCTCACACATCCACAGGTCAGCTGACGTCACCTGGGCTTAGACACCCCCTTCACCTGTCAGTGGAGTTAGATTCTAGAGGCTCTGCTTCACAAGGAGTCCAGTTAAGCTTGGGTCCTCCATGCAGGCTGGGGATGTACATTGAGGCTGGGTTGAGGGGGTAGCAGCTACCTGGAAGATTCTTCTCGTGGCCACAGTAGATGCACCAAGAGCCAGAACAACCTCGCAAGCCCATTTCAAGCCTCTGCTTGTGTTACCTTTGCTAACATCTCATTGGCCAAAGCAAGTCACATGGCTGAACCCAAACTCAAGGGCTGGCTACCCACCATGAGGCGAGTCACCTGGCCAACCCGGACATTACTGCTCTGAAGTATGCTCCTCTCATTGAAGTGGGAAGGGGGAGCAGTGGTACACGTTTGTGTGTTCCGTGCGCAGTGAGGCCAAGAAAATCAGAGTGTCAATGTCTGGAGCAGGAAAAGGTTTATTACAGGGCCATGCCAGAAGACGGGTGGCTCATGCCCTAAAAAACCCAGAGCTCTCTGAAGGGCTTTGGCAAAGCATTTTTAAATGCCAGGTGAGGGAGGCGGGGTCCCAGTGTATGTAATCAGCTCCTGCACAATTGTCTGGCTACTGGTGAGGGAGCAGGATGTTGTCAGCAGGGGTTAACATTATCAGTCCTTAGGCTCCAGTGAACGTGGGGGCTGTGCTTACGGTCATCAAGTAGTTAACATCTTTCCATTTGGTGGGGGTTTTTCACATCTGTAAAAGCACTCAGGAAATGTGCATCGGATACTGTTATCTAGGTACTTCAGAGAGGATATGGGGAAAGGCCTGTCCTGGGAAGGCCTGATAGGATCCTGCTTGGTTACAGGAGGAGTGTAAATGCTGGAATAATTATCAAGCAGAGTCTCCTTCCGCCATCACAGTCCAACATAAACGCAGTCTCTTCAGTATCATTCTTAAGTTCAGGTCCAAGGAGAAGAATGCCTTCCTCAAGTCCAACAAAAGTCTCCCCTTCTCATTGGCCCAGCTGCATCCTCACCCATCTCAGTTACTGTGACAAACAGGATTACTTGCCTTGACTCGAGTTGGGAAGTGAATCACCTTGTTCAACTTGCACGGGGTAAATTCTACAGCAAGAAACAAAGACACTGTTATAAGAATGGGCATCAAAGGACCCTGGTCTGTAAGAAACTACCTGTCCACTCTGGGGACCCTACTCCTCCCACCCCTCCCCACCCCCCAATTCTTTCTTCTGCTCTTACGCTCAGCGCCGGCCCTTTTTCTCATGAGCTTGAATCCAGGACACTTCCTGTTTCTCTCTCGCTTTGGCTTTGGCCTCTGGAGTGCTGGACTCAGTTTGCATCAAGCTTGCCTTCCTGGCTGCCCTCTAGAAACACATTCAAAATTGCCCTTCTTCCTAGGCTTTCTCCCCCAGAGGATCAGTCTCAAAACACTTATTTCTCTACGGGTCTGCTCTTGCTGCTGCCCCCTCCCCCACCCCAGGATCAAAGACCTCATTGGCATCACCCTCCTCTCCCCGGTCATGTTGACACCCCCTACCCTCCCGCCTCAGCCAGGGGATGCAACCTGCCAAGCCACAAGCTGGCCACCCTGACAGCCAAGTCACTGGACCTGATGGATCTCATGTGGCTGCCCTGGGGCCTCTCAGGTCTGTTCCACAGGGAAGAGATTTATTTCCCTGAAGTTTCAGGGCAGGAAAAGACTCACTTCCTGGAGGCATGCCAAGAAGGAGGCAATCCACCCAGGAAACAAACAAGACCCTTTTCTCTATAGTCTTTCCTTCTTCCCCACGTCAAAACCTCCCTGCTCCCCCTGAGTGAAAGGAGAGCTGTCAGGATCAAAGCCCCCCGTCTTTGTGATGAACTGCTGCTGGCAGGACCCTGGCACAGGAAGGACTGTCAGCGCTTTTAACTCCTTCTTACCCACTGTGAGCTGGCTGCATTCACAAGACTTCTGGAGTCACGTTTCAGTCAATGAAACATCTTTTATGAGCAGAGAGCCATGCCAACTGGAAAGTTTGAAAGAATAATTAAGGATTCAAAAGGCAACAAAAATCTGCCGTGGAGTATTTCTTGATCTCTTCAATTGCTTTATAACAGATGATCTAACGTATTTGCCCCAGGAGAGTATAAAGACTAAGAACATGGGTTTTGGAGGCAGGCTGGTTGTGTTCTTTCTCTCTTCCATCTCTCTCTAGCTGGAAGACCTTGAATAAGCTACTGAGCCTTTCTGTACCTCAGTTTCCTTGTCTGTAAAATAGAGATAAGAATTACACAGATCTCATGATGTGGTTGGAAGGAATAAATAAGAAGATGCCTATGATTCACTTACCCTAGTGTCTTACAGTACAGGCATCAAATGGCACGGTGGTGAAGCTCTGCCTACCAATGCAGGAGACGCAAGAGACATGGGTTTGATTCCTAGGTCAGGTGGATCCCCTGGAGTAGGAAATGGCAACCCACTCCAGTATTCCTGCCTGGAAAATTCCATGGACAGAGGAGCTTGGCAGACTATGGTCCATGGTGTTGCAAAGAGTCGGACACAACTAAGCATGCACACACGCACAGGCATCATTAACTCTCACTGAGGTTATCACTATCACTATTTGTATTATTCTAAAGGCAGGAAAGAGGCCATACTCACAGTTGCTGAGAGTCAAGTGTCTTAAGTTACAAGACATGCTCTGCATAATTAAAAATCACACAGCCTCAGAGGCTCTGGATATTCAGGTTCTATTAAATAAGCATGTCACAGAATTTTTGTCACACCTTCTAAGACAACAAAATGTGATCATTTTCAAAAGGAAAAGAAGCCACAGACTACAACTGTTGAGCAATCTTACGGGCAGAACTGGGAGCGAGATTACATCATGGGGACTTCCCTAGTGGTCCAGTTGCTGAGACATCACCTTCCAAAGCAAGGGGTGCAGGTTCAATTCCTGATCAGGGAGCTAATATCCCACATAGTTTGCAGCCAGAAAACCAAAACATAAAACAGGAACAACCCTGTAACAAATTCAATGAAGACTTTAAAAAAACAGTCCACATCATGGACCAGCCCCAGACCTTTTCTTTTCTAAATACCTTCTAACACAACAGTGAACAATAGAGATTTGCAAACGCATGAAGGAAGCCTTATCTATATGTCTAACTCTATGTCTGTGGTAAGTGCTCAAAAATGTAACTTAAAACACCCTGGAGAATTTTGCAACTCAGTGCTTGCTAGACTGGGCTTCCCCGGTGGCTCAGCAGTAAAGAATCCTGCATGGACAGAGGAGCTTGGCAGTCTACAGTCCATAGCGTCGCAAAGAGACAGGACTGACGCAATTTAGTACGCGCGTACTTGCTAGACTCCATACTTCCTTATGGATACTTTAAAGACTTCATTATGGAACCCGTCTTAGGTTACTTCTAATGCATGGTGGAGTTTAGTTGTTGAGAAAGCATCCAGTGCTTTTGAGATTCTAGATGATTCCAATGAATTATAAATAAGAATGGGTCTGACAGATCTCATGCAGCTGCCCTGGGGACTTCGGTAGTTTGGTCCTGGTGATTTCCAAGATATTTCATTTCTGGTCAAATAAATTTTTATTATACTCAACTAGGGTTCTATTCATGAAAACTCAACTGGGGTTCTATCCATGAAAACTTCCTGGTGCCTACCACCATCACCCAACATGAATCTGGAGCCACTGTAAATCCTAACACCCCAACCAAGATTGGCCACAGTGCCTAAGAAAACCACAATGAAGTCTGTGTCACTTTATTTTCCTAGAGACATATTAAGGAGAAACAGGATGACTTCAAGAAATAAACTGTTAAATGTATAGAGTGAAAAAAAAAAAAAAGCTGAGTTTTAATTATAGTCTAGACTGCCTATCTTGGCAACCATCTCGCCCAATACAGAGTAATTTGTGGAAAAGTGGGGTCAGGAAGATGGCAACAAATGAGAAGTAGCCTGTCTTACTGCTGTATAGGAAACCCACTTCCTCTCCACTTGCTGAGTAAAGCCAGGTAGACAGAAAATTTAAATACTGAGATAAGACTCTTATCCAAAAATCCAGTAGAAAGGGCAATAATAGTACTTCCATGTTCTTTGTTCCTATGATATTTCTATGAAACAGAAAACTTTCATCATTACTGGACTTAAAATGCTATCAACTGGAATAATAATCTTTGTTGATTGTGAGGAAACACCAGATAACTATACTCTAAGACCTTTCAATTCTCTTTGATGCAAATGAGTTTTAAAATGTTAGAGAATAAAAACAGTTGGTCTATTTAAAGAATTTTGGCAGAAAGTCAGATTCAAAAAAAAAATTTGTGATCTTTTAGGTTTGAGCCAAATCGGCATTGAGAAGAGGAAAGTGAGGAAAGTGAATGAATGGTTACCAAGAAAAGTCTTGTCTCACTAAAATGAAGGAAGAAGATGAGGTGGGGGAGGGAGGGGGAGGAGAGAGGGAAATGGAGTACAAGAAGAAAAAGAGAAGAGAGAGGGGGCAGCGGAGGAGATAAGTAGCTTTCTCTCTCTGTCTGACTTCTCACTGGGCATAACTTCCTAAGGAACATTCATGTTACCACGTGACTTTCTTCTTTCTTGTGGCTGAGTTATGTATCTTTGTCTATTGATCTATCCCTACCTCCTTTTATATATCAGAGAACTTCCAAGAGATCGAAGTGCAAAGTCATTTGTGACTTGTGAGGCATTTTCTAAATCCCAAAACAGGACCATCTCACCTGTGTATAAGAAAGGTTAAGTTCAAAAATATACATGGACCCCAATGTTCATGTCAGCACTCTTCACAATAGCCAGGACATGGAAGCAATCTAAATGTCCGTTGACAAATGAATGGATAATATATATATATATATATATATTTTATGGCTGAGTAATATTTTATTATATATGTAATGAAATATATATATATCAGATCAGATTAGATCAGTCACTCAGTCATGTCCAACTCTTTGCGACCCCATGGACTACAGCATGCCAGGCTTCCCAGTCCAATATATATATAGAAAATGGAATATTACTTTATAAAATATTACATATATTACTCCATTATATATGTAATGGGATAGATATATAATGGAATATATGTATAATGGAATATTACTATAATTATATATATAATGGAATATTACTCAGTCATAAAAAATGAAATAATGCCATTTTCAGCAACATGGATGCACCTAGAGATTATCATATTAAGTGAAGTAAACTAGAGACAGATGTCATATCATTTACATATGGAATCTAAAAAAAATTATACAAATGAACTTTAATACAAAATAGAAACAGACCCAAATAGAAAACAAACTTATGGTTACCGAAATGGAAAGAGGGGGAGGGATACATTAGGAACTTAGGATTGACATATATGAACTACTATTTATAAAATAGATAACCAGTCAGGACCTACTTGTATAGCACAGAGAACTGTACTCAATATATAGTAATAATCTGTAACAGAAAAGAATCTGAAAAAGCATCACTTAGCTGTACTCCTGACACACAATTTTAAATCAACTACATTTCAATAAAAGTTAAATTAAAGTTTTAAAAAAGGCTTAGCTGTGGTTCATCCTCAAGACACAACAGAAGAAATTTGGGTGAGATTATAAAACTGTAAAGAATAGTACCAAAGCAACATCCTATGTCTATTCTTCTGCAGTTTTTTAACCTTTGTTCTTACTTGTGTATTTTTTTTCCTTCATGTTTCCTAAGGTGAATGTGCATGGGTACTAAGTCACTTCAGCTGTATTTGACTCTTTGAGACCCTATGGACTGTAGGCCACCAGTCTCCTCCATCCGTGGGGATTCTCCAGGCAGAATACTGGAGTAGGTTGCCATTTCCTCCTCCAGGGGATCTTCCTGAGCTGCAGATAGAGCCCGCATCTGTTATGTCTCCTGCATAGGCAAGTGGGCTCATCACTACCTGCACCAGCTGGGAAGCCCCTCCTCCAGTGAATAGCTACTATATGATACAGTGGCCACCAGCATGAAACCTTGGGCCAGTCATTTCCCCTCTTTGTCATGTATAAACAGAGGCAAATGGATTATGTCTCCCTTAACATGATGTACTTCTCAAGTTGCTACCTTCTTGCTTAAGGAGAAGGAAGTTCAGTGTAGGGGAAAGAGCAAAGACTCTGGAATCAGTGAGACCTGGTTAGCTCTGGGACTTGGGGCAAGGCACATAATCTCTCTGGGCCTCAGTTTCTTCACCTGTGAAATGAAGACAGTTATGTTGGCCTTATAGGATAGTGTTCAGGGTAAAATGAATGAATGCATATTAAGTTCCCAGCAGAATGCCTTATGTACCAGAAACATATATTGCATAGAGCTAAACTCACATTTAATGAATGTAAAAGGGAACATGTATGTGTGTGTCCATGCACATGTGTGCAAATGTATGTGCTTGCATGTGCACACTTACTGGAAAAATCTAGGGTCTATAGCATGGGACCTGGGGTGGGAAAGATGAGGAGTGGGTTGGAACACAGGTAGCCAGAAAAGAAATTGCTGATTTCTGGACTGCATTTGGTAATTGGAGAAAATTAATTTCTCTAGATTTAAAAAATAAAGGGGAGGCATCTATTTTTGAAGCTATACTTTTTATGGAAGTGTAACACACACATAGAAAAGCTAATGATTCATGCCTACGTGCATGCTCAGTCACTCAGTTGGGTCCAACTTTCTGGGATCCCGTGGACTGTAGCCCACCAGGTTCCTCTGCTCATGGGATTATCCTGGCAATAATACTGGAATGGGTTGCTGGTATTTTCTTCTCCAGGGGATCTTCCTGACCCAGGGATCAAACCCATGTCTCCTGCATTGCAGGCGAATTCTTTACCACTGAACCACTGGGAAAACGATTCATAAGTCCTTGGTTCAAAGAATTTTCACAGACTGGGCATACCTATTTATGCAGCAAGCAACCAAGAAACAGCATTATTAGCACCCACACAAGCTCCCTTGTGGTGGTTTAGTCATTAAGTCATGTCCAACTTTTTGTGACCCCTGGGATTGTCGCCTGCCAGGCTCCTCTATCCATAGGATTTTCCAGGCAAGAATGCTGGAGTGGGCTGCTATTTCCTTCTCCAGGGGATCTTCCCCACCCAGGGATGGAACCTGGGTCTCATGCACTGTAGGCAGATTCTTCACCAACTGAGCCCAAGCCCCCTTGTGACCCCCTCCTATCTGCTCACTAACCATCACCACACCCCTCACCAGTGGGAACCTCTTGTGTGATTCCTAGCACAAAGATTCCTTGGCCTGATTTTGGACTTTATATAAATGAAATTGTGTAGTATGAACTCTTTTGTGTCTGGCTTGTTTCTCTGAATACTGTGTCTGGAAGGTTCATCTCTGTTGCTGTGTGCAGTTATGATTTGTTCATTCTCAGTACTGTCTGATATTTCAGTGTATGGATATTCTTCAGTTTCTCTACTCATTCCACTCTTGCTGCTAGGGACGTGCCAGTCCTTTGGTGAACACCTCTGCCAGGGGTATAAATAAGAGTACAATAGCTGGGCCATAACGTGTGCATCTGCCAAGCTCCTGTGCATGCAGTCTCAGTCCCTCAGCCACGTCTGACTCCTTGCCACCCCATGGACTGTAGCCTGCCAGGCTCCTCTGTCCATGGAATTTTCCAGGCAAGAATACTGGACTCAGTTGCCATGTCTTCCTCTAGGGAGTCTTCTTGACCCAGGGAGCAAACCTGCATCTCTTATGTCACCTGCACTGGCAAAGGTGAATTCTTTACGACTGAGCCGCCTGGGAAGCCCTCAGGTCCTGTAGATACTGCCGGTTTCCTAAGGTGGCTGTACCAATTCACTCTTCCACTCGCAGCAGAGGAAAGCTCCAGCACCTAATTTTAAGATACCAAAACTGAAAATAATACCATACCAATGTGACAATGCACAAAAACCTTCGCCACAGGTCTTCCCACACCCTCTGGCCTACTCTCTGCCTTTGAGTGTTTCTGATGTGTCCCCCCTCTGCTTTCCTAAAACTGAAAGCCCTTTTTGGCAACCGATGCAAGCTGATGATCCACACTGACGATCAGGTTTAAAACACCTTATACATACACAGGGGATTCCCTCATAGCTCAGTAGGTAAAGAATCTGAGACCAAGCAGAAGACCTGGGTTTGATCCCTGGGTTGGGAAGATCCCCTGGAGAAGGAAATGGCAGCCCACTCCAGTATTCTTGCCTGGGAAATCCCATGCACCGAGGAGCCTGTTTGGGCTATAGTCCATGAGGTCACAAAATTCGGACGTGACTGAGCAACTAAACCACCACCGCCATACATACACAGGGTGGAAATGACCTTGCACAAAGGAACGAGTTAATAAATATGTGTGGAATAAGGGCATTTAAAGGACAATTTCACACCAAGTACAATGTACTTTACCAATGGAGAGTGAATTTTTGGTTCAAAGTCTCCCCTCCCTCAGCCACATATAGAGAATCATGGGCTTTACTATTACTGTAGTCTCCACAGAGCTCAGCATGACCCCAAATCTATTCCTCATTGGCTGTGTAGGAAGTGCTGAAACAACCATCCATCCCTCCCCCATCAGATTCTAGCTCCTGGAGAAATAGTGATGCCAAAGCATGAAGCTGACACTGTCTAATTGTCTCCGAGCAGGGAAGTCTGAATGGGCCCATTTGAATCTCTCACTTTCAACTGGCAATGGGAAAAGCAGGCCGTTTGCGCATGACGGATAGAGTGCAAGACTCGCTGTAAATGTTGTTTATATTGCCTGGGGCAGATCAAATTACTTGAAGGATTAACATATCAGAATAAAAAGACTCAGATGCATGAGGAAAAGCCAGAAAACCCCACTCCCCTCAACACTGAGTCATTTTTCGACAGATTCAACTTGGCCAAAAAAAAAAAAATATTATGTTGGTATATAGTCCCTGCTCTGTTATAGGAGACTTTGTTTGGAAGCAAAATGTAAAAAGGCAACTGTGGTACAAAACCATTAAAGCCCAGCTCTGATTCTCTCCCTCTGTCTTCTCTTTCAGAGATCTCCAAGCCAGAGAGACTTTGCAGACAGAGTTGTGCCCAGAAGTAGGTCTTCTCCCAGCCTGTTTCTTTTCTTTTTATGTTCTCAAGGAGGTAGGCACCCAGAGCTAGTCCTTCTAATTATTAGCATCACATGCAGTGATGAATTCGTGAGTAACTTATACATTCCTGCCATTTACACATCCTTAGATAATTACTGGGAGAATGCAAGGATCACCTGGGTGGATCATTTCTGGAAAATCCGCTTTATTTTATACACTCCACTTGTCTGCCATACCCAAGCAGTCAGTCCCAAGTCTAGTATTTATGTTCTCTTTCACATCCCCGTGTCATATTACAAGTAGCACTAAATTCCTATTGCTGCCTTTCAGGGTGGGAGTTATAGTATTTTTCCAGCACTGTTTATTTTAAATTTCAAGTTATTATTGTTATTTCTTCTTGGTGATTAAAAGTCCAGTTGGAAAGATTTTCCACAAGCCTGAGAATTCCTGAGAAACCCTGACAATATTCAGCATTCATGATTACCTAGACGGACATATTTTATGAAAATTGCATTGCCTTTGAATGCCTTCCTGTGAATGAGCTCAAATGTTGGGATTCTGTTAGATTGGATTTCAGAACATATTTAACATATTTCCATCTGGTAACCTTGGGATGTCTCTCGATAAAAGTGATTATGGAAGGATTGTTATTTGGTATAAAAACATTTGCTCAGGATGGACTAGGCTTCCTGAAAATATGGTACATCTTGATGGCTGACCAATTTTTGTTGTTCTGAATTAGGTGGTTTTTTTTTTCACCACCACTCTGAAATATTTCACTGTAAAACTCTTCCTATCCTACCTCAAATAAAGCTGGCAATTTTCCCTCAGAATTTTAAGAACTCAAATTAAGTCACATCTACAAAAATATTTTTATTAGTGGGAAGCCCAAGTTTCCCATTCTCATATAAATATAGTGATGCTTGTATAGTTTCTTATTTCTTAGGCTGGTGATCCAAGGAGCCAAAACTGGGAATACTCCTTAAAATTTAATTTTTTAATGATGGACTTCATCTTAAAAGGATATTAAGCTTTTTTTCTTTCAAGTGCCTGTGAAATTTCTTAAATAATTTTTGACAGTTACAGCAAAAAAGCACTTAGGAATAGGCAAAGAAAACAACACTAAGGATTCAATCTTTTGTACAAGGGGAGAAGCATTAATATGAAGAAGTAAAGTCAAGTTCAAGGGCGAGACAAGGATAAATGGCACAAAATCCTGGAGAGATAAGAACTTATAGAAGGCATAAATATTCATTCAAGGCAAATGTGAAAGTCTTTACCCACACGTATCTCTTTAGAGATTAAAAAAAAAAAGTCATGAAGACAGTAATTGTAGAATAATTCCATGAAGGGCTGATGTTTGTTCTGGCCTCCTTTCTGAAGCTATGTCTCCATGGGTCATTTAGAGGTGTCTAGTGTTGACTGCTGATCCAAAAGTCTAAAATCTAATCTATGAAATCCAAAGCATCTACTCTTATTTGACCAGCTACCTACCTCTCACTGGAAAGGATCCAAAGCTGAAGATACTCTTTCAAAATATGAACTGTGTGGAAGTTATAATACTTCTTTTAAGCTATGTGAGCAATCAGTTTTAAGGGGCTTTTAAGTTAAAGCAGAGTTTTGAAAATGGCAGAGTAATGCACATTCCACCTCTTCTTTATCTTAAAAATTGCTCTAAAAGGAAAAGAAAAACAAAACACAGGAAAACAGAGACCCCATGTTTGATTAAACTAGAAGACATATGCAACCATAAACCATAATATATGAAGACTGAAAGTAGATGGAGAAAAGTTAAATGACATAGTGAGTGGAAGAAAGTCAAACTTAAGGATCCTCAGGAAGAGATACTGATTAAAGCTGTCCTAAAAGAAAAGACACAGGAATTCAAAGTTCCAGGTACACCAGATGGGATTATTCTTACTCACAGAAGAGATTGGGGTGAAGGGAAATTGGTGAAGAGACTAAGCAGGAAGAGATTTCTGCTTCTAGTAGTATGGCAGACTTGATTATACAATACAGTCCCCTCCTGCCAAAATGCAATTAGAGCCTGGATAAACTACAACAAAGATCATTTTAACGCATTTTGGGATTACTAAAAAGTAAGACAAATCTCCAGCTTCCTTCCCTGTCCCTTCCTCTGAGGGAGAAATATAAAGGCTAGCTGAAATATGAGTACAGGACCACAAAAGTAAACTTCAATAAGTTTATTCCTGAGTTGTCTGCCTGGGATCATGGGAGCAAAAGTGTCAACACCTGAGTTAGGGTTGGGAGACTCATCATGGCCCCATGTGAAGATGGGAGAAATGAACACAAGGTCTCTCAATTGATCCAGGACTGGGAAAGTACACACGTGACTCCAACTTAGTTTGTGTAAATTCTCTCTGGAAGAAAGCATCCTGTAACTCCCAAAGAATAAATTCTGTAAAAGGCATGAGTGCACAATCCAAAATTAACCAAACAAAAATGGAAAGAAGCCACTTATAAGAGATGACTACGGGACTTCCCTGGTGGTCCAGTGATAGAGAGTCTGCCTGGCAATGAAGGGGGCACAGTTTCAACCCCTAGTTCAGGAAAATTCCACATGCTGAGGGGCAACTGTTGAAGCCCCCATGCAGTGCCGCACGTGAGAAGCCGCTGCAATGCGAAGCCCTCGCACTGCAACGAGAGTACCACCTACTCCCCGAAACTAAAGGAAGACCAAGCCCAGCAACAAAGATCCAGCGCAGCCAAATAAACACATAAATAACTTTTTAAAAAGAGATGGCTGACGCAAACTCAGATTTAGACCCTAAGAATCTCAGATTTTGAAATCATCAGTTATAGAATATGAAATAACCAAATAGACAAAATGTGACAGATTTTGAGATTTTTTTCCTGACTTTTTTGAAAAAAGCCAAGGATAAGAGACTACCAAATATTGCTAACCATGTTTGAAGAGTGAGCAAAAGAACTCTTGGAACTGAAATATAGAATCATTGATATTTTAAACTAAGTGAATGAGGTTACCAACAAATGAGACTCAACTAAGCAAAGAATTAGAGACTGGAAAGATAAAGCTGAATCTATTACCCATAATGCAGCACAGAGGCAAGGAATTAGAAAATATAAAAAATAATTAAGAAATATGGACAGTCAGAAAGACTTATATATGTATAATTGTAAACCAAGTTTAAAAAGGAATAGAGAAAATGGAAGAGAGGGAACATCCAAACAGATAAAGGATGAGAATGTTCCAGAACTGATGGAAGAGACCAATCCACAAATGTAAGAAAAATAGTTTATAAGTAGGATTTGAAAAAAATGTAGTGGGGAAGAATTCTGAGGAAAAAAGAGACAATATTATAAGCACCCATAGGATTTAGAGATTATCACATTAAGTGAAGTCAGAAAGGGAAAGACGAATACCATTGGATATCACTTATTTGTAGAATCTGAAATATGACACAAATGAACCTAACTATAAAATAAAAATAGACTCACAGACACAAGAACAGACTTGTGGTTGCCAAGGAGAAGGTTGGGTGGGGGAGGGATGGATTGGGAGTTTGGGGTTAGCTGATCCAAGCTATTATATATAGAACAGATAAACAAGGTCCTACCATATTATCACACAAGGAACCATATTGAATATCCTATGATAAACCAAAAGAATATTAAAAATGATACATATATACATGTATAATGGAATCACTTTGCTCTACAACAGAAACTAACACAGCATTGTAAATCAACTACAGTTTTAAAAAAAGTTGGGGGGGTGGAAAGCTCTCATAGAGAAGAGAGAGGCCATCTACAAAAGATTAAGAATTAGGACAGCTAGTAACTCTTACCCTTAAAGCCCTGCACAGTGGTATAGATTCAATTGTCCTGTTTCTTTTTAATCTCATTGTGTCACATGAATTCAGTTAGGTGAGGCTTAGTAGGACAGCTGATCATGGTTAAGGTCCAGGTTGTATTCTCTCCTATATACTTACTGGAAATAAAGCTGACCATTTGATAGTCCAAAAATAATAATAATAATAATAATTAGGACAGCTATAAAAGGGAAAATAAGATGTCCAACGTGCTGAGAGAAAATAACTGCTAAGTTAAAATTGCGTACCAGACTTCCTGGTGGTACAGTGGATAAGAATCCACTTACCAGTGCAGGGGACACGGGTTCGACCCCTGGTTGGGGAAGATCCCACAGGCTAAGGAGCAACTAAGTGTATGCACCACGGCTGCTGAGCACACGCTCTAGAGCCCATGCACCTCAGCTCCCGAAGCCTGTGCACCCTAGAGCCCATGCTCCACAACAAGAGGAGCACTGCCGTGGGAAGCCTGCTCCAGTGCAGCAACAAGACCCAGCACGCCAAAGATAAATAAATAAGCAAATAAAATAATTTAAAAAAAAACTATGTATCAAGAGGAACAACTTTAAAACAAAAGAAAAACAACTTTGGAGAACGAGAATAGTAGGGTTGTTTTGTTTTTTTTCCCCCAGATAAACAACAACAAAAAAGAGACAGGATTTGTCTTCAAAAGACACTGACCAGAGAATCTTTTAAAGGATGAGCTTCAGGAATAAGAAAAAATTGGCTTGGAAGAAGGGTTGAGGAAATAAGAGAGAATTGTGAGCAAAGAAATTTGTAAACATGTAGGCAAGTCATCATTACCTCTGGGTACAATCAGTAAGTCAGCATAAATAATAATACTGTGAGATGAACAAAGTGACAAAACTAAAGTTATTTATCAACGGTATCTAAATTGGGAAGTGAACAATTAATGTCAAAGTAGACTAAAGTTGTTGAATTATTCAGATACTAAAAAACTTAGATGCTGTTAAGTTAACCAAGCATGGTAAATTTCAATGGTTACATTTTACAAAGAGAGTTTATGACTTCCAGACTAATAGAAAAAGCAAGTGAAAAAAAAAAACAAAAATCAATTTAAAGAGGAAAATAAAATCATAGAATAAGCAGGGAAAATAGCAAGCATAAGATGGCATAAACAAATCCAAACATAGCAATAATTTCAATCTTTGTGTGTATGTATATATATATATATATATGCATGTAAACTCACCAGTTAAAAGAGATTATAAGGTTGTATTTTAAAAAAGAAAATTCTACTATATATTGTTTAAAAGGGAACCACTAAAACATAAAGTAACAAGATGAATGCAAAAATGCACATTCAAAATATATATGCTAAACAACAAAAGTTGGATATGCTATGTTTTTTTACCAAGCAAAATATATACTCATCAAAACCATTATTTGGGATAAAGAAGATCACTACATACTGATAATATTTAATTCACCTAACAGAAATAATTATTCCAAACTTGCATCACCAAAAATTACCAAAATATACAAAATTCAAAAAGATTGAAGTACAGGGATATTGTCAAATCTGCAATTGCATTGGAGATTTCAAAGTATCTTTGTCCATTATTGTAGGTCAAGCAGGCAAAAAACATAGTGAAAATATAGAAGAATTGAATGATGTAATTGATAACTCTTCAGGCACACAGGAAACATTTATAAAAATTGGTCACATTCAAGGCTATAAAACACACCTCAGCAAATTTTAAAGAATACTTATCATACAGGCTTTGTTTTCTGACCACAATAAAATTAAAATTAAAATATAAACAAGAAATAAATAATTCATAAATCAAAGAGGCAAACATAATAGAAATTTTTTGAATAGAAGTGAATGATAATAAACTTATTACATACACAAAAATTGTAAGATTCAGGGAAAATACTATTTTGAGGGAAAATTATAATAGAAAAGAAGAAAGAAAATTAGTAAGTTAAGCATCCAATTTAAGAAGTTAGGGAAAAGCACCCATATAAAGCAGAATGAAAGAGATAATACAAAATAAGCAGGAATCTCATAAACAGAAAACAAAGATACAATACAGAAGATCGCCAAAACCAAAACTTGGTTGTTTCAAAACATAAAATCTTTGGTATTTTAGTCAAGAAAAAAAGAGGCCACAATTTAAATACAATAGGAGTGAAAAGGGATACATAAATACAGACAAGGCAGACACTAAAAAGAATTAGCGAACATTATGAACAACTTGATATCTATAAATTTAAACACATAGTTACAATGAACAGATTCTCAGAAAAATTAAGCTTAATAAAAATGAAATCAGGAAGCAGAAAGTCTGAAGGGTTCTATAACTACTGAAGAAATAAAATCAGTAGTTAAAACAATTCCACAAAGAAAACATTAGGCCCAAATGTTATTACAGGTGAATCTACCAAACTATCACAGAACAAATCATTCCAATCTATTACAAACTCTTATGGAAAAATTTAAAAGAATGGGAAATACCCTGACTAACTGTGTAAGATCTGTATTCTGTGATGCCCAAAGCAGCTAAGGACAGAATAAACAGGAAAAACTACAGGATACTTTCACTCATAAACCCAGAGGTCAAAAACCTTACCCAAAATACTGAGGAACCAATTCTGCCAAAATAAGTTTATCTTAGAGACAAAAGAATGGTTTAACATCGGAAATGCTATACATGTAAATTGCCAAAAGAGTATATTTAAAACTAAAAATGATACTATAATTTTAATAGATGCAGAAAAAGGACTGAATAAATTTCAGCACCAATTCATGATAAAAACTGATACCAAACAGAATAGAAGAGAATATGCTTGATAATCACCAAAACCTACAACAGCAGCACTCTTAGAGATGAAAAGTAGGAATCATTTACTTTTAAATCAGGATCAAGATGAAAATTTCTCTAACACTATGAAGTTCAGTTATGTACTTGGCATTCTTACCAATACAGTAAAGTAAAAAAAGAAAAAAAAAGTGGTGACATGGAAGAGAGATGGGCTAAGACCATGCTCACACCTGATCAATGTCTCCTTTCAGCTTCAGAATACAATAGCACGCAAAGAAACTATAAGGAACTGAAAATAACTACCTGAATGTGCAGTTGGGGCAAATTATGAATAACAAGATACAAAAAAGCCAAAACCCCACCACCGCTTCTCAGGAGCCAGGAGCAGGATACTGGGCATGATCCCTGCACACAGCTCTATGGAGGGGGAGGGGCGCGGGTTGCAAACCACCTAAGCTGCCCCTCCTCTGGCCCAACCCACCAGGTGCCCCCACCCTCACCCCATTTAAGGGAGCAACTTGCTCCCCTCGTGGAGCAAGCAAGTGAGCTGTTACTTGTTTTCGATCCCTCGTGCCTTGCCTGAATTTCTCATCTGGTCTCTTATCAATTTCTACTAATTGAAGAGTCCAAGAACCAGGGTCTGTAACAGAAGAAAGGATTGATAAATCTGACTACATTAAAATTGATAATAACTGTCCACCAGAGAAAAATTACAAAATTCACCATGAAGAAGGTGGAAAGATCAGCAACAAACTGGGAGGAAGACTGCCACATGTGTAAGAAAGAGATTAATATTCAAAATGCAGAAAAATACAAGTAAATTTTTTTTTAATAGCCAAGGGAAAATGACCAAACCTCATGGCTAAGTGTTTCTCCTGGCAGAGGAATCCAAGGCCATCACATAAGAAACGAGGCTCTGCATCATCATTAATGAGGAAGCTTCAAATTTAACCTGTGATGATTTACACACACTAGATTGGCAAAAAGGAAGTTCAATCACACAAAGCATTGACAAGAGGACAGGGATTTCTATATATTGCTGGTGGAAGTATACATTGGTATAACTATTTTGGTAAATTATTTTGCCATCTTCTTATAAAATTGCAAATGCACATACAATATGACTCAGAAATTTCACTCCCAGGGATATGCCCTAGAGAAATTTTTGCACGTTGTGGTAGACAAAATATTGGTCCCTCCCCAAAGATGTTCACCTCCTAATTTTCAGGACCTGCGAATATACTATCTTACATGGCAAACACGACTTGGCAGATGTGATTAGGGTTAAGGATCTTGAGATGGAGAGATTATCTTGGATTATCTGGATGAGCCCAGTGTAATGACACTGGGTTCCTTAGGAGCTGAGAGCCTTTCCCAGAAACTGTGGTCAAAGAAATGGCAGTGTAAGAAATACATACAGAGTGGAGAAGTAAAAGTGTTTTGAAATTAGCATTGATTTTTCCTAGAGAAATGAGAAGAAATTGCTTTTTTTTAAACAAGAGAGAAACAAATAAATAAATAAAACAACAAAAAAAGGATGCTATTTTTTTTAAAAAAAGCAACCAGAGAATAAGAGCTCTTGGAAATGAAATATATGAAAGATAAAAATTTCAGTAAAGTGGTTGTAAAGAAATGTAAGAAAATTTCCTAGAAAGAACAAAGGTGCTGGAAAAGAGAAGAAAAATAAATCAAAGAAGTTCAACCTTTAAGAGAAATTACAAAAAGGAAAGAAAAAAATGAACACACAGACACAAGAAAGGATGCAAGCAAAGGAATGATGAGAAAATCTCTTTGAGTTCAAGGGCACACAGTTCTAGACTGAAAAGACCCCCTCAAGTTCCCAGAAAGACGAATGGGAGAAGACTCTCTCCAGGGGCATAGCATCTTTTTCAAATTCTAGAGGCAAAGCTCATATCCAAAAGATTAGAATCTCCATGGGCTATCTCAACAGAAACCTTGGAATACCGAAGTCAATAGAGCAACGTCTCCAAATGCAAAGAGAAAGTGACTTTCACCCTGAAAGTCTAGACTCTGCCAGAAGACAAAGTGTGACAGCAGAAGAGAGCTGTTTTCAAACCATACCGTGTCTCAAAAGTTGAACGTTTCCCTAGGAATACAGAGAAGATCTGCTCTACTGAAACAAGGACACAAATGAAGGGATTCAACGACAAAGGGTGCGGCACAAGGAAAGGGTGGTGGGAATTCTCAGGATGATGACAAAGTAAGGATCTAGGGCATCAGCAGAGCTGAAGATCGAGGGAGCAGGCAGTCCAAACTGGTCCAAGGAATTCTCGAGGCGCAAGTGCATGTACTCAGTGTGTGGGTGTTTGTGTGTGTGGTGGACTCCAGTACTGATATTTCTAGGAGTAAAATGTAATATATATTATCTGACATTCTTGGGAAAGAGAAACATGATTTTGAAAGTTATTTTACAGAGCAGTTGGAAGACATAGGAAGGCTTAAACTAGAGTCTAAGTGAAAAAAGGAAATAAATGAACATGTGAACACATGAGACAATGAGACAATGGTTAACTCCAAGGAAAACCAAGTCATACAGAAAAAGAAATACGATAATAATATACTACTTGGCTTCACACTAAATAATTCTTTTCATTGTTATAATAAAGAAGGCCCTAAATGGGCTATCACCAAAAATCATGATAAAACTATGTTGGATGGATGAGGAGAGAGAAAAGAGGGAAGTAAGAGAGTTAATAAATCAATAGATGATGCCTAGAATTAATTAATTAGTGGCAGCATGGAATATTCCTGGAGGAGGGCATAACAACTCCTCCAGTATTCTCCCCTGGAGAATCCCATGGACAGAGGAGCCTGACGGGCTACGGTCCATGAAGTCGCAAAGAGTTGGATACGACTGAAGAGACTTAGCACACACACACGCACAACATGGAATATTATTTCAAAACAGGGATACAATGTAAGGAGAAGCAGCAAGCAAAATTAAAATTGACTGTGTCTGAGGAATAGGATCCAATGGGAGGAAGGGTCATGGGCTCTTTTTGGTATGTCTTTGGCACTGTTTCACTTTTTAAATTTGTGCGTATATTTCTTTAATTTGAAAAGTATTTTAAAAATTACATTATATAGAAGCTAAGTCACAATACAGTACAGACATACCTTGGAGATATTGTGCATTTGGTTCTAGACTAACACAATAAAATGAACAGACAATAAAGTGAAGCTCAAGAGTTTTTGGTTTCCTGGTTCATATAAAACCTGTGTTTATACTATACTGTAGTCTATTAAGTGTGCAATAGCATTATGTCCAGAAAAAGTAAATACCTTAAATAAGGTGTTTAAAAATACCTTATTGCTTAAAAAATGCTAACCAGCATCTGAGCCTTCAGTGAGTTATAGTCTTTCTTCTGGGAGAGGGCTTGAAATACTGTGAGAATGACCAAAATGTGCCATAGACTCACAGAGTGAACAAATACTGTAGAAAAATGGCACTGATAGATTTTCTGTACATACGATTGCCATAAACCTTCAATTTGTGGGGGAAAAAAATGCAGTATCTGCTAAGTGTGATAAAGCAAAACCAGATAAAAGGAGGTATGCCTGTAATTAAGGTTCAGGGGTATTAAGCAACTTTCTTAAGATGATGGCCAGAAAACAGGATGGCCAGAACATACTGTGTCTTCTATTGGTCCTGACTGACTCTACTGTGGCTGGAATTTTTTGTGTTTTCTTATATCCATTTCTTTTGGTAAGGCCTGCTCACACTGATTCTAGCTGTGGTCATGTAACTTGCTTTTGCCAAAGGAATAGTAAAAAATGACACAAGCGGAAGTTTGAAAAAGCACCTGCACATTTCTGCTTTTTCTCTTAAACCCCTGTCACCACCAGGAGAACATGCCAAGGCCAACCAACTAGAGGGACATGAGAGACGCATGCAGGAGAGCCAAGCTGTCCCAGGAAGGGCCATGTTAGAGCAGCCAATCCTCAGCCAGCCCTCTAGTTGACCATGAATATGTGGCATAAGACTCAGAAAAGATGCTGAGTCTTAAGTTAAACAACGAGAAGGCAAGTGCTAACCAAACTACTCCAGCCACTGAAAGTGAAACTTTCAGGGGCTTCCCAGATGGTGCTAGTCGTAAAGGTGCTAGCTCTCCTGCTAAGGCAGGAGACATAGAGACATGGGTTCGAAACCTGGGTCGGGAAGATCCCCTGGAGGAGGGCATGGCAACCCACTCCAGTATCCTTGCCTGGAGAATCCCACGGACAGAGGAACCTGGTGGGCTACAGTGCATGGGGTTGCAAAGAGTTGGACACGACTAAAGCAACTTAGCAGGCACACGCATGCGTACTCAATAAACATCTGTTTTACTTTTTTTCGGTGATTTTTTGTTTGGTGGTTTCTGTGGCCTCACATTATCTCAGAAAGTAAGGACAACCTGTCTGATGGAGGGATTGATGCTGCTGTCCTCACGAGGTTCACAGGGTCAATGGTCACGTGCCACACACAATGTCAGGGGAAAGTGGGGGTCTTCACCCCTAGAGTTCCTAGGGGCACTAGAAAATTTGTGGATAATCCATACGTAAAGAAATGAACCCTTGGAGTACTGACAAGTGCCTCAAGATAATTTCCACAACTAAAGGGCAGACTGAAGATAATAAAAATGTAACGCCAAACGCGCCACAAGTAAATGACAGAGACGCCAATTCTGATTGGAGCTCTGTGTCAGCCACATTCTGAGGTATAAGCAAAGATGAGATCTATCAAGAAGTCAGCAAAAAATGAGAGGTGATGAGGCTGAGTTTACAAAATATCAGTTTACACCCACTGTGGTTAACAGTGAACTTGCTTTAGGTAAATACGGGGTCTTGAGTTACTAGCAGCTGATAGTATGGGACCATCACAGTGAGCTCAACATTAAGTCACCAAATGCTCAGAACAGGAAAGCAAACTTTATGATTTTTTTTCAGTGATGTTTAGCAGCACATAATACTCAATACACTATCAATCTTCCATAAATGTAATGATTAATGTTAGTAAACTATGAAAGGCCACACACCAACTGTTTTTCCTGCCTTGATGAAAGTACCCAAAGTAATATGAAAATAAGATGGTAACAAGCTAAAATATATTTACAGAAAGAAAAATGTTATTGGAAGATGCAGAGAGAATATGATGAAGATGTGAAGAAACAAAAGTCATTAGATGAACTACCTAGTTTTTGCAGTTTACTTTGTAGTAAAAATAGAGGACTTTTACTGCAATAGAAGTCTCGATCATGTCTCAGCTTATGGTATTTGTTAGATTTTGTTTCAATAATGAAGAACTACTGTCTTGGGAGTCCATAAAGGAAAAATGGAAATAACTGATTTAATAAACATAATGTTATGGTAGACTCTGTGAGTGTGGCCATCACTGCCTTACCTGCTTTGAGTAGAGTACGGAGTGCTAGGGGAAAGAATGGATTCCACTAGGGACTCCTCTGGTGGCCCAGTGGTTAAGACTGTGTGCCTCTAATGCTGGTGGGGGCCAGATTCGATCCCTGGTCAGGGAACTAGAACTCACATGTTGCAACTAAAGATCCTGCCCTCAGCAACAGAGCCCTGGTGCAGCCAAACAAGTTAATTAAAAAAAAAGAGAGAGAGAGTGGATTCCACGAGAAAATTCCAGAAAGAGTACTGCATCTGAATGTCTTCCCCTTCACTATTTATGTACCAATAAACCTTCTCACAAGGGATTGAAGCCAGAAGTGCTACAGTATGTCACTGGTGTGGTTAATTTTATAAAAAATAAATCCTGAAAGTATGGGCAATCTTTAAAATGTCTTGCAGTGAGAGAGGTAATAGCTCTGAAAATATTTTATACCTGCTGGCCATTCCATGGAAGGCCTATCCATCTTAAAGATGAGTTGTGTTTTTTTAAGTTCCAAATTTTCCAACATTTTTTGTAATGACAAGTGCCTGTTAGTTGTATGCTTTCCAACAATGATCTTTCAAAAATGTACTCAACCCATTCCTTTCAGGTAAAAATGACATCTCAACAATGAATAACTGCTTTTTAAAGGAAATTCAGGTTCTGGAGGGAGCATTATAAAAATGGGTATTTGGAACTATCTCCATTTCTGGGTGATTTTTATTGCCAAAAAGGATGTATGTGTCTTATCTTAAGAATCTTTTACATCTGAATGCTTTTAAAACTTAGGATCAGAATTTTAAAACCTGCTTTTAACCTTGTACAATGGATTTTCACATTTGCGAAATATTTTTTTAAATACATGAATAATTTGCAAGAACACCTTATTGACATCTGGGAATATGCAGATCCACTAACCAAAAGTCCACAGACATCTTTGTACACTAGTGGTTAGGATTTAGAAAATAAGTGTCATGACCCATAAGTGAGCCCACAATGTAACTTTCTTTTGGGATGCCATGGAATGTAGTTTTCAGCTATATCAACCACTTAAGCAAGTATTAAAATAAATTGAATTTATATCCATTCCCTCAAACTGCTAAATCCATATTTTAAAAAAACAATAATGGATTCAAATCATGCTGCTATCCCTAAAAATTTTACCTAAAATCTCAATATTTTAGTAAAGGCAAAAATATTTTTGGTATCCTCAAAATAGCATTTAGATTACTTTTAAACTTGAGTTTAAGTTTTTTAAACTCATCTGTTAAGATTTTCTATCTCTGTATGTGTTTTAGAATGTGTGCACTGTATTACTATAGTGATGGATGTATGTAATTTAAAAGTAAATGTAGGGACTTCCCTGGTGGTCTAGTGGTTAAGACTCTGTGCTCCCCATGCAGGGGGCCCAGGTTTGATCCCTGATCAGGGAACTAGATCCCACATGTTACAGCTAAGAGTTTGCATGCCACAACTAAGACCCACTGCAGCCAAATAAATAAATAATTCTTTTTAAATAAATGTATAAACTAGGTGTGAAAGCTCAAGGATTTTATTTGTAGAACTACAGGATCAAAAAGTCTCCACTTAAGAGGATGAGTTTTGCAGTCAAATTCGGCTTCCCAGGCGGCCGTAGGGTAGAGAACCCGCTTGCCAGTGCCAGAGATGCAAGAGACTTGTGTTCGATCTCTGGGTCAGGAAGATCCTCTGGAGGAGTGTGTGGCAACCCACTCCAGTATTCTTGCCTGGAAAATCCCATGGCAGAGGAGCCTGGTGGCCTACAGTCCATGGGGCACAAAGAGTCAGACATGACTGAAGTGACTTAGCACCCATGCACGTCCTTGTCTTTGCCCTGATGCCCTGATGCTTCCTAGATATATAGTCACGGTGAAGTTATTTAACCTCCATTGCCTTGGTTTCCTTGTTTGTAAAATAAAGATTAAAATATTACCTACTTCAAGGCTCATAAATCAGACACCTACAGGAAATAGGCACTGTGCTATGCTGAGTCACTCAGTCATGTCTGATTCTTTGCGACCCCAAGACTCTAGCCCACCAGCCTCCTCTGTCTGTGGGATTTTCCAGGCAAGAATGCTGGAGTGGGTTGCCACTCCCTTCTCCAGACAGGAACTAGGTAAGTGAAAACAAAATGTCATGTTGCCTGCATAGTCTGTATTTTATTTTTCTATTTTGAAGGATACAAGGGTTCAAAACACATTTGTCTGTTATAAGAAACAATAAAACAGCATACACAGGACAATAAATGGGAGCTTGCAGGAGGTGGCAAGGTTTGCGGCAAACTTGAAATGTCATCCTTACTTCAAGTACTCAGCTGAGACTCAGCACTATCTGACAACTACCCAGAATTGCCATTTTGTCCCTCTATTCAAAAGCACGGTAAATGCTGGGTTTTTATGTAAGATCTCCTGATTTTTAAATATTGGTAAAGATACATTTTTGTTTTTTTTAAAGGAGTCAGCAAAGAAAACACACCTTCTGCCTCTCATCTCTGAAGATGAGATGAGATAGTGAATCTTAACACTAAGTCAGCCTCTAATAAATTCTGAGGCAGCAGGGGGTAGGCAGTAACTGTTATCTGTCAGATTTAGCTCCTGGAAGGATCATGATGAAAGAGATTTGGTTGGGGACATGAGTATTGCCTAGAAGACAGACCTAGGTGGAGTGTTAGAAGAAAAGACAGGGAAAGGCAAAGAAATCGAAGAGAAGAATGGAAAAAGAACTTAGCCATCTGTTTCACTTAGAGTGAGTCTATCTCTTGTTCCAGGCATCGGAACTACTAAAATGATTTATCCAAAGCATCTGTCCTCAAGTGGAGCTCCAAATCTGGTGAGGGGACAATTATTCAATGTGATGAACTCGAGAATCAAGACACAGACAAATGATAATGGGAATCCATTTGTGCTAATGGAGGAGAGGAAATTGGGAATGTACTTCATAAAAGAGATGCTATGCCTGGATTTGAAGGATGACTCAAGTCTACCACTCAGAAAAGGCAGGAAGGATATTGCAGGCAGAAATTGAGTGCCACGGAAAAGTGGCAAGAAGTTGACAGTAGCTGTGGTGGGGAGTGAGGGAGGGGAGTGGAGAGAGGAGACGGCAGGGGCAGCTTGTAGCCAGATTGTGAAGGGCTTTTTCAGGCGTTCCTACAGTGGGTTTGCACAGCATTCTAGAGTGGATGCAGCCAGATGACCAGATTTATACTTTCAAAAGATCACTGGCTGCATTGTGGCATCTGGAAGGAAGGGAAGGAGCCTGGAGACAGGAAGTCATTTTGACAGCTGCTGCAGTGGTCCAGATGAGCTCACGATGGTCTGCCCTCAAGCCCAGGGAGCAGAACATAGGTGGAAGCAGACACAAAGACTTTGCAGAGGCTGCTTCCTCTTTACACGCGCTGGGCATGGAAACAGTATAAATGACAACCAAGACCTCTTCTAAGAACTCCTCCGTTTTTAAAAATATGTTATTTTTATTTATGTATGTATGTGGCTATGCTGGGTCTTAGTTGCAGCATGTGGGATCTTTAGTGGCAGCATATGAACTCTTAATTATTAATTAAGAGTTAATTATTAATTATTAATGATCTAGTTCACTGATCAGGGATGGAACCATGGCCCCCTAGGTAGGGAGCTCAGAGTATTAGCCACTGGACTGTTCTCTTCCTCCTCTTCTTCCTATGGTTTTCTCTCTCCATATATAAATACATATGTATACATTTGATACATGATATATATATATGTATACACACATTTCAAGCTTGGATAATTTAACCAGCTCAAAGGACATGAGTTTGAGCAAGCTCCAGGAGATGGTGAAGGACAGGGAAGCCTGGCATGTTGCAGTCCATGGAGTCACAAAGAGTCGGACATGGCTAAGTGACTGGACAACAACAATACATATACGTGACAAATCTATCATATACATGGTATATCACATATCATGTATCATATGTGTTATATACCATATATGAGCATTTGGATATATGAATTTTTACTGGTGAGAAATGTTTTTAAAAGAAGAGGAGCGGTAAATGAAAAAGAATCATATCATGAAATGATCTTGGAAAACCACTACTTATCAATGGAAACAGAAGCTTGTATGAAAAAGTCAGAGCTCCTTTAAGTCCCTTATTAATTGTCTCATGTCCTCTTGTTTCCCTGGTTGACCTTGTTTTCTTCTCATCTATGTGAAATGCCACATATTTTTCAAAACTCAGCTTACATTCCATGTCTAAATGAAGTTTTCCTTGACTGCCACCCACTCTGTTACATCTCTTTCAATGGCACAATTCATTCTTCTCCCAGCGGAGTTCTCACAGTGTTTAACTCACACTTTCACATAACCTTCTGCAACATTCCAGTATGATGTGTAATTAGCTGCATGTCTGTTTTTCCAACTGACTGCAAGCATCCCATCTTACTCAGTTTTAGGTTTCCTACGCCTGGCACAGGGCTTGGTACCCCAGCAAGTGCTCAATCAAAATGTGTTGAGTGGATGAATCCTGTACAAGGAGGACAAGCAGGAAACAGTAAAACAGTAAAGTTTTTTGTGATGATGTTATTTGGTAAGAGAGTTTGTGAAAGTACCTAGTGGGGAAAAGATATTTGCAAAATTCTGATATGACAGGCAATACATATTAGGATTCTGGGATTTGATACTAAGAAAAAAAAGTCAGTGGGAGACTTGAAGAAATCTTTAAATTTTTTCCTTAAAATCTCCTTGCCTTTTCCCTCAGGGCATAAATGGAAAGTTTGGGTTAGAGAACCAAGAACCCAACTGGCCATGTGTGGGGAAAAGGCCCCTCCTATGTAATTGGATGTTAAAAAGAGGAAAATTTCTTTTCGACAGGCACAGGATTTTGGCTGAAGTTCAGCCACATACCTATTCTAAGTTGAATTTGGGTATAGCCCTAATAATTACAGTTACTCTTTAGAAAAAGAGCCCAGGAGGTTTACCTGGAGATTTTTTCCAGATGTAAGCAGGTATGTGAGAAGCGCAATAATGAAGATGTAAACCGGATGAGGCCATTTTGTGCCCCACCGTCTTCTCTCCAATCGCGCGAATGCTGAGAGATGTTCCCCAGCAATCACCAGGATGATGCAACGCAGCCATCTAACAAACACCAGATGCCTGACTCGCCTTGCAAGCTGTAGTGTTAAAGCAAAGGTGGGGGGGTGGCGAAACACCAAGTTTGAATGCCTTTGCAGTTATCAATCTGTCATGAACTGTAATCAAACAGAAACAAACTTCTTGTTTCCGTCAGTTCTTGGGACAGGTCCATCATATGCCCTGCAGACCTGCTCTGGGTGTGGTTAGAGACCTCAGGAATCTGTCCCCCTCCTTCAGTCTCCAACTGCAGACTCTCACTTAGCAACATCAGTGAGGACATCCTATCTCCACTCCCCCATCCTGCGCTCCACATCTTTCTAGACGAGGAAAGATAAACTGGATCAGTGATGCCAGAAATCAAATATTTTGATCAAATGCATCTTTAAAATCACCTGTATTCTTCCTTTTTTTCCCATATGGATCCAAAGAGTGGTTTATTTTATTTTTTCTGGAGTAGTAAAAGATATGATTTGGACTATTAAGGGGGTGGGGAGAGAAATTCTCCATCACTGAAGTGTAAAAAAAATTAAGGTGTACAATGTTATTTAGCTCTCTCTAAGATAAGGCAGTCACACAGTGGAATATATTTTGGAAGGGCAAATTTTACAATTAATTTAAAATAAACAAAAAATGATATAACCACACTTTTACCCTTGTGTAATACCTGCCTTATTGAACTGAACACTATCCAGGTGGCCAGGGTCTACAGTGGAGACAGTTCAGTGCAGAGTAGGGAGCATAGCCTTGGAAGCTTTTGAACAAACTTGAAATTCAATTTGAGCTTGGTTGTGTAACTTAGGGGCTTCCCAGGTGGCGCTAGTGGTAAAGAACCCACTTGTCAATGCAGGAGATTCAAGAGACGTCAGTTAGATCCCTGGGTTGAAAAGATCTCCTGGAGGAGAGCGTGGCAACCTACTCCAGTATCCTTGCGTGGAGAATTCCATGACCAGAGGAGCCTGGCGGTCTACAGTCCATAGGGTCACAAAGAGTGTTGGAGAACACTCCTGAGAGTCCCTTAGACTGCAAGGAGATCCAAACAGTCAATTCTAAAGGAAATCAGTCCTGAACATTCACTGAAAGGACTGATGCTGAAGTTGAAACTCCAGTACTCTGACCACCTGATGCGAAGAACCGACTCATTGGAAAAGACCCTGATGCTGGGAAAGATTGAGGGTAGGAGGAGAAGGGGACGACAGAGGATGAGATGGCTGGATGGCATCGCTGACTCGATGGGCATGAGTTTGAGTAAACTCCGGGAGTTGGTGATGGACAGGCAGGCCTGGTGTGCTGTGGTCCATGGAGTCGCAAAGTCAGATACGACTGAGCAACTGAACTGAACTGAACTTATAGAGATTGCTTAATATCTTTAATGTGAAAAGGAGTCCCATGGTGAGATCAAAGGCCTTGGGAATAAAGCTTCAGGCAAGCTCATCTCAACTCTTAGGACTCCCTTCTACCTCTCTGCAGTGTAAACCCTGACAGTAGCTCTTCTCTTTCTAATGCAAGTGCTGACAGAAGCGTCAATCACCGAGGCATCCGGTGTACTTGAAGGAAGGCTCTCTCGAACAAAGACATGGCAGCCACACGAGGCGTCAGGACACATGCACCTCCCAATCTCCATCAGGAAGCACCTTTGTTTTAGACATCTTGGTGGATTTAGACAACTGGCCACTTGGGTCACTCTTTCTTTTTCTCTTTTTCCACGCTTTAAAGTCCAGCTGTTATGTTTTAAACTTGCCAATAAAGAGTGAGCCCATCAAACACTAAGGTTCCATCCTCAACCCCAAGAGAAACAGAATCCCAGGCCATTCTCTCTCTCTCTCTCTTTCTCTCTCTACCTTCAACCCCAATGTGCATAAGTGTCCTCCATGCCTCAAGACCAAGGAGACCCAAGGAGGGTGGTTGGATAACAAGGCTGTGGTCACTGCCCAAAAAGAAGCTCTGGACTGAAGGCATGAGGAAAGGATTTCAGTAAGTAAGGAGGGCAGAAGACCTCTTCCTGCAACTGCTGAGTCAGTGGGTTGTTTCCAGATTGCCCTAACCTGGAAGACTGAAACAGTCTTGCAACTGGAAACCAACGGCACCACCAGACGGAAAAATACCTCAGAGGCCTGTGGTCCATGTGCCCCTGCTTTACTCGCTGCTGTAACTTTTTCATCCCTTGACCCAATGGGATATCATGGTCCCTGATACCATATTGCTAAAAAATTAAATCAACAGATACAAGTGTTGTGAACATCTAGTGCCAGCACCTCCTAAGATCCCTGAGGCAGTACACCAGCTTCCTTGAAAAATGCAAGGAACCCATGGAAGCCTCATGAGTGTTGCTCAGTGCTGGGGCACACCAATATGCCAAGACTCTGGTATTACACTCCAGAGGCCTAGAAGACTCTGTATGTTGTACTAGTGGGTACAGATTCAATCCTCAAGCCATGCACTGGGACACCCTGGTGAAGAGCGGCCACCTGCAAAGAGGTGGATTCCTGTGAAGGTGAAAGTCTCTCAGTTGTGTCCAACTCTTTGCAACTCCATGGACTATACAATTCATGGAATTCTCCAGGTCAGAATACTGGAGTGGGTAGCTGTTCCGTTCTCCAGGGGATCTTCCCAACCCAGGTTTCGAACCCAGGTCTCCCGCATTACAGGCAGATTCTTTACCAGCTGAGCAACCAGGTTTACTGTACCAACATGTAAGATTAAGGTGATGGGAGAAAACCAAGAAGTGGAAGCTGGAGTCAGAAATTCTACCTCAAATGAAATGCAAACTTTTAGACAGCAGGAAGGAGAGAGGGGAACTAATTGGCTACTGTGGGTTTTCTTCTTCATTTGTGATGGGCTCTGAATTGTTACTCATGGCTGCTGACATGCCGCATAGTCAAAGCTAGGGTTTTTCCAGTAGTTGTGTACAGATGTGAGAGTTGGACCATAAAGAAGGCTAAGCGCTAAAGAATTGATGCTTTGGAACTATGGTGCGGGAGAAGACTCTTGAGAGTCCCTTGGACAGCAAGGAGATCAATCCTAAAGGAAATCTCCTGAATATTCATTGGAAGGACTGGCGCTGAAGCTAAAGCTCCAATCCTTTGGTCACCTGATGTAAAGAGCCAACTCATTAGAAAAGACCCTGATGCTGGGAAAGATTGAAGGCAGGAGGAGAAGGGGGTGACAGAGGATGAAATGTTGGATGGCATCATTGACTCAATGGACACAAGTTTGAGAAAACTCTGGGAGATGGTGAAAGACAAGGAAGGCTGGCATGCTGCAGTCCATGGGGTTGCAAAGAATCGGACATGACTGAGTGACTGAAAAACTGAACAACAAAAAGGCCTTGGTGCCCCCTCTACCCACCTCCTTCTAGACGAGCACATGCACCCTAACACCTCACAGCCTCACCCACAACAACTGCCTGCCAAGCATCCTGCTCCTGGCTGTGGCCACCGTCATGTGTCACCCCGAAAAGCAGGCTGGGGGCTCATCTTCATCTTCCATCATGGCCCAGTTCCCACAAGCGTGAGCAGACACTCTTCAGTGCCACACTTTTAAGGACCGGAAAGGCACCCTGAGGCTTCCCTGGCATCCAGTGGTTCAGTCTTCACCTTCCAACGCAGGGAGTAAGGGTTCCATTCCTGGTTGGGGAGCTAAGATCCCACATGCCTGGTGGCCAAAACACCAAAACATAAAACAGAAGCAATATTGCAACAAATTCAATAAAAGACTTTAAAAAGATCCACACATACAAAAACAATCTTTAAAACAAGTGAGGGGGAGGGCACCCAAAGTGCAGAAAGGGACTCTTCAGCTCTGAGCTGGAGCAGCTGAGGCCTCAGGGGCTCTGCCCTCCTCTGAAACATCCTGGAAAGCTGCTGGGGAGGCAAGGAGGCCACACTCTGGCTCTTTAGAGGGCGTGGTCACCACACTGCACACGCGGCCTCACCAAGAAACCAAGGATGCCCGCTGCTGCCTCATCGCCTGTGACTTTTCTAAGGAGCCCCACTGGTGGCACCTGCTCACGGCAAGTTTTCAGATTAAAATACCTGAACAAACGGTCCAGCTGGTTCCAGAGCTCCCAGTCAAGCTAACACTCACAAAGGAGTTTGCAAAGTTCTCTGCGAGCTTTCCCCAGCTCTTCCCTGGTCTCCACTCCTCCCCTGGGCACCTCATGAGACTCGGGGAGGAGGTTGAACTAGAAGCCAGGGCTCACGAGGTGTCCCTGTGCCCGCGGAGAAGCTGACAGGACTATCGAAGCCTCTAGTGAGGAGGAAGAGGGAAATGACAAGGCCAAGGCCCTAGAGCCATGATATCTGTGTCAGGGTCTTTCCTCTCCTCACTGGCATATTTACTGCCTGGGGCTGGGGCCATCCTCGCATCAGTGATCATTGTTAAAGATCACAGTTAATGGAAAACGTTAAGACTTAGTGCAAAGTTGGCATGAGCCATTGGGTTCATTGGGCTTCCTTTGTGGCTCAACGGTAAAGAATCCACCTGTAATGCAGGAGAGACTGGCTTCATCTCTGGGTAGGGAAGCTCTCCTAGAGGAAGGCACTGGGAGCCCACTCCAGCACTCTTGCCTGGAGAATCCCATGGACAGAGGAGCCTGGCGGGCTACAGTCTGTGGGGTTGCAAAGAGCGGGACAAGACTGAAGCGACAGCACCCACTCACCATGCGTTCATCATTTTCTTGGCCATATTCATCCAAATGATCTCCTCTTCATTTCCGGTCTTGCAGGGGTCCCCCTTGACCTTGAGTCCAGAGAATCACTATTACAGAGGAATCTCTCATTACAGGACAGCAGTTGCTTCATTTTATTGGGACTGCCATAACCATCCAAAAGGCACTAAAACTCCTAGGAGAAAATTTATGACCTTTGTCTCCTGAAGACATATAGCTTACTGTGTCTTTGAAATGTAAACACCTCAGGAGGCAACTGCAACTCTGCACATGATCACCTGAGACTGAAGCAGAGTGGACCAAATTTGGTGCAAGGAGTAATCAGCCTTTTAAAACACAAAATGCTATAAAAGCTCTCTGTCCCAAACCTAGTCCACAGCCTCAAGATTACTTGTCAAGGACAAATATAAATCTTAAAAATCTTTTCCACAAATATTAGTAAAAACTTTAGCCATTGAAGCAGGTAACCTTAAATTGTTCTGCCAATTTGGATTCAACTATTATTTATGAACTAGCGAGTTTTATGTTTTTGTACCTGATTCATGGCTAAAATCTTGGAACAGAAGTTACAGGGTCTCTGTATCTGTCTGCATGTTTATGTATGTCTACAGATGTATGTTATGTTTATATGATTTTTTCTCTTGTCTACCTGCAGATGACATTGCCAAAATTAATTTATAAAAGTGTGTGTATGTGTGCATGTGTGCTCAGTCATGTCCAGCTCTTTGAGACTCTTTGGACTCAGCCCACCAGGCTCCTCTGTCCATGGGATTCTGCAGGCAGGAATACTTGAGTGGGTTGCCATTTCCTCCTCCAGGGGATCTACCCCACCAAGGGATCAAACCCACGCATGTCTCCTGTGTCCCCTGCTCTGACAGGCGGATTCTTTACCACTGTGCCACCTGGGAAGCCCATAATTTGTAAAACAGCTCTACTTAATTGGCTTAAAAATAGGCACTTATGAATTGAGTATTCCTAAAACTCAGTAATGCAGAAACTAACCAAAATGTTTTTCAAATTCACATGATCTGGAGTAATCTTTGATAAATAATTCTAGATTAAATTTGCTCTAATTAAAATGGGTTTATCTTTAGAATTATCAGCATTAAATATAATTTGGATAAATAACTTTTGTCCTACCAGGGTTTACCATTCAAACAAATTTACGTCAATGCTTACAAAATTTGTGAGCAAGAAACATAGCTGGGTATAATGGCCATCTGTCTAATTAAAGTTCCTTAATAGTCTAAACATCATTGTTGGGAGAAAATAATTTAGATGTATGTAATTGAAATAAAAATGTAAGTCAACTTTTTAGCAATAATCATGTCTTATGGAATTTCCACTTGAAAATAACTTCCCAAATCTCTTTGGTAACTTGAAACTTCAGAGTTTTGCTAAGTTAAACTAAATGATGGGAATTCATTGAATGTCTTGATCATTTCCAAATAAGAGAAAACACTGAAACAATGTTAATCACTAACCAGGTCTAAGGTTTACCTACTTTTAACTTCTTACTACAGTGGAACCAAAGGTATTTGAGTCTCTTAGTAAACTTGGCTTTCACCACATTGAAAAATTGTTCTATGAGATAATGTATGCTTTTAGAGGGGCTTCCCTGGTGGCTCATGTGGTAAAGAATTTGCCTCCAATGCAGGAGATCTGGGTTCGATCCCTAGGTTGAGAAATCCCCCGGAGAAGGGAATGGCTACCCACTCCAGTATTCTTACCTGGCAGATTCTATGGACAGAGAAGCCTGACCTATTCTCAGGACTCAGAGAACTGGTTCAATGAGATATGGAGCAACCTACCAACTCAGGGCTTCCCTCATAGCTCAGTTGGTAAAGAATCCACCTACAATGCAGGAGACCCCAGTTCAATTCCTGGGTCGGGAAGATCTGCTGGAGAAGGGCTAGGCTACCCAATCCAGTATTCTGGCCTGGAGAATTCCAGGGACTATAGTCCATAGGATTGTAAAGAGTCAGACGTGTCTGAGCGACTTTCACTTTCACCAACTCAGGGCAGGCTCAAACTTTTTTACACCAGATGGCCCAAGATGTTAAAATATTCCACAATCTTACCAAATCTTTGAACAGATTTCCAGGGCTCCTGAGATCCCTGATCTATTTTCAGGACTGGACTTTTCAAGTTTAGGGCAACAGGTGCCTACAGGATTTCACAGTACTCCCTGTATAATTATTATAGTATTTGCTACTATAATCCAATTTACATGTGCAATTTCTATTTACAACATGCCCTACACCTGACTTTTAGCATATCAGCTACCTAGGCCTTTAATGTCCTTGCCGTTGACTACAATGCCTGGAATCACTGGGTAGATTGTAATATAAGCCCCGACAGTTGGCTTTTCTTTTGCAACGTAAATGTCTGATTTAAACTTCCATTGCCAAGGCATCCACTTCAAAGAGGGCTGGGTTGAATAAACATTTTGCCAGGCATATGACTGAAGAGCCAGGACAGGGGAACTCTCCCTCCCCACCCCTTCCACCATCCCCCTCCCCTTGCCCAAACCCAGGCTCCTTTGCCCTAGAGATCCTGATTGATTCTGATAACTGGCCACTTGGGCCACTTGTTTTTCTTTTTTTCCCATGCTTTAAATTCTAGCTCTTACGTTTTAAACTCATCAGTAAAGAGTGAGCCCATGAAGGCCTAGGGTTCCACCCTCAATCCAATATAAAAACTGTGCTCACTCATTCTTTCTCTACCTACAACTCCACTGTGTGTCCCAGGGCATGCCTGTTATTCTCCAGGGCTCATAAATAATACACTTTTTGCTTCAAAGTTTCCAGGCAGTTATTGCTGAGGGCGTCTTGTAACCGTAATAAGAACCACAAGGTTCTGGCCAGGTTTGGAAAAGGGAGATGTCTGTGGGAAACTTACTGGGGCCCAGGTGAGTGACTCTAGGCTTTTCCAGCCGATCGGATTATCACTGATAGGCCTGCCTTCGCAACATTCTCTTACTTTGCTTTCTAGTTATTTTGATACCTTTCTACTCCCTTACCTTGTCAGAACAGTGCTGAGGTAAGTACTTAAAAATTACTGAAAAAAAAAAAAAATTACTGACTTGTCCTGCTATTCACTCCTGAAAATCTGTCTGGTCCCTAACAAGCCTGGATGATTAGGGTGAGTGTGTGTTTGCTGGGAATGGTGGTGGTGGTAATCCTGGAGGGAGGGGAATTGCAAACCTTGAAATAAAAATGAGGTTCTCTAGCATCCAGAATTTGACAAGGGTGTGATTCCATAACCAATCTAAAAATTAGGGTAAGTCTCAGGTAGGCCTGAGGATCTGATTTGGTTCCTAAATCTCCAATCTCCTTATTCTATCATGGTTCCATAAAAGCCCCTTACTTGCATGATGAATTTATAGAGTAGGTTGGTTTAGAACCTATAATTACCTTTGGCCAATCCCTTTCCAGGTTGGTCCAGGACAAGGCTAGCCTCTGGGAGATACTGGATAGGGAGAGTTCTTTCCAGACTTTTCTTTTATGGCATTTCTTCAGGTCTCACATTAAAACGGTTAAATTTCTATCAGTTATGTAACAAACAATAAACACTGGTAAGAAGTCATTACAGGATGCTTGTAAGCCTGCCCCAAGATATTTTTTTTTTTAATACCAGCATCTTCTAGAAGTCATTTCATTGTTAAGATCTGGGTAACAGCAGCAGATTTCTGATAAAAACGAGTCACGATTTGGGTATATGGCCCTTTTGTGAAAATCTCCTCTAATGGATTAAAAAAGTGATGATGAGAGAAATGGGAACGGTCATTATGTAAATTTATGCAGTGACATCTGTCCTCTAGTTCTTGGAACTGCTGAGATGAACCCTGCCATGTTCTAAAGAGGTAGTGGCGAGCGCCACCGGGCAATCTAGGGTTAACTCAGACGTGTGAACAAGAGCTAAGGTGGTGATGATTGCTGAGAACCAGTTAGCCTTCCAGAACAAGACAAACGAGCGATGAAGAACAGGAATAGCAGAAAGACATGAAGTTTTGGGGAAACCGTTTGACCCACTTCTACAAAGAGACAACCAGTGATGACAGAATAAGCCATTTTGGAGGGTCAGGTATAAATGCCTTTAGAATTAATGCTAAATGATGTTTTTCCATGGGAAGTTCCAAGGCAGTGGTTCTCAGACTTGAACAAACTCCAGAATAACAAGGACAGCTGCTAACACATAGATTGATAAGGCCCTACCCCAGAATTTCTGATGCAGTGAGCATGGGAGAAGGCCTGAAAACTCACATTTGTAGCAAGTTCCCAGGTGATGCTGATGCTGTCATCTGGGGACACACTCTGAGAAGCACTGTTCTCAGGTACACCACATGAAATTGCTGGCCTGTGAAGTTTAGGATCCCAGGACTCTCAAAGAATTGGCTGAAAAACAAAAATCCCCATCACCTCAATTCTCCTCTCCAAATGAATGAATCAACACAACGAACCAAAACATTAAACTAAAAAATTTTAATAACAAATAATACTATATTAAAACTCTTCTGTTAAGAGATATTTAAAGGCGAATCATCTGTGAGCAGTGGGGAAATACCCCTAACACATCTCCCTGGAAACCAGTCCTTGACGACAGTATAAGTCTCCTGTCAAATTTCTTTACCAGCAGCCCAGCCATCGACATGGTATCACTCCTGCATTTTCAGCTATAGAGTTATCGTGATGCAACTTGCCAGAGTCCACAAAATACATGCAAGCTGCTGAAGATTCTGCGGAGGTGAGGTGAAGGCAGAATAATCCTGTAAATATTTCCCTTCTCTCCAACCTTTCGGATCCCAGGAGGCCTCTCTTGGGGTCTGAGGTCTGGAGAGTGGCCTAGACCCTACTCTCAGAGCCCCGCTTATGAAGGTCACACCAGATAAAGGCCCTCTCTACAAAGAGACACATCAGCTGGGTAAAGAGGTAAACAGAACAGCCTGCGGCAAGCTCCAATGGATGGTCTATGCATCTGTGATAAAAAAGAAGAGAAGTCTTTAGGAATCAGAGAGAGAAGAAAACATTTTTATAAAGAAATTTTATTGAATAATTTCCATATACAATAAACATAGGAAAACAGTCTTTAATGAAAATTTCATGTCATTTTTCAAAAGTTTTGAATTGCTTAGAGAAATATTATTACAAAGCTGTCTAAGGCAAAAGTAGTATTTGACTTTCAGAAAAAACGCTAATCCCTTTCATCATACTCCATACTTTAAAGCAAGGCATGTTCAATTCGATGAACATGGAGACTTTCAAGTTGCTATGTCATTTGCATTGAGTTTAAATTTATCTATAAAGTGAAAAGTTTGAACACATAGAAATGTCCCCTAGTATAACATGAATTGCTGCCTTCTTCAGATCCATTCTACCTAAGTGTACGGACATAACATTTTTACACATCGGCAAAGAAACCTGCGTCTCCTAATGGTATAGGGAGGGCCTGAGTGCAGGGAGGGAAAGTCCCATGCATTTCCTATGTTAAATGGTATAACTCCCACAGATCACATACACCTCACCATATTGACTCAGTTCATTGCACTCCATATCCTGCAAAAATAAATCTAGTGCTCGACAGCTGACATTATTGCTCACTTACATTTTAGTAATATATTTCTTTAACATAAGACAGAAATATACTGAAATTCGATACCACTTAAACTCAAAAGCAACCTGAAATTAAACCACATGCATACACCCCACTTTCTTTTCACAATGGAGGTTGCATTTTTCTTAAAGTTGATGCTGGAAAATGTGGTAGAAGAAAACTGGCTTTTCTTGAAACAAAGACCAAGCGCTAGAAGACAAGCTTTTTGAGGGGAATCTTAAGCCCTACAATAAAACTGGAGGAGCAATGAAAATCCAGAGTCTCTGTGGAGAGGGAGAAGCCCCTCGTTTATCTTCCTTGTCTACCCCGGCCCTGGGGCTTGTGTCTGGCAGACCCCAGGGCAGGCCACCACGTGAGGCAGGAGCCATTCAAGAAGTGCTGTGTGAGCCTCTGAAGGATGGACCACACGAGGGAAGGACATGTCCTGGGAGACCTGTTTCTTTAGGGATCCTTGGGTTGCTGGGAAATGCTGGGACTCCTTCTGTGAGGTCAGAAAAGACTTCTAGGATAGTCTGGACGCTGAGGCTTCACGGGTTTTAAATTCAATGTCTCAGGGGAGTGAAACCTGTGAACTCCAGAGTGACCCCAGGACCTGAGATGCCATGTCTGGGAGCCAAGGGAGGAGGAGCACAATGAACCTGGAATGGCAAAGGTGCGGCCCACGTGCCAGTGAAGGTCACCCGGAGGTCAGGGCCTCACCAGGTGGTGTGTGGAGAGACACAGAAGGATGTGGACCTGACCGCCCTGACACTTGGATTGACCACAACTTTTTGTTTTAGTTCCTCATTGTTTCTTTAAGATTGTCACGTGTTTCTCTTTCTTATTTTTGGTCTTGGGGCTGATAAAGAAAGACGTCAGTTTTCATAAGCTTTCAAAAAATTTACAGAATATTATTTTTTTAAAAGCTACACTTTGGGCTTAGCACTCAAGGCTACAAACACAATATATATCAGTCATACACTGTTATCTTCACACCTGGCGGCAATACCAATGCGTATCCCCATCGCTCAGGGCCATAAAAACCTTACTGTGCTCAATGACATCCATCCCACCAGACTAAATGTTATACAGCCACCGAGCCGAGCCAAGCTTCTTAGAGTAAAACCAGCCATCTTGCTACAAAGAAAATTTTCTGGCTCTTGGCCCAACTGTTTCCATACCAATCAGCTAAGTCAGCCCCCTCTCTGCTTCTTTCCATTTCAAATGCCTGGGCTTCGGCCTTTGCGGCAATTAGAACCAGATCAGTTTAATTCTACAACACTGATCTTAATTGTAGAGCAATACAGTAATTTTCCCCTGAGAGTGTCAATTATTTTACCAATATTCTAAGTCGGCATTTATACATAAAGAATAGGCATGCAGAGGCTGAACAGACAGCTTGTCCCTCGTCCCACAGCAGATTGGTGTCAAGGGTGGGACGTGAGCTCCTGGCTGTTTCTATTTTAAGCCCCAGCATCCTCCAGGAGGTCACCTGGCCCAGTGTACAAGGTCCCCCCACCCCACCCCGGGCTCTGCTGGGGACTTGTGGTCAGCTCTTCTGCAGGGCTCTGGACATCTAACCCCCAGGCTTCCTCTTCAGCCTTCTCTGCTTTCTCTCTTATTCTGTTGCCTTAATGAAGTGTGTTGTTCCCAATATTTTATTTTACATGGGGAAGTCACCAAAGTGCCCTTCCAGCTGCAGCTGGTATTAGGTGTGGAGAGACAGACTTACAAAAGGCAATGGCAGGCATTCTTCTTTTGTGAACTTTGGACAAAATGGGGTTCAACATTTTACAGTTATCTTACAGTCTGATGTTTTCAAGGAAAAAATAAAAATAAAGGCCTAACCATGAGGTAATGTTTACTTCTCTGCCACAACACTCAGGGCGCCCCCTCAGATCTGGCAACAATTTAACATAAGGAAAGACTTTAGACCTTCACACCCTTTTAGTGAGAATAAACGACCTTAGCTCAAACTTTCCACAAAGCTGAGAAGTCTCAGAAGACATCACTCCATCCTTATCTTAGGTGGATCTGCACAAAGCCTCCAGGCCATGTGTCTTGCAGGTCTCAACATCCCCACCATCCCTCAGCCCTGGTCTCTGCTTTGCAGAGCAGACCTTGATTTTCTTGTCTGAAGACCAAGCACCTTCTGCCTCTTAAGCAAGCAGGGGGTGGGGAGGAATAAAAGAAAGCAAAGGAAGCTATGTGGGCAAAGAAAATAATGCCAAATGCTACGTAAGTGGCTTGTAAAGAAGTTTCACGAAGCTATCTCTGAGTTCACTCAAGATCTGCGGTTCCCCATCTAGTCAACAGCAAGATGTATGGATGGCCAGGGCCTCTGTTTAAGCAAGAAGAAAAATATCAATAGCATAAAACTGCCCTTCTAGTTTTGAAAAAATAGATCTGAGATAAACGCTATGGGATTCGCTTTAATAAGCTGTGCATTAAGTACACTTGTTTCTTCTGTCGCCGCTTCCGGCCGCTTCTCTACAGCTCCGTCTTGTCACCGGGGGCTGGGCTGCCCCCCGCGCTGACCCCCTGGGCGCCACTGCTCTCTTCTGGGGTGAAAGACAAGGATGCCGAGTTGATGCAGTATCTTTTGCCAGTTGGACGAGGTCCGTCGTCGAAAATGTGCCCAAGGTGAGCGCCGCACTGCAAGAGAAGAACAAACTGTAGGTCACCAGCGTGTACAAAGCAGGCTTTGAGGGGAGCTCACAGGCAGCGGTTTAAATGGATGACCGGCCTGGAGAGAAATGATGGAAACCATCGTGGCTGATTTCTAATCTGCCTGTCAATAGCTACAAAGATGGTTTCTGGCAGGCCTTGCACCACATGCTGAGAATAAAAAACGCTAGAATTGTGCATATCAGAAATCATTTAAGAGCCACTGTATTTTTTGATCTGTGAAGCCTCTCAGCCAGCTGAAAAATGACTGCGGTAATTTTATGAATTGAACTGACCCTTGATCTCCCCTTGTAAGAAACAGGGCAGAATAAAATCTCCATCCCCTCCCACCGCCACCCCCGCCCTGGCATTGCTTTTGGCTTTGGATGGGTGGGTTTCAGATATGCAGAAGTCCACTGTAAAAGATACTGTGTAACTGGCCCTGAGGGAGGTGGTGTTGGTTTTCATGGGCAGTAAAACTTAACATCAGAAAAGCATTGGATGTTCTTGGAACCCAGTAAAGCAATGGCAGGGTGCAACAGATTTATGTTATGGTCACCAGGACTGCAGCGTGGTGAATGGAAATGTCACTAGTCCACGCAATCCTTTTTTCTGGCCTCGGAGAGGTGGGTACCAGGAGGGTTGCTTTCCTGTGCGAACTGGATCATGTGGAGGAGGAACAAGCTGTCAAGCTCAGTCCATGCTACTGACTATCCAAAACGCTGGGGAAGGAGAGGAGGCAGAGAGTCCCGACAGAGGCAGAAGGAGGGGTGGTGGTTGTGATGGTGTTTAGGAGAAACCCAGCCCAGAGAAAGTGTCCCCAGATAGGCTGGCTCACCAGTCTGCTGCTGAGTGCAGCTGCCAGAGACCAGCGCACAGGTCACGCTCACTACCCCCCACCCCTCTCAGCAGGGACAGGGTAGAGGGTATGGTGACATCGCTGATGCTGCTGCTAAGTCACTTCAGTCGTGTCCAACTCTGCGACCCCATAGACGGCAGCCCACCAGGATATGAGCGCACCACATTCAAACAGGCTACGAAAACACATCCTTTAGTTTGTCACGTAACAAAGAGATCAAAGCCTGGGGCAAATGACCCCTATTTATTCATTCCACAAATATGTATGGAGCACCCACTTTATGCCAGGTACTGTCCCAGACTCCACAGGTACAGGCAGTGGCCTCATGGAGCTTACATTCCACTGGTAGAGACCGAAACCACGAAGGTAATAAGGAACTGTAAGCATAGTAGGTGGAAATAAACACTAAGGAGCAAAAACAAAACAAAAACAAACCCACAAAAAACGAAAACAGAGAGAAAGTGATACAGAGTGTCAGACTGGGAGCTGACAATTTAGGTAAAGTGGTCAAGGGTAGTTCTCCCAGGGTAACTTTGGGATAAGAACCTGGAGGAAGTGAAGGCGCAGATATCTAGGGGAGAACATTTTAAGCAGATGGAGGAGTCAAGATTTAGGGAAGAATATGCGAGAAGAGGCATAGAGATGATTTATTAATTCTTCTCACTGTGCTCATTTGGTGTATAAAACACTTATAAACTGCAGGGGAGTAAAGCAGGACTTGACATGGGAATGGGGTTTTCTGTCCCTCCATACCAAACGGAGATGATGAGAGAGAAGTGAAGGACGGTGCTTATTACAATGGAAAGGGCTAGAGTCTCAGTTTCCCCATTGAAAGTGCAAAGCTCGATTCTCAAGGGCTCTCTACTATTAATAAATAGCACAAATAGCAACTTCGACTACATGGCACTTCCATGTTAAAAGTGCATTCTTATTTTACTGCCAACATACTGTGTCAGCTTATTAAAGAACTAAAAATGAACCCTGAACTGATTTGATCTATTGCCTGGAAAATATGAAACAGGCCTAAAAAACAAATCTTGCATTATTTTTCCACATTTTATGCAGGTTTAGGTAATATCAAGGCTGACAGCTCAGATTGCTTTTCCTTTCTATAAACAATTGAGGCCAAATTTTCAGGCATCAGCAGCTAAGATGCACCAGTGAAATACATATGCTTACCCAATGGACACAGGAAAGCACCTATTTCTGCCTGCCAAAACAGTCAGTGTGCAGGCCAGCAGGAACTGGTGCTCTTGGTGACCAGTATGTGTGCACAATTACTGATCTCACGTGCAGCTCCAGCACTTTGATCACTCGGCATCTGAGAGGTGGAGTTTTCACATGAAAGCCTCAGATAGATTTTCTTTTTTTTTTTTTAATGAGAGAATACAGTTATCTGGGCAAAAATAAATGATAGCGCCTTTATTAATCATCTCAAGCATATTTAGTGAATGGTTCTCTTTATCTTACTTCAAAAATAAAGCATAGCAACAGTATACTTCACGCCACTTTGCAGTATCTAGTGCCCAGATCATTCATTCCCCAAATCATTTTTTAAAAATCCAAATTAGAGTAATTTAATCTGTTGGACTTGAGTTGGTTGTCAGCCTGCAGTTTCAGTTGCTAGATCTGACACTAGTTTTTTGGTTAAACAGTAAGAAAAACACAGATTCTCGACGTCCCTAATCCAGGCAAGAGAAAATGGGAGGGCGATGAGGAGGAGAAATTATATTTGGGAAAAGGCAACAAAAGTCACTTGCAAATAACTGTATGGGTTGGCGATGGGATGGGGTAGGGAAATCCTCAGAAAAGATGTGGGTCCCCTAAAAACAAGAGTGATTGCTTCATCATGCTCGCACAAGATGTTCTGGAAGATTCACTCCAGGCTCACATAAGTGACGGAGGAGCAGTGCAGTACAGTGCTAGTCACGCAGTCGTGTCTGACTATTGGGAACCCCTGGACTGTAGGCCAGCAGGCTCCTCTGTCCATGGGATTCTCTAGGCAAGAATACTGGAGTGGGTCACCATTTCCTTCTCCAGGAGATCTTCCCCACCCAGGTCTCCTGTACTCCAGGCAGATTCTTCATGGCTTGAGCCAGCTGGAGGGAAGAGCAAGGTGCTCATTTATATCTGCGTCACCACATACATGAGCCTCCCTGGTGTCTGAGTTTATAAAGACTCTGCCTGCAATGCAGGAAACCAGGGTTTGACCCCAGGGTAGGGAAGATCCCCTAGAGAAGGACATGGCAACCCACTCCGATATCCTTGCCTGGGAAAATCCCACAGACAGAGGGGCCTGGCGGGCTACAGTCCACGGGGTCATAAGAGTTGGACACGACCTAGAGACTGAACTACCACCCCCACTACGTACATGCCCATCTGGCTGCCTGTAAAGTTGTAAGACCGTCTGTCTGGAGGAAGCCTAACCACACGGTACCATTTCTGCTTCCTCCCAGGAACACCCAGCCTCCCAGAACAGTTCAGCTCAGTTCAGTTGCTCAGTCGTGTCCGACTCTTTGTGACCCCATGGACTGCAGCACACCAGGCCTCCCTGTCCATGACCAACTCCCGGAGCTTATTCAGACTCATGTTCGTTGATGTCATCCAACCATCTTTGTCCTCCGTCATCCCCTTTTCCTTCTGCCTTTAATCTTTCCCGGCATCAGGGTTTTTTCCGATGAGTCGATCTTCCCATCAGGTGGCCAAAGTATTGGAGCTTCAGCATCAGTCCTTCCAATGAATATTCAGGACTGATTTCCTTTAGGATGGACTGGTTTGATCTCCTTGCAGTCCAAAAGACGAGTACTCATTTTCTTTTAAAAGTGCACAAGCCCTGAAGGCTCCTCCCTGAGGGGAACGCACATGGAGCCCATTCTTTCCACCCCCTACCCCTGGCGGAAGGCTGGGATGATGAATGAAAGTTGTCAGTGACGCGTTGTTTCTTTAGCCGCCTGCGAGCGCTGCCTCCCCGGCCCCAGCCAACTGGCAATGTGTTGGGCTCGCTTAGCACACCTGGTTGTGACTGAGACAAACTGGTTGCCCGATGAAGAAATCTCTGAAACCTGCTGTTAATCATTTATTTCAGGGTAGAAGCTTCGGTGTGCATTTTGAAAGTTGTTTTAAGGTGGTTATGCATTTCTCTTTTACGGGTACAATACAAACGATAACAGGATATTCTAGCTCTCATTCTGAGGAAGCATGAGATAAGCATTGTTCCAAAGAAAAATTTTAAATTCCCACAGGCATCCTTTATCACCTAAGCCTCTCACTCAGAAAAACTGGCAACTAAAGAACCTGCAGAGGACAAAAGGAAAGGACGCCCACACCCCACCCCGCCACATCCAAAAGAAGTGATTGGGCATCAAATTTAACGTAATTCCTTAAAATCTGACTGCAATTCTCAATTGTGTGCATAGGAAACACAAATAGTGCATTCAACCCAGTTACATATTTCTGTACTGATGTATTTCCAACTGTCTTAGAGGGTTTTCTCCCAGCTATTCCTAGGATGTTTTAGGCTTTATTGTTGTCATTTTCTCTTAAGTGTTTGATCTACAAGATGAAGCGGTTTCAAAGCCGGGCTTTTACACTTGGGCGCATGGGGCAGGATGGGAAGGAGAAAAGAGTTTTAAGAAGAAAAGCAATTGACTTTGCCAGTAGTATCCTGTTTTCTCCCACTGTTATTGAAGACACTTGTGCGTAAGTAGGGCTCTTTTCCTCTGTGCTTGTGATATTAATCTTTTGCCAAGGAAAGGATTGTGAAGTCACCAGTTTAGCATTATGATTTTACTGAAAGATCAAGAAAAAGAGAGAGGGGGCTGTAAGTCTGAAACCCTATTGTAACACATGGGTATCTTTAATCATCAGCAATATATGAGTTGTCATCTGCAAAAGATTAATAAGGTTTGGGGTTTTTACCCAAAACTGCTCAACTCTTGAAAAATACTTTGTGTTGGTGGATATTTACCTTTCTGTTGATCTGGCTGACTTAGAACAAATTAATAATGATCTAAAACAAACTAAAGGACTCTACCATAGATTCAAACCGTAATAGCTGCAGTCATAAACAGAGTCCAGCTTGGGTAAACTCAGGGTTCTGGTGGTTTCCTCCCAGATTATTAGAAAATGTTCAGTGATTTATTGGTCTCCCATTTGCTGCAGACGTAGAAATTTGATCTAAAAAAGGAAGAACTCCCCAAGTATTTCCAGGAGGGACTTATCTTGCTGAACTACAGCTTACATCAGGCAAATCTTACCTCTTTCCACTGAATTTAAATTCCTGACAGTGTTGCTTAATAGGCTGGGGTTGGAGGTGTAGGGAGAAGCTGTCAAGCAATTAATTGATAGTCATCAGTGAAACTGGATTAGAAGCAACATATTTTTATCACTAACTAAAAATGTAAGTTATATAAAATTGAGGAAAATTCTTTATAACTGAGATTTGTTAGGAAATTGCTAGAGCCAGGGGGAAGATACCTACCTATGCCCACCCCAAAGTGGGCAGATTTAGGATACAGTTCCACTTTGGAAGAGATAAGTGGAGTATAATTCCTTAACTTAGTAGATAGAATGGTAAAAGAAAATAAGTATAGTTGCAAGGAACATCAGAATATAAAGGATAACCAGTTTCCTTCAGAAGCAGGAATCCTGATGAAGTAAAGAAGCTCTACTACCCTTGCTTATTTTCTGTGTTAACTTAAAGAAGCACAGAGATTCTTTTAGAAGGACCTGACTGTAATAGTTCTCTGGAAAGTGATTACAGTACTGAATAAATCTTAACTTTCTCAATAAGAATTTTACTAAAATATTACAACCTAAGATGTCCCTGGGCACACGGAAAAGCTACAATGTAGTATAAAGAGGTGGTAGGCATGGCTCCCAGTGTGTTCGTCATTTCTACCCAAATATGCGGCTTTGCTGCTGGCTCAGATGGTGAAGAATCTACCTGTAATTCAGGAGATCATGTTCAACCCCTGGGTCAGGAAGAATCCCCTGGAGAAGGGCACAGCAACCCACTCTAGTTTTCCTGGTGGACAGAGGGGCCTGGCAGGCTACAGTCTATAGTGTCGCCAAGAGTCAGACACTACTGAAGCGACTTAACATGCATGCATGCACCCAAATATGAGGCCTAACTGCATGGTGTGATTCATATAACAATGAAGAAGGAACAGGGGAGGAAGAGAAGGGGGGACGGGGGAGAGGGAAAAAGGAGAAGTGGAAGAAGAAGAATTCTAAGTACTAAAGCAAGAATTAGAGACCCATAGACCAAAAAAAATCACCATATTGCCTCGCAGGCAAGTTGAGTCTACTGGTTTTATCCACAGAAGCTCAGTTTATTGGTGTTAAGTTGGCAGTAAAAGGGTCTTCTTGTTTAGATGCTCCATCTTTACCGTAAAGAAAGAAGCATTCCACATAACATGTCCAACTGAAAATGTCTCTAAGATGCTGAAAACAACTAACAGATTCGTCATAACACAAACTCCTTTGATGCAATTCAGTCCAGAGAAATGACAAGCCATGTAAACTCAAAACACAAGAGTTTTATTAAGAAGAGAAGCAAATTAGATAAGTTACCATGTCAACATCCAAAAGTTTAAAAAAAAAAAAAAAGATAAGTTGCAAGTAGAAGACTACATAAATTGAAAGAATAAAAGGTAAAAGAAGATAAACTGATAGTGAAAAACAGTATTAAGGATGAGAAACCAGGAAGCAAGATACAGGTGGTTTCTGTAGTACGGAAACCATTAAATCAGTTCCCCCACCCACCATGTCAAGATAAAAAGGATGAATGAGAAAATGGAAAAGAGAAAACTAAACAAAAATGTAAAACAAAGAAAAATAAATTTCTGTGTCAAGCACAAATTAAGAGACAAAGAAACTGAAAGGCAAGATGCACACTTTTGGCTTAGTGAGCTGTCATCCCGAAGTGGGGCAGGCAGGCCCACTCTGTCCACATGGGGAAGATTCCAGCAAACATGTTCTTTGGGGCTGGAACCTGATTATTTTCTATGTGGCACTTACTTCCCAAAGCATGCACTTTTGCACATGCATTAGTGGAACAAATTTCCCTCCCTTTCTCTCTACATTTAAGAAAGAAGCAGAACGAATATCCCTTGCTCTTTTCTGTAAAGTTAAGACTTTCATTTAAGAAAGGGTCAAGCACTTTCTGGGCTTTCCAGGTGGCTCAGTGGTTAAGGATCTACTTGCCAATGCAGCAAAAGAAACATGATTCGACCCCTGGGTCTGGAAGATCCCCAGGAGGAGGAAATGGTAACCCGCTCCGTTATTCTTGCCTGGGACAATCCCATGGACAGAGGAGCCTGGCTACCGTCAATGGGGTGGTAAAGAGTCGGACACAACTGACCACACACATCATGCATCGTCAGCAAGACGCACTTTCTTACGTGAGAAATAAAGGCGGTGGAAAAAGAGGCTGAAAAGGAGTATTAGTGCTTTACCCAGCTGAACCCAAAGAACAGTAACAGTCACTAGGCCTTCAATCGAGGGCTGAGAGCTGTGCCCGGGTTAGGGTGGTGTCTGCTATGAATGCTGCCTAATTTGGGCACAGTTTGTGGTTTCGTTCCTCTTCGGTCCCTGCAGGACACTTTCCTAACAGTCTTATCTGACTCCCACTGGTGTCACCTCAGTGGCTGGCACAGAGAAATGAGGAAATGTATTCCAACTGTGAATTTTAAGAATTAGTCACAAAGACTTCAGAGAGTAGGCCCCGAAGGAAAGTTACGATCTTATGCCCCACTTTTTCTGTCCCTTTTCATATGATTTTTCATAGAACTCAATGTTTGAAAATAGGTTCTGAGTGAGAAGAAAAGGAGCAATCATACAACAACCTTTAAGGCAGCTTAAAAAATAAAGGGGAAAAAAATACCCCACAACCATTAGCCTTAAGGGAGGTTTACTAAATACTATGTACCTAAGTTATAAATGACTATGTACCATCCTATCTCAATTTTTTGTCAAATATTTTAGATTCCTGGGTAGATATTCGCAATTTGCTTTTGTGGAAGTTATGAAGAATAAACATTCAATTGAATCCAGAACTGAATTGAATTAAACTAACTGCTGGGGGATCATAGGATTTGTTTTTTGTTTTTTTCTTATTTCAACATGACTTCTTATGGTGCTTGTATCTATCTACTTACCTATCCATTTGAGCACCATAAAAAGCTCTGGAGCTAAATGCCCACATTCAAGTCTCAGTTCAATCTATGAATATTTATACAAGTGTAACTGCACTTCTTGTACCTCAGTTTCCTCCACTGTAAGATGAGACAGAATAACATTATCTACTCAGAAGGTTATTGTGAGCATTTACCTGGGGAGCTTTTAAGAACATTGATGTTCAGACATCACCCAGACCAATTAAATTAGATATCTCTGAGGGTGAGACCCAGGATCAAAAAGTACCACTTTCTGGCTTAGACTCAGATCTGAGAAATGAGGGTGAATGGAAAATGTGACTTAGATAAGATATAAAGCCTGCTTTTTCAAGGGAGAGAGTGGTCCTCATACTTAGAAGACAGTTCACTTGCCAGCTTTACTTAAAAATAAATAAAATGAAATAGAAATTCATCAGATGGTTAGGTTCAAACCAATCTTCCTCCCTACTTGGTAGTAAATATGCCACCTCCTCCCTAAAACTCCTGTGGCTGATGAACAGGGTTAAAGGGCAGGTGGAAGAATGCTGAGGGAGGCTCACGTGGCAATCCCTCTGCACTCACAGCTGCCTGACGGCGCCCCTCCACCTCTAATTTGTACAAGAGACAGCCCCCAGCAACGCACTCTAGCATCGGTGAGTTTCGGTACCACAGCACTCAGACTTTACGTTCACTTATTTAAAGCAAAGTGGAGCAGGATGACCTACCCTGGACTAGAATGTGCAGTTGCTTTAGTTCTATGTACAAGAAGGTTCTGGCCAGGTCTCTGGGTTTAAGTTCAAGTTTCTTGATTGGGATGACAGATTAACTATATTTTTGCCTCCTCCTCAACATATGTTCATTTCCCCCTTAGATCCAGCACTGATTCAGTCAGAGGAGAGTGAAAGGGACATCCTTGGAAATGAAGATAAGCCTATTTCTAGAAGACCTATAGAAGGAGTTATTTTCTCGAACGTTCTCTCTCTGCCCTCGCACAGCCAGCCACTGAACTTCCTCTTTTTTCTTCTGTTCTCCAACCTCCCTCTTCACATCCATCCAAGGAGAGACGTTTATAGGGCCTTTGTTGACCATGTTGGGATCATTACCATTAGAGGTATGATGATGGAACAATGAGTGTGCACGTGAAATGTCAGATCACGTGAAGCCGTGTAATGAAATCTTCATTCAACTCCCCACTGTATTGAGTCAATGAGAAGAATTTTTCCTACCAGTGATTTTGTTTACTAGCGTTGAAGCCAATGACTGACATTTAATAGGACTTGCTAAACTCCTCAAGACTGAGATATCATTAGGACTTGACAGAGACCTCATTGTGTTTGTCTGTCCCTTTTGTGATGGGTCAATTGGCCTTAGTTACTATATTTAGCACAACCAGGAGTCTTGGAAGTGTCTGCAAAGCAGAATGAGCAACATTTTGGGTTTTTAGGTGGGGTACACTGACCTGAGAGCAGCTGGTCTCCACCCTGTGCATCCCATAGGAAAAGTCATCTGTGAATGTGACCGCATCAGAATTGATCACGTCGTGGAATGAAGGCCAACCTGGGGCAGAGCATGCACAAGAATGGAAACAGAGAGAGATACAACCATGGGTTAGAATGCAACTCTAAAAGGAATACTAAGCATAGACAGGAAGACTTTAGTATATGAATCATGCTTAACTTTTTCAACCTGAAAAAAGGAAGGCCAAAGACCAAAGGTTAAAGTATTTTGCAAAAAATGCAACTATTTTTTAAGAGTAACCTTTTCCTCACATCCAGATTATAGTTGCATTGAGATTTATGTTTCATGAGACACTCTTAGAACACCCAGTAGTTTTGAGCACATCCCCAAATTTACAAAGCTCTCTTTTACCATTTCCGCCTCTTGTTCTTATCTTCAGAGTCACCAGGCATAGTTCGAAAGCCCTATGAGTTTTACAGTGTGATTTTTTTTTTCCCCCAAAACACAATCCAGTTGGTCTGGCTGTTAACTTTAACTATTCCATACTTCTTTAGGAACCATACTTTTTTAGTACTTAGTTTGGATAGTTAAGGGCTTCTCTGGTGACTCAGATAGTAAAGAATCTGCCTGCAACCCAGGAGACCTAGATTTGATCCCTGGATCAGGAAGATCCCCTGGAGAAGGGAATGGCTTAACCACTCCAGTATTCTTGCCTGGCGAATTTCATGAACAGAAGAGCCTGGTGGGCTACAATCCATGGGGTCGCAAAGAGTTGGACACAACGGAGTGACTAACACTTGGATAGTTAAAATATATATTTTTTTAATTCTGTTGTTTCCATCTTAATCTAATTTCTCAGGAGAAGACTCTTGAGAGTTCCTTGGACAGCAAGAAGATCGAACCAGTCAATCCTAAAGGAAATCAACCCTGAATAATCATTGGAAGGACTGATGCTGAAGCTGAAGCTTTGAAGCCAATCCTTTGGCTACCTGATGCGAAGAGCTAACTCATTGGAAAAGACCCTAATCCTGGGAAATACCGAGGAAGTGGGAGAAGGGGGCGACAGAGGGTGAGATGCTTGGATGGCATCGCCCACTCAATGGACATGAGTTTCAGCAAATTCCAGGAGGACAGTGAAGGACAGGGAAGCCTGACATCCTGCAGTCCATGGGTTCAAAAAGAGTCAGACATGACTGAGCGACTGAATAGCAACAGGAACTTGTCTGAAAAGCACAGGTGCTATCTACTGGTGGGCAGGAGGCGTGCTCACTTCATAGGACAGTTACAGAGTGGTATTCCTCAGGAATCTCCAGGTAGCACCTTCTCTCAAACAGCATCTTGTTACAATTTTCATTTATTCTAGTGATTTTTAAAATATGCACACAGCTTTAAAAAAAAACTCAGTGGTAAGTAGACCTTAAGATTGTACACATGTTTATGGGTGTACCCAGGTTTTACGTTCAGTACTTATGGGCTTGTTTTTACATGTTTCCAGAAAATATGTCTGGAGTTACTGAGCTGAAGTCTGTATTCCTAAAATGATGAAAGACGTGCAATGTTGCTGAATTGCTTGTGCAATTCTTTTTTCAGAAGCTAAATTTTTCCTGTAGAAAGGAGGAAGCCCTTTAAAAGCAGAGTACTTTGTATTAATACACCTACTGAAAGAAAACAGAATGCAAATTTCAACAATATGATTTCCAGTTTCAAACAAAACAAATTAGCTCAGACCAGGTTTTTATACTAAATTTCCCCGCACTCCCCGCCCCGCACTCCCCTCATGCAACAGTACAGCTTTCATAGTGCTAGATTTAACACCTGGAGTTTAAACACTTTCCAATTCCTTGATTTTAATTCAAGATTGCTACAAATCACCAAGAAAACCTTAACTTAGTAGATATAGGATAATAATCCACAAAACCTAATTATGCTAAGAAACATTAATATCCTTAAGAAAACTCTTTTCTCCCCATTTTCTAAATTCCAGAGAGACTCTCAACATATTCTGGGCTACACTATTTGGTTTTTAATGACTACTTGACACATTTCAGTGTTCTTCTTTGTCTAATGACAGAAGTACCAATCTGTTTAGTTCAGTTCAGTTGCTCAGTCATGTCCGACTCTTTGCGGCCCCATGGACTGCAGCAAGCCAGGCTACCAATACTAAAGAGAAACTTAGTGGTGATGTTTTAAAGTGAAAGTGAAGTCGCGTCCAACTCTTTGCAACCCTATGGACTGTAACCCGCCAGGCTCCTCCGTCCGTGGGATTTTCCAGGCAAGAATACTGGAGTGGGTAGCCATTTTCTTCTCCAAGGGACCTTCCCGACCCAGGGATCGAACTCGGGCCTCCTGCATTGCAGTCAGACTCAACCGTCTTAACCACCAGGGAATTCCAGTGCTTTAAGACATTGAAAAATAATTTATCTATGAAAAGAAAGAGAACATTCTGGTTTTTTTTGAAAACCTTACATGTCTTAACTTGTTTGATTGCAGTTTATAGCAACTAATATTATGAGGAGACATATTTGATTCAGCAGTAAACAGGTAAAGAGTCAGGAGGTTTTTTTTAATTTACCATAAAGCTACCTCCCTCCCCCCACACACATTTTCCTATTTCTAGAATTTAAAATAGACCCAGAGAAATATACATGTATTTCCCGTGTTTACCCGTGCGTTTTGTGTGCACTTATCTTGTTCTGCTCATCACACTAGATTTGTGATTTGTTTTCATGCTTTCTCCCTGCTTAGGTGGTGAGCATTTTGAAGGTAATTGACTTCAGTATATTCAGAGTTTCCCATGATCTACAGCACAGAGGTACAGCTGAGATGTTTATAAACTGATTTTCAACTTGGCTTATAGAAGAAAGTGGAATGAATATTTATAGTACATCATAGAGTCCATAAGAGGAGAGAACATAGTCACACTCCTTTACAAAACCAGACTAAGGAATAACAGTTCTAATCTCTCACTGGACTATCCAATTTGGCTCAATTTCTATAATTAAGTCTCTCTATCTAGGTGAAATATCCTTATTATTTATTTAAGGTGGTAAAAACACATAACGATTGTCAGGTTACTCACTTTACTGGGTTGTGCGGGGAGAGGGTCGGGGAGCAGAAGGAATAGTTATTTGCCAACCTTACTTAGGCAGGAAGTGGCAAAGTCAAAACTAGAATCTGTCTTAATCTACAGCTGATTTAGTCTAGCTGCTCTACTTATGTTCCACTTTCTTCCTCAGTGAAGGGCTGAGAGGTCAATCATTTAAACACTCTAGCAGGAAGGAAGTTGTAGGTTTTAAGAATTATGTTTACCGCCAGTCTGGATTAGTTGATACATACACAGTTGCACTTAAGAGCTGCTAGGTGGAAGGGGATAGTGAATGGGTACCCTAGACAATGCCAATTCCCGCACCTTCTAAAGACCAAACTGTTTAAAGGGAAAATCCAAGAGTAATGATGTAAATGATGTCATCTAGTTTGGGATATAGTTAAGATTTTTATTCATTTATCTAAAACAGCTAGGAAGACTTAAAAGCTCACATTTAGGCAATAATATTGAGAAAACTATCTGCTCTATTTGGGGTTTCTTCATTCTAATTCTTCTCTAATAATTGTGAATCACTGCCTACTAAAGATTTTGGGGAGGGGAGAGAACTGCTTTCAAATGAGCTATGAAACCATACAGCTATACATTTTGCTTCCATGAATTAAATATTTATAGAATTTTCCAGAAGACTATTTAAGGGTTGAGCAGGGTGATCTGGAGTGACATGGATGGAGTACAGGTTCTCAAAAGACTTCAATGTTTCTGGGAACACTGTTGACACTTGAATAGTTTTTGTTATTTACCATGGAGCTATCTAAACACTGGAGGAGACACTATACATCACAAAATCAGTGTCCCTTTGCACTGCAGAAGAAATATAGCTTTCAAGAAGGACTATTGGACATGTCACCCACAGCTTAATTGGCAGAGACTGACAAAGAGAGCCACAGTGAAGTCTATAAATGTATATGATGGAACATATTTCAAAAGAGAATCACTGGTCAACTTCATCAGTAAGGTGAACAAAAGAGCATGTTGAGCCCATTTGCTGCATCTCTCAGAAAAGCAAGCTCTATAGAAAGAGAATCCATCAGAAAGGTAAGTCCTATTGACAATCAAACTAAGAAGGATCTTCACCCAAGAATAAATCGTCTTATGGCAGAGAAGCCACAGTGATGACAGCACTTTGAAAGCGGAATTCCCTCATCATGTGAAAGTATTTAAAGGAGGAACTCTTCACTGCTGTAAAAATCCTCAAAGGAAACCCTGCCCCCACTCCTAATAATAAGGAAAGTGCTTCAAAGGGTGATAGGCAAAGACTGAAGCAATCTGGGTCTTGTTGAGAAAATTATCTTGAGCAAAAGAGGGGGGGAATGTGTTTTTGTCAGTTTTGACATTAAAGAAAGATCATCCATCCTCCTTTCTCTAGGATTTCCCTTTTGGTCTTCTCATCTAACAAAACAGTATTTGTTTTGGATGCATTCCATATACTTTTTAGAAGAAAAGTCATGTGAAAACCTGTATAAACAGAGTTGACTCACCCTATCCCCAGCACATCCTTTTCTTTCTATTCAAAGAGTTTGGATATGGGCTGATTATCATTTTATTTCCAAGACCATAACCTGTACCTTTTAGATATTAGCCTGTTAATATCAAGAACAACTTATATTCAATAAATAGTTCTCCTTTCTAAGAATTCTCCTCTCTCAATAGCAAGTAACTACAAGTACTACACTTCATACCGACAAATTGGAATATGGCAGTTCTGCTTCAATTTTATCCAAACATCAGGCCAAATTAATCTGCAGACATAGCTTCGTGTCTATGGTAGATGCTGGTATAATGTGACGCAAATCCAGGATATGTTCATTTACATCTCGAACGTAAGAGTAAGTGATCTAGTTTATTAACAGTAGGTCCTTGGTGCTTGCTACCACCTACACTCGAATGGATTTTTCTTAGACTGCGGTAGGAAGAATGGTTCCTGCTGACTCGTAACGTAACTCAACAAAGCTGCTTTACGTCTACTCGAACCCAGAATTTTACAGTGACACAGCCCTCCAAAAGCAGTGTACTGTTCACAGAGTTAAAATGTTTCATTCCAACTGCCCCCTGAGAGAAACTTGCTTAGCTCTCTCTTCCAACCTTTTCCTCCTTCCTCTCAAATATCTTCAAAACAAGTTGTTAAAACGAGCAACAGATTATAAACAAGCTGAAGCCAATTCCGTCTGTACCATGTCTAGAAAAAGTGGTCCTCATTCCTCTACTCTTTATTTAACAAGGATGGCTATCCAGCTTCCTCTTCCCCTACCCCCTCCCTCAACCCCCAGATAAGATTAGAAACCTCAGTAAATTAGCTGCATGACCCATCAGTAGAACACAGCAGAAACTACCCACGACCAAGAATACACCGAATTGAAATGTAATGACAAGTATTTTGTTATCTTCAAATGCAAAAATAAGGCCACTTGGGCCTGAGTGATGGTTTAATAATGATGATATATATTTGAGCATGGTTTTGGTGACACAAGTTGGAGATCTGCAGATATAATTTTCTGTGGATAGCAATTCTCATAGCTCTATAATTCTAGGGCCGTACTTCAAAATTTTTAGCTTTTAGTTTCTCTGAAACCAGAAACTATTAACCTCACTGACCAATATTTACCTTATTAGCTATCTCAAGCCAAATAATAAAGCTCTCTATGGAGACCTCCTAATAACAAAAATTGTTTGAAGCTTAGAGCTCTGATTCTTGCCCCGTTATTCACTTCAGTTGATACTTCAGGTATAACTGGAATAACATTTTTAAAAGGATGATTCTCCTTTCCCCCTCAAAGACCCAAAAGTTTAATCAACCAAATACATGCATGTAGCAGAAAATCAAACAGTGCAAGATGACTCAGTGAAATGTTCCCTTTCAATTCTCCCCACCTTGTAGACAATCATGTTTAACAGATTTTCTATTTATTTCTACAAAATGTGCACATGCTATCTGATCCCTTCATTTTAATTCTGTGCTGTCCAATACAGTAGCACCCAGGAACATGTCACAAGTCAAATTAAAATTAATTAAAATTAAATAAAATTTAAATTTCAGTTTCTTTGTGACACTAACCACAGTTCAAGTTCTCAACAGTTACACGTAGTTAATGGTGATGACACTGGACAACACAGATACAGATATAGAATATTCCCACCATTATTTTCCACAAATAGAAAACATTTCACCATTGAACAGTGCTGTTTATGAACTATAAATGATTCTTTCTTGTGAATTATGACCTAGTATTCATATTTACACTATCTCCCCTTCCTTTCCCCTTCCTTCCCCCTTCTAATTTTTATAGTTACATTCTTTTTATTGATAATTCTTTTAAAACCTTGTTTGCTAACATCTGCTTCTGGAACTAGAATGTAAGTTGGATAAAGGCAGGGAATTTGTTCACCTCTGCATTGCTAATTGGGCTTCCCAGCTGGTGCTAGTGGTAAAGAACCTGCCTGCCAGCGCAGGAAACACAGGGTTTGATCCCCGTGTCGAGAAGGTCCCCTGGAGAAGGGCATAGCAACCTGCTTCTAGTATTCTTGCCTGCAGAATTCCAGGGACAGAGGAGCCTGGTGGGCAACAGTCCACAGGGTCCTAAAGAGTCGGACACGACTGAAGCGACTTAGCACATATTGCCAATTACTTAGTGCCTTCAACGTAAGAATGTTATTTAAAAACTATGTAACGACTGAATGAATGCATGACTATCCTGTAACCTAATACTGTTTGGCTCTCCTTAGTGCTCTGATCCTCCCTCCACCTACTCTTTCCTGCCTTTCCAGTGCCTAATGTTAATGAGGTCTTCTATGTCTTTATAGATTAACCCTGAGAGTTGAAAATGAGCAAGCAGCCTGTATATTATTATGACTATACATGTATTGCTTACTGCAGAGTTGAAGTGCTCTGGGATTATCTTTCCTTCTGGATGGTCCAATTGTCATAATCTCAGAATGCTTAAAGTCAAACATTTTCCTGTTTTTACATTGCATCCCATGTTAAAAGGCATGTCACGTTTTTTTTTTGTTTTTCTTTTAGACCGTGATTTTCACTATATAATTGTACAAAATTTTTCTGTAACTCAGTATTTAAATTTTTGAATTTTTAATTACAAATATTTAAAAGATATGCAAAAGTTTACAAAATATAATAGGCAGCCATGATTTAACAGATATTATCCGGATTTGACAGATAATAATTTTTAAAAATATTTGCTTCAACTTTTCTCTTTTTCTAACAGAATGAAATGTTACAAGTACAGCCAGATCTGCCTCCAACCTTCTTCCCTACTCCTATACATCCTGGTACCACAAAGATAATCATTTATGTACCATTCCCAACACGTGTGGAGAAGGAAATGGCAACCCACTCCAGTGTTCTTGCCTGGAGAATCTCATGGACAGAGGGGCCTGGCAGGTACAGTCCATGAGGTTGCAGAGTCGGACATGACTGAGCAGCCCCCCCACCCCAACACCTGTTCTGATTCATTTTCTGCAATGTAATATCCATAAACAGTGTATAGTGTTCTAAATGTTTAATGATTTATATAAATGACATCAAATCATAGGTGCCTTCTGGCAGGTTACTCTTTCACATTATTCCTGGCCTCCAGTTATTTTGTTTGTTTTTACATTTTGTGGTTTGTTTTTTTTTTTTAACAGCATCATCTTATTGTTATATATGAAGTATTTCCAATATCCCTGATAATATAAATTAGTGGGTTGTTTTATTTTAGCTTTTCTGTTACTCTCTAAAATCTCTCTGCTTTCTCTAGGGTAATTGTTCTCTTTGTCTTGGATTTTGTCTTTCATGCTCTTAGTTTTCTTGGTATATCAATGGTGATCTTCGGGCATTTCTCTATGAGAATGGAGGTCTGGGTCAGTTATCTTCCGCAGCTATACTATGCAAGGTCCTCTGCTTTCAGGTACAGTACAGGTTTGTTTCCTTACTAGTCTTAGCTCTGAATAGAAGAGCTGACTGGGAGCTCTGTGAACACAGTGATCATTTGCTGATGCCCAAGAATTTGTTAGTCTTAGGGTTCCTCTGAATAGCTGACTGAAGAATGATTCGTTTTGGAGCACAATACCTCGATAACAGCACCAATTCTCCCAGACAGGCTGTTTAATATCTGAAAAGAGCAGTCTTCTGGGTTTTTTTCTTTCTCCATGTGACTAACTGATGATCTGTCAGTCTAAATATGAAAATGGGGAAGAGGTGAAGCTGGTCTAGCTGTTCTTCAGACTTTCAATTCAACACCTTGCTGTCAGTCCCCTGTTTGCCTCTTGATAATTCCGCTGGGCATCTCAAAACAACTCTCACACATATTCTGGGCTGTATCTTTCTTTAATCAACCATACCCATTAATGTATTTCCTCCCATTTTTCCCCGCCTTGGGAAAACTGGTTACAATTTCTTGTCTGCTCAAGATCCCGCTACTCCTTCCCCCAATCTAACTCTCTTTGCAACTGGTTTCTTTTCCTATTTAACTTCTCCTCCCTCTTCTCCTCCTCCTCTTTCTTCTGCTTTTTAAAATTGTCCCTTTAATGAGGTTTCTTGGAAGACAGGAAAACAAGCATGTATGTTCAGTCTATCATCATGAACAAGAGGCTGAGATTCCTTTTAATAAACAAAATCACTGCAGATGGTGACTGCAGCCATGTAATTAAAAGATGCTTGCTCCTTGGAAGAAAAGCTATGACCAACCTAGTCAGCATATTAAAAAACATATTAAAGAGACATTGTTTTGCCAACAAAGGTCCATATAGTCAGAGCTATGGCTTTCCCAGTAGTCATGTACGGATGTGAGAGTTGGACCATAAAGAAGGCGGAGCGCCAAAGAATTGATGCTTTCGAACTGTGGTGCTGGAGAAGACTCTTGAGAGTCCCTTGGACAGCAAGGAGATCAAATCAGTCAATCCTAAAGGAAATTAATCTTGAATATTCACTGGAAGTATTGAAGCTGAAGCTGAAGCTCCAATCCTTTGGCCACCTGATGTGAACAGCCGACCCATTGGAAAAGGCCCCGATGCTGGGAAAGATTGAGGGTAGGAGGAGAAGTGGGTGACAGAGGATGAGATGGTTGGATGACATCACTGACTCAATGGACATGAGTTTCAGCAAACTCCGGGAGATAGTGAAGGACAGGGAAACCTGGCATGCTACAGTCCATGGGGTAGGGAAGAGTCAGACATGACTTAGCGACTGAATAACAAATGCTCAGTCTATCATCAAGAAGCTGAGATTCTTTTTAATAGCCTGCAGATTTTAGTGTCTTGATCTAATAGTTTATAGAAAGGTGCAACAGATTTTAGGCATTATAATTTTTTCCACTAATCACAATTATATTATTTTTTACCTTACTCATAAAAAAATACCAAAATTAATGTAAGGTTTAGCAGTTTTAACTGGTTCAGACTTGACTCTGGCTAAAACGTGATTATGGGCTAACTAGATGAGATTAGCACTTACTTCCTGACCTCTGCAGTGCCCTCTAGGTTTAGAATCAGGCAGGCAGGATAGTCTCCTCCCTGACCAGTTCAGTGGAAAGAAATTTCTTAGACTACTTTTCAACTTTATATTTGCTTAATGTGGTTTGAGAATTTCTTGTGTTTTGGCCCTCCTGGCCATAGCAAATATAAGGACAAGCATCCCCCATATGCTGATGACATGATTTCATTACTGTAAACAAGCAATAGTCTCAAGAGGCAAACTCTCAAGTGGCAAACTCTCAAGTAAATGGTTTTAACAGTAAGTATGACAAAAATAAAGTCATTGGTTTTGGCAAACATTTTCCCCATGCTTCATTCAGCTTTAATGAGTGGTACCTCAAGCAAAAATGATACTTAAAGCAAGTTTAGAATATATATAAAATTAGAATCAATCTATAGATACTAAAAATCAATGAAGATAGTGATAAATGAAAGTGAAAATGTTAGTCGCTTAGTCGTGTCTGACTCATTGTGACCCCAGGGACTGTAGCCTGCCAGGCTCCTCTGTCCATGGGGTTCTCCAGGCAAGAACACTAGAGTGGGTAACCATTTCCTTCTCCAGGGGATCTTCCTAACCTAGGGATCAAACCCAGGTCTCCAGCATTGTTAGCAGATTCTTTACCATCTGAGCCACCAGGGAAGCCCATGAAGATAAATAATGCTGATAAAATGTAAACACAATGTGCTATAGTTCAGCTGGTAAAGAACTCACCTGCCAATGCAGGAGACACAAGAGACATGAGTTTGATCCCTAGGTCGGGAAGATGCCCTGGAGCAGGAAATGGCAACCTACACCAATATTCTTGCCTGGAAAATCCCATGGACAGAGGAGGCTGGCGGGCTGTGGTCCATGGGGTCACAAAGAATCAGACATGACTGAGTGCGCATGCACACATACACACGAAGTACTGTTCAAACATGGATTTGATTTTGGTCACTAGTTACCTTGCTTTTCTGTCTTGTTGTCAAGTAACCCAATAGCTCTAAATGGCAGTGGCACTGTTGCTGGCACATTTTGAATGGCACAATGATGGGGAATCACATAAAGACCACATGATCAGATTTGTGTTTTAGGCAGATGGCTCTGGAACAGGCTGGAGGGTGAGGGATAAAAGGGAAGATGAAAGGAGGTCTACCAGATGAAGACTATGTACAGGACTAGAGGTTCTAAATGAAGATGATTGCAGTGGGATTGGGGATCAGGAGAGAGATTATAGAGAGACTGAGGGAGCACAGTTTCTGACTGTGGTGACCGGGGTACCTGCGGGGGAGTCAAGGAGAAGGGCAGGGTCAGATTATGATTAGATTTCCAGCTTGTATGACCAGTTGGATCATGCCCATCATGCATGTTTTCAGGGAAAATAACAAAATCAGTCTAGTGTGAAACTACCTAGGAGGCAGAGAAATATGTGGGCTCAGAAGTGAGACCCTGGCTAAAGATACAGATGTGAAAGTCTGTAGAGCGCAGAAGACAGTAAGACTAGAATGAGGTTTGCAAGGAGGAGAACAGGGCGGCAGTGGAGAATCATGCAGGTATTTAAACGGTGAGCTGAAGAATGAGTCGACAAAGGAAAATAGGAGGGTGTTCCAGAAAATAGGAGGAGGACAAGGGTACCAAGACAAAGTTAGATAATAAAGCAAAAACTGTTCAAGGCTGGGGGGCAGACAGTAGTGACAAAATCTACAGAAAGGACCAGTCGAGTAAAATCTGAGAGGAGATTGCTGAATTCAATAATTAGGAGATCTGAGGAACTTTAGGAAGAGACATTTCAATGTGATGATGACAGAAGCTGAACTCCGTTGGGTTGAACAGCATGTGTGAAGTGGAGAAAGTGAACAAAGGCTGCTCTTTACAAAGCCTGGCAGGGAAGGAAGGTAAGCCAGGTTGATGGCTAGTGGAAAGCATAATGACGTTTGTGCTAAAATATTTGGGTTCTTGGGGTCCCTCCTACTGATTCCACCTTTCTGTTTTTCTAAGGTGTTTAATATCTTACACTATTACTTTTCTATGGAGTTTTTGCAATAAAATGAGTGATATGAAAAATATTTAGACATGCTAAAAAATCTTAAGCATTACTCAAATGCTCCTTAGCTTTCTGAACAGAAGTTGTATTTGAAGAAAGGCTAAAAGACTAAAATAGAATTCCATCCCCAGAATCGTTTTATCTTTAGTTTATTTTTAAGTTGTCTGTTGTTGTTTTGCTCCTAATATCTCTTGGTCTACCAAACTGAAAGTTATGAGTTTGCGCTTTAAATGACTTTGGCGATCTGTCCTGCTTTTTTGGCACAGTAGTAGGTGCTTACTAAATATGGATGAATAAATGAATCCAGAGCTTTAACTCTAGGTCAAGTTTCACTGTCAAAGATGTTCACAACACCCAGTACTTTTTCTTCAAAGCATGTATCATGGTTTGTGACTACTTATTTTTATGTGGGTAATTTTTGACTACTGTTTACTTCTTCTACTAAGCTCCATGTGAATATGACTCTTTCTTTACTATTATATCCTCAACACATAGCTCATAGAAATATCTGTTGAACGAATTAATAAAGAAAATATCAGCACAAATTCATTATTTAACAACAAAATTGGACTGAATTAAAGGATTATCACTTAGTGTGGGCCTGCCTATCACTATGCTGATCAGAACAAAAAAAGATGAAGAGTTTCTACTATTTTGTTTTAGGCAATTTTTTTAACAAATATCAAACTTAACGTAGTATGATAATTTTCCTGCCTATCAATAGTGCATTTCCTCAAACTGATTACTAATAACCTCATATGTAGAAGCCACATAGCCTTGTCACCTGTAAGGATCTCAGGCATTGGCATCTGTGAAAGGACAACATGACTAAAAACTGTCAAGAACGCTGAGGTGTCCTTTGGGCAGCATGAACATCTGGGATCTATTCTCTTTGGATATTAATAATGTAGCTGTACCGCAGCAGCCTTCACTAATTCCTTTGAGCCCCACACAGCATTTTTAAATGGTTCCAAACACACAAGATCTCTAATTGGTATGGATTTCATCCACAGTTTCCTTACAGTCACAAAACATCTCAGAAACTCCTAAGCAGGAATTGACAGAGGAAAGCTTCCCTGTGCCCCTTTGTGAAGGCAGCTATTAATAATTTTTTTCAGGTTCAATAAAATTACTGAGCTCAAACCGTTTCAACCAAAAAACTGGGGAGAGGGACTTTTATTTTCCCTGGCCTCAACACTGTCTCTTTCTACTTTAAATCACAGTTAATGTTTTAAAAAATATATCTTACACATAAGTCAGTCATAGACCTTTAGCATCAAAGGCTCTGAGCAACATGGCATGTAGTGGCCTGACCTTTAGCCATAATTTCTAAGTGCCATTAAAAAATGTCTCTCAAACTAGTTTTAAATTTAGTGTTGACCTAGTAACCTTGATCCCCAAACATTCAACTTTAGATGATTATTTTATTTTGTTCCAAAAGCTCTTCAGTCCAGTGAAGGCATCCATTAGGAAGCTTCACAAAGAGTTTCAAGTTTGCCTAGAATTTATTAGCTACATCGAACAGGAAGATGGTGATTTGGGTTGCTTGCTGAGTGAAGATTATTTACTGTGCTTAACTGACCTTAAGAATTCCAGGAGGGATACAGAATGGAGAAATTCAAAGAAATACAGATTCTATTCTCAGCGACAGGCAATCCAGACTAACAGTGAAATAATGTTCCATTCAACTGCAGTCCTGAATTGGGTCTATTCACCATATAGCATCTTTGGGGACTGTCAGACTATCACTTACATTCTTCAGTTGGGTACCTATCCAAAATTTTAGACTATTTCCTCTAAGTATATGTGCCTGATAAAAATGTAAGATTACTTCTAAGAGGAAGTTAGGTCTTGAACTTATTTTTCTTTTTAAAATTTTCTCCTGATGTTTTTCTCTAACTAAACTCTCTCTAAGCTTCTGAATAGGCTTTAGATCTTTATTCTATTATTACTTTTAGTAACCACAATATGAAATAAAATATTTCCTTGTTTTCATAAATCTGTGATCCTTTGCTGCTCTCTATCACCTTTTTATGGCATGTCAAAACTCAGTTCACCTACCACAATTTAAATTTCTGACAACCCATCTTGAAAGAATATTTTGAAACAGAACAGATTGCTCAGAAAAGCTATTAAAGACAAATAATCCAGAACAAAATGATTACTTAGAGTTGTTTACATGACAAAAGATGTTTTTTCCTTTGTAGCAGACACATGGCAAAATTGAAGCAATTTATCAAACACTATATATTCCCTAACATATTAAAATTTTAAAATAAATAGCATCAAAAAGACATGAAACAAAATACATCAAATCAAGACATACTCTGATAACTATTCATTCTTTTAAAAATCCTTTGAGGAAATCTTTTGCCAATACCAAATCCCCATTACCTAGCTTTTCCTTTTCTTACATTTAATCATGTTCCAAAAAACTATATAACTTACTGTTTATAATAGTCTTTGTTATGTTTTGTTTTTTTTCTTGTCTGTATTCAGCCAGCTAGAATGTAAGCTCCCTATGTGTAAAGATAACTGTTTTGTTCCCAATGCAGTCAAAGCTCCTAGAAGGATGCCTGAGATTTAATAAATTTTGGTTTAATGAACTTTCTATATATATTCTTGTTACTCTGAAAATCTGGGATTTAAAAATAATTCTTGCTTTGGTTTTAAAATACACAGCCACTGAAGTCTTTGTTATAGAACTAGTTATAGGGCTTCCCCAATAGCTCAGCAGGTAAAGAATCTGCCTGCAATGTAGGAGACACAGGTTCAATCCCTGGGTTGGGAAAATCCTCTAGAGGGGGAAATGGCTACCCACTTTTGCCCGAAAATCCCATGGACAGGGGAACCTGGTGGGCTACAGTCCAAAGAGTCACAAAGAATCAAACACTACTGAGTACACACACAATACAAATACATAGAATCTCTAGGTCACTTGATCTGAGCCACAGTCAGCTCCTGGTCTTGTTTTTGCTGACTGCAAAGAGCTTCTCCATCTTCGGCTGCAAAGAATATAATCAATCTGATTTTGGTGTTGACCATCTGGTGATGTCCGTGTGTAGAGTTGTCTCTTGTGTTGTTGGAAAAGGGTGTTTGCTATGACCAGTGTGTTCTATTGGCAAAACTCTTGTTAGCCTTTGTCCTGCTTCATTTTGTACTCCAAGGCCAAACTTGCCTGTTATTCCAGGTATCTCTTGACTTCCTACTTTTGCGTTCCCGTCCTCTATGATGAAAAGGACATCTTTTTTTGGTGTTAGTTCTAGAAGGTCTTGTAGGTCATCATAAAACCATTCAACTCCAGCTTCTTCAGCATTAAATGGTTGGAGCAGAGACTTGGATTACTGTGATACTGAATGGTTTGCCTTGGAAATGAAGAGAGATCATTCTGTCATTTTTGAGACTGCAACCAAGTACTGCATTTTGGACTCTTCTGTTGACTATGAGGACTACACCATTTCTTCTAAGGGATTCTTGCCCACAGTAGTAGATACAATGGTCATCTGAATTAAATTCACCCATTCCAGTCCCTTTTAGTTCACTGATTCCTAAAATGTCGATGTTCACTCTTGCCATCTCCTATTTGACCACTTCCAATTTACCTTGATTCACGGACCTAACATTCCAGGTTCCTATGCAATACTGTTCTTTACAGCATTGGACTTTTCCATCACCAGTCACATCCACAACTGGGCATTGTTTTGCTTTGACTCCACCTCTTCATTCTTTCTGGAATTATATCTCCACTCTTCTCCAGTAGCATATTGGGCACCTACTGACCTGAGGAGTTCATCTTTCAGTGTCATATCTTTTTGCCTTTTATACTGTTCATAGGGTTGTCAAGGCAAGAGTACTGAAGTAGTTTGCCATTCCCTTCTCCAGTGGGCCATGTTTTTTTTTTTTTTTTTCAGAACTCTCCACCATGACCCATCAATCTTGGGTGGCCCTATATGCCATAGCTCATAGTTTCACAGAATTCATTCATTCTCCTTATTGCAAAATTCAGACTTAAATTGAAGACAGTATGGAAAACCACCAGACCATTCAGGTATGACCTAACTCAAATCCTTTACAATTGTACAGTGGAAGTGACGAATAGATTCAAGGCATTAGATCTGATAGACAGACTGCCTGAAGAACTATCAACAGAGGTTCATGACATTGTGAGGAGGCAGAGCTCAAGACCATGCCCAAGAAAAACAAATGCAAAAAGGCAAAATGGTTGTCTGAGGAGGCCTTACAAATAGCTGTGAAAAGAAGAGAAGTGAAAGGCAAAGGAGAAAAGGAAAGATTTAACCATCTGAATGCAGAGTTCTGAAGAATAGCAAGGAGAGATAAGAAAGCCTTCCTCAGCAAAATAGAGGAAAACAAGAAATGACAAAGACTAGAGATCTCTTCAAGAAAATTAGAGATACCAAGGGAAAATTTCATGCAAAGACGAGCACAATAAAGGAGAGAAACAGTATTGACCTAACAGAAGTAGAAGATATTAAGAAGAGGTGCCAAGAATACACAGAAGAACTACACAAAAAAGACCTTAATGACCCAGATAACCACAATGGTGTGATAACTCACCTAGAGCCAGACATCCTGGAATGTGAAGTCAAGTGGGCCTTAGGAAGCATCACTATGAACAAAGCTAGTGGAGGTGATGGAATTCCAGCTGAGCTATTTCAAATCCTAGAAGATGATGCTCTGAAAGTGCTGCACTCAATATGTCAGCAAATTTGGAAAACTCGGCAGTGGCCACAGGACTGCAGAGGTCCATTTTCATTCCAATCCCAAAGAAAGGCAATCCCAAAGAATGCTCAAACTACCTCACAATCGCACTCATCTCGCATGCTAGTAACGTAGTGCTCAAAATTCCCCAAGCCAGGCTTCAACAGTATGTGAATTGAGAACTTCCAGATGTTCAAGCTGGATTTAGAAAAGGCAGAGGAACCAGAGATCAAATTGCCAACATGTGTTGGATCATCGAAAAAGCAAAAGAGTTCCAGAAAAACATCTACTTCTGCTTTACTGACTATGTCAAAGCCTTTGACTGCATGGATCACAGCAAACTGTGGAAAATTCTTTAAGAGATGGGAATATCAGACCTCCTTACCTGCCTCCTGAGAAATCTGCATGCAGGTCAAGAAGCAACAGTTAGAGTAAGACATGGAACAATGGACTGGTTCCACATTAGGAAAGGAGTATGTCAAGGCTGTCTATTGTCACCCTGCTTAATTTACTTATATGCAGAGTATATCATGCGAAATGCCGGGCTGGATGAAGCACAAGCTGGAATCAAGATTGCTGGGAGAAATAGCAATAACCTCAGATATGCAGTTAATACCACCCTTATGGCAGAAAGTGAAGAGGAACTGAAGAGTCTCTTGAAAATGAAAGAGTAGAGTGAAAAAGTTGGCTTAAAACTCAACATTCAAAAAGCAAAATTCATGGCATCAAGTCCCATCACTTCACGCTGAATAGATGGGGAAACAATGGAAACAGTGAGAGACTATTTTCTTGGGCTCCAAAATCACTGCAGATGGTGACTGCAGCCATGAAATTAAAAGATGCTTGCTTCTTGGAAGGAAGACTATGACCAACCTAGATAGCCTATTAAAAAGCAGAGACATTACTTTGCTGACAAGGGTCCATCTAGTCAAAGCTATGGTTTTTCCAGTAGTCATGTATGGATGTGAGAGTTGGACTAGAAAGAAAGCTGAGTGCCAAAGAATTGATGCTTTTGAACTGTGGTGTTGGAGCATACTCTTGAGAGTCCCTTGGACAGCAAGGAGATCAAATCAGTCAATGCTAAAGGAAATCAATCCTGAATATTCATTGGAAGGACTGATGCTGAAGCTGAAGCTGCAATACTTTGGCCACCTGATGTGAAGAGCTGACTCACTGGAAAAGACCCTGATACTGGGAAAGATTGAAGGCAGGAGAAGGGGACGACAGAGGATGAGATGGTTGGATGGCATCACCGACCTGATGGACATGAGTTTGAGCAAGCTCCTGGAGCTGGTGATGGAAGGGAAGCCTGGCGTGCTGCAGCCCATGGGGTCACAAAGAGTCAGACACGACTGAGTGACTGAACTGAACTGCACTAGGTCACTTACTAACGTTTATTGAAGATTTTGATACCTGGCTGACAGTTTTCTCTCCATTCCAAACTGCTACCTACATTCTAGGGACCTCTGTAAAGGCAACCCACCTAATAGTCCTCATATTAACAGCACTTTAGTATCTCAGAAAGCTGAAACTAATCTAGCCCGTGGAGCCAAGATCCTATATTCAGCCAGAGCCATGGGTACAAATTGAAAGCCACCTTCAGTGGCTTTGATTCTGACTACTGACAGGTTAATGCATTAAAAAATTAGAAGTCATCACATGAAGAAAATTGAACTTCAGATACATGAATTTAGCTAGAAAGGATTGTGGGACTGCGCACATATTTTAATTTGGCACTGGATCATCCTGACAAAGAAACAAATGGGGAAAATTCCATAAAGATACAAGCACATCCATAGTGTATTCCAAGGGCTGTAGGTTGATATAGCATTCTGTCAGCTGTGTGTGTAGTAATATTTAAGCCCTTGCTCACTAAACCATTTGTTAATGATGCAAAATGCAGTTGCAAAAGTTGGCTACTTAGTACTGAATAAACATTACATAAATATTTGTTGAATAAGTGAACCAAATTGAAGATGAAGAAATTATTAACAAAATTGTGAAAATGAAATCACACTAAATCAGTGTATATATTTATGGCATTTTGATAAAGGTCACCTCTCACTTGTTTATTGCTGCTTACATCCCTAGACCAGAGTATAGCATCCATGGATTACTCTCTTGTGATAGTATGTCATGAGCACCCACTGTAATTTCTTTTGTTGTTTTCCTGTTTGGGTAGCATAATATTTTAGAAGGTGTGGTCGGCATCCAAAGACATAAAGCACTCAACCATGTACTACTAAAGTCTCAACCACGTATTATTAAATAATCACCAAAATTATGGTCTTAAAGGCTATATAAAAATAAATTTTAATTGGATTTCCTGTATTAGAAAACTCCCTTGGGAAATGTCACCAAGGTCTGCGGCTATCTAAAAGGTCTTTTAAAATCACCTCCTTTGATTTGAGGTATAAATCAAAAACCAGTATAATAGCTCTTTGATAATTAATAGTTTTTATTTTTGTGCTTTTTTATTTGTAATAGCTCTCCTACACAAATAATTTTTACCTCTCAATTTCAGCTCTTTGCTTAATTCCAGGTATTGCCCTGGGCCTCTAGCCTCCAAGATATCTTAATGTTATTACTTTTTAGTGCTTTGTTGCTTGGCCCCTATTACTTTTCTATTTTAATTTTTTTTTTTTGCAGTCTAGTTGATTGACCATGTTGTGTTAGTTTCAGGTGTACGGCAAAGTGAATCAGTTGTACATATACACAGATCCACTCTTTTTTAGACTCTTTTACCACATGGGCCAGGACAGAGTGCTGAGTAATGTCCCCAGCGCTCTACAGGAGGTCCTCACTGCCTATTTTATACACAGTCCTGTGTCCTGTTGGGGCTTCCCAGGCGGCGCAGTGGTAAAGAATCACCTGCCAATGCAGGAGACATAGGAGACGCAGGTTTGATCCCTGAGTTGGGAAGATTCCCTGGAGTGGGAGAATTCCATAGACAGAGGTGCCTAGAGGGCTACAGTCTACAGGGTCGCAGAGTCAGACACGACTGAGTGACCCAGCGTGCATGTAGTGTGTCCTGTTACTTTTTATATATGTCATGCATACACTTATTAACCATATACAAATGCATAAATGTGAATATATCCTACATACTTTTAAGTGCAACCTTTTCCCCTCTATTTTCTTGGTCCCTTTCCTCATCCTGCAGGAAATCTATGTTAACAACCTAATAAGGATTGTGGCACAGTTTTGTCCATGTTCTTATAGCTTCACAAAATGATATCTACACACACATAAACAGAAATGATCTAGTAGCTGCATCATATTCCACTTTGCAACCAGCCTGCAAATGACAAGAATGACTTTGCTTCCCACAAAGTCTCTGAGGCAGCCCAGAGAGTTGTCAAGTTGAGACAGTCTGTGACAGCACATAACTAGTGATGAAAAGAAATAAGATAGTAAGAAGCTACAAACATTTCCTGAAAGCCAGAGTCCACATTCTACCAGATGATTAATGATTTTTGTAAATGTTCTTTTCAATAAGAAATATTATATGTGTCAAATCCAGAGCTCCATGTCCCATGTGCAAGGCACTTAAAAAATAAATAAATAAAAACTTCGGAAATGATGAAATGACAAAGTAACACCCAAAGCAGGGGTTCTTAAACTTTTGTTTTTTGGTCCCATGGGCTTTTTGGAAGTCTGGTGAAGCCTATGGACCATTCAGGATAATGTTTTTAAATGCATGAGAGGGAATACATGGGATTACAGAGAAGAAACAACCTTTAAATAGAATTATCAAAATACCAGGAAAAAAACCCAAATTTCTGATTTAGTAATAAATGTATCTTTTCATTAACAAATAGAATTTTTTTCCTTTCACTTGAAGTATAGTTGATTTATAATATTGTATTAGCTTCAGGTTGTACAGCAAGATGATAGACTAGAATCATTTTGACTAAGTAGGATGTATTAAGTAGAAAAAGCATGGAATTTGATGTTTAATTTACACACACACACACACACACACACACACAAAACTGGGTTCAATCCTAGCTCTGCAATTAACTATCTGTGAAATCTCTGAAAAGTCAGTACAACCTCACTGAGCCTCATTTTCTTCTTCTGTAATTTGAAATAGGAATCTACTTCCTGAGATTTATTGGGGATTACTGAATAATGAATGAAATATCTGGATCCCCTCTAGAAAACTATTAATCTAAATGTACATACCAAAACTTCAGGATTTCACAGACCTTGAGTTACTAACCCATGCTTTATCTTTTACTGCCACCTTGATAAATTCCTTTCTTATCAGAGACCTCTACCTTTTAGAGAAGGAATCTTGCCTGAAAGCCCATCAATACTTTCCTAGAAACTTTCACAAATGTTACCAAAATCTTTCAAAGCGCCTTGCAGGAAACATAACAACCTGAACTTGGCTCATCATGTAGTGTAACACCCTACTTCTATGAATGAACTGGTGTAGACATTCGAAGAAACTTGATGTACTATTCCTTATTCAAAATCGATATTGTTCAGGCTGTAACTATAATGAAGTAGTATGACCAAATCTGAATTTACCATCCAGAGAAAGATGTGGATAAACGAAAAAGATTCAGAAGACAGTCACAAATACAAAAAAAGAGTTTTTAAAAATGGCTGTACAAATGGTTAAAGAAGCGAGTACCTGGATTATGTTGTCTGGCAAAGAGAAAGCTGAAGAGTAGACACAAAATAGTCATGAAATATGTGAAACATTTTAAAATATAGATTTGGTCTTGACAGAAAGATGAAGAAAAAAAACAGCAAAAACTTTAAACAGGAAAGTGCAAAGAGTCAGAAAGAGTTCCTTACCTTATTTTATAAAATGAAAGTAACTGTATGGAAATAACAAATCGGAGGTTTGACTTACATATACTTTCCTGCCTCTGATGATGGCATCACCATTGTCATGCTCCCACATCCACCTAGTCATTAACGACTATGATACTATGATCTTTAATTTCCATCCCTTCTTCTCCACCCCTCATTCACCATCAAAATATCTATTTTCTATCTAGATAACATTTAATTGGACTATCAGACAGAAGACTCTCCCTGCCCAAATCACTTCCCAATTCTATTCGTTGTTCCTCTATTTACTATCTCATTTATGGATAAGATGAAGAGTATTTTCATGGTTGCATCAATACACCCAAGCTCATTACCACATTCTTCTTTCATTCATATGCTTTCATTTAACTGGAATTTTGCTATCTCTAAATCCCAACCATTTGCTACAACCTTGTTGAAGTCCTGTATGTTCCCTGAAGGGTTCTATAATCACTCTCCACTATTTCTGAATGTTCACAGTATTAGACAACCTGAAACCTACTCAGTGACACTTTAAATTACTGTCTGTTGTTTTACTATGTTTAGGCTTATCTTCCCAACCAGATATTAAGCTACTTGCAGAGTAGGCTTTCCTGGTGGCTCAGATGGTAAAGAATCTGCCTGCGATACGGGAGACCTGGGCTCGATCCCCAGGTTGGGAAGATCCTCTGGAGCCTGGCGGTCCTATGTCCATGGAGTTGCAGAGTTGGACACGACTGAGAGGCTAACACAGACACACACACACACACACATTTTAAGTTTTCTGAATATTGGACAGAGGTTGTTCTAAAGAATATACTAGAATAGAGTGAGGAGGGCAGATCCAAGCCAAATCCTAGAGAAGATACCCAGAGTCAGGATAGAAAGATCACAGTAGGAATGCCAATTCCAAAGAAGCAGGACGGAAGTTAGAGGGTAGAGCCAAGAGCTTGAAGTCAGATGTTGACATGGATGTATAGGTCCAGCTCAAAGGTGTAGGTAGAGTAGACAATGAGGATCCATTTGTCCAATTTTCAAAAAAGAAGAGTGGACCCCACACACTGTAAATAAGTAGCCTTCAAACCAAAGAAGGTTCCACATAAGACTGGGCTGCGAGTTTAATTTGACCATACTTAGAAAAGTTAACACCTTAAAGAGTAATGATTCTCCACTACTGAAGATTTTCAGAATATGTCAGACTTTGAAAGGAATGAAGGGAAATGATCAAGTTTCTCCCTGCAGATAAAGTAACCCAGAAAGCCTGAGATGTGGCATCTAGCTAGGCACCAGGGCAATACAAATAGAGTGGATCTGCTGTTGGGCTGCAGTGTATGAATCCAAGAGAATATCTTATAGAGAAACAAAAGCAAAGGCCACAAAGTAGACTCTGGTCAAGGAAGCAGCACAGAGGCAGAAAAAGATTTCCTTCTGTAGAAATCCAATGAAATAAGTTTATGAAAGAGCAAAGAGTATGTTTTCAGTCAGGAAAACTATCAGCATCATACGACAACCTTTGAGAGGCGTTATCAGTAAAGCAGCAATGTGACAACATTCAGAAATGCCTTCCAAAACACCCCAGAGACAGTGCCCAGGTCTGCAGGCTGTGTGTGAGGGGTGGAAGCGTGCGGCCAGGATCTCATTCGGCACTCAATGGGTAAAGAGAAGACCCACACCAGAACTGCTGAAGCTTGACCTTAAAGACTTCCGCGGAGGGTAACTGCGGCTCGGAGAACCGTCCTGTTGCTAGGCCAGTAACCCAGCACACTGAGGGAAACGGGGGGGGGACAGGTGTCACAGGTTGGCCTCCGTGGGGACACTTGACTCTGTATACTTTTCCCTGTGTTTGGTAAACGCCAAGGAATATCTTTTCCATATGTATTAATCTTTGGCCTGGCCTCCTTTCCAAGTATATGATGGAACAATGTCTGGTGTCCATCTGGTTACTATCTACTGCCTGGGCCTGCAAGGACAAATCCAAATCCTGACCTATGTTGTGTGAGGATAACTGCCTTTAGACTTCTCCACTCAGTTGCTTCTCAATATAAATAGTTGTTCCACAGTGGTGACAGGATTTCCAAAATGGAAAGCTCCCCCACTGTCCCCAGCACTAGCCTGGCCTCTAAGCTCTAGACCCTCCAATGTCTGAAGTATTGTTTGGGTTCTGACAGGATCACCCTAACTTAAAACTATACCACTTTCTCATGAGGGAGAATGACAAAATCTTCGCTTAACATCGTCCATAGTCACATCCTAATCTTCCTTATCTGGTAGTAATTCTCAGTGTTTAAACAATTCTTCCGCATCGCTTTGGTTATTTTAATTAGACTTTAGTAGAGTATAGGAGGAATGGCTGTCTTTTCTTCTTGCCACTGTACCTTAAATCTAACTTTCTCCTCTTTAATCTCTAGTTATGATGGTTTGAAGAAAATTCTTGTGTAGGACTTTGTAAAATAACTACTATTAAAAGTTATGGCAAATTACATTAGATAATATGTATTAACATACTATGATATTGTGATTTATAATAGTATAAATAATGAACCCATGTCTCCTGTTTCCTTAATCGCCACGGAGCCATAGTGGAAGCTCGACGTGTTAGCTCGTCTGCTGAGTCTGACTCTTTGCAACCCCGTGGACTGTAGCCCTCCAGGCTACTTTGTCCGAGGAATTCTCCAGGCAAGAATACTGGAGTGGGTAGACACTCCCTTTTGCAGGAGATCTTCTCAACCCAGAGATCAAACGCAGGTGTCCTGCATTGCAGGCATATTCTTTACCATCTGAGCCATCCGGGAGGCCCTATTAATATTTATAATAAAATAAATATACAAACCTATGTGGTCTCTCCCTGCAACACATTTACATATGCTGCAGTGGTAGATTAATTATTAATTGCACAATGGGATTCTAGCAATGTGTCTGTACCTTTTGACTTTTACAATCGTTTTGCTGTAAGGGGTCAATACATGAAGCGGGGGCTAGACTGTGATATTGTGAATTATAATAAGACATATATACTTGGTCTTTGTTCCCTTCCTGGCAAACCTAAAACCCTTGGAATTTCCTAAGTGATCAGAGCAACAAAGGTGTCTTTTGTCATTCCTAACAAGACCCTTTCAACCAACCACTCCTGAGTTTATGTGAAATCCATGACTTTTTAAGGCTGTGGGTTGGTTGCCAAGGGAAATCAACCACATGATGAGAGGATTAGCCTCCTTCCACAACCTCCTGGGGCTTCCCTGGTGGCTCAGATGGTAAAAGAATCTTCCTGCAAGGCAGGAGACACTGGTTCGAACCCTGGGTTGGGTAGATCCCCTGGAGGAGGGCATGGCAACCTCCAGTATTATTGCCTGGAGAATCCCATGGACAGAGGAGCCTGGCGGGCTACAGTCCACAGGGTCGCAGAGTCAGACACGACTAAAGCAACTTAGCATGCACGCACGCATGCACCCCAACCTCCTGGGTGAAAAGAGGGGTTGCAGATTGAGCTCCATAAAAACCCAAAAGGATGGGATCAGAAAACTTACAGTTGATTAACAGGTGGAACTGCTAGGAGAGTGGTGCTTAAGGAGAAGGCATGGAAACCCTGCACCAACTTCCCGCATCTCCTCTGCATTCCCTGTGCATCTCCTCCCTCTAGCTGGACCCGAGTCATATCCCTTCATAGCAAACTGATAATCTGCTCAGCGAATGGCTTTTCTGAACTGTGTGAGCTGCCCTAGCATATTAATCAAACCTGAGCGAGGCGTCTTGGGAACCTTCGATTTATAGTCACAGGTCAGTCACCAGTACAAATAACAACTTGGCCTTGCAACTGGTCTCTGAAGTAGAAGGTGGAGGCTTGTCTTGTGGGGCTGAGCCCTCAGTGGGCCTGTGGGCTCTGACACTGTGTGTGTGTGTGTGTGTGTGTGTGTGTGTGTGTGTGTGTGTGTGTGTGTGTGTGTTAAGATGCTTCAGTCGTGTCAGACTCTTTGCAACCCCATGTGTTGCAGCATGCCAGGCTTCCCTGTCCTTTTCTATCTCCCAGAGTTTACTCAAACCCATGTCCATTGAGTCAGTGATGTCATCTAACTGTCTCATCCTCTGTCTCCCCCTTCTCCTTCTGCCCTCAGGCTTTCCCAGCATCAGGGTCTTTTCCAGTGAGTCAGCTCTTCACATCAGGTGGCCAAAGGACTGGAGCTTCAGCTTCAGCATCAGTCCTTCTAATAAATATTCAGAGTTGATTTCCCTTAGGATGGACTGGTTTGATCTCCTTGCTATCCAAGGGACTCTCAAGAGTCTTCTCCAGCACCACAGTTCCAAAACATCAGTTCTTTGGTGCTCAGCCTTCTTCGTGGTCCAACTCTCACATCCATACATGACTACTGGAAAAACCATAGCTTTGACTATATGGACCTTTGTCGGCAATGTGATGTCTCTGCTTTTTAATATGCTGTCTAGATTTGTCATAGCTTTCCTTCCAAGGAGCAAGGATCTTTTAATTTCATAGCTGCAGTGACCATGTGCAGTGATTTTGGAACCCAAGAAAATAATATTTTATATACATTTATATACACACACAATTATTGGGATAAAATATACATAATATAAAATTTACCACTTTAATCATTTTTAGGTCTACAGTTCACTGCCACTAAGTATATTATTGAGCAATCATCACCACTGTCTGTCTCCCAGAACTTTTCCACTTCTTAGACTGAAACTCTGAACCATTTAAACAACTCCCCTCTCTCCCTGCCTGCCAGTCTGTTAACCACCATTCTTTCTGTCTCTGTGACTCTAGGTCTTTGTGAATTTGACTATTCTAGGTACCTCGTATACGTGTAACCATATGTTTGTTCTTTTGTTTCTGCCGATAATGTATTCAAGACTTATCCATATTGTAGCATGTATCAGATTTCATTCTTCTTTAAGACTAAGATTCAAATTTGGGTATATACCATGTTTTGTATATCCATTCTTCCTTCAGTGGACATCTGAGTTGTTAACCCCTTTTCGCTATTGTGAATAATGCTGCTATGAACGTGGATGTACAAACATCTGTTCAATTCTCTGTTTTCAATTCTTTTGAGTATATGCCCAGAAGTGGAATTGCTATGTTTAATTTTTGAAGAACTTCCATACAGTTTTCTACACTGGCTGCACCATTTTACATTCTCACCAACAATGTTCAGGCATTCTAACTTCTCTACATCCTCTCCAACACTTGCCATTTTCTTTTTTTTTTTTTTTTTAAATAATGGCCATCTTCATGGGCTCCAAATAGATTTTTTACTGAGTCATTCTCATATTCACCAATCTCCTTATCTCAAATTTATTTAAGAAAGGGTGAGGTGAGCAATAAATGTTTGGGCAAAGGCCTTTTTCACGATATGAAAATACCCACACTGGCCATCAAACACGTAGTCCTAGCATTGTTAGCAAAATACAACTGTTAAGCCAGCAAGCTCCAACCAAGGCATCGCTGAGCAGCACAGATCTGCCTCTAATTGTTAGAGAAAACAGCTATTAAAGACAGGCCACGCAAGGGGATGGGCAAGGGCTACAGTGCCAGACATCTTTGTTCCTATCCTTACCTGCTAAGAAAGGTGTGAGTCAGCTCATTTACCCAAATCAGGATCAGAAGAGCCAGAGGAAAACACAGACGAAGAAAGGAATTAGCTGTTTTAAACGTCAGTTTGTGTTAACATACATCTCTAAAACCCCCGTTTCAGTTCTCTTATTTTACTGTGGAAACATCAAGCTTTTAACAAATTTTTTTTTTTTTTTTTTTTTTTGGAATCCATTCATCTTTCCTTACCACAAAACTGTCCTGTGCCAGAATCTGGTTCTTTTCTCATGGGTCTAACATTTCAGCTTGTTATAAACAGCATATGGATATAGATTATGCAATGATAATGTGTGCTACATTCCAAGGACTTATATTTTCACATATAGTGAACAGAAAGTAATTACTGCATTGACTTTTTTCTCTGCTCTAAAAATAAGTGATATACTCATCAACCAAGTAAAACATGTATCTGATATGTATATTCTTTTATCTTCTTTTATTGATTTAAAACATTTTTAAAACCCTTTGCTGAAAAATGAGAAAGTAGCCATAAAGCAAATATTATATAAGGTCCTAGCTTTTTGGATAAAATTCTAGATTTGTTTTAATGACACCAAACATACTGATATCTGATAAAAGACTTCCTGGTAATCAACTACTGAATAATTTATTGGTTAGAGTCGATGTTCTACTAGGCTTCCACTTTTTGTTTGTCCTGGGCTAGATGAATCTTGCCAAATAGCATATCCAGACGGACTTCAGTCTCCTCCGTGCTTGTTCATCTGCCATTTATTATCAGAATGCAGTTAGGCATTATCTTTTAAAACACATAAAGACATGCACACGCAGATGAAGCTCTTCACATAAGTGAAGTGTGTATTAACAATAATCACCAAGAATGTCTGAAACTCACATGTCAAAAAGTATCATCTTCACTCCCCTGGACCTTTTAAATGGGAACACACAAGGGTTCTGGCTTTCCACTATAACCTCACTTTCACCTTCTTCAAAAAGAGCTTAAAAAAAAAAAAAAAAGAGAGAGAGGGAAAAGGATATCCAAAGGCATTTCTCATCAATTGCTAAATGGTCCTATATATTTGTAACTCTATCTCTTTTCCTTTACACCAAGTGAGTGATGAAAACCTGATGGGACAGGCCAGCAATGCACTAATATCCAGTAACTGGAGGATATTCACAGAAAGAAACAAAAACAGGCCTACGTGGGCACAAAAGGCTAATGCTGGGAACCGACTGCATAAGCAGCAAGTGAAAATATCTCCACCATGAGAGGAAGAGGTTAAAAAGTTGAAGGAAATTTCTGAATAAAATCACCAGAACTAAGGCAGTGAAAGGGATTCATTTTTCAATTTTCTTGAAAAACAGGACTCAATCTGTGACCCGGCCTCCCAGGTATTACATACAGACCTCAAGAATACAGTCATTTAGAAAGTAACTGCTTCAAGGAGTCCCGCTAAAACTACAAAGACGTGAAATTCCAGGCAGACACAGGAAATTCTTTGGGGAATAAAAGAATTTTATGACTCATAAGATTAAAATCTCCTGAATACTCACTGAAGTAATCTAATGATGTACTGTCACCAGGAAAGGAGTTTGATAAATTTATGTGTTGTGCATGGAAATCTTAAGCAAGACAGAAAAGTGAACAAATTTGAAGTTATATTCATTTATAATTTTTCCTTTCAGGGTAAAGCTACTAATAAGTTCAAGGATACCAGAATTTCTTATCGGGTCTAACATTTTATAGAATGCCACATTTTTAACTACTGGGATTTTTAAGCAAAATTTTATACCCTTTAAAAAAAAAAATCCATATCTTACTCAAGTCAGCCCAGAAGTAGGCCCAGGATTCAAATGTGGGTCATTTGGAAGGCTCTTTGTCTTCAAATTTAATACAATTTGAAAGAAGTTATAAGAGTTGAAGGTAAAGGCATGGGCCAGATGCCAATGGGGAGAGAAAGAAGGAGGCTGAGTTTTTCCTGGGGAGATCAACAACAACAAAAACCAGACATGGCATTATTTTCCTGACTCTAGACAATGCTCAAGCACAGAAGAAAATCAGCCTCAAGGAGCCTATCCTTACCTTAAAACATTTCCCATTTTTTCTTAACTTTATTCTAACTCAAAATTTTGCCTGTTCTGTAGGAAATCCCCTTCTGGTAACAGGTTGTAAAAATAAAGCAAGCAATGAAAGCCCTCTGTTTAAGCTTTCCCAGGGACAAACACAGTATAATGTACAATATGTAACTATGAGTTAGATTGCAAATTACTTTTATTTAATTTAGTCTCGTGTTTAGCTTCACCTCTGAAATATCAGTCTGCATCCTTCTATTTTGGTTTGATTCTATAGTCCACTTTAAGCAGTAAATGTTTACATTAAAAGGACAAGAGAATGTGTGATGTATTTTAACTGTCAAGAGTGTTGTGAACAGCGGCAGCTGGAAGAATGTGTAGTCCACTTCACTACTATCCCGAAGCCTTTTAGAGACTTCAGATCAGCAGTTACTTCCTTCATTGCTCATTAATATGAGCAATTGTTTTAATAAAACAAAAACAATTCCATTGCCATCTCTGAAAAGCATAGTAAGATTTCTAGAGTTCACTCATGATCTATGCACTGGATTCTATACTTTCTGCTAGGGTGGAGAGTGAACTGGTTATGGAGTTTTTCTTTCCTTTTTCATGTTGCTGGTTCAGATGAAGACAAAAGCCAGGAACAAATGCAAGGATTCCCATTCTTGGTATTACTTAGAAGTCTCTGACCTGTGCTTGGGCCTGTTCCTCTGTAATCACTGTTAACATCATCCTGAATTCATTGTGATATGAGTCCCGTCAAAGGCCAGCTCCAAAGACGAAACATTGGAGCCAAGTTGATTCCCGTAATGTTTCCAGATCTGGTGAAATTCCATAAATAAAACCAAGGAGAGATACATTTAACATGCTTATAGCAGTGATTTGGGGCCTGGTGAGAACAGTACTGGGGAGGAGTTGATCCTAAGGCTATGTCAGAAGATGAAGACAACCAATACAGTTGTTGTTCAGTCGCTAAGTCGTGTCCAACTCTTTGCAACCCCACGGACTGCAGCATGCCAGGCTTCCCCCTCCTCCACTATCTCCTGGAGTTTGCTCATATTCAAGTCCATCGAGTCTGTTGATGCTATTTAACCATCTCATCCTCTGCTGACCCCTTCTCCAATACAGTGCCTGTGCATAATTAGACCAGACCTGACACACCCAATTAGAGATATTTCAAGGTAGACAGAAGTGTACATTATCCAACTCCCACCCACCTCTCTTGTTTTTGGCCGCACTGCACAGCTTATAGGAAGGCATTGAAAGCCCAGACTCCTCACCACTATACCACCGGGGAACTCCAAACACATCTTGAACCACTCTCCTCGTTGTGCTCCAACCACATTGGTCTTCTTTCAGTTTCCCGAACATATCCAATTCATTGCTTATCAGAGTCCATTATATTTGCTTTCTCCTCTGCTTAGAACATTCCCTTAAACTCTTTGTTTGGACTCTCATACTTCAGACCTTAGCTCAAATATCTCCTCCTCAGTGAGGCTTTCCTAGAAATCCTGTCTAAGTTTGTGCCTCCTTCCCGACATCACCATTCCCTAACATGTGATCCTTTCCATTTCCGCTGCTCTTCTTATCAGATGTCATCATGTTCATCGGTTTACTGGTTTAGTGCCAGGCACATATACACACTAGAGTGTAAACGCCTCAAGATCAGGAGCCCTGCCTGTCGGTTTACCACTCTTCCTCTTGTTGCTAAAGCAGTAAATATTTAGTGGATGGATGTGTTTACCACTCTACCAGAGGCTGAGGGTAAAATACCGTGAAAAGACATAGATTCATCCTCGAAAACCTTATAAAGAGAATGGAGACTGGCAAGTAATCATAATAAAGAAGGATAATGCTTTTACAGAGGCACAGAAGTCTAGTAGAAAGAGCCTTCCTTCATATGCCTATCTTACTGGGAAATAGTCTATTCCAAGGGCGTGCACTGGGTGTGCAAAGGCCCAGAAACAGCCACGTGCACGCGTGCGTGCTGAGTCCCTTCACTTATGTCTGACTCTCTACAGCCCTGTGGACCGAAGCCTGCCAGGCTGCTCTGTCCATGGGATTCTCCAGACATGAATACTGCCCTCTTCCGGGGGATCTTCCTGACCCTGGGATCGAAACTGCGTCTCTCATATCTCCTGCATTGGCAGGGGGGTTCTTTACCACCAGTATTACCTGGGAAGCCCAGAAACAGCCATAACAGCACATAAATTCCATTCTGTGCGAATCAGTTCAGGTTTTATAAAATATAAATTGTTAGGGGTGAGAGTGGGGAGAGAAGGATGTCACCTTGGACAGAGAGGGATCCAGGTCATGAAAGACCTTCCTTGTTATGCAAAGGAAGAGAGGCTTCATTCCACAGCCGTGGAAAGCCACTGAATACTCTGGGCAGAGGGGTGATGTGGCAGATTTACATTTTAGAAAAAAAATATGATAACAGGTTTAGGTGATTCAGAAAATCAGATGAGGGACAGAGAGCAAAGGGATAGCCAGCAGAGTTCCACAATAAGTAGGTATCCGAAATAGGCAGAGGGATTCAATGGCAGGAAAAGCCGAGGCACATCTTGCCGAACACCTAGCTTGCCTCTGAGTGGCTTTATAGGCTGTGACACTCAGCCATGGGGCAGCCCTCAGTGTGGTTCTGGATAATAGTGTCCATTCTAAGAAGGGCTATAGGGACTGAGCTAGACACTGGATAGGACGCTCTTCTTTCATTTTCAGCTATTCAAGGGTCCCAGACTTTCTCCCTCCTGAATACCAGCAGGATTCAGAGGTAGAATGCTGCCATCGAACAAGGAATTCTGTTTCACGGATGTGTGGACACGCCTCATCTTTCAGACCCCAATTCTCTAGCTCCAGTGCCAGTGGGAACAGTGTGGCCACACAGTGTATTCAGGTAGACTGCGGAGCATCACGCGTACAGGGTCTAAACGTAGAGGCGAGAGGACTGGAAGCATCACGAGGCCAAGCACAGGAAAACGCGAGGCCCAGGGTCTGGCCGTGGCTTCAGGGACTTGAGTTTTGCAGAAACACAGAAAGCACCAGAAAGTCACTAAATCTCTAAGACTGCCAAGCAGGCTGGAGATAAAATGAGAGGATGGGGTGATCTCCAAATCAGAAGAGAGGCTTACGGATTTGTGATCTGTCAGGGTGCTGATCCTCCAAGCTCACAGCCTCTCTCAACCAGAGATAGTTAAGCCTGAAAAACCAGACAGAGGGCCTAATCCAAGGCACCCACTGCAGTGTCATCAACCTCTCTCCTAAGCATCTGAAGTGGCCTTCGTTATGCATCATCTTTCAGAAAACTGAAAAACTAGTTATTCAAGTCTTTTCCTTTAGCCTATGGTTCAAGCCTAAAGGAAATCAACCCTGAATATTCATTGGAAGGACTGATGCTCAAACTGAAGCTCCAATCCTTTGGCTACCTGATGCAAAGAGCTAACTCATTGGAAAAGACCTTGATGTTGGGAAAGACTGAGGGCAGGAGGAGAAGGGGATGGCAGGGGATGAGACGGTTGGATGGCATCACTGACTCAATGGACATGAATTTGAGCAAACTCCAGGAGATAGTGAAGGACAGGGAAGCCTGGCGTGCTGCAGTTCATGGGGTCACAGAGAGTCGGAGACGACTGAGCGACTGCACAACAACAACAATGGTTCAGATGAACAACCGAGGGTAAGAAAGACAACAGGGGGTTTGCTGTGTTTAATCCTACCTCAGGACCTTCTCGGAGAAGGCAATGGCACCCCTCTCCAGTACTCTTGCCTGGACAATCCCATGGATGGAGGAGCCTGGTAGACTGCAGTCCATGGGGTCGCTAAGAGTTGGACACGACTGAGCGACTTCACTTTCACTTTCCACTTTCATACATTGGAGAAGGAAATGGCAACCCACTCTAGTGTTCGTGCCTGGAGAATCCCAGGGACGGGGGAGCCTGCTGGGCTGCCATCTACGGGATCACACAGAGTCGGACACGACTGAAGCGACTTAGCAGCAGCAGCAGCAGGACCTTCTCTGAGTCTCATTCTATTTCTTGGGAATATTCTCACTCAAGCCTCCCCCTCCCTTGCCTACATCTCTCCTACTCGTCCTCCAGGTTTCAGTTTAAAGCCAGAGACCTCCCTTGACCTGTTACTCGGAGTCTGCCTTAAATATGGACAGAAAGAGGGCCAGGTCATGAAAGCCCTTCCATTTTATGCAAAGATGGAGAGATGTCACCGTGTAGCCAAAGGGAAGCCACTGAAAACCTCTGGGTAAAAGGGTGATACGGGCAGATTTGCTAGGTCCAAAAATCTCCTATCTCCTCTTTGTAATCATATTTAAAGAACCCATCCAGTTAGGGCAGGGCCTGAGTCAACGTTCCACCATACACATTAAGTGCCCAATCCGTTAGAACACTTGATGTTTAAAAGAAAGAATTAATGCATAAATAAAGCATGGTCTGATATTTGAACAAATGTGCCTAGTCTGGAAGGTAGGGAAAAGGGCATTTTAGAAATTTAAAGAGACATTTGTTGTTGCTTCATCACTAAGTCACGTCTGACTCTTTGCAACCCCATGGACTGTAGCCTACCAGGTCCTCTGTTCATGAGATCTTCCAAAGCAAGACTATTGGACTGGGTTGTCATTTTCTTCTCCAAAAGAGACATCAATAGATGAGAGACTGTCAGCTGCTACTTAGCAGATACAGAGCACTAAATTCCTCAAAAGGAGTGGGTACCAGCATCAGTGTAATTAAACAGAGCTTGCTGTACTCTTAATAATTTTGCTTAATGAAAAGGCACAGCCATTGGAACATCATTCTCAATCCCATTAAGCCTATCCAGTTAATTAGGATGGTCTTGGGCTACTTGGGGGCTTCCCTTGTGGCTCAGCTGGTCAAGAATCCGTCTGCAATCCAGGAGACCCCAGTTTGATTCCTGGGTCGGGAAGATCTGCTAGAGAAGGGAAAGGCTACCCACTCCAGTATTCTTGCTTGGAGAATACTATGAACTGTATAGTCCATGGGGTCGCAAAGAGTCGGACAGGACTGAGTGACTTTCACTTTCACTTTGGGTTACTTAGAAACCTTTGAACACGGCATACAATTTCAAAGCCCTCAGTAAGCAGAACGAAGAACACAGGTAAAGGCAAAATCAAGTAACCACTTATTATTCTACTGAGGCTGCAAGATGAAAAAAATACATAACATATTGTAGGTACTAGGGAGGCTACTGAACATTTTCAGTGAGAGGAAACTCGCTAATTTTTTTTTTTCTCATTAGCTTCAGTGATATCTCATCAACCTGCTCCTAAATTAATGACATTTGTTTAAAGGAAATCTGCCAAATTACTGGATAGGAATAAATGGAAAGGGCTGAGCCTCTCTCTCTCACACACACACATACATGCACACTAACAATAGTGACTACAACATTAAAAGGCTTTGGAATTGAATGAAAATATGACCACAGTAATGGTATCATGAACACATCCCCAAATTCTTGACTAGATTCTTCCACATGAGACCTTGGGGAATCCACGTGCTTGGGGAATCCCTCTAAGTTTGTATCATTTTTAAATGAGTGTTGGATTACACCATCTTTAATGTTTCTTTTTCAGATGCTAATACTCTGTTCTTATAAAATCAAATCATGACAAATGACATCCTCTGTTTTATGTATATGCCCTGGTGGTTCAGATGGTAAAGAATCCCACCTGCAATGTTGGAGACCTGGGCTCGATCCCTGGATTGGGAAGATCCCCTGGAGAAGGGAAGGATACCCACTCCAGTATTCTTGCCTGGAGAATCCCCATGGACAAAGAAGCCTGACAGGCTACAGTCCATGGTGTCCCAAAGAGTCAGACACAATTGAGCGACTTTCACTCACTCATATGCATACATGTATTATACATTACATATGTTATATATTTAGTATATATTAAATATAAATGTGGGGCTTCCCAGGTGGTGCTAGCAGTAATCCACCTGCCAATGCAGGAGACACAAGAGACTCAGGTTCAATCCCTGGGTCAGGAAGTTCCCCTGGAGAAGGAAATGGCAACCCACTCCAGTATCCTTGCCTGGGAAATTCCATGGACAGAGGAGCCTGGTGGGCTACAGACCATGGGGCTGCAAAGAATTGGACACAACTGAGCAAGTGAACACACACAAATATAAATATACACGTAGACACAAAATATATATTATAAACAATCTAGTTTACAATGACATAAGCAATAGATTATGGTGTAGCAGTAATTCTTTCTTCCCTTTCATTAATAATCATATACATATATTCTGTCTTTCTAAAAGGCATGTATGTTTGAATATTTGAAAACTAAAAATAGCTAAATATCTTTTAAGGGGAATTTTGTGAGAAGTTAAGCATTTGCTAATCTAAAGATCCAAAGGATATACAGATCCTCACAAATTTTTCAAAGGTAAAAGAGTATAAAATTTGCATTCATTTGTGCATGTGGGATTTTAAAAAGGAGATCTGAGAATCATGGGTAGCATGTGTACAAAGGTTACACTGGTAACCATAGAGAGGACATATTTTATTCAACCACAAAATAGACAGTTACATAAAACTTATATAAAAAGAAACAATACAAGTAAGACTTCCCTGTGGAAAGCTCATGTTCCCATTCCTCCAAGCATTAGGGAGAGATTTTTTTAAAAGTCACTAATAAAAAAGAATTAAAGCCTCCATGGCATATCCAGAGCTAGAAACACCCACTTGTTCACTAGATACATCTTTCACTTGTACAAATGCCATCATTAGGTAAGTAGGAAAAACAGACTTAAATGCAGTATATACTGTATCTGAAAGCAGTACTCTGTGCGGCTGAACTGTATTTATTTGAAAAGTCCAGTTAATTGAAAACCTACACAATGAGTACCCAAAAAATTCCCAAGTTGTTGAAACAAAAGGAGAATGAGATCTGAATATCAAATATGCTACAAAAGGGAGGAGAGGTTCCAATGGCAGTAGTTCTAACAAACAGGACCCAAATGCCACAGTGTGAAAAGGTCTCCAGCAAGTTCACCTGTGGGAAAGGTTAAAACCAGACAGGGCAACAAATACAATTCCTACATTCATTTGTTCCAAGTTAATCTCTTTATCTCTACTTAGCTCATTTGTTAAAAAGGACACAAATAGTAACAGCTAGAAATGATCAGTGTTTAGTAAATTATGACAAGTATTAGCTAAGTTCTTTAGGTCATTTAATTCACCCAACAGTCCCATGAAGCTGACACTATTGTTTTACACCAGTTTTAGCAGGAGTTAAGAGACTGCGGCTCAGACTGTAAAGAATCTGACTGAAATATGGGAGACTTGAGGCAGATGCCCTGGAGAAGGGAAAGGCTACTGGCTCTGGTATTCTTGCCTGGAGATTTACATAGACAGAGGAACCTGGTGGGCTACAGTCCACGGGGTTGCAAAGAGTCTGACATGACTGAGCAGCTAACATAAATGACAAGAGATTCAGACTCTCCCAAATTATACAGGAACAAGTCCCTGAGCTGGGATTTCGTGCTTTTACCATCTTCCTAATGAAATCTCAACAACTTTTGGTCTGGTGACAACCATAGAACATACTAAATAAAATATTAACTGCGTGAATTATTTGTATCATACATATACGATGATATCCTTACTATAAAAAGAGAACTTACAGAGCAAGAAAAATATAAAATACCCAATTAAAAATGGGCAAATAATATAAACCAGTAATACATAAAAGAAAGTTTAATAATTGTATTTAAAAATATAAACACAAAGAATGCAAATTGAAACATTAATGAGATACTGGGTTTCAAACATGACATACATTATCAGGTATTAAATAGGATGAAAATAGTCAATACTGAGGAAAGACAGCAGGGAGAAATGGAGATGCCCACAGAATCCACCGAGAAGGTACTGTGTTAGTCACTCAGTCGTGTCCGACTCTTTGCGACCCCAGAGACTGTAGCCCGCCAGGCTTCTCTGTCCATGGAATTCTCCAGGCAAGAATACTGGAGTGGGTTGCCACTCCCTTCCCCAGAGGAACTTCCCAACCCAGGGACTGAACCCTGGTCTCCTGCCTCACAGGCAGATTCTTTACCATTGAGCTACAGGGAAGTCTAGAAGCTGTTAAATCACCACAATTTTTCTGGAAAACAATTTAGCGAAAACTACCAAAATCCTTTGAAGTGCTCATAACAAGTCAAGGAAACAGAACATATACCACTCCTGTTGTGGTTCTAAACAATCTGTTCTTTAAACATTAGAAAAAAAAGCTCAAGACCAGGTAAGACTTACTACGTAAGAAACACCTATCATAAGCAAAACTTACAAGAGTTATTTTAAAGCTAAATCAATATAGCCATTGATAATGTGATTTAAAGTATAAGGTAACATAAAAAAGGATTTTATAAATGGATGAGGCATTTCCTAAGAAAAACAATTACTAATAATCTGAAACCCAAATGCCCAGTTATTTCAACGAACCTATAAAAGTGAAAGAGAGGATAAAGGGAAAATCACACACACACACACACACACACACACACACACACACACACACACCTGTTGTATCCATTACCAGTCACTCTGTGCAGGCTTAGTCGCTCAGTCATGTCCAACTCTTTGCAACCCCATGGACTGTAGCCCGCCAGGCTCCTCTATCCATGGGGATTCTCCAGGCAAGAATACTGGAGGGGGTTGCCATGCCCTTCTCCAGGGGATCTTCCCAACCCAGGGATGGAACCCAGGTCTCTCGCATTGCAGGCAGATTCTTTACCATCTGAACCACCAGGGAAGCTGAGTAGTCACTCTGTTCCCCTCTAGATGCTCTAGCCCTGGGCAACTACTAACCTATATTCTGTCTCTATAGATTTGACTATTCTGGACTTTTCATATCAATGGAATCATATAATATGTCCTCTTTCATTACTTTTTTCACATAATGTTTTCCATGTTCATCATGTTATAGAATGCATCAGTATTTCATCTGTTTTTATGGCTGAGCAATATTCCACTATATGGATTTACCACATTCTATTTATCCATTCATTAGTTGATGGACATTTGAATTGTTTACATCTTTTGGCTCTTACGAAAAATTCCGCTATGAATATTTGTGTACAAGTTATGTAAACATATGTTTTCAATTCTCTTGGCTATATCCTAGGAGTGGTATATGCCAAAAAGATCATATGCTAATTTTGTTTAACATTTGAAGAGCTGCCAAACTGTTTTCCAAAGAGGCTATACCATTTACATTCCCTCCAGCAATGCAGGAGGGTTTCAATTTTTCTACATCCTTGCCAACATTTGTTATTGTCTGTCTTTTTTTTTTTTATAACCACCCTATTGTGTGAGAAGTGGTATCTCATTGTGGTTTTCACTAGCATTTTCAAACTGGCTTATTTTTTGCATTTTTTTTCAAAAGTGCATATTAGCCATTTGTGTACCTTCCCTGGAGAATTGTTATATTTAAATTCATTGATCTTACTTTTTCTTCTGGTCAATAAATGAACTGTATTTTTCTAAATGCATAAAAATCAAGCTAAAGTTGTACAATTTCTGAAATTTTGTTTCAATCTAAATTATTTTGTAAAGCAGATACAAAGTGAAGAGCTAAAAGAAATTCTTTTTGAAATACATTTTCTGTATTATCCTTTTTCAAAAGTAATAATAATGATTTAATAAACCAATAAGTTCAGTAGCACTTTAAATGAGTACTAACAGGCAATTTCTGAGCTATCACTATTTACAGTAAGAGACACAAATCAAACTTTAAAATGTATAGTCTAATGATTTCACACACCTATACTTTGTGAATCAAGTTAGTTAACACATTCATCACCTTTCACAGCTGACCTTTTTTTCATCCTAGTGAGAACATGTAAGGTCTATTCTCTTAGAATGTTTCAATTACAAACATAGTATTATTATCTATAGCATTACTACATTGTACATGAGATTCCCCAGAGCTTATTCATCTTATAACTGAAGGCTTGTATCCTTTGACCAGGACCTCCCCCATCTCCTAACATCTGTTAACCACCATTCTACTTTTTATAAATTAGACTTTTTCTTTTAGATTATAAGTATAAGTGAGATCATACAGTTTTTGGTTTACTCTAATTGAACCTAGGATAATGTTCAACCATGTTGCTGCAAATGGCATGATTTCCTTCTTATGGATGAATAATATTCCATTGTATATATGTACACCACGTCTTCCTTATCCATTCATCCATCAACACTAAGGTTGTTTCTATATCCTGGCTATTGTGGATAATGCTGCAACGAACATGGGAGTGCAGATATCTCATTTCCTTCAGATATACACCAGAAGTACGACTGCTGGGTCATACAGTAGTTCTATATTTAAATTTTAGAGAAACCTCCATGATGTTTTCCATGGTGGCTATACTAATTTACATTCCCACCAATGCACCAGCATTCCCTTTTCTCCACATCCTCATCAGCAGTTGTTGTCTCTTGTCTTTTTGATAGAAGCCATTCTAACAGATGTGAGTCAATATCCCACTGTGGTTTTGATTTGCATTTCCTTAATGATTAGAGATAATAAGCATCTTTTCATGTACCTGTTGGCCATTTGTATGTTTTCTTTGGAAAAATATCTATTCAAGTCCTTTGCTGATTTTTAATCAGATTGTTTTTTGGCTATTGAACTGTTTGCTTCAGAGTAAATAAGTGATAAACTACCTTTCTATAGAAGCAGAGTTGGTGGGATTACTAGCAGAAAGAGCATCTCTCTCTCCCGTCAATTATATAGGAAAGAATGTAAGTGAGGGGAGAGATGTTTGTAGTTATAGGAAGAAAAGTGAAAGTGAAGTTGCTCAGTCGTGTCCGACTCTTTGTGGCCCCATGGACTGTAGCTTACTAGACTCCTCCGTCTATGGGATTTTCCAGGCAAGAATACTAGAGTGGGTTGCCATTTCCTTCTCCAGGAGATCTTCCCAACCCACTGACTGAACCTGGGTCTCCCGCATTGTAGGCAGATGCTTTACCATCTGAGCCACCAGGGAAGTCCCAATAGTAAGAAAAAGTTGGAAGAACTCAAGCTGTGTAGCCTCAAATTTCTCTATGAAATAGGAAGCAGGATTATTGCTGAGACCAAAAAAAGGGGGCGGGGTAGTAGAAAAGGGGATTTGAGAAAAGTGGTAAAGATGTAGAACAGTGCCAAGAAGTGATCTGAAATTAAAGACCATAAATCTCTAGTGGCAACTATCCAATAATTATACTCTTCCCTTTAATGAGGCCATGCATCCTGGTCTATTAATCCAGATCTCAGAGGGTACTGGCAAAAATGACAAAATGGTCACCACAGAGTCTAGGATGGATGGAGAAGAAAGTATAACAATGAGGGTCATAATAGACTGGGAAGAAAAGGAAGGGGCCAGAACACTGAGGTCAAAGAAGCCTCCAGGTTGGTTGGATTGTCCACATGGTCACTGAAAAGGCGCATGAGAATGGCAAGGATTACAGTGGAGGTCCAAAATCCTGAAAAAATGAAGGGCATTATGAAGGGGCTGATAGATCACAACAATGATGAAAGGCAGTGTGTGGCTGAATAAGATGTGTACATGCATGCTCTTGGAGAGCACAAACAGAACCTTGTGTGCCCCAGGACCCAGGAGAAAGGAGCAGTGACCCCACAAGAGACTGACCCAGACTTGCCTGGGAGTGTCCATGAGTCTCCAGTGGAGGTGTGGGTGGGTGGTGGCCTGCTGCAGGGTTGGGGGCGCTGAGTGTAGCCGTGCATACGTGGGATCTTTTGAAGGAGGTCGCCATTATCTTCATCACCTCCACCATAGTTTGGCCCCAAGTAAATAACAGGGAGGGAACACAGCTCCACCCATCAACAGAAAATTGGATTAAAGAGTTACTGAGCATGGCCCCGCCCATCAGATCAAGACCCAGTTTCCACCTCAGTTAGTCTCTCCCATCAGGAAGCTTCCATAAGCCTCTTATCCTTCTCCATCAGAAGGCAGAAAGACTGGAAACCAGGATCACAGAAAACTAAGCAATCTGATCACATGGACCACAGCCTTGTCTAATTCAATGAAACTATGAACCATGCCTTGTAGGGTCACCCAAGACGGACAGGTCACGGCAGAGAGTTCTGAAAAAATGTGGTCCACTGGAGAAGGGAATGGCAAACCATTTCAGTATTCTTGCCTGAAGAACTCCATGAACAGTATGAAAAGGCAAAAAGATAGGACACTGAAAGATGAACTCCCTGGGTCGGTAGGTGCCGAATATGCTACTGAAGATCAGGGGAGAAATAACTCCAGAAAGAATGAAGAGACGGAGTCAAAGCAAAAACAACACCCAGTTGTGGATGTGACTGGTGATAGAAGCAAATTCTGATGCTGTAAAGAGCAACATTGCTCTTTAGGGCCGTGAATCAAGGCAAATTGGAAATGATCAAACAGGAGATGGCAAGAGTGAACATAGACATTTTAGGAAAAAGCGAACTAAAATGGACTAGAATGGTTGAATTTAACTCAGATGATCATTATATCTACTACTGTGGGCAAGAATCCTTTAGAAGAAATGGAGTAGCCCTCATAGTCAACAAGAGTTCAAAATGCAGTACTTGGGTGCAATCTCAAAAATGACAGAATGATCTCTGTTCGTTTCCAAGGCAAACCATTCAATATCACAGTAATCCAAGTCTATGCCCTGACCAGTAATGCTGAAGAAGCCCAAGTCGAACAGCTCTATGAAGACCTACTAGACTTTCTAGAACTAACACCCAGAAAAGATGTCCTTTTCACTATAGGGGACTGGAATGCAAAAGTAGGAAGTCAAACACCTGGCTGCTGCTGCTGCTGAGTCGCTTCAGTCGTGTCCGACTCTGTGCGACCCCACAGACGGCAGCCCACCAGGCTCCCCCGTCCCTGGGATTCTCCAGGCAAGAACACTGGAGTGGGTTGCCATTTCCTTCTCCAATGCAGGAAAGTGAAAAGTGAAAGGTAAGTCACTTAGTCGTGTCTGACTTTTAGCGATCCCATGGACTGCAGCCCACCAGGCTCCTCCGTCCATGGGATTTTCCAGGCAAGAGTACTGGAGTGGGGTGCCATTGCCTTCTCTGGTCAAACACCTGGAGTAACAGGCAAATTTGGCCTTGGAGTACAGAACGAAGCAGGGCAAAGCATAATAAGAGTTTTGTCAAGAGGACGCACTGGTCATAGCAAATGCCCTCTTCCAACAACATAAGAGAAGACTCTACACATGGACATCACCAGATGGTCAATACCGAAATCAGATTGATTATATTCTTTGCAGCCAAAGATGGAGAAGCTCTATACAGTCAGCAAAAACAAGACCAGGAGCTGACTGTGGCTCAGATTATGAGCTCCTTATTGTCAAATTCAGACTTAAATTGAATAAAGTAGAGAAAACCACTAGATCATTCAGGTATGACCTAAATCAAATCCTGTATGATTATACAGTGGAAGTGAGAAATAGATTCAAGGGATTAGATCTGATAGACAGAGTGCCTGAAGAACTATGGACAGAGGTTCATGATATTGTACACGAGGTAGGGATCAAGACCATCCCCAAGAAAAAGAAATGCAAAAAAGGCAAAATGGTTGTCTGAGGAGGCCTTACAAATAGCTGTGTAAAGAAGAGAAGTGAAAAGCAAAGGAGAAAAGGAAAGACATACCCATTTGAATGCAGTTTCAAAGACTAGCAAGGAGAGATAAGAAAGCCTTCCTCAGTGATCAGTGCAAAGAACTAGAGGAAAACAACAGAATGGGAAAGACTAGAGATCTCTTCAAGAAAATTAGATATGGAATTTAGAAAGATGGTAATGATAGCCCTATATGCAAAACAGAAAAAGAGACACAGAAATACAGAACAGACTTTTGAACTCTGTGGGAGAATGTGAGGGTGGGATATTTCAAAAGAACAGCATGTATACTATCTATGGTGAAACAGATCACCAGCCCAGGTGGGATGCATGACACAAGTGCTCCAGCCTGGTGCACTGGGAAGACCCAGAGGAATCGGGTGGAGAGGGAGGTGGGAGTGGGGATCGGGATGGGGAATACGTGTAAATCCATGGCTGATTCATATCAATGTATGACAAAACCCACCGGAAAAAAAAAAAAAAAAAAAAGAAAATTAGAGATACCAAGGGAACATTTCATGCAAAGATGGGCACAATAAAGGACATAAATGGTATGGATGTAACAGAAGCAAAAGATATCAAGAAACGGTATATTGGCAAGAATACACAGAAGAACTATACAAAAAAGATCTTCATGACTCAGACGATCATGATGGTATGATTACTCACCTAGAGCCAGACATCCTGGAATGTGAAGTCAATATGCCGATGACACCACCCTTATGGCAGAAAGCGAAGAGAACTAAAGAGCCTCTTGTTGAAAGTCAAAGAGGAGAGTGAAAAAGTTGGCTTAAAACACAACATTCAGAAAACGAAGATCAGGGCATCTGGTCTCATCTCTTCATGGCAAATAGATGGAGAAACAGTGGAAACAATGACAGACTTTATTTTCTTGGGCTCCAAAATCACTGCAGATGGTGACTGTAACCATGAAATTAAAAGGCACTTACTCCTTGGAAGAAAAGTTATGACCAACTTAGACAGCCTATTAAAAAGCAGAGACATTACTTTGCCAGCAAAGGTCCATCTAGTCAAAGCTATGGTCCATCTAGTCAAAGCTATGGTTTTTCCAGTAATCATGTATGAGAGTTGGACTGTAAAGAAAGCTGAGCACTGAAGAATTAATGCTTTTGAACTGTGGTGTTGGAGAAGACTCTTGAGAATCCCTTGGACTGCAAGGAGATCCAACCAGTCCATCCAAAAGGAGATCAGTCCTGGGTGTTCATTGGAAGGACTGATGTTGAAGCTGAAACTCCAATACTTTGGCCACCTGATGCGAAGAACTGACTCATTTGAAAAGACCCTGATGCTGGCAAAGACTGAAGGTGGTAGGAGAAGGGGACAATAGAGGATGAGATGGTTAGATGGCATCACCAACTGAATGGACATGAGTTTGAGTAAACTCCAGGAGTTGGTGATGGACAGGGAGGCCTGGTGTGCTGCAGTTCATGGGGTCGCAAAGAGTCGGACACGACTAATCGACTGAATTGAACTGAACAGTGTGTGCTAAGTCACTGAATAACGTGGCAAACCTCAAAAGAGGAATTCTTAACATGAGAAAGAAAACCTGAGGCTTTGAAGAAGGTAAAGAGGATTGTTACCGACCTTGCCTTGAGGGGTGGGGGGAAAACTGCAGTTGCAGGAAGAACCTTGGGACACAGCCAAATCTCAAAGCAAGAAAATGAAGACATTTTCTGAACAGACTTGAAGATAAATTAGAATGTATTCATAATGGAATGAGAGTTCCAAAGAACAAAGTAAAAATGGCTATAGGGTTAGCAAGAAAGAATCATGAATAATAGTCTACAGAAGAATAAAGTAAGAGAGGAGCACCATGGGATGATTAAGCATAGTGAGAGGGTAAGACTTCTGCAAAGCACATTTTGCGGGAGACGCAACATCATACCTATCAATTTTCCCATAACAAGAAAAACATTCAAAAAGACATGGCCTCAGATGGGTCGTTAACAACACTATTTACTGGGAGGAAGAAATCAACCCTTAAGAACACACTGAATTAATACTCAGGGTGGAAGAATAGAGGGCTGTGTGCTTTGTCCTACTGCTCTCTTATTTTGTGCCTGCAATATTAAAATAAAAAGGTTTTTCTTGTTTTTATAAAAGTACCAGTATAAAAGCTTGCTCCATCCAATTGAATCATGCAAGTGGTTTTAGATAAGTCAGTCATTAATTCCTCAAAATTAATCTGATTTCATTAATCTAAGCCACTTTATGATAACACAGAAACAGGGGACAGAAACAGGGGCCATCAGATAATTTGGTATAATCTGGGCAGTGCCAAATGAATCTGGTGGAAGAGTCATGTGGAAACTCTAGCTCATGCTTCCCTCTCTCCCAAGCCTGTGTACTCACACTGACCCTGAAAAGTCACTCAGCTACAGTGGAGTAGAGGGTGGTGAAGGGGGCTTTATCTAATTCATTGGCCTAAGGACAGCACCATTTTCTAATGGACACATTATAAAGTAGGCCCTTCCTAAACACACAAATAATCCATGGGCTGTATTGTCAAAGTCTTTTAAAAAGATAAAAACTAATAATAATTTGTTAAATATGTGAATTAATGTCTTCTGAATTTTTTCAACAAGAGTAAAAGCTAACATTTTCCCAAACAAATGAAAAATCATATTATCAGTCTACCTTCTTAGTGTGAGTCACTAAAATTAATTATTCAATTTATAGCTCAGTCACATTCAAAAATACTTCCATCATATTTTTATAGTATAGGGTGTGAAGAACAATTTTCTTAACATAATCCCAAAGTAAACATTATAAAAGAAAAGACTGACATGCTACTAATAAATTTTTTTAAATTTCTGTAGAGAAAAAAATCTTAAACATCAAGCAATCAATTGGGAAAAATATTAAATGCATTATCCTTTTAATAATCAGCAATAGCATCACTAATGTGTATCTAACACTTGGTAAGGGATTTAACTATATATTATTTTATTTTGTCCTCATAACATTGACATAGGTATTATAAGTATTCTTGTTTTACGAATGAAGAAATTAGGCTCAGAGAGATTACATTACTTGCCCCAAAATACACTAAGCTTAAAAGACAGAGCCAGGATATAAATGATGGTCTGTCTGACTCAAGCCCTGCTCTTACTTCCAGCCACACACACACACACACACACAAAGTTAATAAACAATTCAGAAGAGAATTATAAATGATAAATAATACATAAGAAGAAGAATGTTCACTCTTTCTAGTCATTAGAAATGTAAATTAAAACAATGAGATCCTACTTTTCACCTATCGGATTAGTAAAGAAAATAGGAAGATGGTAATACTCAAGGGTTGGCCAATGTAACCAGAAGAAGCTAACACTTTATACAGCTGCTGAGAGTATAAACTGGTACTGTTTTTCTGGAAGGCTAATTTGCAGGAAAACTAAAAGTCTTTCAAAGATGCAGACTATTCAGCCTTTATTTCCATTTATTTTATTTTTGTTTATTCACACTGCCAAATTTTTCCTCTACTTCCCTTTGTTCTTTGCCCTTCATTTTCAAACTATATTCTTTGTTGTGTCAAACTAACTCCCTGAATGCTTTTAAAATGAGATACCAATGTTGTACTATAATCCTGTCATCCATTAGCTCTACAATAGTCTTACACAAATAAACCCAAAAGTAGAAATAAAGAGATAAGACTGAAAAATATCAGAAAATACAGTCTACATTAAAATCACATATATCTGCAAAATAGATAGTTCCTTCACTTACAACAAAACTGACGTGAAAGGTCTTTGCCATGTTAATCTTTGTGAAGTAAAAAAAGCAAAGTGAAGCCCTCTCATCTCTTGAATTGCCGTAACATGTTGTTAACTTACCTAAGTACCCAAAATTAGATAATGGTATTTAAAAAGTTGTACAATTTGTACTCCAATCTGATTAAAGATGATAATAACAGATGTTTAAATTTTACTTTACATATATTTAATTTTAAAATATTCTTAAAACAAAACTCCAGAGTTATAAAGGCCAAATTTAATCTATAACATGAAAAAATGCATATTTTAATACATTTTACCGAGTACTGTATGCAGTATCTTCCACATGGAACACACTGGGTACTTGTTGGAAACATACTGGGTATCAATACTGTTTATTTGTTGCATAGAAAAGATGCTTGTTAACTATTTATTGAAGTACATATTTTTAACTGTATGATATGTAACAAGTTCTTTTTTTTCTCCAAGAGAAAAATTCTTAGCAAATAAGTTATAATTAATTTTAAATCACACCTGTAAAAACATTCAGCATATAAAAGAAAAATAAAAAGTCTACTCTTAATGGAAGCACACACAAAGATCTTAGAACCACGTACGGTCTCCTCATCAACTTCCTAACTTGAAAAACTGCACAATGCATTCTCTGCCTTGAATCCCTTTTTATATCAGGAGATGTGTGAATAAATAATCTACATATAAAGTACCTCACATAATTTGCTATCTAGAACCATTTCTGAAAGAATACCTAAAGAAGTACTATAGCAGAATGAAAACAGATCTAAGAAAGATCAGGACACAAGAAACAGTGATGAGTAAATAAACAGGTAAA